>NC_071985.2:13700000-14325000 GCF_028885655.2 Pongo abelii
GGACCTTTGGGGTTCTTCTAGTCACTGCCACATTGTGTTTTGTTGTTGTTGTTGCTTGTTTGTTTGTTTTTTGAAACAGAGTCTCACTCTGTCACAAGCCCAGGCTGGAGTGCAGTGGCACGATCTTGGCTCACTGCAACCTCCTCCTCCCGGGTTCAAGTGATTCTCCTCCATCAGCCTCCTGAGTAGTCGGGATTACAGGCACCAGTCACCACCGTGCCCGGCTAATTTTTGTATTTTTAGTAGAGATGGGGTTTTACCATGTTGGCCAGGCTGGTTTCCAACTCCTGACCTCAGGTGATCCGCCCACCTCGGCCTCCCAAAGTGTCGGGATTACAGGCATGCCACTGCGCCGGGCCAACTGCCACACTGTTTCTTTAGCCTCTGACTTACTCAAAGATGACCTTCCTGTTCAGGATTCTTGCCAGCGCCATGGCCTGAGTGGTCTCCTGCCTCCTCTGGACTCTGCACATACATGTGTGTAACATGGGATCCAGCCAGCTGACTGAATCAAAATAACTTCCACACGCGGATGGCGTGGTAGGAAAGAAGTTGCAGGGTTATTCAATCCTGCAATGTAAACTTAGAATTAAGAATAACTGGCTGGGCGCGGTGGCTCATGCCTGTAATCCCAGCACTTTGGGAGGCCGAGGTGGACGGATCACAGGTCAAGAGATCAAGACCATCTTGGCCAACATGGTGAAACCCTATCTCTACTAAAAATACTCTCTACTAAAAATAAGCCGGGTGTGGTGGCGCATGCCTGCGGTCCCAGCTACTTGGGGGACTGAGGCAGGAGAATCGCTTGAACCCAGGAGGCAGAGGTTGCAGTGAGCTGAGATTGTGCCACTGCACTCCAGCTTGGGCGACAGAGCGAGACTCTGTCTAAAAAAAAAATAATAACTATGATGACCACTCTTAAAAAATGTAATTTTTATCATTCTTCTCAGAAATCTATATGATGTAAAAATAAATATTTGTTAATAGTAGACCATGACAATCCTAGAAAATACTTACATTAAAATAGGGGAGGGAGAAGAGAGGAGAGTATAAATATGGCAACCTGTCAGTCCAAGGGTCTTTATTACAAATAACAGAAGCTTACCCTGGCTGAGTAAATACAACAGGAATTTAGTTAGTTGGTTAGTTTCAACTTTAATTTTAGTTTCAAGGGGTACATGTGCAAGTTTGTTATGTGGGTAAATTGGGTGTCAGTAGGGTTTGGTGTACCAGTGATTTCATCCCCCAGGTAGTCAGCATAGTACCCAATAGGTAGTTTTTCAGCCGTTACCTTCCTCCGCTCATTACCCTTCAAGTAGTGTGTCTCTCATTCCTGGTGTCTCTTGTTCCCATCTTTGTGACCATGTCTACTCAATGTTTAGCTCCCAATTATAAATGAGAACATGTGGTATTTGGTTTTCTTTTCCTGCATTAATTCAACTAGGATAATGGCCACCAGCTGTATTCATATTGCTGCAAAGGACACAATTTCATTCATTTTTACAGCTGCATCGTATTTCATGGTGTATCTATACTACATTTTCTTATCCAGTCCACTGTTGATAAGCATCTACGTTGATTATAAAAGGAATTTACTAAAGGGAATTTGAGTAGCTTATAAAATTGCCGGAAAGTCTAGAGAAGTGGGCTTAAGATTCATCTTCTGGGAACAGCACTCAAAACCACACTGCAGAACAGTCTCAGGAGGGAACTGCTGCAATCACCACCCAGGACTACATGCTACAGTTTGTACCGCTGTCACTCTGAGCCAGGAACTCAACCTTCTAGCCAGGGCCACTGCCACCAGAACAAAAGCTCCTAATGTCTTTCCCCTCAGATCATTCATCAAAGTCTGGCACATGTGTGTCAGATAGATAGAAACAAAGTCACGTGTGCCAAGTTGCAAGAGATTCTGGGAAGGTGAATATTTAACATTTTCAGATCTATTAAGAGAAATAATTGTTTCCCCACACGAGGACTCATAAAGTAGATAATTCCTCCAACCAGAGAAGGGGTTCAGTTGCTGGAGGAAAACATGCATGATAACTGCCCAGTATAGCCAATTTCCTCATATTTCACAGATGTGAATCAATCAATATAACTTCATTTATGAAACTGATTAACATTATAAACATATTAAGACTATAAAGATAAAACACGCTTTTTTTCTTTTTTTTTTTTTCTGAGACAGAGTTTCACTCTGTCGCCCAGGCTGGAATGCAGTGGGGCGATTTCTGCTCACTGCAACCTCTGCCTCCGTGATTCAAGCAATCCCAAGTAGCTGGGACTACAGGTGTGCACCACTATGCCTGGCTAATTTTTGTAATTTTAGTAGAGATGGGGTTTCACTATGTTGGCCAGGCTGGTCTCAAACTCCTGACCTCAAGTGATCCGCCCACCTCGGCCTCCCAAAGTGCTGGGATTACAGGTGTGAGCCATCGTGCCCAGCCTACACTTCTTAATTACTGGAGGACAAGAAATAAAGACCATGGAACATAAACAGAAAACAAAAGAGAATGTAAAAGTTTCAAAAGACAAAATAAGACAGCAGAAACAATACCAAATATATCTATCTTAATAATAAGTGTTAAGTGGGAAAACTAGTTTAGATTATCAGATTTAACCTTTAAAAAGAATATATTTTGCATTAGACATAGACCTAAAATAAAGTGACTCAGGTTGAATGTAAGAAGATGGGCAAAAATATACCAGATATATTCAATATGCACAAGATCTGTATGAGGAAAACTACAAAACTCTGAGAAAAAAAATCAAACATCTAAATAAATGGAGAGATAGTCCATGTTCATGGATAAGAAGACTCAATATAGTTAAAATAGTAGTTTTTCCCAACTTGATCTATAGATTCAATGTGATCCCAATCAGAATCCCAGCACATTTTCTTCCTTTTTTTTGAGACAGAGTCTTGCTCTTTTGCCTAGGCTGGAGTGCAGTGGTGCCATCTTGGCTCTCTGCAACCTCTGCCTCCCAGATTCAAGCAACTCTCCTGCCTCAACCTCCTGAGTAGTTGGGATTACAGGCCCACCATGCCCAGCAGCTAATTTTTGTATTTTTAGTAGAGATGGGGTTTCACCATATTGGCCAGGCTGGTTTTGAACTCCTGACCTCAAGTGATCCACCTGCCTCGACCTCCCAAAGTGCTGGGATTACAGGCATGAGCCACTGCGCTCTGCCCCCAAAATCCCAGCAAATTTTATCTTGTGGATATTGACAAAATGATTTTAAAGTTTATATGGAAAGCCAAAAGACCCAGAATAGCCTATAAAATACTGAAGGAGAAGAACAAGGTTAGAGAACCGACACTACCTGACTGAAAGACTTACTATACAACTACAGTAATTAAGACAATATGGTATTGGTGAAAGAGTAGACGTGTAGGTCAGTGGAACAGAATAGAGAGCCCCAAAATAGACCCATGTAAATATAGCCAGCTGATCTTTGACAAAGGTGCAAAGCCAATACCATGAAGCAAAGATAGTCTTTTCAACAAATACCATAAGAACAAGTGAACATCCACATGCAGAAAATGAATCTAGACACAGACCTTTTACATTTTATAAAAATTAACTCAAAATAAATTATAGACATAAATATAAAAGAGAACACTACAGAACTTCTAGAAGATGACATAGGAAATGTAAGTGACCTTGGGTTTGGCAATGAGTTTTTAGATACAACAGCAAAAGCACAATCCATGAAAGAAAAAGTAGCCAAGCTAGACTACAGTAAAATTTAAGACTTCAGTGAAAAGCACCGTTAAGGGAATGAACACAAGCCACACGCTGGGAGAAAATATTTGCCAAACATATACCTGATAAAATACTTGTATCCAAAATATATAAAGGGCTGAGTGCAGTGGCTCTCACCTGTAATTCCAGCACGTTGGGAGGCTGAGGCAGGCAGATCACCTGAGGTCAGGAGTTCGAAACCAGCCTGGCCAATATGGTGAAACCCCATCTCTACTAAAAATACAAAAATTAGCTAGGTACGGTGATGGGCGCCTGTAATCCCAGCTACTCAGGAGGCTGAGGCAGGAGATCACTTGAACCCCAGAGCAAGACTCGTATAGAAAAAAAAAAAAAAATATATATATATATATATATATATATATATATACAGAGAGAGAGAGAGAGAGAGCACGCAAGAGAGAGAGAGAACCCTTAAAACACAACAATGAGAAAACAACCAACCACATTAAAAAATGGGCAAAATGGCCGGGCGCGGTGGCTCACACCTGTAATCCCAGCACTTTGGGAGGCCGAGGTGGGCAGATCATGAAGTCTAGAGATCGAGACCATGCTGGCTAACATGGTGAAACCCCATCTCTACTAAAAATAAAAAAAATTAGCCGGGTGTGGTGGCGGGCGCCTGTAGTCCCAGCTACTCGGGAGGCTGAGGCAGGAGAATGGTGTGAACCCATGAGATGGAGCTTTCAGTGAGCCGAGATCGCACCACTGCACTCCAGCCTGGTGACAGAGCGAGACTCTGTCTCAAAAGAAAAAAGAAAAGGGCAAAATTTCTGATCAGACACATCACCAAAGATGACATACAAATGGAAAATAAGCATATGAAAACATGTTCAACATCATATGTCATTAGAGAATTACAAATTAAAACAGTAAGATACCACTACACACCTATTAGAATGGCTAAAATCCAAAAATCTGGCCATATTGAGGAAAGGTTATTAGGATGAGCAATTCTAGAACTGGGATCAGATAAAAGGGGAAAATGCTTCGGATTAAATGAAAGAGTAGAACATGAGTAGTAGAAGAAGAAAATGAAAGTTGCACTTAGAAAAGAAAAGGATCTATTCATGGGGATGATCTGGTCAGGGCCATTGTGGGCATCCAATGCCCTAATAATTTCTGAGAAACTTCCTCGTGTCTGTTTCTTAAATATCTTCTCCGTCCTACTAGAAAGTAGCCAAATGAATAATGGATTAATAACTCCGTGTGCTTATGTTTCAGTTGGTTTGTACTGCTATAACAGAATACCACAGACTGAGTAATTTATGATGTACAGAAATTTATTAACTCATAGTTCTGGGGGCTGGGAAGGGGCTACCTCTGGTGAGGGGCTACTTGCGGTGTCACCCCACGGCAGATGGCGGAAGGGCAAGGAGAGAGGAAGAGAGAGAAAAAAGGGGCCAAACCCATCCTTTTATAAGGAGCCCATTCCCATGATAACAGCATTAATCCATTCATGAGAACAGAGCCCTCATCACCTAATAACTTCTCATTAGGCCTCACCTCCTAGCATGGTCGCATTGTTTCCAGAACATGCTTTTGGGAGACAGCACTTTCAAACCACAGCAATACATGATGGCATCCATTTAGCCACAAACCAGTAGGTGTTGCCATTCTCATTTATAGGAGTCAAAGCTGAGTGCCTGGGGTGTCCATCTTATCCAGAATGGCAAACTTACAAAATGATGGAATTATGGATTTCTTTTTGGAAATTTGGGAAATATCAAAACTGAGAGATAGTCAGTCAGATGGGACAAACACTGACCTGTTGAAAGGGCTTGGTTAAGTCAAGGTCCAGGGTGGATCTAGGTCAATCATATTCTAAACAAGTGAGGGCTTTGATATTCCTGTGCTGAAGGCCATGTCAGAACAACTCTTACTTAAGTTAATTTGGTGATATTACAACTCTCTTTCAAGCATCTTAAATTTAGCTCCCCATGTGCAATCAACTTTTGATGTGGAAAAAAAAAGCCTATGCTGAAAGTAGTTAACAGTGGCTAGTCCACTGTTACGGACATTTGACTTAAGGATTCAGAGACGGACTCTGTTGAATTATTCTTTTATTCACACATATCGCCCACCCTCCTCTCTCTGGTTTCCACCTTCAGGTATAACCTAACCCACTCTCAGCTTGATGTTGCCTGTGGCCTACGATCCACCCACTGGGCAGAAGCCTGTCCCCATACAGGCCATCCACCAACAAGTAAGAATTGCCCACACTGACCAGGAATAGTACGAAGTAGTTACTGGGATCCACTGAAAGCCATAATATGAAAGTATCTAGAGATTGCCCTTAGGAACTGGCGTGTGGGTCTCAAATACTTCCCAATGTTAGGAGAAAAAAAAAAAAAAGCAAAAGAGTTCACTCTTCAGTGCTTGCTGAGAATTTAGAGGTGAGGTATATACCTGTAATGTCCCGAGGATGCCACTGAGGATAAGCAGTATATGATATCTTCTAGTGGAGTGTGCACCAAATTTCACCTTGTAAAAATATACCATTATAGACCTTGTAAAATATACCATTACACCATGCTGGCTGCAACCTGGCTGTGCCATTAACTGTAATCCTGCTTTGTTTTCTTGGAGTAGAAGGAGAAACAGGCAAAGCCAACCAAGATGCTTTTGATTCCCAGTAGTACTGTTAAATAGGCCAGGATTGCTTAGAAATAGGTGTGGGTCTGTCTACTTCAGATGCAAAGGATAAATGCAGTGGGTGTCACAGCCAGAATAATAATTATGTCATCTGTCTTGTCATGGAATGTGACTATAGTAATTGCAGCATTTTCTCCCATCATTGAAGCTTGTAATTATAGTGCAACTAACAGGATTATATGCTAACTTGGGCTGCTTTAATCACCTCTTTTACTCTGAAATGTGATGGTAAAATTCCACAGTTGTTCCCAAGCTACCGATTCTTTTCAACATCTGTTGTCTTGTAACTCTAACAGTTCAATACTAAGACGGGGAGGCACAGAGATGCTCCAGGCATTTCATCACAGCGAACTTGAGGGAAAGCCGAATTCAGGCTTGATGAGAAAGGATACACAGTAAAGGAATTTTCAATTTTCTACCAGAATAAGATTTTCTCTTTGAAAGCAAATTGTCTACTTTATGTTCCAAAGATGGCAGATGTTTAATGGGATCTGGCATTGTCTGCAACCCCTATTTGGTACGTGCTGAAGGAAACCCAACCATAAACATCAATCTAGGGCTGATTACGAAAACTCTCCCTCTCAGCAGAAGGAGCAGGCTTAGGTTAATTAATACCTGGATAGTGGCTATTGGTTGGGACGCCACCTTTCGTGCGTCAGGCTCATTAAGACGGTCATTACCTATATTTATCTTTTCAGATCACATTAACGATAAACTTAAGGGGTTATCCAAGATACTTTGGTTATACAGGTTATATAGGACTCTGGACACTATGTGAAAAGAGGAGGTGATGAAGGTGGAAAACTCCCTTGACTATTTTGCTGTAAGATGACTTATGCTGTATTAGACGCAGCTGTGTGTAAGTGGGCCATTCTTCACAGTGTTACGTTTCAGTAATTCTGAGTGCACCTAGGAAATTAATGTTGCATGGAACCAACCCAGATCCACACATTCGGGCTTAAACTGAGCACTTCTTGATTGGCAGTAATACTGGCTTCATTGTGTGGGCATTCCTGTTGTATGGGTGCACAGACGCTACTCAGCAAGCCAGAGGAGTGGTTATAACTCAGCAAACACAACTGTGATCTTAAAGCAACAAAAAGAGGCAATCTAAGAACAACTCGTTTTCTTGCAAGAAAAATTGTGGCATCAAGTACAGTATCACCTTTGGGAGGTGAAAGAAAAATTCCTAGATGAGACCTGCTTAGACCTGGCAAGGCCAGACCATTAATAGCATAATTGTTAGGGTGTTGCAGACACTAGGCTGTAAGGGAAGAAGTTACTCTGCTATGGAGTGGAACATGGGCCCAACCTGACCTCTCCTCGACTAAGCTGTCCCCCAAAGCCCCAACATTTTTTGAGCCCACTCCTTTAATGCTTGGTCATGATGTACAGGATGTACTGGTTGATAGTGCAGCTTCCCCAGTGAGGCGCCCCCTTGAGGTTGCTCCCAGAGAATTAAAAGAGTCGAACTGGCCCATGATGGATGTTGATAACCACCTGGACAGGTAAACTGATCAAGGGGAAGAAAGCTATCGTGACAGTTTAGCCAGCCAACTTCTGACCAGCTGGATTGTTGTGTGTAGACAGAAGGGGATTGGCGGGTCACAGCCTAGAGGAAGGGGTGTCTTGGAGACCACAGTGGCCGTGTCCATCCCGTACTTCTCAGGGCTGGGAGAAAGGGAGTGAGTCCCAGCTGAGGACACCTCCTGTCTCTAGGTTAAATGAAATGACCTAAGACACTCTAGGTGGGAGACTCTCCTTCTTCTGGTCCTGTGAGCTCCCAGGTAGTTGAATCACAAGGATCTCTCCTCTTGTGCCCTGGATGGGCAGGTGAGAACGTTCCAGGCCACTTGAGAATTACGGGTCTCATTGTCAATTAACAAAGCAGCTGCTGTAGTATAGCAGCTGAGTATGGATTCTATATACAGTGTAGATTATAGATTCTGTATTGAGTGTAGATTCTGTGTAGTATAAAAGGGGTTCCCAACCCCCGGGGCCATGGACCAGTACCAGTCTGTGGCCTGTTAGGAACCGGGCCGCACAGCAGGAAGTGAGCAGCGGGTGAGCAAGCGAAGCTTCATCTGTATTTACAGGTTCTCCCCATTGGTTGCATTACCACTTGAGCTCTGCCTCCTGTCAGATCAGCAGCGGCATTAGATTCTTACAGGAGCACAAACCCAACTGTGAACTGCGCGTGTGAGGGATCTAGGCTGCAAGCTCCTTATGAGAATCCTGTGTCTGATTATGTGTCACTGTCTACCATCACCTCCAAATGGGACCATCTAGTTGCAGAAAAACAAGCTCAGGGCTCCCATTGATTCTGCATTATGGTGAATTGTATATAATTATTTCATTATGTATTACAATGTAATAGTAATAGAAATAAAGTGTACAATAAATCTAATGCACTTGAATCATCCTGAAACCATCTCCCCACCCCCAGTTCGTGGAAAAACTGTCTTCCACTAAACCACTCCCTCATGCCAAAACGGTTGGGGATGGCTGTAGTACAGTAGAGCTTAGCTTCAAATTCTGGCTGTCTCTTTTTTTTTTTTTTTTTTTTGAGATGGAGTCTCACTGTGTCGCCAGGCTGGAGTGCAGTGGCGCGATCTCGGCTCACTGCAACCTCTGACTCCCTGGTTCAAGCGATTCTCCTGCCTCAGCCTCCCGAGTAGCTGGGATTATAGGCATGGGCCACCACACCCAGCTAAATTTTGTATTTTTAGTAGAGAGGGGGTTTCACCATGTTGGCCAGGATGATCTTGAGCTCCTGATCTTGTGATCTGCCTGCCTCGGCCTCCCAAAGTGCTGGGATTACAGTCGTGAGCCACCGTGCCTGGCCCTGGTTTCCTCTCTTAATAGATGGGTGACCTTCTTAACCTTTGTGCCTCAGTTTCGTCATCTGTAAAGTGGCTTTAAGAATAGTACTTATCATGTATACTTGAAAATTGCTTGCCAGACTCAGAGGCTCATGCCTGTAATCCCAGCACTTTGAGAGGCCGAGGCAGGCAGATCACCTGAGGTCAGGAGTTTGAGACCAGCCTGGCCAACATGGAGAAACCCCATCTCTACCAAAAATTAAAAAATTAGCCAGGCATGGTGGCAGGAGCCTGTAATCCCAGCTACCAGAAGGCTGAGGCAGGAAAACTGTTTGAAACCAGGAGGCGGAGGTTACAGTGAGCTGAGATCGCCCTACTGCATTCCAGTCTGGATGACAGAGTGAGACTCCATCTCAAAAGAAAAAAGAAAATTGCTGAAAGAGTAAATTTTATGTTTTTAACCACAAAAAAAAGTATGTGAGGTAATGGATATGTCAGTTAGCTTGATGTAGCCATTCTATAATGTATATACATATCAAAACATCATGTTGTACACCATAAATATATTCCATTTTTATTTGTCAATTATAAATAAAGAATTGTACTTTTTTTTTTTTAGAGACAGGGTCTTGCTCTGCCACCCAGGCTGGTGTGCGGTGGTGCGATCACAGCTCACTGCAGCCTTGAACTCCCAGACTCAAGCGATGTCCCTGCCTCAGCCTCTCAAGTAGCTGGGACTGCAGGTGTGCACCATCATGCCTGGCTAATATTTTCATTTTGTGGTAGTCTTGTTATGTTGCCCGGCTAGGATCGTACTTATCAGAAGAATTAAATGACATAGTACATCTGATGCACGTAGCACAGTACTGGCACCTGAGAAGCACTCAGTAAATGTAAATGTTAGCTTCTATTTGTATTATGGTTTTATCCAGCTGCCTCCTGAGCTTGTTTAATATGGGTCAGCCACAAGAGATGATCTATTCTGAGTGTGCCAGGAAATCGTGTTTGTGGGCCCAGAAGTCCAGTGATTGCCCTCTGAAGAAAGGGGCCAGATTCACCAAGGTGTCCACTACTGTGTGGGACTGGACAGGTTGTCAGATGCCTCCTGGCCTCTCATCATGGATCCACAGTGGCGTGCAAGTGTTCTTTTGTGACATTTCATCACACATGGATTATTATAGTGACTTCATCATGTTTGAGATCACAGTGAGATCTTCTAGAGGGCAAAACTCCTGCCTTGTTCTTTCCCTTGCATCCTCTGAATTAGCTAAAGGGTAGATAGTAAATACTTCTTTCCTGAATGACATAACGAGGATTGTAGAGAATTCAGATGAAACTAGAGCATGTCCAAAAAAAATGAAGTAGATGGGAAAAGTGAAAACTAGAAAACTGGAGAGGGTATGATAGTCAGACAAGACATTCTTTTTTTTTTTTTTTTTTTTTGAGATGAAGTTTCACTCTTGTTGCCCAGACTGGAATGGCACAATCTCAGCTCATTGCAACTTCCAACTCCCGAGTTCAAGCGATTCTCCTGCCTCAGCCTTCTGAGTAGCTGGGATTACAGGCACCCGCCACCATGCCCGGCTAATTTTTTGTATTTTTTGTAGAGACGGGGTTTCACCATGTTGGCCAGGCTGGTCTTGAACTGGTGACCTCAGGCAATCCACCCGCCTTGGCCTCCCAAAGTGCTGGGATTACAGGTGTGAGCCACTGCATCCAGCCGAGCCATTCTTAAACGGAACTCCCAGAAGAGCTCACTGGAGTCAGGGGCCTAGACTTAGCAAACCCAAGAGAACAGTGGCTCCTAGAAGAGGAATGTGGTTGTTCCAACACTGCAGCCCTTGTGTGTGCTGCCCAGGCAGCAGTGAAGACCACCGCCCAGGGGTTGCCAGAGGGGCCACTGGATGAATTTAGTGGCTGTCCTAACATGGTGGCCATGAGGGAGACCCCAGACCTCAGCAGCTTCTGCATCTCTGGGCATGGTGAGAAGCCAGGAGTGGAAACTAAGGAGGTCATCACTCCAGCAGTTGGAGAGGGCACTCGGCTTTCCTTAGAAGGTGGCAGCAAGGGAGGGCTCAATCTCCCAAGCCCAACGGCTTTGAGTTGCAGCACTCACCATGTGATTCCATTCTCTTGTGTGTCCATCGCAGCCCTATGGGCCTCAGAGTCCGTTTCCCTAAGCCTGTGCTCTAGCTCCTTGTGATGGCTTCACAGGCCCCCCACAGGCTCAGTTTTCCCCTGGGCCTCACCCATCTGGGAAGTTCCTATATGGGCATCCTGTAAACCACTGCAAACTTCAAACACTCCTATTCAACTCAACATACACGTTTTTAGGATCTTAAATACCGACCGTGCTATTAAAGGTAGAATCATAGACTTTTTAGAGTAAATTGGGACCTTAGAGCTCTCCAACACTCCTGAATTTTACAAATGAGGGAAGTGAAGTTCAGAAAGGTTGAGCTACTTACCCAAGGTCACACAGCTAGCTTAGGGGCGGGGGTGGAACTAGAAGCCTGATGTTCACAGGAACTCATTTCTCCATGCCACATTCTTAACAAATGTAGGCTTTGTCAGGATTTAGATTGACTCCTCTGCTAAACTTCAAGTTGATTTATTTGAGTGATGTGTTTAGTTGATTCATTGTATATCTCTGCTGGAATTATTTCTAGCCATTGCTAAAGCGGTTAGGTCTGAAAATCAGAAGAATCTCTGTAAAATGTTGAAAGATGAGCCAATTTTTAAAACCCAGAAGGGAATGTATATGGCCTGTGTGTAGCTGGAGGCTTCTAAACATTTTTTTCTTCATCTGTGGAACACTTTTATCATTCTGGGGAAGATTTAGACATTGAATGTACTAAAAGGATTTCATTTGACTGCTATGTATTTACCCCTGCCTGTAATCCTCTAATAAACACTCGCAGGCAGAACAGCCTAATTGGCAGGATGAGTTAATGCACAGGCCATTTATTTGCCAAGCGCATGACACAGACCATGAACAAAATAAGCTAGTAACTGCCTCTCCCTCTTAGCAAATGCTTGTCTGCACCCCGCCCTCTCCCAACCTGCTCTTCCTCTGGGCTTGAGCTTGGGGACAGTTTGATGCACAACTGCCATGCGCCAGCAGGCTTCAGATAAGCCTGGAAAGAAATGAAAGGGAAAGAACTTTCTGGTCAGGAGCACCTCTCTCCGCAGGGGAGTGGCCACCCCAAGTTAAAACATGTGTGCTGGCTGGGCACCGTGGCTCACACCTGTAATCCCAGCACTTTGGGAAGCCGAGGTGGGCAGATCACCTGAGGTCGGGAGTTTGAGACCAGCCTGACCGACATAGTGAAACCCCATCTCTACTAAAAATATAAAAATTAGCTGGGCGTGGTGGGTGCCTGTAATCTCAGCTACTTGGGAGACTGAGGCAGAAGCATCACTTGAACCCGGGAGATGGAGGTTGCAGTGAGCGGAGATCACGCCACCGCACTCTAGCCTGGGCAACAGAGCGAGACTCTGCCTCAAAAAATAAATAAATAAAAGTGAAAAATAAATAAAAACATGTGTGCTTATAAAACATAGCTAAATACAAGTTCTGTTGAGGAAGATGAAGTGTCTCTCTGTGTTGGTCACAAGAGTGGATTGCAATAAAACAACTAATAATGAAAATAAATATGATCACACTGGCTTGGCCAGGGGCTGCCTTCTGCTTTATTCTTCCAGAACCGGTTTAGCAAATCACTGTGAGACTACTGTCCTGGAGCCTCCACTCCTCACCTACTCGAGCATATAACAAGGCTGTCTGGGCCTCCTGCCGGCCCTCAGTCCTGTCTCCATTCTGACCTGCCACGCGAGGGCAGCCTCCCCTTCTTGGAGGCACGCTTCGAACCAGTCTCCTAGGTTTGCACAAACCCTCCCTCCAGCCTGGGCATGACCTTGTCGTAGGCTGTGCACACAATACAGCCTACCTTAGGGCTTGTCCCCGCTGTACGTGGACACCTCTTCCCTGGACTCACTCTGCAAAGGGGCCTTTAACTGAGCGCCTGTGCTCTGTGCCCTCACAGGTCTCCCAGGCAGCTGCGGACCTCCTGGCCTACTGTGAAGCTCACGTGCGGGAAGACCCTCTCATCATTCCAGTGCCTGCGTCAGAAAACCCCTTTCGCGAGAAGAAGTTCTTTTGTACCATTCTCTAACTCCATGTGTGATGAAAACACCTCCTTTTCTGACCTTCAGAGTCCCCTGTAGAGACCATGCATGCTCTAAGCCTTAGGGAGTGAGACCAACACCCATTCCTGCCCAGCCAACAGTGGCTGGGGCTTGTCTTATGTTTTCATCTGTTTTCTCCGTGGCATTCAATTTCATTTTTTTCCTTTTCATTTTCATGTTATTTTCATTATTGGCAAAGAAAATCAAAATTTTTATAGCCAAATAACAAATGTGCCATGTAAAAATAAGTCTGGACTTAAGAGTTTAAAATTTTTAAACATCAATTTCCAAGTTTATATCATATTAATACATTTCAGTGGATAATTTATTTAAAAAAAAAACTATGCCTAAATATCCCTTATTTGCAATATTCAGTATCAAATTAGAGCATTTTGACCAACTGAAACATAGAACGTTTTCATCTCCTTTCCTGGAGAAAGCAGCTGCAGAGGTTCTGTATTTCCTGCATTTCCATCATCCTAGTAAAAAAACAACAACCCACAGGATTGGAATGGTTTTCTTTTGGTTTTTTTGTTGTTGTTGTTTTGAGACGGAGTCTCGCTCTGTCACCCAGGCTGGAGTGCAATGGCGTGACCTCAGCTCACTGCAACCTCCACCTCCTGGGTTCAAGCGATTCTCCTGCTCAGCCTCCTAAGTAGCTGGGATCATAGGCACGCACCACCACACCCAGCTAATTTTTTGTATTTTTAGTAAAGACGGGGTTTCACCATGTTGGTCAGGCTGGTCTCAAACTCCTGACCTTGTGATCTGCCCGCCTCGGCCTCCCAAAGCGCTGGGATTACAGGCGTGAGCCACCGCGCCCGGCTGTGGAATGGTTTTCTTAGCATATCCTCCCAGGGCCGCGGTGCCCTGGCTGTGGGCCGTGGTGGATGTCCCTTGTTTCAGTGGTCCTACAAAGGTAGATGTGGGCGGACACCGAAGTCAACTTGACTGTAAAAGTACCCCATGCCGTTGATGTGCTGTGGCAGACCTGTGGGTGTGGTCCCCCCTCCAAATGCCACCTCTTCCTGCTCCCTCCTCTTTTGGCTCCTACTCAGTAGTTCCGTTGTGGGCTGCAGTAATATAAGGACCTGTTCTGGACACAGCACTGGGCCCGCTGGGGTTTTAGTAGGGCAGCCCCTTCCCTGCAGGAGTGAGACATGGTGACAGCAGTCCCCTATGTGCCCCTCAGTCATCTGAGCATTGGTGTGCATTAAGGTATTTAATCTTCCAACAATAAATACCATAAGTGCATGTCTGTTTTATTTTATTTATTCATCTTTTTGAGACAGAGTCTTGCTCTGTCGCCCAGGCTGGAATGCAATGGCATAATCTCAGCTCACTGCAACCTCCACTCCCACGTTCAAGTGATCCTCATGTCTCAGCCTCCCTAGTAGCTGGGATGACAAGCACACGCCAACACGCCTGGCTCATTTTTGTATTTTTAGTAGAGACGGGGTTTCACCATGTCGGCCAGGCTCCTGGCCTCAAGTGATCTGCCCACCTTGACCTCCCAAAGTGCTGGGATTACAGGTGTGAGCCAGTGCACCTGGCCGTATGTCTGTTTTAGAGTGAGGGGAAACTGAGGCACAAAGCGTTTATGTAGTTTGCCCAAGGTTACACATGGTAAGCAGAAAAACTGGGATTTGAGGGCAGGCAGCCCGGCCCCAGAGTTCCCTTAGCCCCCCTGAACTGTGCTACCTTCCAGGTCTACCTGTTTGCAGGTAGGGAGACCCACAAGCTATCTTAACTGCACACCGTGAAGCAAACACCTTTGTTGCACCAACCCATGGTCCACACCTTTGTTGCAGCAACCCGTGGCACACTTCACTTCCCACATTCTCCAGGAGGAAGCCGTATTCTGGCAGTTGAAGGAAGGGGATTCATGGATGCCCCAAGGAAAGGCTAGACATCGATGAATTAGCTCTTGGATTGTCTAAGATCAACCTGAAGGCCCTACCTAAACCAAACTCATATGACCCCGATGAAAGAGGAGAATACACAGTGGGAGCAGAGCTCTTTGTGTAAGTTTGTTCTATTCTGTTTATTTGGAAACTGCCTCTCTCCCTAGTTCTGACAGAGACTTGCTGTGTGATAGAGAACAGGCCGTTTGTGCCTGAAATGTTCTAACCTGCAAATTGGGTTTAATGGTAATTATCCTGCCTTTCTGTCTGGGAGGAAACAGAGATGCTACACGGATGAAAGCTCTGATTATCATTTAAAACAAATAAATGTACTAAATGCCATGGTATAATATAGGGAAGAGTGGATGACTTCAAAGAGACCATGGTTCTGTTGGATGTGTAAAATTGCCTGCAAAGAGGCAAATATAATTTCCAGATCAATTAATGACTTGCTGCCCTCGTAAATGGATTTAGGACATTTTTGTTCCTTGCTTCTTTTGTTAAAACTCATTCTTAGTTTCATTATCAGCTCACTAATAATACCAGTGTTGTGAAGATGCTCAAACTAGAGCAGAACTGTATGGTGGATGTGACGCTAAGACCTCAGATCCTTTGATAGTGCAGTTATGACCAGGATCTCTTTATTCTGCGGTTCACATCAACATCATTAACCCGAGGAAGCAAAGCACAAGTCATAAAGGCACATCTGAGAAGCTGAGAAAGCGGGGCAGTACAGAGAGCATCAAAATCAGGTCAAAAAAATGCTGCTTTCCTCTTCCACTAAACCTTCTCCTTGTTGTTTTTACATGTCCCGTCCCTCCAGATTCAGCCTCCCTTTTGTTCTCTCTCCTTTTCCTTTTCTTCCTCTCTTCCTTACTTTCCCCTGTGAAATGCTTTTCTGTCCTTTTACTGCACCTCTTCCAGACCTATGGCATTTGGGGATGGGTCACCTTTCCTAGGGTGATCCTGAATCCAGCTGCCTCTTCTTTTTTTTGTTTTTGTTTTTGAGACAGAGTCTTGCTCTGTTGTCCAGGCTGGAGTGCAGTAGTGCAATCTTGGCTCACTGCAACCTCCACTTCCTGGGTTCAAGCGATTCTTGTGCCTCAGCCTCACGAGGAGCTGGGATTGCAGGCATCCACCACCACACCCAGCTAATTTTTGTATTTTTAGTAGAGATGGAGTTTTGCCATGTTGGCCACGCTGCTCTCGAACCCCAGACCTCAAGTGATCCGCCTGCCTTGGCCTCCCAAAGTGCTGGGATTACAGGCGTGAGCCACCGCGCCTGGCCTAGTTCCCTCTTCTTAGATGCAGATTTCTGCACATGAGCTGTGAGATCCACAGACATGTCACTGAGCTCCCCTACTCTGTCAGTGGAAGATGAATGGAATAAAGCCTGCTTGCATTGTGGAGTGCAGCTGTGGGGACAGTTGTCATTTTTGTGTTTTCAGCTTAACTGTCCAGCATCTCCCCTCCCTTCCTATAGCAGGGACATCATGCCTTAGATATAAACTTAGTGGTGTGCAGTATCCACCGTGGAAGCTGAAGAAGGGAGGTATGCCCTGTCTGTCAGGCACACCCCGCTTCCAGCCCCATACCAGTCGGGAAGTGGTCATTGACCTGGGGTGGACTACCTGGACCCTTCCTTGGGGCTATGAGCCTGGAGAATGTGACACAAATGAAGAGATACTGAGACTCATTTCAAGGAAGCCACTGTGGTCCGGGGTTGGTAGTCATCCAGCAAGGCAGGTGGGTAGGGCTGGCAGGCTGCAGGGATGGTGTGTCCACTGGTAGTAATGTCCAGGGATGGCAGAGTCCTGGGAATGTCATTTCTGCTCCACTCCTTGGACTCACTGAGCTGTCTCCGCCTCCACCTATCTTCCTACAGACCTCCCTTCTAGTTTTCTGTCAATTCTTTGAGCCAGCACACTCCATCCTGTACATTCTTTATTCTTTCATGAGATAGCCTGAGTTAGATGTAAATATATATAACCTAACAATTCCACCCTTAGGTGTATACCCAACAGAAATGTGTACATGTGTTCATCCAGAGACATGCTCTAAATCTTCACAAAAACACTCCCTATAATAACCCCGAACAGGAAAGCACCCAAATGCCCATGTTGGCTGGATAAGCACATTAGGGTATATTCACACGATGGAATCCCAGACTGCAATGGGAATGAGCTGCAACTCCACCCCCAACTTGGAGTGTATTCACCAACCCTAGTGTTGAACGAGATAAGGCAAAAACGCACCATAGGATTCCATTTATATAAAGTTTAAAACCCAGCAAAATTCATCCATGCGGTTGCAAGTAGAGATCAGTCCTAAGAAGACAGTAACCAGAAGGAGGCATGAGGTGGTGCTTCTGGGGTGTTCTGTTTCTTGACCTGGTTGCCGGTTACCTGGGTGCTTTCCATTTGTGAACATTCTTGGAGCTGTACACTTTTGATTTGGGCACTTTTCTGTGTGTATGTTATACTTCAATAAAAAGTTGGGCTTTGTGACTAGCAATCAAGAATCCTACTTTTTTTTGGCACTTTGCTCAAATTTTTACTCCTCTTTAGATATCGTTAACATTACATTAATGATAACTAACATCGCTAGTGGGGCATTTTAAGAGCATGCTTGACGTCATTTTAAAATACAAACTACGATCCTCAGCTATCTGGATGAAGAATAGGCCGTCAGCACCACACAGGTAGGGCCCTGTGAACAAGATGCGCAAATGCTGTGGAAATTGTGTCTTTTGGGAAGACAGTGAGGAATCCCACTGTGAGTTCCCACTTGGTGGCAGAGATGTTGTCCTCTCAGGCTCTCCTGCCTTCTGACCATCAGGAATGGATGGAGGAGATGGCCTGCTGCAAAACCCTATCATCAGACACCATCGTTGGGGAGGGAGCCGCAGCACAGGCCCCAGGGGGCTCTTCTATGACACCTCTGAATGCAAGCTCAGTTGCCCAGGTCGCCCAGCCCATAGGTATTAATACACTGGGGCCAGAATACCGATGGCCACGCCTTGCTCCTTCCACTCTGCTCACATCCCTGGGGGCTCTGGCCCTGCTTCTGAACCTCGGATTGTTTCTGAGCATCTCCCAGGGCGTCTCCCTTGTTCTCAGCTACCAGGCAGCCTCTGCCGTCTCCCTGTGGCAGCTCTGACATGTTGAGTTCCAGGGCAATCACAGAGCAGCTTCACGCTGGGACACCCCCCACGACCATGAGTCAAAAGGGCTTGCCTCTGATCCTGAGCTCCAGCCCCCCATGGAACTCAACTACAAATCTGTGAATTGTCAGCAGCCCCCCTGCTGCTGGGAGACAGGGGAGGGAGCAAACCAAAGGGCAGAAGGAAGTTTGTTCTGGTGACTCTTCAGATTTGAGATGACAATGATAAGAGTAATAACAAGCAACATCGATCTGATGTCAGAGGCGTGTGAACCAAAAACTCCATCTTGAATAGGGGCTGGGTAAAATGAGGCTGAGACCTGCCCGGCTGTGTTCCCAGGCAGTGAAGGCATTCTAAGTCACAGGGTCAGATAGGAGGTCAGCACAAGATACAGGTTGTAAAGACGTTGCTGATAAAACAGGTTGCAGTAAAGAAGCTGGCTAAATCCTAGCAAAGCCAAGACGGCCACAAGAGTGACCTCTCTGGTTGTCCTCAGTGCTACACTGCCGTCAGCGCCATGACAGTTTACAAATGCCGTGGCAACATCAGGAAGTTACCCTATATGGTCTAAAAAGGGAAAGCATGAATAATCCACCCCTTGTTTAGCATATCATCAAGAAATCACCATAAAAATGGGCCACCAGCAGCCCTCGGGGCTGCTCTGTCTATGGAGTAGCCATTCTCTTATTCCTTTACTTTCTTAATAAACTTGCTTTCACTCTGCACTGCGGACTCGCCCTGAATTCTCTCTTGCGTGAGATCCAAGAACCCTCTCTTGGGGTCTGGATTGGGACCCCTGTTCTGTAACACTGAGAAGAACACGGATGATAGCAATCCATTAGACAGAATTATTCACACTTACATCTCCTCAGCTCTTCAGGGGGTAAGACACCAGATCATGGGCGGGTTTTTTTTGTTTTTTGTTTTTTTCTTGAGATGGGATCTCACTCTGTCGTGCAGGCCAGAGTGCAGTGACGCCATCACAGCTCACTGCAGCCTCGAGCTCCTGGGCCCAAGTGATCCTCCAGCCTCAGCCTCCTCAGTAGCTGAGACTACAGGTGCATGCCACCATGCCAGGCTAACTTTTTTTCATTTTTTTGTAGAGACAGGGTCTCACTATGTTGCCTGGGTTAATCTCAAACTCCTGGGCTCAAGCAATCCTCCCACCTCTGCCTCCCAAGCACTGGGATTACAGGTGGGAGCCACCGTGCACTGCCATGGGCTGTTTTCATGAAAGATCAGAGGATGCCCTCTACCCCCCAGCTTCCAGCCACATCTCCTGGGTGGCACACTGCTCTGCCGTCCCCAGGATGTAGGCCCAGAGCAGCAGAGGTGGAGGATGAGCTGGGCGTCTGCCCAGTTTTAATGCTTTTGTTGATGTGTGGACAAAACAGGGACACACTAGTACCATCCTGCATTCCATCTGGTTTCTAGGAAAACCCTCACAACTTGCTTCAGTTTCAGCTATACATAATTTACTAACTTGTAAATGTTCAAACCCACATACGATCATTAACCGCATGCTGGTATTGTAGCCACTTACTTCAAAGATTCCCTAGTGACCCAGGGTGGCCTCCAAGGCCCTGTCTGCCCTGACTCCTACTTACTCTCCAGCATCACTTTCACACCTCACTCCCCCTGAAAACCCTGTACTCCATCCACGCTGGTCATGATTCAAGCCCACCTACTAGCCATGCTCCCTGCTGCCACAAGGCCTTTGCACCTGCAGCTTCCTCTGCCTGGCACACTCTTCCCTCCTCTCTTTGCCAGATGGACTTATTTGGTAGATCTTGACTCAAGCATCACTGAAGACTCAAGCCTTCTCTGACCTCTCTGACGAGGTCAAATCTATCTCTAGGTTCTTATTGACTGTGAGGCTCTCCTTTGATGCCCTTGTCATGGTTGCAGTTTTACATTTGTGTAAGTGATGACTCAAGGAAGATCTGTCTCCCCCATGATGCCATAAACCCTCTGAGGGCCGGGGTTCTAGATATGAAAGGAAAAGAAATCTGCCCGAAATCACTAAGCCAGAGGGAAGGGTCAAGCTGGGAACTGCCTCGGGCAAACCTGCCTCCCACTCTATTCCTAAATAAGATAGCTACATACCCACCCCACCCGCCACCACCACCACCCCCGCAAGCCCCACACTCCCTCACAATTTGCCCACAAGGAAATTCCTTACAGACAAAGGACAGGCAGAAGTCAAAGTCATCCTTCTGCTCATGTGAGACAAATGCACATCTGATTTGCTTGCTCTGCCCTATTGTTTCGCTAAGCCAGACTAAGGCATAAGTGACTAGTCCTGTAAATCAGCAGTCCCCAACCTTTTTGGCACCGGGGGCTGGTTTTGTGGAAGACAATTTTTCCACGGATGTGGGGTGGGTAGGATGGTTTCAGATGAAACTGTTCCACCTTGGATCATCAGGCATTAGTTAGATTCTCATAAGGAGCAATCTAGATCTCTCCCATGCACCGTTCAAAATAGGGTTCACCCTCCTATGAGAATCTAATGCCACCACAGGTCTGGCAGGAGGTGGAGCTCAGTTGGTAATGCTCACTGGCTGCTTACCTCCTGCTTCCTAACAGGCCACAGACCCATACTGGTCCGCAGCCTAGGGGTTAGGGACCCTGCTGTAAACCGTTTATTCAGCGAAAGGCTGATCAGAAACTCAAAAGCATGCAACAGTTTGTCTCTTATGTACCTAGGACCTGGAAGGCCCCTCCCCACTTTGAGTTGTCTCGCCTTTCCGGACTGAACCAATGTACATTTGATATATATTGATTGATGTCTCATGTCTCCCTAAAATATATAAAATCAAGCTGTGCCCCGACCACCTTGGGCATATGTCGTCAGGAGCTCCTGAGGCTGTGTCATGGGTGTGTTCTTAACCCTAGCACAAGAAACTTTCTAAATTGATTGAGACCTTTCTTGGATACCATTTGGTTTATATGGTTTTACACATTCCCAGCACCTAATATATCATCTGGCACATGATAGCAATCAGAAGGTATTATCTGAAGAAATGCATGAAAGTTACTACTAGTCCTTTCTTGACATTAAGTGCTTCTCCTTAGGGGTGTGAATGAACCCTTAGAAGACTGAAATAGTAACCAAGGAAAGGGGGCGGGGGAACCAATATTTGTTGAGTGCGAACATCATGTGCCAGGTCTTGAGCAAAGGAGTTAACTTTCTTTTTTTTTTTTTTTTTTTTTTGAGATGGATTCTCGCTCTGTCACCCAGGCTGGAATGCAGTGGCACAATCTCAGCTCATTGCAACCTCCACTACCCAGGGTTCAAGCGATTCTCCTGCCTCAGCCTCCCAAATAGCTGGGATTACAGGCACGCAACACCATGTCTGGCTACTTTTTGTATTTTTAGTAGAGATGGGGTTTCACCATGTTGGTCAGGCCGGTCTCGAACTCCTGACCTCAGGTGATCTGCCTGTCTCGGCCTCCCAAAGTGCTAGGATTACAGGCGTGAGCCACTATGCCCAGCCAGGAGTTAACTTTTTAAATCCTTACAAATTGCATTGTGATATTCTTTATCCTCATTTGGTAGATGGAGGTTCCTCATATAAATATGAGGAAGCTGAGTTTAGGCTGGGTGCAGTGTCTCACACCTGTAATCTCAGCACTTTGGGAGGCCAAGGTGGGCAGATTGCTGGAGCTCAGAAGTTCAAGACCATCCTGGTCAACACAGCAAGACCCTATCTCTACAAGAAATTTAAAAACTAGCCAGGCATGGTAATGCACGTCTGTAGTTACAGCTACTCAGGAGGCTGAGGCAGTAGGATCACATGGGATCAGGAGGTCAAGGCTGCAGTGAGCTGAGATCATGCCTCTGCACTCCAGCCTGGGCAGCAGAGAGAGATGCTGTCTCAAAGAGAGAGAAACAGAGAAAAGAAAAGAAACTGAATTCAAATTAAGTAACTTGCCGGATGTTAGACAACTACTAAGTGACTGAATTTGAATTTGAATCAGTCCACCTGACAACACCACTACCCTGCCTGTTGTCAGACTGAGGCATTTAAGAACCAAAAGGCTCCACCAGGCACAGTGGCTCATCCCTGTAATCCCAGCACTTTGGGAGGCAGAGGCAGGCGGATCACCTGAGGTTGGGAATTCGAGACCAGCCTGGCCAACATGGAGAAACCCTGTCTCCACTAAAAATACAAAATTACCTGGGCGTGGTGGCACATGCTTGTAATCCCAGCTACTCAGGAGGCTAAGGCACAAGAATCGCTTGAACCTGGAAGGCAGAGGTTGCAGTGAGCCGAGATCGCGCCATTGCACTCCAGCCTGGGCAACAAGAGTGAAACTCCAAAAAGTCTCAAAAAAAAAAAAAAAGAACCAAAAGGCTCTCATCTCCTCCATACCTCATTTAAAGAAAAAAAATGCAGGGCCAGGCACAGTGGCTCACGCCTGTAATCCCAGCACTTTGGGAGGCCAAGGCAGGCAGATCACTTGAGGTCAGGAGTTCGAGACCAACCTGGCCAATATGGTGAAACCCCATCTCTAAGAAAATTCAAAAATTAGCCAGCATGGTGGCGCGTGCTTGTAATCCAAGCTACTTGGGAGGCTGAGGCAGGAGAATTGCTTGAACCCGGGAGGCGGAGGTTGCAGTGAGCTGAGATTGTGCTCACCGCACAATCTCTTTACTCTCTCTGATGCAATCTACGGCTCAACGTTCTTTACAGCCACAGGCTCTCACGGACTTCATGTTATCATTGGATCAACATTTCTCACTATCTGCCTCCTCCGCCAATTAAAATTCCACTTTACATCCAGCCACCACTTTGGCTTTGAAGCTGCTGTCTGATTTGACACTTCGTAGATGTAGTATGACTATTCTTACACGTCTCTGTCTACTGATGAGGATCCTACTCTTTTAGTATAAACAGTACCATTGATTTCCAATCAATTACTTTCAATAATATCCAAAAGAGAGTAATCAACCTGACACTAGCCCTAGTAACCAACACCTTACTGGCCCTATTACTAATAACAATCGCATTTCTCCCACAGCGTAATACTTATATAGAAAAATCCAGCCCCTGTGAATGCAGATTTGACCCAATAGCCTCCGCCTGCCTCCTCTTTTCCACAAAATTCTTCCTAGTAGCCATCACATTCCTCCTTTTCGACCCAGAGATCACTCTACTACTACCCCTGCCATGAGCCCTTCAAACAACCAACCTGACACTAATAATCAGCACAGCCCTTATACTAATTACCATTTTAATCCTAGGCTTGACATGAATGAGCCCAAAAAGGATTAGACCGAGATGAATTGGTAAATAGTTTAAGCCAAAATACATGATTTTTACTCATTAGATTATGATAGACCATGTTTACCAAATGCCCTTATTAGCATACACCGTATCACTGCTAGGGATATTAGTCTATCGATTCCACCTAGTATCATCCCTGTTATGCCTAGAAGGCATAATACTATCAATAGTTATCACAAATACTCTTATAGCTTTAAGCATACGTTTCACTCTAGCACCCATAATCCCCATCATCTTCCTAGTATTTGCTCCCCGCGAAGCCGCAGTGGGCTTTGCCTTACTAGTTTCAATCTCCAACACATATGGCCTGGATTACGTACAAAATCTAAATTTACTTCCATGCTAAAAATTATTATTCCAACAATTATACTGTTACCAATGACATGATTCTCTAAAAATTCTATAATCTGAATCAACATGGTTATTCATAGCCTACTCATCAGCCTCGTCAGCCTACTATTTTTTAACCAATTCAGCGATAACCCATCCAACCTCTCATTAATTTTCTCTTCTGACCCGCTGATGTCACCGCTTCTAATCTTAATAGCCTGTCTACTGCCTCTTACAGTTTTTGCTAGAAGCCAATATCACCTGTCCAATGAATCACCCTCATGAAAAAAGCTCTATATTTCTATATTGATTTCCCTACTGACTTTTTTAATCAGAGCATTCACAGCCACAGAACTAATTATATTTTATATCCCCTTTGAAGCCACACTAGTTCCTACCCTAATTATCATCACCCACTGAGGCAACCAACCAGAACTCCTCAATGCAAGCTCACACTTCTATTTTACACACTAGTAGGATCCCTTCCTCTACTTGTAACACTTGTTTATACTCAAAATACCTCAGGTTCACTAGACATGCTAGTAATAATACTTACTACCCAAGAGCCATTAGCCTCCTGATCCAAGAATCCTACATGACTAGCATGTATCATAGCTTTTATAGTAAAAATACCTCTATACAGATTTCACCTATGACTCCCCAAAGCCCATGTAGAAGCCCCTATTGTGGGCTCAATAGTACCTGGAGCAGGACTCCTAAAGCTAGGTGGCTACAGTATAATACGACTTACTCTTCTCCTCAATCCCCTAACAGAACATATAGCAAACCTTTCCTCATACTGTCCCTACGAGGGATAGTTATGACAAGCTCTATTTGTCTATGACAAACTGATCTAAAATCACGTATTGCCTACTCCTCTGTAAGCCACATAACACTTGTTATGATGGCTATCCTCATTCAGACGCCTTGAAGCTTAACAGGTGCAGTCACCCTTATAATTGCTCATGGACTCACTTCAGCCTTACTATTCTGCCTAGCAAATTCAAACTACGAGCGGGCCCATAGGTGAACCCTATTACTTACCGAACGCCTTCAAACACTGCTTCTGCTAATAGCCTCTTCATGACTTCTAGCAAATCTTACTAACCTTGCCTTACCCCGTACCATTAATCTAGTAGAACTCTTTGTGATTATGGCCTCATTCTCCTGATCTAATATCACTATTATGCTTATAGGACTTAATATACTAATTACAGCCCTTTACTCCCTAAATATGCTAATCACAACACAACAAGGGACAATTGCATATTATATTAACAGTACCAAACCTTCCTTTACATGAGAAAATACATTAATACTTATACATCTTGCATCTATCTTCCTATTATCCTTAAACCCTAAAATTATTATGGGGTTTGCATGCTGTAGCTATAGTTTAACCAAAACATTAGATTGCAGATCTAATAATAGAAGCCTGCAACTTCTTACCTACAGAGAAAGTATCCAAGAACTGCTAACTCGTGCCCCCGTGCCTAACAACATGACTTTCTCAACTTTTAAAGGATTAGTCATCTGTTAGTCTTAAGAGCCAAAAACATTGGTGCAACTCCAAATAAAAGCAACAAACATGTATTCTTCCACTGCTATAACATCCCTAATCCCCTTAATCTTACCGATTACCATTACCTTAGCCAACCCCCCCAAAAAGTTTCACATCCAAATTACGTAAAAACATCTATCGCATGCTCCTTCATTATTAGCCTCATTCCTACAACAATGTTGATGTGCACAGACCAAGAAGTCGTTATCTCAAACTGACACTGAATGACAATCCAAACTCTCAAACTCCCACTAAGCTTCAAGCTAGACTAATTCTCCACAATATTTATCCCAGTAACACTCACTATTTGTTACCTGATTATAGAATTCTCAATATGATATATAAACTCAGACCCTAACATTAATCAATTGTTCAAATACTTATTTTCCTCATCACAATTATTAATTCTGGTTACCACCAACAACCTCTTTCAGCTCTTTATTGGATGAGAAGGTGTAGGAATCATGTCTTTCTTACTAATCGGCTGATGGTATGGCCGAGCAGACGCTAATATAGCAGCCAAGCAGTTCTGTACAACCGCATCGGCAATATTGGCTTTATTTCAGCTATAGCATGATTCCTCCTGTCCTCCAACACATGAGAATTTCAACAAACATTTATTCTAGACCCTACCCCCAACTCCCTTCCATTAATTAGCCTTCTCTTAGCAGCAGCAGGAAAGTCAGTTCATTTCGGCCTCCATCTCTGACTCCCATCCGCCATAGAAGGCCCAGCCCCAGTCTCAGCCCTACTCCACTCCAGCACTGTAGTTGTAGCAGGAGTATTCCTGCTCATCTGCTTCTACCCTTTAAGAGAAAATAACCTATCAATCCAAACCTTTACATTATGTCTGGGGGCTATTACTACCTTATTCACAGCCATCTGTGCTGTAACACAAAATGATATCAAAAAAATCATAGCATTCTCCACCTCAAGCCAGTTAGGCCTTATAATAGTCACAATTGGCATTAATCAGCCGCATCTAGCATTCCTTCACATCTGCACCCATATCTTTTTCAAACCTATATTATTTATATGTTCAGGGTCCCTCATCCATAACCTCAGTGATGAACAAGACATCCGAAAAACAAGAGGGCTATTCAAGACCCTACCCCTCACTTCCTCCTTCCTTTTTATCGACAGTCTCACACTTACAGGTATGCCTTTCCTCACAGGCTTTTACTCCAAAGACCTCATCATTGAACCCGCAAACACATCATACACCAATGCCTGAGCCCTTTCTATTACGCTTATTGCCACCTCCTTGACAGCTGTCTACAGTACCCATATTATTTTCTTCGCTCTAATAGGGCAACCTTGCTTCATGACTCTGATTATTATTAATGAAAATAACCCCTTCCTAATTAACTCAGTTAAACACCTAACAATCAGCAGCATCTTCACTGGATTCCTCATCACCAACAGTATTATTCCTGCGTCATCCCCCCAAACAAGCATACCACTCCACCTGAAGCTCACAGCCCTAGGTGTGACCACCTTAGTCTTCTTATTAGCAATGGAGCTTAATCTCATAACTAATAACCTTAAACGAAAATACCCACTACAGACATTCAACTTCTCCAATATACTAGGATTTTATTCAGTCACAATTCACCATACAACCCCCAACTCAAACCTATCCACAAGCCAAAATCTGGCTTCACTACTACTAGACCTAATTTGACTAGAAAAGTCTATACCAAAGACCATTTCACAAATCCAAATTTCAGCCTCCATTACCATATCTACTCAAAAAGGCCTAATTAAACTCTTTCTCTCTTTTTTAATCCCATCCCTTTTAACCCTACTCCTAATTATCTAATCTATTACCCCAAGTAATTTCAATGGCAACATAAATACTAACAAATAATGATCAACCAGCAACTACCACTATTCGACACCCATAACTATACAAGGCAGCCACACCCACAGGATCCTCATGCAACAACCCCTCCCCCTCCCCCTCAAAAATCATCCAACTCTCTACACTATTAAAATCAATCATGACCCTCACCCCATCATGCTCAACTATTCACCAAACCGACAGCAACCCCATTAATAGTCATAATAGTAAAGCCCCTCAGATGTCAATATTTGACCCTCATGTTTCAGGATATTCCTCAGCAGCCATCGCCGTGGTATAGCCAAAAACAACCATCATACCACCCAAGTAAATCAAAAAGACTGTCAACCCCACAAAAACCCCACCAAAAATCAACACAATACCACAACCTACAGCACCACTAATAATTAGCCCTAGGCCCCCATAAATAGGAGAAGGTTTCAAAGAGAAACCTACAAACCCTATAACCAAAAGGACACTTAATAAAAATATAAAATATGCTATTATTCCCACATGGACTATAGCTATGACTAATGACATGAAAAATCATTGTTGTACTTCAACTAGAAGAATACTAATGGTCAATACCCACAAAACACACTCGCTAATAAAAATTATTAATTACTCACTAATTACTCATAGTGCGAACTCCAGCCTGGGCAACAGAGTGAGACTCTGTCTCAAGAAAAGAAAAAAAAAAAAAAAAAAAGCAGCTACTAATAAACCATGAAAGCACACTTTTTTTTTTTTTTGAGATAGGGTCTTGCTGTGTCTCCCAGGCTGGAGTGTGCACACTACTGACTTCATAGTATTGTTATACTTTCTTGCCATTTAAAAATCAAAAAGCACCTGCATTCTATAAATGCACTTTCACACGGTGTAGCTGTGTACTGGTTTAATTGTGGTAATTAAGGCCGGGGAGAGCCACTGCTGCTAAGAAGTGAAAGAACAGCTTGAAGAGGAAAGAAACATTGTCCCATGAAACACGAAGGTAACATGGTCCGTTTAGTTCACACATAAGGCCTGTTATTAGGAGTAGGGAGTATCTGAAGTGTTTCCGTGAGAAAAGAGACCTATTATTACCATGGCATGTGCGTACAAGTATTCATTCTCTGGCTGTTCTTTCCAAATCATTTGGTAAAATTCTCATGATTTAGTACATTTTATTTCATCTTTTCTTTTTCAGTTAAATTAGACTTCATTCAATTTGATTTTACATATAAACCAGTCCCTGGGGCAAAATAAAGGAATTCATTGGTTTGGATAAATCCAGTGCTATGCAGCTGATGCCACTCTTCTTTATTTATTTCTTTTTGCTTTGTTTTGTGTTTTTGAAATGAGGTCTCGCTGTGTCACCCAGGCTGCAATGCAGTGGCATGATCGTGGCTCACTGCAGCCTGTACCTCCTGGTCTCAGGCAATCCTCCCACTTCAGCTTTCCGAATAGCTGGGACTACAGGCACACGCCATCATGCCTAAGTTTTCTATTTTTTGTAGAGACAAGGTCTCGCAGTGTTGCCCAAGCTGGTCTCAAACTCCTGGGCTCAAGCGATCCTCCCGCCTTGGCCTCCCAAAGTGCAAAGATTACAGGCATGAACCACTGTGCCTGGCCTTTGATGCTGCTTTTCTAATACCTTTCTCCTGATCAAATAATTGGTTGTTTCATCTTAGCCCTTACTGGCATGTAACATTTGGAAGTATAGATCCACATTGGCATAGCTTCCTTTAGTTAAAAATTATGGCTGGGTGCTGTGGCTCACACCTCTAGTCCCAGCACTTTGGAAGGCCAAGGCAAGTAGATTACCTGAGGTCTGGAGTTCGAGACCAGCCTGGACAACATGGTGAAACCCTGTCTCTACTAAAAATACAAAAATTTGCTGTGCATGGTGGGGCGCACCTGTAGTCCCAGCTACTTGGGAGGCTGAGGCAGGAGAATCACTTGAACCTCGGAGGCAGAGGTTGCAGTGAGCCGAGATCGTGCCACTGCACTCTAGCCTAAGATACAGAGTGAGACTGTCTCAAAAAACAAAACAAAAAATTTACATAGGAAGAAGAAAATCCAAAAGGAAAGAAGACACTTTGCTTGATAGATAAATAAAAATTGAGCCAGGAGGTATTTAGGAGGCCAAAAACCAAAAATCAGAATGGCAAAGAGCCTGGGCTTTGGAATCAGAAATGCCTGGGTTGAAATCCTGGCTGTGACGTCTACTGGCTTTGCCACTGTCCAAAGCTTTCATTTCTTCAGCTAGTAAAATGAGGATAATAACACCTATTTCACAGGCAGCTCTTGATGATTCATGAGTATTTAACACATGCCTGGGACATAACACATGCTCAGTAAATAGGCATTAACTGTATTTACCCTATACATAATTATTGTGGGAAGGAGGCCACACAAACACTCAGAATTTCACATAAGACTTGGTCATTTACCGAAGATGCATGGAGGGAAGGAGAGACAGTAACACTTACCAGCTAGTAACTGGGTGCCCATCACACTCCAGTTTCATAACACATCAACATCACAGTCTTTTTATACAGGAATACAAGCTAAGACCCCCTCACTCCAGAAACTGAATTATGAAGAAAATAACTCATGATATGTGGGGAAGACAGCACTTTCCCATAATCAGCACCAGAAGGGGAGGTCAAGTCTGTAATGAAAGCTCTCAAACTTCAAAATTGCTATTTCAAGAGGTGATGATAAAAGCCATTCGAAGGACGGGGCACGATGACACACACCTGTAATCCCAGCACTTTGGGAGGTTGAGGGAGGAGGAGGTCAGGAGTTCAAGACCAGCCTGGCCAACATGGCGAAACCCCGTCTCTACTAAAAATACAAAAATTAGCTGGACATTGTGGTGCGCACATGTAATCCCAGCTACTCGGGAGGCTGAGACAGGAGAATCGCTTGAACCAGGAGGCAGAGGTTGCAGTGAGCCAAGAACACGCTACTGCATTCCAACCTGAGCAAAAGTCATTTTGGAGGTTGAAGTACTTATTTGGTAAAACATTCAGGGTCTAGGAAGGGGCCACAGTATTAACCATTAAATATCTCTCTGGTGGCTGGGACTTGACTTTGTTTCTAACCACAATAACCCTTGAACAATGCAGGGATTAGGAGCACCAACCCCTTTCCCTCCTCCCAGATGGAGTCTTGCTCTGTCATCCAGGCTGGAGTGCAGTGGCTTGATCTCGGCTCACTGCAACCTCCGCCTTCTGGGTTCAAGCAATTTTGTCTCAGCCTCCCGAGTAGCTGGGATTACAGGCACATGCCACCACGCCCAGACAATTTTTGTATTTTTAGTAGAGACAGAGTTTTGCCATGTTGGTCAGGCTGGTCTCAAACTCCTGACCTCGGGTGATCCGCCCTCCTCGGCCTCCCAGTCCTGGGATTACAGGCGTGAGCCACCGCGCCCGGCCACATATAACTTTTGACTCTCCAAAAACTTAACTACTGATAGCCTAGTGTTGACCAGAAGTCTCACCAAGAATATAAACAGTCAATTAATACATTTTTTTATGTCATGTGTATCATATACTGTATTCTTACAATAAAATAAGCCAGAGAAAATAAATTTTATTAAGAAAACTGTAAGAAAGAGACCCAGGCATGGTGGCTCATGCCTGTAATCCTAGGACTTTGGGAAGCTGAGATGGGAGGATAGCTTGAGCTCAGGAGTTGGAGGCTGCAGTGAGCTAGGTTGTGCCACTGCACTCCAGTCTGGGTGACAGAGGAAAGGACAAAAGAAGGAAAGAAAAGAAAGAGAAAGAAAGAAAGAAAGAAGAAGGAAGGAAGGAAAGAGAAGAAAGGAAGGAAGGAAGGAAAGAAAGAGAGAAAGGAAAGGAAGAGAAGGGAAAGGAAAGGAAAGGAAAGGAAGGAAGCAAGGAAGGAAGGAAGGTCATAAAGAAGATAAAATATATTTACTATTCATTAAGTGAAAGTGGATCATCATAAAAGTCTTCATCCTCATCTTCATCTTCACATTGAGTAGGCTGAGGAGGAAGAGGAAGAGGAGGAGTTGGCTTTGCTGTCTCCAAGGCGGCAGAGGTGGAGTAAAATCCACATATAAGTGGACCCACGCAGTTTAAGCCCGTGTTGTTCAAGCCTCAACTATACTAACAAGTAGTGCTGTCTTTTTGTGGTGTGCTGATTTCTCTGTTATATTCCGGTTTTCACCTCTGCCAATTTTGAATGAGTAAGCACTGAACCAAGATACCAAAGGCTGGGCCCCTCCTCTGCAAGGCCAGGTCATGCAGGGACCTAGAAGGGAAAGAGGGGGAGAGCTGGCTGCTGTCACTCTGGTGGGGCTGGTGAAGCATGTCCAGCTGCTGTCCCAGGCTAACACTGGGGAGAGCTGCCTGTTGTCACTCTGATGGGGCTGGTGAAGGATGTCCAGCTGCTGTCCCAGGCTAACGCTGGGGAGAAATCACTCTAGACAGCCATCGTGCGGCCAGCCAGAGATAGTCAAAAGGGCATGATCTTAGCCAGTATACACTGCTATAAAAAACAAATGCCATAGACTGAGTAGATTTCTTTTTTTTTGAGATAGATTCTCACTCTGTTGCCCAGGATGGAGTGCAGTGGCATGATCTTGGCTCACTGCAACCTCTGCCTCCCAGGTTCAAGCGATTCTCCTGCCTCAGCCTCCCGAGTAGGTGGAATTACAGGCGCAAGCCACCATGCCCAGCTAATTTTTGTATTTTTAGTAGAGACGGGGTTTCACCACGTTGGTCAGGTTGGTCTCAGACTCCTGACCTCGTGATCCTCCTGCCTCGGCCTCCCAAAGTGCTGTGATTACAGGCATGAACCACTGCACCTGGCCAGCTGAGTAGCTTATACACGGCAGAAATGTATTTCTCCCAGTTCCGGAAGCTGGATGTCTCAGATGAGGGTGCCAGCATAGCTTCTCGTGAGGCCTCTCCTGGGCTGCGGATGGCTCTCCTCTCACTGTGTTCTCACGCGGCCCAGAGCAGAGGGGAGCAAACCGCCTCAAGACTCTTACAAGGGCACTAATCCTGCCTTCCTGACTCATCTAATCCTAATCACTCCCAAAGGCCCCATTGAATTTTAGGGGGTGGGGTTTCAAGAGATGAGTTTCAGGGAGACACAAACATTCAGTCTATAACAATGGCTGCAGGAGCTTGGCAGTGTCCAGGCACAAATTGTTCATTTAGTTATTGTTTTGGGCTGAATTGTACCTCCTTTCCAAATTCATATGTTGAAATCCTAAACCCTAATACCTCATAATATAACCATATAGTAGTTCCCCCTTATCTGCAGTTTCACATTCTATAGTTTCCATTATCCATGGTCTACTGCAGTCCAAAAACATTAAATGGAAAGTTCCAGAAATAATTCATACATTTTAAATTGCATTCCATTCCGAGTAGCATGATTAAATCTCATGCCATCCCACTCAGTCCCACCCAGGATGTGAATCATCCCTTAATCCAGCATAGCCACTCTGTAGATATCCCATGCTGTTAGTCATTTAGGAGCCGTCTTGGTTATCAGATTAACTGTTGTGATATTACGGTGCTTGTGTCCAGATAATTCTTATTTTACTTCATAAGGGCCTCAAAGCACAAGAGTAGTGATGCTGGCATATTGTTAAAATTGTTCTATTTTATTATTAGCTACTGTCGTTAATCTCTTACTTATCATAGGTACATAGGTATAGAAAAAAACATGGTGTGTGTGTGTGTATATATATATGGTTTGGTACTATCAGTGGTTTCACGCATCCACTGGGGGTCTTGGAATGTATCCTCACAGATAAAGAGAGGCTACTGTGTTTGAAAATAGGGCCTTTAAAGGGATAATAAAGTAAAAATGAGGTCATTAGGGTGGACTTTAATCCAATATGACTGGTATCCTCATAAGAAGAGGAGATGAGAACACAGACACACACAGAGGGAAGACCATTTGAGGACATGAAGAAAAGACAGCTGTCTGCAAGCCAAGGAGAGAGAGGCCTCAAAAGGAACCAACCCTGTGGTCACCTTGATCTCAGACTTCCAGCCTCCAGAACTGTAAGGAAATCCATTTCTGTTGTTTAAACCACCCAGTCTATAGTACTTTGTTATGGCAGCCCTAGCAAACTAACACAATGATCAAATCCTTCTATAGAGCTTACCAGGTGCCAATCCATCTTCTACGTACTTTGCAAATATCACTTTATATATGCTCATGACAAACCTGTAAGCACTAGGATTAAACCCATTTTTAAGGATGGCAAAGTGAGGCGTGAGAGATCAAGTGACTGGCCAAAGTCACATAAGTCGTAACAGGTGAAGCTGGAACCAGGCTGTCCAGTGCCAGAGCACAGGCTCTTAACCACTTTGCTATGCTCCCCCCTTGGAGGAGGTGGGAAAATAGTTGATACTCAGGGTTCAAATGAAAACAGTGAGCAGCTGGGGAGGACGACAGAGGAGTTTGAGGGCACCTTGGTGGGTAATGCTGGAGAATCCTGGCAGGTTGGCAGTCATCCTGGGGACAGGAGACATGGAGATGGGAAGGCATGAAAACACACATTCATGTAGCTGGGACAAAGCCACTGGGAAGGCTCGCTCACAGGGCCAGGCCCCAGCCCCATGATGGGCCTGCTGGCTAGAGCAAAATCTGGGTTCCTATATTGAGTCTGGAGAACTAGCACTTTCCAGAAAAGAATTTGCAGTAGAGACTGTTTTATTAATAGTGGTTTTAGTACATTTTCTGTTGCTTATAACAGAATATCTGGAACTAGGTTACTTATAAGAAATTACATTTATTTCTTACTGTTCCAGAAGCCGGGAAGTCCAAGGTCGAGGGGCTGCATCTGGTGAGGGCCTTCTTGCTGGTGGGGACTCTCTCCAGAGTCCTGAGACAGCTCAGGGCATCACATGGCGAGTGTCTGAGTGTGTTAGCTCAGGTCTCTCTTCTCTTCTTGTAAAGCCACCAGTCCCACTCTCATAACCCAGTAATCCATTAATTTATTAATTATTAATTTATTTATTTATGGATTAATCTATTCTCAAGGGTAGCGCCCTCATGACCCAATCACCTTGAAAAGGCCCCGCCTCTCAATAATCCCACACTGGGGATCAAGTTTCAACATGAGTTCTTAAGGAGACAAATATGCAAATCGTAGCAGAGACCATAGCAGAAGCCTAATCCTGCAAACCAGAACACACAATGGGCAGGAGAACTCAGGCCTGGGAGGTCCAGGGCAGGAGAGCTCAGGCTTGGGAGGTCCAGGGCAGGAGAGTTCAGGCCTGGGAGGTCCAGGGCAGAAGCCTCATGAGCAGGAGAGGTGGTGGGCTGTGGTCAGAAGGACATTGCAGATGCTTAGCCAGGGTGACGGCCACTGCCTCCTACCTAGATTGACCTCATCAGCAGTGGTGGAGACAAACCTTTCCAGTGGGGCCAAGGTTGCTTGAGCACAAGTTGGATTAGTAACAAGGTTACTGACCACATGAGACTCTGGAAGCCCAACTCTGGCATGCTGAAGGATTGGGAGCCGGGAAGAGTGGGAGAAGCTCTTCTTATAAAGCCACCAGTCCGGCCGGGCGCAGTGGCTCACGCCTGTAATCCCAGCACTTTGGGAGGCCGAGGTGGGCAGATTACCTGAGGTCAGGAGTTTGAGACCAGCTTGGCCAACATGGCGAAACCCCATCTAAAATACAAAAATACAAAAATTAGCCGGGTGTTGTGGCGTGTGCCTGTAATCCCAGCTACTTGGGAGGCTGAGGCAGGAGAATCATTTAAACCTGGGAAGCGGAGGTTGCAATGAGCCGAGATGGTGCCACTGCACTCTAGCCTGGGCAACAGAATAAGACTCTGTCTCAAAAAAAAAAAAAATGCCACCAGTCCACTCTCATGATGGTAGTCCTGCATCCTCTGGGGATGTCCCTCTGCCTGAGGAAGAAGGGGGACCTATGTATGTTCATTTTCCTGAAACTTGTTGCTGAGACCAGACGCAATTCCAGTGATAGAGAAAGGCCTGGAAAAGGTTTACTACTGCAAGGGAGAGAATTCCTAGAGGCAAACAAGGTACTTGTTGACATCAGAGCATCTTGAGGGAGAAGGAATCTCAGTGGCCATAGAGTTCTGCCTTCTCAATTCAGGAAAGGAGTTTCCAGTTCCTTTGAAAACCATTGTCTTCTTAAATGTTGTCATGTGGTATTTTGTAAACATCATCAAAGCAGGCTATTACTTGTTTCTGAAGAGGGCAATCCTTTGCAGAGATGAACTTCTAAGCATCTTGGATGAAGAATTCTCATATAAACTCATCCTGGCTGCAGAACCTGTGATGGTTTTGTGATCAATTGGGCATTAATAACATTTTCACTTCCTGTCATTTAAATGCTGATAAAGTTAGATTAAGATATACATATTCTGACCAGGTGCAGTGTCTCATACCTGTAACTCCAGCACTTTGGGAAGCCAAGACGGGAGGATCACTTAAGCCCAAGAGTTCAAGAACAGCCTGGGCAACAAAAGGAGACACCATCTTCACACACAAAAAATTTTTTTAATAGCCAGAGGCCCGGTGCGGTGGCTCACACCTATAACCCCAGCAGTTTGGGAAGCGGAGGTGGGTTTGAAGTCAGGAGTTCAAGACCAGCCTGGCCAACATGGTGAAACCCCATCTCTACTAAAAACACAAAAATCAGCCAGGCATGGTGGCACCCACCTGTAATCCCAGCTAGTTGGGAGGCTGAGGGAGGAGACTCACTTGAACCCAGGAGGTGAAAGTTGCAGTGAGCTGAGATTGTACCACTGTGCTCCAGCCCCAGCGACTGAGTTAGACTCCATCTCAGAAAAGGAAAAAATAACCAGGCATGATGGCATGTGCTTATAGTCCCAGCTACTTGGGAGGCTCAGGTGGGAGGATCACTTGAGCCCAGGAGTCTGAGGCTGCAATGAGCCATGATTGGGCCACTACACTCCAGCCCGGGCGTGAGAGCAAGACCCTGTCTCAAAAAACTAAAAATTAAAAAAAATACACATATTCCAATAATCATGAATCTACTTTATTAGTAAATAAAGACCCCCAAACCTATTGAGTAAATGAACTCATTTAAGAGAATATTGAGCTTAAGCTTTGCCATTATATTTAAATACATGTAAGTGGTTAATTCAAAGACCTTGTCTCAAAAAACTAAAAATTCAAAAAAAACACATATTCCAATAATCGTGAATCTATTTTTTCAGTAAATAAAGGCCCCCAAACCTATTAATAGTAAACAAACTTATTTAAGAGAATATTGAGCTTAAGCTTTGCCATTATATTTAAATACACATAAGTGATTAATTCATTCATGATCAGATTGAGTCAGATATTTATAATATGTATTATATTTTTAGAACTTTAGCACTCAGATGACAGCAATATATTACCAAGAGTTTATTTGCTCACCAAAGTATTAACTTGCATATAATTCATGTGAATTTGGGACACATGTTTTACTTCAACACAGCTATTTAGGTTTTTTAGAGCATGTTTGTTTACTGAACCACCAAATGCTATAATAAACTATCCTTACAGTCTTTGCCTTAATTGAGAGAAAAAATAATAGAAATCTCAAAGAAGAAATTCTTTCTAACACCCAGCCAAATTAAATATATATAACATAAGTAATCAGTGCTAGATTTAGAAGAATTCTAATTTTATAACATATGTGTCTCCAGTGTGTGCCTTATAAACAACATAAGACCACACATTTCCTATCAGTTATGAGCTGGTTGTTTGAAGACTAAGTAATCTAGCTAAGTAATTTTTTTTTAAGTTTATTACTGGCTCATGCCTGTAATCCCAGTACTTTGGGAGGCCGAGGCAGGCAGATCACCTGAGGTCAGGAGTTTGAGACCAGCCTGGCCAACATGGTGAAACCCCATCTCTACTAAAAATACAAAAATTAGCTGGGCGTCATGGCAGGCGCCTGTAATCCCAGCTACTTGGGAGGCTGAGGCAGGAGAATCACTTGAACCTGGGAGGCGGAGGTTGCAGTGAGCTGAGATTGTGCCACTGCACTCCAGCCTGGGCAACAGAGCAAGACTACCTCTCAAAAAATAAAAAATAAGTTTATTGCCAAGGCATGTGCTAGATCTGGCTGGTCCCGTGTTTGAAGCTGTGTCAGAATGGGGCACATGAAACAAAAAGGCATTGGACCTTGTAAAATGAGGGAAATACTAAGAGCAGCTCACAAGCAAGAAGCATTTACCATGCACAATGAAACTGTCACAAAATTCTCCACAAGGTAGGTACTATTATTGCTCCCATTTTATAGATGAGGAAACTGAGCTTGATGTTCTGGTAAATAGTAATGCCCAGGTTGGGGAAAGGGGCAGGCACTGATTTGCAGCATTTGCCAATTTCCATGGTGTGAATACTTCCAATCAAAGCCAATTTCAAGCTACCAATGTAACATCAACAGGCTTGCAACATTCCTGATGTTGGTTTGATTCCCTAGCCAAACAAGTCACTTGCTCAAGTTCCTAGTCACACAATTAGTAAATACTGCCAATCAAAGTCAATTTCAAGCTAATCAGTAAATACTCCCAACCAAAGCCACTTTCAAGCTACCAAGGTAACATCTGCAGGCTTGCAACATTCCTGATGTTGACTTGATTCGCTAGCCAATCAACTCACTTGCTCAAGTTCCCAGTCACACAATCCGTAAACGGAGGAAACTGTGATTTGAACCCAGAAAGCCTGATTCAGAGCCTGTGTTCTCAACCACTGTCATCTGCTTTTAGGAAGAATAATCCACGAGGGGAAAAAGAACAGAAAGGGGACCCCAGCGCTCCCAGGGCTGCACCTGAGCAAGAGTAACTGGGTCAGGGCTAGATCAGAGTCGGACTGCTTTAACTGAAGGCTTCAGTAAGAAAAGGAAAGGAAAAGACAAATCATTGAATATCATGAACTCTAAGCAAAAGAAAAATTGACGAATTTGACAGCTCTTCAGTTTGAGGAGATGCTATATCTTTTGTTTCTGGTTTTTCGTTTGCTTGTTTGTTTGTTTTTTGAGATGGAGTCTCACTGTGTCGCCCAGGCCGGAGTGCAGTGGTGCAATCTTGGCTCACTGCAACCTCCACCTCTTGAGTTCAAGCGATTCTCCTGCCTCAGCCTCTCGAGTAGCTGGGATTACAGGCACGCACCACCACCCCCAGCTAATTTTTGTATTTTTAGTGGAGATGGGGTTTCACCATGTTGGCCAGACTGGTCTTGAACTCCTTACCAAAAGTGATCCACCTGCCTTGGCCTCCCAAAGTGCTGGGATTACAGGCATAAGCCACCGCGCCTGGCCTGTTTCTGATTTTCTAATAAAAATGCCTGCTCCGGAGAGATCCTTAGGTGGTGGGGCAGACAATTAAGCTATCTTTACTTGGTGGAATTGACACAAATTCCTTTAACCTCTCAGAAATGGAGCACAATCAGGAACAGCAGCACTCCCCAAACGCAGGCCAGGGCAGGGGTAGTCAGTGTTCTGAAACTTTCTTCTTGGCTAATCCTCATTCCTCTTCATTGCTATCAGCAGGATTTTTTGTTTTGGTTTGGTGTTTTTTTTGTTTTGTTTTGAGACAGGGTCTTGCTCTGTTGCCCAGGCTGGAGTGCAGTGACATGATCTCGGCTCACTGCAAACTCCGCCTCTGGGGTTCAAGCAATTCTCCTGCCTCAGCTTCCCAAGTACCTGGGATTACAGGCGTGCACCACCACACCCAGCTAATTTTTGTATTTTTAGTAGAGATGCAGTTTCGCCATGTTGGCCAGGCTGGTCTTGAACTTCTGACTTCAAGTGATCCACCTGCCTCGGCCTCCCAAAATGCTGGGATTACAGGCATGAGCCACTACACCCGGCCCCTGTCAGCAGTTTTATGGAATACTTTGGGTAGCATAAAAAGCATTGTTTCCCCAAATCAACTTATGAAGTTCAGACATTTATTCCATTTTTATTTATTGTCTACTATGAGGGCACCTTGGCACTCACAGGCCAGGACAGGCATAATTCCTTTATGTGAGTTTAGGGGTGAAGACTGGCAAGCCTGTGGGGGAGTGTGGTCAGGGCTGTCCTGGGAGTGGGTGCAGGGGACCCAAAGGCATGTATAGGAGATCAGCATCCACACTGCAAGGAGTTAGGAGGTGAGGTTTTCTAAACTGAGACCTAGAAGTGGATTCAGGTTTCATGAGGCCTCATGAAATCCAACCCTAAGAAAATGAATACCAGATTACAAAATTGGGTGTCAGGGTTTGGCACAGACCCTGAAGCTTAAGCTTCATTTGCTTCATTGTAAATGCTCCGTTTCTGCTAAGACCTGAAAAAGAAGTAGGAATTAGCCAGGCCAAAGAGCTGTAGGAGCAGAGAGCCGGCAAAGGACTTGATACATGCAAGAACAAGAGAGTGCTGTTTCCTGCCTCCCACGTGGGAGTTCGAGCTGGCAGAAGTGGAGTGGAGTTCTGGTCAGATCAAAGGCAACCCTCAGAGCAAGGCGGGCTGGGCCAAGACAGGAGCCCAAAGAGGCTCTGCAAGGATGCAAAAGGAAGATCCAAAGGACTTCAAAACAGAGAATTGGAGAAAACAGGAGGTAGAAGCTAGTCTTCAACCCAGGGAACTGGTGAACCAAGACCCCTTTTATAAGGATTCTAGGGACCAGTGAGAGCAGAGTCAGCCATCAAGATTACTATTGTAGGCTGGGCGTGGTGGCTCACACTTGTAATCCCAGCACTTTGGGAAGCCGAGGTGGGCAGATCACCTGAGGTCAGGAGTTTGAGACCAGCCTGGCCAACATGGTGAAACCCCATCTCTACTACAAATACAAAAATTAACTGGGCATGGTGGCAGGCGCTTGAAGTCCCAGCTACTTGGGATGCTGAGACAGGAGAATCACTTGAACCCAGGAGGCAGAGGTTGTAGTGAGCCAAAATCGTGCCAATGCACTCCAGCCTGGGCAACAGGAGAGAGACTCTGTCTCAAAAAATAAAAATAAAAAAAATACTATTGTAATCAGCACAATGTATCATAATACCAAGATTCTCTCTTTTTGACCATGACCTACAAAATGAAAAACACTTTATCCCACAGCTGAGGACCTACATTAAAAAGTTTCAGAAAGCATCATTACCTCTACTATGTGCAAGGTGCCCTGAAGTTTTCTATACTGTTCTATTTCCCTTGTTGAATGCCGGGCATGGTGCACCAAATTGCTTTCACATGCACCGAAAAATCCTGACCCGCGGTTTGGAAACCACTTTTGCATAATATATGATTATGATGTCTGGCTGCCTTTGAATTCTCCAGAATCTTATTTACACCTAAAGCACTAGTGGCCAATGTAGATTTTGCTGGAGACTTTACAGGGGTGATGGAAGAGGGTTTTATATCACCCACAGTTTTATAAGTTCCCTTGGATATGTCTGCCCCCCACCAACTCAGGGTGCTCCTCCACCCTGCCCCACTGCAGAGCCAGATCCCTTCTGCCCTCCCTCCCCGCCTCCCAGGAACAGATGCATTCCTTTTCATAATTCACACAGGGCAGCAAGTTAGTTTCTTTCAGCACAATGCACCAATTACTTAACAAGTCATCGAGCCCTAGCTTCAGAAAGGGAATATTAAAGCATTCATCCAACAAAACTGCCTCTTGCAACCTGCTAAAAATTATGATTTCTTCCATATCATTAAATATATCTATTTCCCCTACTGGACTGTGAACAACTTGAGAATAGGGACTTGAGGTACTCAGCAGATGTTGAATAAATATACATGAACGAGTTAATCAATGAGGTGGGTGGTATCCCCATTTTACAATGAGGAACCGATGGCTCACAGGGATGTGATTAGAACTGCTCAACTGGTGAGCTGAGAACCAGCCTTCAAACGCAAGCCCATGCAGGCAGGATTCCTTTAAACCGACACGCAAACAGGTTCTTTCTTTCGTGTGTCCCTGAAGAACCCCCAGAAATGGACCAATGATGGGGAAAGAGCAGCATGGATCTTACCAATTCTGAGGGCCGTGTTATAGTTTATGTGTTTGCTATTTTAGACTAAGCCAAAGCAAAAAGGTCTTCAGGAAGGATTAACCAAAAGCCCTTCAATTCTATTTCCATTTGATGGGTAAGGGCATTGGGGATACCTCATCTGTAAGATAACTTTTTTAAATTTAATGAGTGGCCTTGATCACTACAGCAACAAGTGTGTTGATCCTTTTCCAGGTGAGGTTGCTATAGTTTATATCTGAATTAGAATGACATGATGGTAAGATATTAAGTGTATCTTGGCATTTATAGCTGACTTACACAAACATATAAAGACCTACATCAAATATACTGCAAGTTTACAAAGCCAAAAGCTTGTAATAGTGCAAAAATGTGTTTGGAATTGTTGAGTTAGGCCATCATACAGAATCTGCTTTTCATTTTTCATGATGCTCAGTGGTTTAGCGGACTAATGAGTTAGATATATGGGCTGAAATTATACAGAGAAAATGTTCAGTTCTAGAATAGATCACACAGCAACGTGCAGCTGTATTAAAGTACATTTGTGGCCAGGCATGACAGTTCACGCCCATAATCCCAGCACTTTGGGAGGCCAAGGGGGGCAGATCACTCGACGTCAGGATTTCGAGACCAGCCTGGCTAACATGGTGAAACCCCTGTCTCCACTAAAAATACAAAAATTAGCCCCAGGCCTGGTGGCCCATATCTGTAATTCAGTTACTCAGGAGGCTGAGGCAGGAGAAGCACTTGAACTCAGGAAGCGGAGGTTGCAGTGAGCCGAAATCGCGCCACTGCACTCCAGCCTGGGCAACAGAGTGAGACTACGTCTCAAAAAGCAAAACAGCCGGGTGTGGTGGCTCACACCTGTAATCCCAGCACTTTGGGAGGCCGAGGTGGGCGGATCACGAGGTCAGAAGATCAAGACCATCCTGGCTAACACGGTGAAACCCCGTCTCTACTAAAAATACAAAAAATTAGCCAGGTGTGGTGGCGGGCGCCTACAGTCCCAGCTACTTAGGAGGCTGAGGCAGGAGAATGGCATGAACCCACGAGGCGGAGCTTGCAATGAGCCGAGATGGTGCCACTGCACTCCAGCTTGGGCGACAGAGAGAGACTCCGCTTCAGAAAAAAAAAAAAAAAAAAAAAAGCAAAACAAATAATAAATAAATGTAGTACATTGAGATGAACCATTCAGAAGAGTTACTTATGTGACATGGCCATTCTGTCTTCTGTCTTCTCTCAAAGTAGTTTCATATTCTATTAACTTCATCTCAGATGATTACCACGACAGAAAAGAGCCTAAAGTTAAGAGCTGGATAAAACGTTGAAGTAACTATTTAACTGCTCTGAATTCCTTCAAAGCCACAGAATTTTTCCTATGACACTTTATTCCCCACTCTAGTTCACACTGCAAAAACTCACCATGATGAAAGATAGTATGTGAACCCAGCAATCCTTGCTTCTAGGTATAACTGGAAAGAAACCTTCATTTGCACATGGCGGTGGACATACAAACAAGTATGCAGGCTGGGCGCGGTGGCTCATGCCTGTAATCCCAGCACTTTGGGAGGCCGAGGCGGGCAGATCTCCAGAAGTCAGGAGTTCGAGATCAGCCTAGCCAACATGGTGAAACCCCATCTCTACTAAAAATACAAAAAATTAGCTGGGTGTGGTGGTGCACACCTGTAGTCCCAGCTACTCGGGAGACTGAGGCAGGAGAATCGCTTGAATCAGGGAGGCGGAGGTTGCAGTGAGCCGAGATCGTGCCACTGCACTCCAGCCTGGGTAACAGTGCCAGACTCCATCTCAAAAAAACAAAGCAAAACAAAAAAAACTCACCATGATGAAAGATATTATGTGAACCCAGCAATCCTGTTTCTAGCTATAACTGGAAAGAAACCTTCGTGTACACATGGCAGTGGACATGAGAATAAGTAAACAGGACTGTTATAGTGAGCAATGGAAATACCTCAAAGAGGCAACAAGCCCAGGTTTAGGACACAGATTCTGATGTGACAGGTGTGTGACCTGTCTAGGTCACTTACTAGCTTACTAGCTGTGTGACCTTGAGTGGGTAACTTAGCTTCTCTGTGCCTCAGTTTCCTCATGTGTAAAATAAGGAAGGCAAAACTACTACCTGTTATAAAGATACGTGAATGAGAATTTGCAAAGCACTTAAATTGAGCCTAGAGGATAAAAAATATTATATACATGTTCATCAGTAGAAAAATGCAAAAATCAACTGTGGCCCATTCATCCAATGGTGCAATCTTACATTAGATGGTAGTTAAAAGGAACCCATTAGGTCTACATATACCAAATAGGACAAGTATCAAAAATATGATGTTGAGCAAGAAGACCAAGTATGTAGAACAATATATATAAAGTATGCTATTCCGGTGAATTTAAAAAAACAAAATAATACTCTCTCTCTCTCTCTCTCTCTCTCTCTATATATATATATATATATATATTTTTTTTTTTTGAGACAGAGTCTCACTCTGTTGCCCAGGCTGCAGTGCAGTGGCATGATCTTGGCTCACTGCAACATCCACCTCTGGGGTTAAGTGATTCTCCTGCCTCAGCCTCCCAAGTAGCTGGGACTACAAGCTCCCACCACCATGCCCCGCCAATTTTTGTATTTTTAGTAGAGACAGGGTTTCGCATGTTCGCCAGGCAAGTCTTGAAGTCCTGACCTCAAGTGATCTGCCTGCCTCAGCCTCCCAGAGTGCTGGGATTATAGGCACAAACCACCATGCCCAGCCAATACTACATATTTTTTGCATAGGTGTAGGTACATGTATACATATATGTATGTGTATGTTTTTACTTTTTATAATTTCAACTTTTTAGATTCAGGGGTACATATGCAGGTCTGTTACATGGGTAGAGTGCATGATGCTGAGAATAAGTATTGGCTCGATGGCCAGAATATTATGCTTTGCTGTTTAGATACTGGAATAATAGCTAGGATAACAATAGAGAAGACTAGAGCTAGTACCCCTCCTAGTTTATTGGGAATAGAGCATAGAATTGCATAGGCAAATAAAAAGTCTCATTCTGGTTTAATGTCAGGTGGTGTGTTGAGGGGGTTTGCCACAGTGTCATTATCTGGGTCTCCTAGTAGGTCAGGTGAAATAGAACTAATATAAGTAGTAATAGTAGAAGGAGAATTAGACCCAAAATGTCTTTGATTGTGTAGTAGGGATGGAATGGAATTTTGCCAGAATCTGATGAAACTCCTGACAGGTTGTTGGATCCTGTCTCGGGAAGAAATAGAGGGTAGATAGCTACTAGGTCCATGATAATGAAAGGTAAGATGAAGTGGAAGGTGAAGAATGGTGTGAGGGTGGCTTTGTCAACTGAAAAGCCTCCTCAGTGTATTGCACCAGGCTGGTGCCAATGTATGGAACGGCTGACAATAGATTTGTCATTACTGTTGCCCCTCAAAAGGATACTTGTCCTCATGGTAGGACACAACCTATAAATGTTGTTGCTATTACTGTAAATGGTAACATAATACCGATGTTTCTGGTTTCTAGGAAAGTGTAGGACTGGTAATATAAGCCTTGTCCTACATGTAGAAAGCAGCAGATGAAAAATATCGATGCCCCATTGGCATGTAAATTTCGGCTAATTCAGCCATAATGCAAATCTCAGCAGATCTGTGTGGCAGAGAAGGATGCAGGTGCTGTATGTGATGTACAGTGTACAGTCAGAAAGAGTCCCATGATGATTGTAGGCGTAGACACTTAAAACTGAGCTGAGCCAGGCATGGTGGGTCACGCCTGTAATCCCAGCACTTTGGGAGGCCGAGGCGGGCAGATCACGAGGTCAGGAGATCGAGACCATCCTGGCTAACACAGTGAAACCCCGTCTCTACTAAAAATACAAAAAATTAGCTGGGCGTGGTGGTGGGTGCCTGTAGTCCCAGCTACTCAGGAGGCTGAGGCAGGAGAATGGCGTGAACCGGAAGGTGGAGCTTGCAGTGAGCCGAGATCGCGCCACTGCACTCCAGCCTGGGCAACAGAGCGAGACTCCGTCTCCAAAAAAAAAAAAAAAAAAAACCAGGCTCTGCAGTTTGGCACAAGACTTCTCTGCACACAGTCTAAAACTTCTCTGCAAAGTCTAAAAGCTTTGCAGAAATTTTAATGGTGTATCTTGGGCCGATAAAAACAATGTGGATTGTTAAAGAGAAGACAAACATGTGAGAGAAACTTGTTTCTCTTTTTCTTTGATGTCCTAAAAGCAAGATCACATCTCAACATACAGAATGAACAAAGGGAATAAGATTTAAAAATCAGAGGAGAGGATGGTACGAACAAATCTCTTTCTGTGTGATTAAACTCAAGTCACGCTATGAAGTTGTGAAAAGAAATACTAAGGACCAATCCTTTTAGAAAGCTTTCAGATGAGCCAAAGTGGAAAAGTCTAGAATCTGTCCTTGAAAGGGATTTAGTATATACTCAAAGTAGGACTGGGGTGATTGAAAACAATTAAGCACTAACGAGAAAGAGACCAAATTTTACTTAGGATTTTTAAAATTTGCTCATTAGAACAACCTATTTATTTATTTATTTATTTATTTATTTATTTATTTATTTATTTTTCTTTGAGACGGAGTCTCCCACTGTTGCCCGGGCTAGAGTGTAATGGCACGATCTCGGCTCACTGCAACCTCTGCCTCCCTGATTCAAGTGATTCTTCTGCCTCAGCCTCCTGAGTAGCTGGGATTACAGGCGCCCACCACCATGCCCAGCTAATTTTTTGTATTTTTAGTAGAGACAGGGATTCACTATGTTGGCCAGGCTGGTCTCGAACTCCTGACCTCGTGATCCACCTTCCTCGGCCTCCCAAGGTGCTGGGATTGCGGCCACCTATTTCATTTTTTAAGAGTGTCTCTTTTAAACATGATTCACTTTATGGAATCCTACTGCCCGTTACAGCATGGAAAGCTCCTTTTGTCCATGTCACAGGGCGAATTACTTCATCGTGTTGAATATACTGAGTGTCCCAAGAGGTTTTTCTTCCCAGTGACATGGATGCTTTCTTCCTTGGTTACTGTCTGGATTATTTCTGCTCCTTTGAATTGACCTCTTTGCTTTCAATACACCTCACCTTAATTCATTTTACACACAGTCACTGGTCATTCTTGGTTTCATTGTCATCAAGTCTCCTGTTAGGTGTGCAAGAACTCTGTGTGACAGCCTTTACTGTAATCAGCCCGTGGGGCATAATGCAAACAAATCGGCATTTCCCTACCTACCCACTGAAACTGAGCCACATGGAGGGGCCGTGTGGCTGCCAGTCAGATGCATTAAGGCACCAGGGGCAGGAGTTTCAAATGTGAGCCACGTATGGGAAGGCCCAAGAGCAGTCTCTGAATGTAGAACAAGTTGATGGAGCCTGCTGGAGAGGAAGGGATAGCAGTGATTACTTATTTAGCAGTGAGGTCTCCTGAGCAACACTGGGAGGCTAGCTCATTGTTAATTTTTTTGTTTTACTATAATTATTTATAATTTTAGTAAATTGTAAGTAATTTACTAAAGTAAATAATTATAAAAATGCAAATCTGGGTTTTGAACTCAAATTTGTCTGCTGGACCTACAGAGAGTAATTTGGTTCTGTTTTTCCTCTTACAGAGATTTCTGATTTTTAAATGTTATGACATTAGATTCTGCCAAGATTGCCTGAATAATGTGTGCTCTTTCACTTTGCCATTCTGAACTTCTAAAATTTTAGACCTTTGGACACCTAAAGAAGTCTTTAGGTTTCTTTTTAAAAAGAAATTAGGTGGTAATGCCTGCAAACCTGCCAGTTATTCTTTTCAGGGGGAAACCTACTTGTGTTTGTTCTTTGTGTACCTTCCCCCACTAGAATGGAAGCTCCGTGAAGACAAGAAGCAAGCTTGTTTTGTTCTCATTTGTAACCTTGATGGTTCCAGGCATGCATAGACACAGAGTAAATGTTTGTTGAAAGAATGAATGAATGAATGCTATCCAACTTGGGCACATTTTTGCAATAGGTGAACTTCATTTCCATGGTGATATCATACCCCATTTTTTTCAGTTCCAGTGGTCTTAATCATTTCCAGCACCCACCTCCCGCCAGCTCTCCTCACCGTACTCCTCTCTTTACATTTCTCAAACTCACTACAAACTTTAGCCGTTTAAATGTGCAAGAACCAAGGAGTCAACTAGCTAATGAACGAATTAGTCTGTGATACTGGCAGAAAGCCAGGACTTCCCTTAATAATAAGGGCATTTTAGGAAGTCTTATAGAGACAATGAATGCTTCTCATTTGTGATCTCATTAGTGACTCTAGTTTTGACAATGGCTGGCCAAAGGATACTTTTCAGCTACTATAATTTACTGTAATGTACCAAGTCACCTATATGGAATAGACCTCTTCCAGGACTGAGGCCACATTCCATGATATTTGATATGATTGATATTGTGGATTGCTTTTAGCTTTTGCTTTATGCTAATGAGGATAGAAAGAAGAAATAAAGAAAGTAACCAAGTTCATTAAATGAAAAAGGCAGAGGACTCTCAGGAGAAGGAATCTGAATTCTAGCACTTATCCAAACATGCAAAGAGCCTCCTCTTGTCCCCAAATTCCCTTGTAGGAAAACTGCTCTCTGTGTCAAGCAGTGCCTAGAATATTGCATCTGAGACATAAAGTTGAAGAATTACTGAATTAAGGTATGTCCAAGGCTTTTTTGGTTTTGTTGTTTTAAAGCAATTCTTAAAATTAATATTTTTCCTAAATCATTTGGGATATATTTTCCAAAGGTTGAGGTTGCATACGCCACATTTTAACCTGGATGTCTTCATATTCATGTTTAGGGAAAAGAATGAAAATAACATGTATAAATTTTACCAATATGTTTTCTCATTTAATATTCAAAACAATCCACTGAAGTATATCCTGTGAGTCTCACTTCACAGATTAGAAATCTGGGACCTAGAGGTAAAGCGCTTGCCATGCTCAAGGCCACACAGCTAATAAATGCAAATCTGAGTTTTGAACTCAAATTTGTTTGCCGGATCTGCAGATAATATATTGATTCTGTTTTTTCTCTGACAAAGATTTCTGAATTTTAAATTTTATGACATTAGATTCTGCCAAGATTCCCTGAATAAAGTGTGCTCATTCACTTTACCATTCCGAACTCCTAAAACTTCTTATCTTTGGACATCTCTAGTCCTATCTTTGATAACAAGAAATTTGCTGTTATGTGTCATAGGTTTTTGGTTTGTTTTATTTTTTTGAGACAGAGTCCCACTCTGTTTCCAGCAGGCTGGAGTATAGTGATGTGATCTCGGTTCACTGCAACCTCTGCCTCCCGAGGTTCAAGTGATTCTCTTGCCTCAGCCTCCTGAGTAGCTGGGATTACAGGTGCGCGCCACCACGCCGGGCTAATTTTTGTTATTTTTTTAGAGATGGCATTTCACCATGTTGGCCAGGCTGGTCTCGAACTCCTGACCTCAAGTGATTCGCCCACCTCAGCCTCCTAAAGTGCTGGGATTACAGGCGTGAGCCATGGCGTCTGGCCTATAGTTTTTAAAATGTTTATAATCTTCATTAGCAAGGTCCCCCAAAGTCTATTGAAACTAGACTTGACTGAAAATTTATATACACAAATAAGAAATGTGTGCATATAGCAATGCATGTGCTAAAACTGAAGCAATAGGCCAGCCACAGTGGCTCACATGTGTAATCTGAGCACTTTGGGAGGCCGAGGTGGGCAGATCATTTGAGGTCAGGAGTTTGAGACCAGCCTGGCCAACATGGTGAAACCCTATCTCTATTAAAAAAAAAAAAATACAAAAATTAGCCAGGCGTGGTGGCGGGCACCTGTAATCCCACTCGGGAGGCTGAGGCAGGAGAACCTCTCTTGAACCTAGGAGGCGGAGGTTGCAGTGAGCCAAGATTGGGCTATTGCACTCCAGGCTGGGCAACAGAGCGATACTCTGTCTCAAAAAAAAAGAAGTGATAAAACTAATGGCAATTATTCTGTATTAGGAAGAAGACAGAAGTTCATCGTTTTAAAGATAAAATGGCTCAGTGTGAAAATGCAACATGTTTTATAATTACCCAAAAATTATTTTTTCTTTGAGAACCAAGAGATATTCTTTTTCATAAAAACGTATATGAATTTTCCCAAAGTAAAATCTAAGTTGAAATCTCCTATTTTGAGTTTAAGCCTGTGGAGCTAACCTTTACCAATCTTAGTTGCCATCCAAAATCTCTAATTAAATTTTTCTCAAAAACAAAACCAAACGAAAAGAGGCAAAAAGAGGCAAGCTCTTTACTGCCACCTACCGTCAGAAAAAAATAGCCCGCTAAGTGTAAGGATAAATGACTTGCATGGAAAACTTGAGGCATGGACAGGGAGACCATATGGTCTGGTTTGCAGATAGTTCCTGTTGTCTTGACATTTATCCATTTTAGCATTTGTCCTGCCCCCTTTTTCTCTCAAAACCCTGATTTGGATTACAAATTATATGGTTGTTACTGGCTGTTTCCATACATCATTTAAAAATACTCAAGTCAGGCTTATCTCTCCCATCTTAAATGCACACACACACTTCTTCAATCGGAGCCCTCTTCCCAGCTCCCATTCTTTCTCGTTCTCATCTTCATGACCAAACTTCTCAAAATAGTAATGCACACACCATTTCCACTTCATTCCTTCTCATTCACTCCTCGACTCACAGTACTCCCTTCTGCCCTACCTATTCCTCGAAACTGCTAGTTACCTGCCCTCTCTCAAATCAGCAGACACATTTCTGCCTTGATCTGGCTTCATATGTTGTCAACAGGCATGCGCCACCATGCCCGGCTAATCTTTGTTTTTGTTTTTTTTAGAGACAGTGTTTCACCATGTTGGTCAGGTTGTATGCTGTTTTCTGCACTCCCTCTGCCATCTTACATCTTGTCTTGGGTGACACATCCTCCTGTTTTCCTCCTACAGTCTGGGTTCTTGTCAATGTCCTTTATAATTTTCTCTTCCTCTGCTCACACCTAAATGTTGGTGTCTCCCTTCATCATCGCTCTACAGACTATGCCTGGTAATCTCACCTTGTGAGTTCTACTGCAATCAACTTGCTAAAGATTCCCAAATTCATTCATTCACTCATTCATTCACTGTTTGTTCAATAAATATTTATGGAGCACCTACAAAATGCCAGTGACTTATCCAGGTTCTGGGATACATCAGGGAACAAAACGGGAGGGAAAGTTTCTGCCCTGTGTAGACAGTAAGACAGTAAACCACAAACAAATAAGTAAATTGAACAGTATGTTTAAGAGTGATAAGTGACACATGGCAGGTTGCAGTGGCTCACGCCTGTAATCCTAGCACTTTGGGAGGCCGAGGCAGGTGGATCACAAGGTCAGGAGTTTGAGACCAGCCTGACCAACATGGTGAAACCCCACCTCTACTAAAAATACAAAAATTAGCTGGGCATGGTAGTGTGCACCTGTAATCCCAACTACTCAGGAGGCTGAGGCAGGAGAATCGCTTGAACCTGGGAAGTGGAAGTTGCAGTGAGCCAAAATCACACCACTGCACTCCAGCCTGGGCAACAGAGTGAGACTGTCTCAAAACAAAACAAAACAAAACAAAAAAAGAGTGATAAGTGATACAGAATAGAGTAATAGAGATTGGGAGTGGTGGAGCAGGGTTTTTTAATAGAAGGGACAGGGGAGGCCTCATGGAAAAGGCAACATTTTAGTTGACTTGAAGAAGAAGAAAGAGTAAGCTATGAAAATATCTGGAAGAAGAGCAGAAGAAACAAAGTGCAAAGATCCCGAGGAAAGAATGTACCTGTCCTATCCTCGGGATGGAAAGGAGGCCAGGATGGTTCTGGAGCAAACCGAATGAAAAGGAGGGGAATAGAAGATGAGGTTAGAGGGGTTCAGGCCTGCAGATGACAACGGCCTGCAGGCCACTGTAAGGACTCTGGTTTCCCTGTGAGAGAACTGGAGAGCCATTTGCAGGGTTTTAGGTAGAGAAATGACATCATCTTTTATGTCATTTAACAGAATCGCTCTTAGGTCAGGTTCCCATGGAAACATACTCTGAAACACGGGTTGTGTACAGGTTTACTGGGGACTGCTCTTGGGAATGCCGGTAAGGGAGTGAGGAAAGCAGAATTGGGCGGAGGGAGAAGTTGGACTGTGATGCAGTTGCAACAGAGGCCACGGGATGGCTCTTCAGAGTTACCCACATCTTTATACCGTTCCTTAACTAGTCATTGGATGCAGGTTGTCTCTTAGGAGGGAGTTGTACCCTTGGGTGAGGCAGCCACCTTCAGCCAAGGGCAATTCTCAGAGAGAGAGATTCAACTGAGACTCCTTTGCAGTCAACATTTTCCATCCTGAATTAGGGAGATGCACTATGGCATCTTAGAGTCGGCCTCTGCACCCTCAGATAGATCAACTCCATGTAAAAGCACCCAGGATCCCTCTTCCATCTTCTGGTTGGCTCTTACTACTGCAGCTTGTCTCAAGCCTTGAATGATACTCATCATCTCCTCTGCTACTCCACACGGTAGATTTTCTCCACCCCCAGCCAGTCTATTCACCACACAGCAATGTGAGTGTTCCTGCTAACACATAAGTCAGATCATGTCACTCCTTTGCTTAAAACCCACCATGTAGGCTGCGTGTGGTGGCTCATACCTGTAATCCCAGAACTCTGGGAGCTGGGCCGGCGGATCACTTGAGGTCAGGAGTTCAAGACCAGCCTGGCCAACATGGTAGAACCCCATCTCTATTAAAAATACAAAATGGTCGGCCATGGTGGTACACGCCTGTAATCCTAGCTACTTTGGAGGCTGAGACAGGAGAATTGCTTGAACCCAGGAGGCAAAGGTTGCAGTGAGCCGAGATCGCACCACTGCACTCCAGCCCAGGTGACAGAGCAAGACTCTGTCTCAAAAAAAAAAAAAACAAAACTAAACCCCACCATGTAACTACTCGCCTTTCATTTCAGAGTAAAAGCCCAAATCCTTGTCATGATTTACATCATATTCTTGCTAGGGACTACATCATCCCCGATTATTCTCCTCACCACTCACTCTGTTCCTGTTACACCAGCCTCCCTCCTTGAGCACATTTTTGAAGGACAGTTTGGCAGTGTCTATTTTCCTACTCTTCTTGGAGAAGCCCGAGTCAAGATGCTTTCAGACTGAAATGTTAATAATTCTGTCTGCTAGTGTAAAGGTTGTCTTCTGCAAAGATTATCTGGTCGTCACATCACAGGCATTTAATTTAAGAGAATTCAACTATTGGCTTAAAAAAGAAAGAGAAGCAATCATTTAAATAGCACACATTACTAGGGCAGTGTGTACCCACCCGAGGCAGAGTGCCAGGAGTCCTGAAAAGAACATCTGAATGATTTTAAGGTTTCCCAACTATTCACCAAAAAAAAAAAAAAAAAAAAAAAAAAAAAAGATATTTGTTGATTAAGTGACCACGCAAGATGGTTTCCTTGAGGAAGAAAGTGAAAACTAAAGCCTGAAGAGAAACTTTAATGATAAAGAATTAGAGGGCCAGGCATAGTGGCTTCCACCTGTAATCCCAGCACTTTGGGAGGCTGAGGTGGAAGGACCGCTTGAGGTCAGGAGTTCGAGACCAGCATAGTGAGAGCTCATCACTACCAAATAAGTAAATAAGAATTAGAGGAATAAAAAAATACTTTTACAGAATTACAAAAACATACATACTATATATTTTAGGCTATTTAAGAGATGTTCAAGGGCAATTTTTATTTCATTGGCTGATCGAATTGGGCCCTATACTAGAGAAAAGAGAACCAGCAAGAAGTGACCCTCATATGGAAGGGATGAGAAGGCGCTTGGAAGTGTCATTAAAGGGCTGGGGTAAGGCTTAAGGCAAGAGATAGCCAGTAGGGACCTTTACTGGGGGACCATAGGAGCAAGTTTATCTCATATCAAGTTAAAAGTTTTCTGTCTGTATCTTCTCAGGCTAAATCCTTTTATTTATTTATTTATTTATTTATTTATTTATTTATTTTGAGACAGAGTCTCACTCTTGTTGTCCAGGTTGGAGTGCAATGGTGCGATCTCAGCTCACTGCAACCTCCGCCTCCCGGGTTCAAGCAATTCTCCTGCCTCAGCCTCCCGAGTAGCTGGGATTACAGGCATGCGCCACCGCTCTCGGCTAATTTTGGATTTTTAGTAGAGATGGGGTTTCTCCATGTTGGTCGGGCTGGTCTTGAACGCCAGACCTCAGGTGATCCACCCGCCTCAGCCTCCCAAAGCACTAGGATTACAGGGGTGAGCCACCACGCCCGGCCAATCCTTTTAAAAGTCTGTTAAACATGCCAGCCATGTCTTAGCTGTGACTGGGGGATAAAGGGAGGCACTAGGTCTGTGTTTGGGGTCAAAGCAGAAGGATCTGGGGCTGTGGCCTAGAGAAGTGGTTATGAGTTGAGATGGTTGATAGAGAACACTAGAGCAGCCTGGAACAAGAGGTGGCAAAGAGACTGATGATGACCTTATGGAAAAGAGAACACGCCTCGGTACTTAGAAATATTGAGAGAGGGACTAGAATTTCTGGAGTTATACAGGTTAAGGGAACAGATTGCATTCATGGAGATTGAAAAGGAGGGTGCTTCCTCCCTTTCCATCACTGGAAAAGTAAAGAAATTTGGAAAAATTCAGAATATATATACAAGAAGAAATATCTGGACTATAGTGGCTAAGTCTGGAAAGAAAGATTGGGGTGGGCTGAAGGATTCTAACATTATATATTTTGTTTACACTTGTATTACATTACTTTTGTTTGTTATGATAACCATGCATTAGTTTTTTATTAAACATAAGGTTTAGGGGAAAGTGGAATAGCTATACAAATTATTATAAAATTCATTAGAAATAGGCCGGGCTCACGCCAGTAATCCCAGCACTTTGGGATGCCAACGCGGGTGGATCACCTGAGGAGAGGATTTCAAGACCAGCCTGGCCAACATGGCAAAACCCTATCTCTACAAAAATACAAAAATTAGCCTGCTGTGGTGGTGCGCTCCTATAGTCCCAGCTACTCGAAAAGCTGAGCCAAGACAATTGCCTGAAACTGGGAGGCAGAGGTTGCAGTGAGCCCAGACCTGGATGACAGAGCGAAACTCTGTCTCAAAAAAAAAAAAAAATATATATATATATATATATATATATGTGAGAAATAAAGAGTATTGAGAGGGAGAATTGCCCTCTGGATTACAAAATATTATACAACTAGGATCATTAGAGTACTATGGTACTGATAAAAGGACAGATGAATGCAAAACTGTGGCTTGAAAACAAATACTATTATGTTAAAAATTTTTAATAAATTGAGGTGATGTCATAAAGTAATAGGGAAATAATGGGCCAGGACAATAGTTAGCTATATGAAAAAAATTAATTAATTTTGAGATCCTTGCATTACACCATATTCCTAAATAAATTCCAAATGGATTAAAACATTAAATAAAACAAACAAGACTATTGACCAGATCTCATGATCAGAATCATCCTAAAATATGGAAAAAAAATTAAATATTGATCATTTGAATTTATAAAAATTTAAAGTGTTTTTGTGTCCTAAAAGAATTAGAAGGCAAGAAAACTGAGAAAAAATAAAGGGCTTATACAAATGGATAAAAGGCAAGATACGTGACTAATTCACAAAAGAAATAGAAACAGCTAACGAACATAAGAATATTCAATCTCATTGATGAAAAGTTTTGTCCTTTGAATTAATAAAGAACTTTTTTAAAATATGAGGGTAAGTGGGATAAGAGAAACATATTGAAGGCAAACATACACATTGAAACAATAGCAGTATGCATAAAGCGGCTTAGAAATAATATCAGAAAAAGGAAATTATCTGAAATGTGGAAAAAGTTTTGTGCACAGAAGTGCCAGTATTACTTATTATAGTGGAATAATGGAAACAACCGGTATGTCCAATAATACGGGACCAGATAAGAAATTATAGTGTGGACAAATGATTAAGTTATATTTTCTGAGACTACTAATTAAATATGGGAAGGCTTATAGGTTAGGTGAAAATAGTTGGATATAAATTCTAATTTATAGTATGAATGGCAAATTTTTTAATGAAAAAACTTTAAAAAATGTATGAATTGTATGTAGTATGATTTCTTATATTCTTCTGTTTTCCAAGTTCCTTCTCATAATCATGTGTTATGTTTGTAATCAGAAAAAAAAAATTCTTCTTTGGAGGCGTCACAATAAAGTCCAAATTCCTTAGCAAAGTTTATGATTACAACCTGGCCTCTGCCTTCTGTTCACCTTCTCATCATTGCCGTGTTCCTAACTTTCACTAAGGTCATACCAATTGCTTACATTTCCCTAATTGCCGTGTCATCACGAGCTCAGGTTTATTTATTTAATTTATTTTATTTTATTTTATTTTGCCTACTCTTGAATGTGCTCTTGAAATGTCCTTCCTACTTTCTGGCCTTGTTAACTGGCCACTTTGACTTCAAGCCCCAGCCCTGTTTTTTCGAGGGATAGCCTCCTCTGGGGACCCCTGAGTAGAGTTAAATATAGTTGGCCCTCCATATCCCTGGGTACTGCATCTATGAATTCAACCAACCTCAAATACAGGAAAAAAGCAAACTTGAATTTGCTGCCTGTCATTGAATCCACGTGAATGAAGTGATGCGTAGACATATTAGGTGTTGTAAGTAATTTAGAGATGATTTCGCGTATATGAGAGGATGTGTGTACCTTATATGCAAATATTATACCATTTCATATAAGGGACTTGAACATCCATGAATTTTGGTATCCATAGAAGATCCTAGAACCAATCCCCCATGAGTAGAGACAGCTGTACCCCCTGCTTTGTGCTGCTCTAACATCCTGTGCATCCCTTTCTCAGAGCACTTATCACATTGAATTGCCATCATGGTTACCAACCATCCTAGTTTGTCTCTCCCTAATTCTAATTCTGTTAACTTGTTCCTACTTACCCTATAAGCCCCTTGACTGCACAGACTGTTTATATCACTACTGAGTTTTTTAATTCTTTCCATTATACATACTGTCACTCTTACCTTTTTTTTTTTTTAAGAGACAAGGTCCCACTCTGTCACCCAGGCTGAGTCCTGTGGTGTGATCATAGCTCACTCTAACCTTGAACTCTGGGGCTTAAGTGATCCTCCTGCCTCAGCCTCCTGAGTAGCTGGAACTATAGGCGTATACCATCATGCCCAGCTAATTGTTAATTTTTTTGTAGAGACGAGGTCTTGCTATGTTGCCCAGGATGGTCTTGAACTCCTGGACTCAAGTGATCCTCCCACCTCAGCCTCCTAAAGTGCTGGGATTACAGGAAGTACTGTCTTGCAATGTTAACTCACTTTAGTCATGAGATTATTAGGGGATAGTAGAAAACAGGTACGTGGAAAGGTCACTGGTCCTATGAACAAGTACTATAGACAGCTCCCACTGTGATGTGATCTGAAGGATGTTACAAAGTTATTCAAAACTATTTTTGTTGCAAGCCTGTCAGAGTGCCAGTGACAAACTTCCCCTCTAGGTTGTTAAGTGAAACAACACCTTGATTATTTAATATATTAGGATGACTTATGCTTATTCTTCCATCTAGTGCTCATTGTAACTTTGAACAGTTGTTTAAATACTGCTATTTAATACTGCAATCTGTCCCACACTCACAATTCCCCTATCCGGCCCTAATTGTTATATTTTCCAGAGCAGGAATAACCTTCTAATATGCTGGTTGAGTATATTTCTTTATTATGTCTATAGTCTGCGCCCTACTCCCCATCAACACAGGATAGGTATCTTTATTTTGTTCACTGGTGTACCTAAAGTACCTAGAAAAGTGTCTGGCACATACTAGACACTCAATAAGTGTCGAATGACTAGCTCTGCTAAAATGAGGAATTAGTCCTCTTTTTGGGATAACTCATTCTAATTCACAAAATGAAAATTTTACAATATCAACAGAGGCCATTTACTACCTTTCTTGAGGATAAAAACAGTATATACCTTTTCTGGCAACCAATTATTACTTTCTTGCCTTTTTTTTTTTTTTTTTTTGAGACAGAGTCTCATTCCGTCACCCAGGCTGGAGTGCAATGGCGCGATCTCGGCTCACTGCAACCTCCGTCTCCTGGGTTCAAACGATCCTCCTGCCTCAGCCTCCTGAGTAGCTGGGACTGCAGGTGCCCACCACTACGCCCTACTAATTTTTGTATTTTTAGTAGAGACAGGGTTTCACCATGTTATCCAGGCCAGTCTCGAACTCCTGCCCTCAAGTGATCCGCCCACCTCGGCCTCCCAAAGTGCTGGGATAACACGCGTGAGCCACCGCGAGCCAAAGTACTTTTTTCCCTTAAGCCTGTTTGAGTTGGGTCTTCTGTCATCCAAGACTTTTTTTCAATAATACTGTCATCTTCTGTTTCCACACTTGTGGAAACTTCAAAAAAAAAAAACGGCGGCCAAGCGCAGTGGCTCACGCCTGTAATTCAAGCATTTTGGGAGGCCGAGGCGGGACGATCACCTGAGGTCAGGAGCTCGACACCAGCCTGGCCAACATGGTGAAACCTCGTCTCTATTAAAAAAATACAAAAATTAGCTGGGCGCAGTGGCGGGCGCCTGTAAGCCCAGCCACTCGGGAGGCTGAGGCAGGAGAATAGCTTGAACCCGGGAGGCGGAGGTTGCAGTGAGCCGAGATCGCGCCACTGGCACTCCAGCCTGGATGACAGAGTGAGACTCCCTCTCAAAAACAAAAACAAAAACCGCCCCATAGCCCAGCCGCTCGTTCTCATCCTTCTCTCCCATCCTCACCCCAGTGCCCTCACCGCCCGGCCCCCGCTTTCCCGCTGCCTCGGCGCGGGCCCGGAGGGCCAGGAGGGCTCCCACCCGGGGCAAAGCCGCAAGACGCGGGGCCGGCGTTCTGCCTGGAAGGCGCGCTGCGACCGCCCTTCCCCAGGTCCCCGGAGCCCACGTTCTCCCAGCTCGCCCAGCTCGCGTTTCGCTCCCAGCTCCAGTATGAACCCGGAGCACGTGCAGTTCTACCCTGATTGGCTCGTCATCATGGTGCTCCACAGCCTAGTCCCCTGCTCGCTGTCTGTAGCCCTGCGTTCCCAGAGCACAGAACCGAGCAAAGAGCCGGGAACCCACGGCACCAGAGCTAATCCCTGATGAGTCACCGCTCCAGGCGCGGGGACTCGGGCTTCCTCGCCCCGCTCTTCGGGCCAAGGAGACGTCAGCAGGATCCCACCTCCCACAGCAGGCGAGCAAGCGAGCACGCAGAACAAAGGAGTTCTGCGTGATTTCACACAAGAGCCACTCGGATTTCCTTCAAATCTGAGGCAAAGCGCATTTCTCTTCGCAGCTCGGGGCTGCCTCTCAGCACCGGGTCTCCGGCACTACCTCCCCTGGGCCGTGGGGTGGCAGCAAACATCAAGGGGGATGCGCATGCTCTGTGTGGGGCCTCGCGCTTCGCCTCCGCTGCTGCCGAGTGACGAAAGCGCATGCTTAGGATTATGGGAAATGTGGTTTCTAAACCGCGGGCGCCCCCTGCCCGGGCCCAGAGCGGGACTTCAGCTCCCGGCCGGCCGGCGGGCGCGGGTGGAAACGCGGGAGGAGAGGGCGGGGCGAGTGGGAGAAAAGGTGGGCGGAGCCGGTGGGAAGGCCGAGCGGAGGGGGCGGGGCTTCGGCCGGCTAAGCCGCGGCCACCCGCGGTCTGGGGGACCGGAGGATCGGGGCCGAGCGCTGCGAGGAGTCCCCAGGACGTCGCCGAGCGCGAGGGCGGGCGTGCTCGGAGTGGTCGTTCGTCAGCTGCCGCCCCTCAGTCTCCGCACTTGCAGGTCCCCTCCGTCTCCGCCGGGACGCGGGAGAGCCCGGCTCGCGGCGGGGGCGGCCAATGCGAAACTGGCTGGTGCTGCTGTGCCCGTGTGTGCTCGGGGCCGCGCTGCACCTCTGGCTGCGGCTGCGCTCCCCGCCGCCCGCCCGCGCCTCCGGGGCCGGCGCTGCAGGTGAGGTCCTGGGGCCGGGCTGGTTGGCGGCCGCGGGGCAGTGGGAGGCCCGGCTCGGTGCCGCGGGGCTTCGCCGGGAATTGTTGGAGGCGGGGGAAGGGCCAAATGCGACGGTCCCCAGACGAAACAAACGGCTCTTTTCATCCTTGGAGCGTTAACATCGGGCAAACTTGAGGGAGCTTTTCTCCGCCGCTTCTCACTTCACCGTTTCCCTTCACGGCCGCAGAGCCGGCGCCCGCAGCTGCAAGTCCTTCGCCCGTCCCCAGGCCTGGTCGGTGATGTCCGACGCCGCTTGTTCGCCCGGGAGCGGAACCTCGTGTGCTCTTCAGCCGCCAGCGCCTCCTGCTTTGGGAGCTCGGGCTCTGAAGTTGTTTTCTTCCCCCCCAAGTTGTTGGTCTTTCTCGGTCAAGACTGGGGTTTTAGTGCCATGGATAATGTGTGTGCGTGTTTTCAAAGGTGGCTGGGTTTTGCTTTTAAGGAATAACTTTGCTGTAAGAATATACTGTAGTTCGTATTCTTGGATGATGATGTAAGTCGGTTAAACAAATCTAGACCTGAAATAGGGCATGGCCGAGAGTGGAGTTGTTCCTGTGAGTTTGGATCGCATAACCTGCTAATGCAGTTTACATGGAAATACCAAATTCTTTAACGATCGTGTCCATTTGCTCTAAAACTTAATCTCTCGTAGGAATGAAACCTTTGTTCTTGTTTCGCGTCACAGCCTAATGGAATGCTTTACTCACGGTGCCCAGTGGATTGTTTTGTTAGTGGGTTCCACCACCCTGAACACTACTTTAGCTTTCCCTGTATCTCTTGTCTTCTTTTTTAAGGGCTTACCCTAGAACGTGAAAGAAACCTAGAAAGCTCTTTTAAATATTATGTAATACTTAATTTTGTAACTACACTGGGACTTTTTTTCCTTACCATCTCTCCCCAAAACAGCTGTTTTCTAATCCAAAAGTTCTTAAAATTAGAATTGAGTGTTTGCAGTTCAGCACTCTGTGCCTTATAAGTAGAAAGTATTCGGCAATCCTCAAAACAGTCTCAGTTATATGAAATTATGTTGAGGTTATTTTGGTAACAATCTCTTTTCCTATTAGATCACTAGCTCTTTGAAAAGGATTTGTGTGACCTGAATAGAATTAAACACTATTTAAGTGATTTAATGAAAGTACAGTGTTACTATGCACTTAACCAGTTAGTGGGTCAGGGTTTTGTTCAGTGTTTTTTAGGTTTTTGTAAAGTGAACTAAGAAGAGAGTGCCATATATAAAAAATGCTTTGTAACATCTGCTTGTGTGTTACAGGTTTCTCTCTTTTGTTATGAGTGAGCCCAGCTGGAATCTCCTTGCAGAGCGTCATTAAGTCTGTTTATGGCCTTAATGGTTGTTTAAAGTTCAGTAAAACAAAACAAAAACTGAAATCTTAGTAGACTTGCTAGGCAGTTTCTTAGTTTGAGACAAGTTTTTCCTACTCCCTTACTGCACATGAAGGATGATGACTTTATCTGCCATCCAGTTAGACCAGGCTAGATTAAGGAGATGAAGAAGTAGACCATAGAAAGGAACAGGGTAATAACGTAGGTAAGATCAATACTAGTTTTGTTAATTAACTTTGGCTTTGAATGAGTACTGTGTATCTGGTCAGATAATAAATAGGATTTTGTTTTTTAAGTTCCGGGATACGTGTGCAGGACGTGCAAGTTTGTTACATAGGTAAACGTGTGCCATGGTGGTTTGCTGCACCTGTCAACCATCGATATTTTAATAATGTGAGTTAAACATGACTGGCCCGGCGCGGTGGCTCATGCCTGTAATCTCAACACTTTGGGAGGCCGTGGTGGGTGGATCACCTGAGGTCAGGAGTTCAAGACCAGCCTGGCCAACATGGCAAAACCCCGTCTCTACTAAAAATACAAAAATTAGCCGGGCATAGTGGTGCATGCCTGTAATCCCAGCTACTCAGGAGGCTGAGACAGGAGAATCACGTGAGCCTGGGAGGCGGAGGTTGCAGTGAGACGAGATTGCGCCATTGCACTCCAGCCTGGGTGACAAGAGTGAAACTCCGTCTCAAAAAAATTAATTGATTAAACAAGACTTACTCCTACCTTTCCTTTTTTCCTTTTGGAAAAAACTAAAAGCAGTGGAAGCATCTTAAATGCAAAAATTTCCCATAATTCCTTTACCATTGTGCTGTCACCATGTTGAAACTAAAATAGTTGGATGTTTTTACATTTTAACCTTTATACTTTAAGCCTAACAGGAGAAAAAATCCCCAAGATTTTGCTAAGTATTCTTTTCTTGAATTAACATTTTTAAATGTATTTTTTTTCTCTTCTGCTGCTTTGTCTGTCTTCAGTCTCATTAAGTAATGGCAGTTTTTTTGTTTTTTTTTTTGAAAGAGCGATTTACCTTCCCTGAATATTAAAAAAGGCTCTTTGGCTCGCAGTTGATTCAGCAAATATTTGAGAGCCTGTGCCAGCTCCTATCGTAGGTGTGGAATTACAGCAGTAATCAAGCTAAACTCCTATTGTAGGTGTGGAATTACAGCAGTAATCAAGCTAAACTTCCTGCCTTCATGTAGTTTACAATTTAGAAGGGAAGACAGAGCATCAGGAAATAATTATAAATATCACAGCGGTAGTGATAAGTATAGTGAAAAAAGATAAAGCAGTGTTAAGAGATTAAAGAGATGGTTTTAAATAGGTCAGGGAAGTCCATTCCGTTCTGAAGAGGTAACAGTTGAGCAGGGACCAGAATGAAGTGAGTGAGTCACGTTAGTACCAGAATCATCAATTTTTTTAATGTGATAGCTTCCCTTAAACCAGTCAGGGAAAGCAGCTGGTAAAGAGGAAGTGAAATCCAGCACACCTGAGGGTGACAGAGGACGATGCAGGTGGAGATAACCATCGGACTAAGGAATCTAAACATAGGATATCTTGATTACAAAATGCTCGTTTTGGGTAATGCCTTAAGTAGGAATTATTTAACGGTTAATTTAGAAAAATGATGTGACAAAAGAAGGCTTCGCTTTCTAGGGTATCTGGAAAGAAAGAAACCAAAACAAAGGAGCATATTCACTCAACAAGTACTTGAGTGTTAGATTCTGTGCTGGATGCCTAGTCCCTGCTCCCAAGGTGCTCACAGTATCTAATGGAAACAGACGTAGGGCAAGTAGAAGGTCAAAAAACAAATCAAGCTTGCTTTGTGATTTTGCCTGGGGTGAGTTCTTCCAAAATTGTCCCTATATGCTAATTGTGTCTCTGTGCTTGTTTCCTTATTTATAAAATGATGATCTCATAGACTTGTTGTGAAGATTCAATTAATGAAACACCCGCAACAGTGCCTGTTTCATAGTAAACACTCCATGAGTTTGAGAGAGGAGTGGTAGTCTGGTGGCCACTGATGCCTGTGCTAGGGTGGTGTTTTGGGAGGTGTCTTTGGTAGTGTGTATGATGATTGTCTTTATCATTAGAGCTGTGATAGGCTCACATGTTTTCTTCATTTTCAAGATTTGTATCTATTTGTGACTCTTCCAAGAGCATGCATATGAGAGTGGAATTTTGGTCTGATTTTTAAGACTCTTGGGCTTATTTTGAGCAATCAATTTTGATGTCAACCTTCTTTAGACTTTTTTTGATTGTTACTTTGAGACACAGTTTCACTCTGTCACCCAGGCTGGAGTGCAGTGGCACCATCTTGACTAACTGCAACCTCTGCCTCCGGGTTCAAGCCATTCTCCTGCCTCAGCCTCTGTTACGTGTGTGCCACCACACCCAGCTAATTTTTGTATTATTAGTAGAGACTGCGTTTTGCCATGTTGGCCAGGCTGGTCTCAAACTCCTTTCCTCAAGCGATTGATTCACCTTGGCCTCCCAAAGTGCTAGGATTACAGGCATGAGCCACTGCACCAGGCCTTCCCTTAGACTTTAATATGCCTTTGGATTTCCACTCACAGTGCAGAGTCGAGCAGGTTGCCAGACTCTCAGGATATATTACATATTAAAGAAAAGAAATAGTTCTTACTGTAAGGTCTCAGAAGAAAACAATACCCCAGAATAAGGCCTCAGAAGCAGCTGTCTGTGACCTGCTGCTGCTGTCGTCTCTCTGGCCTTGCATTCTCACCTGAGGCTAGCTGTAGAAACTAAAATCCCTCTTCCCCAAAGCCAGCCATAAAACCTAAACATATTACTCTAACTACCCCCCCCCACCACCTTTCTATATAAAAATTACCTAACTTACCTTCTTTTATTACAGGTCATAAGAACCTCATACCAGAGAGGGTCCTATCCCATACCCAGTAGGAAAGAATGTATACTCAGAGAGGACAAGAAGAATCTAGACAGGCCTTGCTGGGTTTTCCAACTCCATCTGTTAACATTAGATCCTACCCTTTCTGTCCAATCTTAATTCCACGTAGCTATCCGTACTTTGTTAAACCTAAGCATAGAAATGGGCAGTTTCTCCTGTATCTTTACTGATCAAATAAATTTATATGCCTTTTCTCCTGTCTATCTCTTGTCAGTGATTTTCACCGAACCTTCAGGGGGAAAACTTTCCCTTGGCCCTTACGTTACCCTCAGGGAGCTTGCTTGGGATTGTGATTTAGTCCTGACATTATGAAGATTTTGTTTACTGCTGTATCTGTGCCATCTAGAACAATGAGCATAGGAGATGCTCTGTCATTTGAGTGAATAAATCAAGAGAATAAAGCTGGTGCAGTTTGATATATTTTCACAAATCGAACACACCCAACTAATCACCACCCAGATTTAAAAAAAGAAAACTATCAGTGCTTCAGAAGTTCCCTTCATGCTCTCTTCTGTCGCTACCAGGGATAGTAACCAGTGGCAGAAATTTGGCTACTTTTGTACTTTATGTAAACAGAACCATCTAGTGTCTACAGAGTTCCTATCACCTGTTTATCTATTATCTGTATTAATAGAATAATGTTTAATGATATGATTAACATGTAATTTTAATGGCTGCATAGTATTCTGTCATACAGCTACACCATAATTTATTTAATGAGTCCTTTATGTGTTTATGTAGCTTGCAGTTTTTTGCTATTAATAGGTGACACTATGATTAATAAAGATCTTTTGAGTATATCACTGATTATTTCTTTAGAATGAGTTCTTAGAATTGCTGGACAAAGTTATACCATTCTAAATTATTTGACACATTGCCAAATTGCCCTGCAGAAGACTGTACCAAATTACATTCCTTCCAGCAATGAAAAAGAGTAGCCATTTTTTTTTTTTTTTTTTTTTTTCTTTTTGAGAAGAAGTCTAGCTCTGTTACCCAGACTGGAGTGCAGTGGCGGGATCTTGGCTCACTGCAACCTCTGCCTCCCAGGTTCAAGCAATTCTCCTGCCTCAGCCTTCCGAGTAGCTGGGATTACAGGCATGCACCACCACGTCCAGCTAATTTTTTTTTGTATTTTTAATAGAGACGGGGTTTCACCATATTGGCCAGGCTGGTCTCGAACTTCTGACCTTGTGAGCCACCCTCCTCGGCCTCCCGAAATTGAAGCTGGGATTATAGGCATGAGCCACCGTGCCCGGTGGAGAGTAGCCACTTTCTTGAAATCACTAACAACATTTCCTTGAAGTACCATCATTTAGTTAAATCATTTAAGAAGACATTTGTCAGTTTGAATGTAGGAGAAAACTGGTGTCTCATTGCTCTAATTCAAACTTGATTCTTATTGAAGTTGAACGTGTTTTCATAGGCTTGCTATTTGCCTTTTTTCTTTTGTGAATTATCTTTATGTCCTTCTGTATCATGTTTACTTCTTAGCACTTTCTTTTTTTCCCTCTGTTTCTAGACACCGGAATCAACTAGGTACCCTGTTCTTGTAACATAAAACAAAAGGCAATAAGAGTTTAGAGCCAGATTGGTAAGGGGAGCTAGAAATGTGAGCAACATTCTTACATAAGTATTTTATTATGCATCTACTTTGGGTTTTGTACTATGTAACACAGTACTCAGGAGTCTATTGGACTAATTTACATTAATGGTATGTGGTTAAAAAACCTATTTTTCTGACATTTGACTTCAATATATCTGGAAGTAGTTCTCTAAAAGACCACAGTATGCCGTGTTACTTCTGCTCTACAAGAAAAAGAGAAATGCATGTAAAGTCAAGCAGTTGAACAGAGGCAGCTTAGACGTGGATTAGAAGCAGGGGGGATTGAGAGTGGCAGAGAGGTGGAATAAGATCAAAAAGAGGTTTCCATGCATAATCCATGGGATTTTCACATGCCACATGGTTATCTTTGTATTTCTTTATTATTTTTAGAAAAATCTTGTTTGACAATTATATGGAGAAGTCAGGTAAAAACCAGTTAGGATGCCCTCATACTGGTCCAGGTGAAAAAACAGACCGAACTGAGCAGCAGCTAGAATTAATGACAAGAAAGGGATAGATCTGAGAAATTTTCATGAAGATTTTGAGACATCAAGAAAAGATTAAATTATGTTCTATGTAATCTATTTCTAAAAGGTTTGCTTTGATTAGCCATCAAAAATAAGGTAGTAAATTTTTGGCATTAAAAGTGATGTTTCAAATATTTTGAAAGTTTGTTTTTGTGCAGCATCCTTATTTTCTGATGATGTCAGATAAATGAGGCATTTAGATTAAATGTGAATTTGCCCTACAGCTTTTAATCTTTTGAGATGAGACTTTGAAACAAATGAAATAGAATATCCAAAACTTTTTTTGTATCAGTTTTCTCTAATTAAGAAGTTGAAGCACAGGGATTTAAATAATTTCTTACTAACTTAATGCAAAATGTTGGCTGTGGAATCAATGTCAGAACTGGCTGGTCACTACCTTTGCCTCCTTCCTGACACTAGAATGTACATAATATTTCTCTGTGATAAAGGTGGGGAAGCATATTGTCAATTTTACATAGTCATTTAAATTAGTCTCCGAATTCAGACACTCATTTAGAGTGAGTTCCAACACTAGGTGCAACTTTCATCATATAGTTATGTATCTGAGAAAAAATGTTCTGACCTATGAGTTCAAAAAAAATGATGTGTTACCCAACGTATTCAATGATCCGCTTATTGCTAATTCAGTTGAACTGGTATTGTGGATTAAAAGATCAGAATTTAGACTCAGATAAGCTATATTAAGCTGTATAGCTTTAGAATAGAACAGTGATAAAGAATGGAGTTGGATTGCCTGGGATTAAATCTTAGCCCAGCCATTTCCAAGCTGTTTGACTTAAGTTACTGAATTCTTTGGGTGTTTCATTTGTTCAACAAGTACCGGGCTGGGCACGGTGGATCACGCCTGTAATCCCAGCACTTTGGGAGGCCGAGGCGGCGGATTACAAGGTCAAGAGTTCAACACCAGCCTGGCCAAGATGGTGAAACCCCATCTCTACTAAAACTATAAAAATTAGCCAGGCACAGTGACAGGCACCTATAATCCCAGCTACTCGGGAGGCTGAGGCAGGAGAATCACTTGAACCCGGGCGGCAGAGGTTGCAGTGAGCCGAGATCACGCCACTGCACTCCAGACTGGGCCACAGAGTGGGACTCCGTCTCCAAAAAAAAAAAAAAAAAAAACAAGTATCTACCTCATAGGGTTGTGAACATTAAATGATACTGTATATGTAGTGCTTTTCACAGATTAACTGTTCAGTAAATATGGCCTATTAATAAGCTTAATCCATGAAAATTTGAATTTATTTAAAAATGTCTTTATAAAAGAATTCATTTTAGTACATGACTCGTTGTAGAGTGAAATAATAAATACCTCTATTCCATTTGGAATGGAACTTTTTTTTTTTTTTTTTTTTCCCCAGGTGGAGTCTCACTCTTGTTGCCCAGGCTGGAGTGCAATGGTGCAGTCTCGGCTCACCGCAACCTCCACCTCCCGGGTTCAAGAGATTCTCCTGCCTCAGCCTCCCAAGTAGCTGGGGCAACAGGCAATCGCCACCATGCCCGGCTAATTTTGTATTTTTAGTAGAGACAGGGTTTCTCCATGTTGGTCAGGCTGGTCTCGAACTCCCGACCTCAGGTGATCCGCCCACCTCGGCCTCCCAAAGTGCTGGGATTATAGGCGTGAGCCACTGTGCCTGGCCTGGAATGAAACATTTTAAGAAATATATCTATTGTGGAAAATAAGGTATCTACACAAAAATTTCTGTATTATATCCTTAAGATTATCCTAGTAGAAAGATCTGTTTTTATTATTTTAATTGGGCCTTTGAAGAAAATATCAACCTGGTTTTGTTGTCTTTTAGACTGAATACCTAGATCCCATGGTATATAAAAACATTGCATTTAATGTAGTAAAGAGTCTGGGCTTCAATAATTTATTTTTGGAAACGTTTTGGATCAGTTCCCACCACTGGAGAAAGAGATGAAATGGATACCTCATCAGAGCTATATATAAGCTTGTAGCTCTCAAGCCTTAAAACTGGTGATGAAAAACAAGGACAAAGCATATCTTTCTCTTCTGTCTTCTAAGGACAAGTTTTAGATGGAAATGTAACCCTGCGCATTAGACCTTCTGGCAGTAAAAAATGAGCCGTTCAGAATGACTCGTTACTTTATTTTTGTTTACTAAAAATGTTGCTTTCCCGTCATTCTTTAGAATATTTAGTAGGTAGTAAAAGGTTTACTGGCTATAGAATTCATTGATATAAATAAGGGTTGCATTACTTTCCAGTATGGCAGTCCTTCAACTTCATCCGCCAAACTTAATAGCTAACATTAATGTAGGACCTCACTTTTCAAAGCACATTTTTTTTAGTTGCCATTGAATGCCTCATATATGCGTAATACCAAACCAAGAGCTTTATACATGTTATCTCATTTAATTTTTACAACAGCTTTATGAGAAGTATTATTATACCCATTTTGTAGTTGAGGAAACTGAGGCTCAAGAAGGTAAATAACTTATAGCTAATATATGATAGAGCCTGGATTCTAACTGTGGCCTAATTGACTCTTAATGCCTACTATTTTTCATGCTACGTTGCCTTCTGAAACAGATTCTTACCACAAACATCTTGTTTGTTTTGAAGAATTAGTATACTTATGTGAGCATGAATACATACATATATATGTGAAAGACAAAAATACTCTAAACCAAAATGTTATTAGTGGTTGACTCTGGATAGTAGGTTTATATGTGATTTTAAAATTCTTTTCTTTGTATTTATCTGAATTTCCTACAAACATAAGCTTGTTTTGCAATAAACTTATGATACATATTGAACTTCATAGTAACTGATACATGACTTATTTCTAATGTATTGTTCTTATTTTTAGATCAGTTGGCCTTATTTCCTCAGTGGAAATCTACTCACTATGATGTGGTAGTTGGCGTGTTGTCAGCTCGCAATAACCATGAACTTCGAAACGTGATAAGAAGCACCTGGATGAGGCATTTGCTACAGCATCCCACGTTAAGTCAACGGTAGGTTTTCTGAGTTGTTGCCTTGCCTGGTTTATTGAAATAAGAGTTCTGAAAAACCTAGCCAGGCGTGGTGGTGCTTGCCTGTAGTCCCAGCTACCCGGGAGGCTGAGGTGGAAGGATTGCTTGAGCTTGGAAAATTGAGGCTGCAGTGAGTGGTGATTGCACCACTGCATTCCAGCCTGCGTGATAGGAATGAGTCCCTGCCTAATTAAAAAAAAAAAAAGTTCTGAAAAACCTTATTATGAATAGAAATGTTCATTCAGATATGTGGGCTCTTCCTGGGAGAAATGGCTGTTTCATTTGCTTTTCTTCCATATAGTTTGGGCCAAAAAGTAAATTTAACCAACATTTTAAGCCAAATGCTAGTTGGAAGAGAGTATATTCACTGGTTAACGTGTGTAGTATTTAGATACCCAGTGTGGTTTGTTTGTTTTTTGCTTTGATTTAGAATAGCAATTCTTAAAAGGTTCTATTCTAGAGCAGTTCTCTCCTTAGACACATGTGCATGTCTAAATATACTTTTCACTAACTTCACAGAGATAAATTTAATTTTTTTCAGTTTTGTAGTATTTTTTAGTTGTGTAATCTGCAGTATGTGTGATATGCCATGCTCTTTTTCCTGACTACCCTTCCAGAACTGAGCTTTGGTAATCCATTTCATGCTGACGTTAGATAGCTCTCAGTTATTAGTTAGGGGCCCAAAGCCTTAGTCTGTTCTCAATGAGATCAGCCTCTGAAGATTGTGTAGTGAGGGACTAGGGGAAGAAACACATAGAAAGTTGGCTTCTATTTATGTGAAGACTCAGGTGATAAGCAGAGAAGGCCCTTTCAGGATTGAATTGCACTGGCACGTTTGTGACTGAGTAGCTATACAAGCAAATTGCAGTTGTGAAATTTTTTTTTTTTTTTTTTTTTTTTTTTTGAGATGGAGTTTTGCTGTCACTCAGGCTGAAGTGCAGTGGCACGGTCTCAGCTCTCATTGCAACCTCCAATTCCTAGGTTCAAGCGATTCTCCTGCCTCAGCCTCCCAAGTAGCTGGGATTACAGGCACCTGCCACCATGCCCGGCTAATTTTTGTATTTTTAGTAGGGACAGGGTTTCACCATGTTGGCCAGGCTGGTCTCGAACTCCTGACTTCAGGTGATCTGCTTGCCTCGGCCTCCCAAAGTGCTGGGATTACAAACGTCAACCACCGAGCCCGGCCTAGTTGTGAATTTTCTTGTCACTAGTAGTGCTTACTGTAGTAGCTTTCATTCCTTTTCAAGACAGGTTTCTTTAGTTCATGGTTGCAATGATAATAGAGCCTATTACACAGCAAATGAAAGACCTCAGAATCATCACTACTATCAGAACCACCTCCAACAGCTGTACTTCCTGTTGTATTTCCCTGTTAGAAAATAATGACTCCTCCACCAGTTGCTCAGACCAAAACCCTTGGTGTTACCCTGATTTTTCCTTTCACCTGCCACATCCAATCCATCAGCATACCTTCCAGATGCTGCTTAGACCATACCCAGAATCCGACTTCTCACCACCTTTACCACTGCCATCTGATCTAGGCTGCCATTACGTCTCACCTGGATTATTGCAGAAGCCCCCTTCTCTGAACTTACTGCTTCTACCTTTGACCCCCTACATGTTATTTTCCACACAGCAGCCAGAGAGATCCTTTTAAAATTAGTCAAATTATGTCAATTCTCTATTCATACCCCTCCACTGACCTCCTTTCTTGCTCAGAGTGAAACTCCCAAGTCTTTGTTGTGGTCTTTGACCTTATCTACATCTACTTTCCCTACACTGGCCGCCTTACTGTACTTTCATACACTAAAAGTGCTCCCGCCTCAGGGCCTTTGCATTTGCTACGTCCTCTCTCACTAATGTCCTCAGGACTCACTTCCTTCAGGTCTCTGCTTAGATGTCACTCTAGCAGACAGCCCCATATGAAATAGCAGCCCACCCCTATCTTGTTTCTGTCTTCCCTTAGTTGGCTTTAATTTTTTCGGTAACACTTATCACCAGCTGGCATCTATATTGTATTTAGTTGTAAAATAGTTTGTCTTTCTCCACTTGAATGTAGGTTTCATGAGCACTGGGGCTTCAGGTTTGTTCATTGGTGTATTCCCAATACCTAAAACCTAGCTTGGTGCAGACTAAGGCACTCAACAACTATTGAATGAATGACCCAGAACCAAATGTAATGAGTAAAGTTAATATTCAGACATTCACCACTAATTTATTTGCCATCATAACAGTCTTGCTTTAAATTTAGCATGCTTGATTTGTGTTTTGAAAATGATCAGCTATCTGTATAAAAATAGATATTAGGCAAAAACACCTTCCTGGGACACAGTAATTTTGTGGATCTAGTAAGAGTACCTAGTAAGATGGCTAAAAAACCCAATTTGGTACATACTTGCAATAATTTAGTTAGCACATTTATTCATTTCTGTTTATACTTTTATTCCAAATGCTAGTTGTCTATGAAAGGTATTCTGCCTTAATTGGTAATTAGTAACAGAAACTGCATTTCTGTGGTTATGGCGTATTTTCCATTCTTGCATTTCACCAAAGGACCCAAACTCAACACTAAGTACTTCTGTAAACAAATAGTGTAGTATGTGTGGTAGAATACAAAGATAAATATAGTATAGCCTGAGTGTTAGGAGGGGCTTGACATTTAGTAGAAGGAAATAGGTGTAATAGTATAATAAAATGATGTATGTGCTGTGATATAAATAGATATAAAATAGCCCGGGGTGTTTGAGAAACTCCTAACACTTCTATATAACTTGAGCACAGGGCTTGTGGTGGTGGAGGAAGGGTTGTGGCGCAGTGTGAGAGAAACAGCCAGGAGAGGTAGGAGAGTAGAGAGGTGTATATAAAGAAAAGAGGGGGGAAGCATATGACTGTGAGAGGCAGACAGTGAGCAGATCATGTATAACAGGGATGTGGAGGGTTGAGTGGAAGGACGAGACTTGTTGTAGCGAGGACTGCTGAGGGGCTGATCTACAGAGGTGACCTTATGAGAGAATAAGGTCATTGCATGTAGAAAATGCAGGAGGAGGCTAGGAAGATTGCTAGTGTTCCGACTTGGAGAATAGTGGAATCATCAATCAAAACAAAAATACTACAAGAGAAGAGCAGGTTTCATGGGAAAGAAGCTCAGTTGTGTATATGTTGACCTTGAGGTTTCTACAGGCAGTGGTGTACTGGTAAAGGTTTACTAACTGGCTCTCTGGGAAAAATGATGCTTATATGTACATACATATTTATTATAAATTTTATTGACATAAAGGCTATACAGCATGTAATTGACAGATAACCTATACAATACTGTTTATCGTAAATTCCATGAAACTAGTTGATTCTCATAGAACGCTTTTGTTGTCTGTCAGACTCTCCTATCTATGACCAACTTATGGTTGCAGTTAACAAAAGAGTGTAGTTGTGACAAAAGTCTTTCTTTTAAGTTAAACAGTGAAGACTAAAGTGACAACTAAGATATGTCAGCTTTACACTTAATAAAGTCAGTGACTTCTATGCTGTATCAGGTAATAGTTTTGGAACACTGGAATCGTATCTTCCTTGACTTTTTTTTTTTTTTTGAACTATTCACTCTGTAATGGCTGTAGATAGACACATCACATTAAGCTTAATTTGCATTATCAACATTTTCTGTATACTTTCTTAAGTCTAGACAGTCAACAAAACAATAAACCAAACCCTTATTTGTATTATTTGCCAGTTTCTAGGGTGTGAATATTCCCACTGTGGCCAATTCAAGTGACTAATGTGACATCACTGAACACAGAGTGGGGGAAAGAGAAGCAGGAGCCATATGCACTATTTCCACCATGTAGATGTAATAAACATAAATGATCTCAAGAACATAAATAATAGTAAAATGTAGTAAAACATTAAGTGATTAATTTGAGTATTTCCTTTGATTTTAATATATATTATAAGATTATATAATTTAATTTTAAATAAAGGCTATGTTTAATAACCATCTCACAAAATTTCTGAAAAGTCGACAGTTGGCTCTCAGAAGCCAGTAGTAGCAGGCTTTAGCACACAGCTGTCTGTGGGTTATCTGGGTGAAGATATCCAGTGAATTTACAGGTCCTTTACATGGGTCTAAACTAGAGTTACTAATTCAGGTCCGGACACAGTGGCTCACACCTGTAATCCCAGCACTTTGGGAGGCCGAGGCAGGCAGATCACTTGACGCCAAGAGTTTGAGACCAGCCTGGCCAACATGGTGAAATCCCGTCTCTACTAAAAATACAAAAATTAGCCAGGCGTGGTGGCACACGCCTGTAATCCCAGCTACTTAGGAGGCTGAGGCAGGAGAATCACTTGAACCTGAAAGGTGGAGACTGCAAAGAGCCAAGATTATGCCGTTGCACTCCAGCCTGGGTGACAGAGCGAGACTGTCTCAAAAAAAAAAAAAAAGAAAAAAAACAACTAGAGTTACTAATTCAGGAATCATTCCCATGCTATTTGAAGCCTTGAGAATAAATAATATTGTCTAGGGAGAGGAAGTAAAAAAAATGAGTAGACTGAGAAAAGACCCAAAGGCAGAGCCCTGGACTAGTACCACTCTCAGTGGACAAGCTAGGGAACAAGAGCCAGTGAGGATGACTGAGCAGGCCACAGGAGGAAGGGAAGAGAGCATTTTAGGGAGCTGGCTAGTATCAAGTCGTAGAGAAGCCAGGAAGGTAAGAGTTCAAGAGTGTCTATTGATTTAGCAGCAGCTTATTGATTACATTAGTGGAATCTCAGTGGAGGTGGTGATGTTAAAGCTAAAAATCTTGTTTTATAAAGTGAGTGGGAAGTAAGAAACAGGCTGCAATTTTAATTTCTTTGTAGGACCTCAGTGTAAAGTGTGGTGGCAAGGAGGGATGGAAGGTGAAGAGAATAATTAGAGTCAGGACTTTATCATGTTTGTAATGTGGAGGGAAGGAGCCACTAGTTATGGGGGTAACCAGTGAAGCAAGGTCTAGGAGAGAAGGGGATATCCTCTTGGATGGAAAGACCTAGTCTTGAGCAAAAGGAACACCTTCTGAAATAGAAGAAGGCAGCAAAGGAAAATTTTAGATATAGATATGTTTTTAGGTATGGGCATGAGAACTGACTTTACTATAGTTTGCTTTTAAATGATACGAACATTTGCTTGTAGCGAGGCCAGACATATTCATACTTGCTTTAATATAGCGTTGCAATAACGGACTCATGCACAAGTAACTTCGTAGTTAGCAACTTTCAGTTTGCTTGTTCCCCCATTTTGTCAGACTAGAAGAATAAAGGTAGAGAATTAATCTTCATAAACACTTGTGTCTCAAAGTAAAAGCTCTGAAATGGGCATGAGGAAACGTGCATGTGCGAGGTGAAGATCAGTAACTGATGTTAATGCCAACACATCTCTCAGTGTGCTTGTGAAGTTCATAATAGGTGCTCATGGCTGTGAAGTGCCTGTGGAAGACAGGGAGGATCCTTATTCCTGTAAACTACTCAACATCACAAATCCAGGTAAGTCATCTTTTCCCTTGACTGCCATACACAAGCTTGATGTTGAGTAAAAGTTGCTAAGCTTAATAGTGTGGAGTCTGTTTTTATTTTTATTATTTTATTTTATTATGTGTTTTAGAGACAGGGTCTTACTGTGTCGCCTAGGCTGGCGTGCAGTGGCACAGTCATGGCTCACTATAACCTCAAACTCCTGGGCTCAGGCGATCCTCCTACCTCACCACCCTGCTAGGACTACAGACACGTGCCACGACAACTGGCTAATTTTTTAATTTTCTGTAGAGTTGAGGTCTCGCTGTCTTGCCTGGGCTGATCTTGAATTCCTGCCCTCAAGGGATTCACCAGCCTCAGCATCCCAAAGCACTGGGATTGCAGGCATGAGCCACCATGCCCTGGAGTCTGTTTTTAATAGACTAAAATGTCTTTCATCCAAATTTGTGTCGCATCCTTTTTTTTTTTTTTTTTTTTGGAGACGGAGTCTTGCTCTGTTGTCCAGGCTGGAGTGCAGTGGTGCCATCTCGGCTCACTGCAACCTCTGCCTCCTGGGTTCAAGAAATTCTCCTGCCTCAGCCTCTCTCGAGTAGATGGGATTACAGGTACCCACCACTGCACCTGGCTAATTTTTGTGTTTTTAGTAGAGATGGGGTTTCACCATGTTGGTCAGGTTGGCCTCGAACTCCTGACCTTGTGATCCACCTGCCTCAGCCTCCCAAAGTGCTGAGATTACAGGCATGAGCCACCATGCCCAGCCTGTTTCATCATTTTTGACAGATTGACTTGGGGTATCTGTAGAGATTCTTTACAGAATCAGAACTTTAGGATCCAGGAGACTTTATTTTTCAGTGTGATTCATATGCATTTGGAAGTTCCTTATGCTTAGATAAATCCTGAATTACCAAATTTTGAACTTTTGGAAAACTGCTGATTTTACCAGTTAATTTATAATAATCTTGAAGAAACGAATATTATGAATCAACTTTCTTTTAGAATTATTGTCTAATTTATTTCTGTAAAAGAAAAAATAGTAAAAAATTTAAAACACAAGTAACATTATTTATGCCTTAAAATTAAAAGTTTGTAAAAATTCTGATGAGGATAAAGAAAGCTGCTCCAGCACTTTGGGACACCACGATGGGAGGAGGAGCACAAAACCAGCCTGGGCAACATAGTGAGATCCCATGTCTAAAAAAAAAACATTAGTCAAGTATTGTGGCTCATGCCTGTAGTTCCAGCTGCTTGGGAGGCTGAGGTAGGAGGAATGCTTGGGCCCAGCAGTTCGAGGCTGCAGTAAACTATGATCTGCTCCCACTACTGCACTCCAGCCTGGGTGACGGAGCGAGACCCTGTCTCAAAAACAAAGACAACGAAGAAAGCTGATCCTAACTAGGTTCTCTGTGTCACCAGGGAACCAATTTTAGGAAGTTGATAAGTTTTTAACTGTCTGTGTTTATTAGCACTTCCCGTTATGTTCAGCTGTGTTTCTAAGGGAGGTTATACTTCCAAGTCTTAAATGTGCTGATTAGGACTTCTGGTATTTTAAGGTTTGTTAAAACTGTATAATTAAATAACACCTCACTTTTATAAGCAGTCTTCATGGTTCTCAGTCCAAGCTTTGCCATTTTCTAGCTGTGTGACCTCCTCTGCCTCAGTTTTATCATCTGTAAACTTGGGATTGACACAAGGATGAAATAAGTTGATACATATGAAGTATTTAGAATAATAGTTCCTAGAAGGTGGAAGGTACTGAACATTAATTTAAAGAGCCTGCCATTTTATAAAGCTGGGTTTCAAACAGCTTTTTAAATAAATTGGACAATATATTCAGGTCTGTATTACAAAATAGAGGTTTCTTACTTAGGATGTCTGTGAATTCAGTTAACATTGTAAGCAAATTTTATGTATGAACTGTGTGCTGGGGAGAAAGTCCTTTGGCTTTCACTGGAGTCTTGTCTTATTTTTTTTTGGAGACAGTTTCGCTCTTGTCGCCCAGACTGTAGTGCAATGGCGCGATCTCGGCTCACTGCAACCTCCACCTCCCAGGTTCAAGCGACTCTCCTGCCTTAGTCTCCCGAGTAGCTAGGATTACAGGTGGCCGCCACCACACCTGGCTAATTTTTGTATTTTTAGTAGAGATGGGGTTTCACCACATTGGCCAGGCTGGTCTCAAACTCCTGACCTCAGGTGATCCACCCGCCTCAGCCTCCCAAAGTGCTGGGATTACAGGCGTGAGCCACCATGCCTGGCTTTACTGGAGACTTAAAGGGATCATAAACCCCATAGAATGTTGTGTCACTGATGGTGTGGTATCCTCCAACAAATTACAATTGAAAACCAAACCAAAACAAAAATCCCTTCACTTTTAAATTAACCATATTTTTATTATCTTAAGTGCTGTTATTTATTAAAAGTAAAGAAGTAGAACTTTGTTAATAGAACATTTTTGTATATGTAATACCTAGGTTATGAATTTTTAAATGTGTATATAACTAAGTTAATATTGAACCTAATCTTATCTTTTCGATGATCCAAAGGCAGTTATGGTTATTTCAGTACCTGAAGGTCATGGTAAGCATTAATCGTCATGATACTGTGGCTGTAGTAGAAGGTTTAATAGCACTGTAATGCAACGGGATTTCCTGTGTCCACGTAACTTGAAGCTCAAGGCACGATTCTTTTAGATAAGAAAATATCTAAAAATGCTATATTATAATTGACTTATTGCTTTTAATAAAGAGGTTTCTACTATGGATATCTATTATTTACTGAATATCTTAAAGAGAAAAAATTGTATTGTTGTCCATTATGTTGTAGTCTAAACTCTCCAGTTAATGCTTGCCCAGCCCATGACAAAAAACTCTATTCTCCCTTTTTTCCCTCCTGTTCATATCTGTAATTAGGTAGGAGTCATTACTTCCCTTTAATCCCATTTTATTGAATATCTACTGAGTGTAAAGAGCTTCTAGGAAGTCTGATGTGGGCAACCAAATGATCTCCTAGAGTATAGGAAGAAAATATAATTTCTTTTTTTTGAGACAGGGTCTTGCTCTGTTGCCCAGGCTGCACTGCAGTGGCACAATCTCAGGTCACTGCAGCCTCTTCCTCCCAGGCTCAAGGAATTCTTGTGCCTCAGCCTCCCAAGTAGCTGGGATTACAGGTGTGTGCCACCACGTCCAGCTAATTTTTATATCGTAGAGACAGAGTTTCACCATGTTGCCCAGGCTTAGAATTTCTATTTATCTGAAAATAAGAAAATACAATCTTTATTAATACTGAATATATAGACTCACCACAATATATGCATATATTTTGTAAGTAAATAGGTATGTGTACAAATATTTTTTAACTGATGGGGTTGTGTAGTCAGCAAAATTTGAAAACCACAGCTCTAAAAGATACAAAGAACTTTGATAAAATCTTTTAAAATTAGGGTTTTATATTATTAAAGTAGCACTGATATTCCCTGCCTATGAACTGCTTTATTTAATGTATTCTTATTCATTTATGGTAATTAGAAAATTTATTTGAAGGCTGGGCACAGTGGCTCATGCCTGTAATCCCAGCACTTTGGGAGGCTGAGGCAGGAGGATTGCTTGAGGTCAGGAGTTCAAGACCAGCCTGGGTAACATGATGAGACCCCCATCTCTACAAAAAATTAGCAAGGCCTGGTGATGTGTGCCTGTGGTCCCAGCTACTCAGGAGGCTGAGGCAGGAGGATCCCTTGAGCAAAGGAGGTCGAGACTGCAATAAGCCATGTTCATGCCACTGCACTGCAGCCTGGGTGACTGGGTGACTGTCTCAAAAAAAGAAAGAAAAGGAAAGAAAAATTATTTGAAAAGAACTGTTTGGGCACTGATTAGACAGCTGTGAGGGAGTGGAAAGGGGACTGACTTTGGAATCACTAAATGGGACTTGATTCCTGGATCTGCCACTTTCTATGACCTTAGGTGAATTGCTTAATTTTGGGCCTCAGTTTCTTAATATGTAAACTGGAGAGAATGCCACAACACACGGGTAGTAGTGAAGATGTAAATGTGATGGGAAATGGTACATAGAAGATGGTTCAAAACTGTGTTGGATATGTTTATCTTTTATCAGTGCTGTTCAGCAAGAGTTTTTCAGTGTTATTTGAAGTGACTTCAGTTGCTTATTTATACCGTGATAATTGCCTGACGTATCACAAATATTTTAAATTGCCTAATAAGAAGTAGGATTTTTGGAATTTTCACAGTAAGACCAAATTTACTGATTATTTATGACTACAGTCAGTACTGTTGTTATTATTTCTATTTATCCAACCCTTCTGAATAGATGCCTTCCAGTTGACTTAAATTTAATATTTCCTGTGGCATTTATACATATATATGCACACATGTATGCAAAAAGCTATTAAAGCAGTTCTGATAATTAACTTACTTGGATGTGGCTGAAAACTTTATTCTTAAATTTCAAAAATGTTTATATAGAAGCAGCCATTTTTCTCAAGCATTTTTTAAAAATTCCTGCCATTTGTGAATTATATAGCAAATGATTACCTAGGTTTTGGCATTAAGCCCACTTCACTGCTTCTTACTAGTAAAACAAAGGATTACATTTGTTCAATTATATAAACCTGTTCTCATTACTTAGTTTTGAATCAGGAAATTGAAGCGTTCAGTCTGTCCGAAGACACTTCATCAGGGCTCCCTGAGGATCGAGTTGTCAGCGTGAGTTTCCGAGTTCTCTACCCCATCGTTATTACCAGTCTTGGAGTGTTCTATGATGCCAGTGATGTGGGTTTCCAGAGGAACATCACTGTCAAACTTTATCAGGCAGAACAAGAGGTATGCACTGCTCTGTACAGGTTTTTTCTCTTTTTTCCTTTTCAAAAACATCAACTTTTCCTTGTGACAATACAGTAAGTAGATTGGAAGACTATATAATTCTCTCTGGTTGAGAGACTTTCACCTTTCTTCCCCTATTGACTGAATACACTGTAGTGTGATATAATACTGGTTTGGGGATAGATTGTCTATGAATAAATGTGCTATATCTAGAAGAGAAGGAGTTGACTAGATTAGAAATCGCCAACCTAAAATTCCCTAAAGCCTAGGGAATTTCAAAAGTTGGTAATGGATATAAAAAAAATTTAGGATTCTTAGGATAAGTAAGTATTATTGCCTCTTTCTTTCAGCTGTAAAAGTCTGTAATACAAGGCTAATAACTGCTTCAAATCTTTTTTGTAATAAGGATATAGAGGGAATAAAAGTTATTCTTTTATAGAAAACAGAAAACCACTGAGGTTTCTCTGTTCCTGATATGTGGGGAAATCTGATTTGTTCACAGAGTGCATCTGAAGGAGTAGCATGGAATTGTATTTGAAGGATCTGTTTTTTAGTTTTAAACATGAGGAAAACTTGAAGGAATTATTCGGTAAACAACCCTATAGCCACTAACTACATTCTACAACAATTAACGTTTTTTCTGTATTTGGTTTATTACTCCTAAGTAGCTGGGATTACAGGTGCATGCCACCACACCTGGCTAATTTTTGTATTTTTAGTAAAGACGGGATTTTGCCATGTTGGCTAGGCTGGTGTCAGACTCCTGACCTCAAGTGATCTGCCCTCCTCGGCCTCCCAAAGTACTGCCTCAGCCTCCCAAGTAGCCTCCCAAAGTGCTGGGATTACAGGCGTGAGGCACCGCACCAGGCCTGCTGTGCTTCTTCTTTGTCTGTTTTGTTCAGGGCGTCCTACGTGTTTCTTCAATCTGTAAATGTATGTCTTTTACCAAATTTGGGGGATTTTCAGCTATTAATGTCTTCAGAACCTTTTCTGACTTCTCTCGCTCTCTCTACTCCTCCTGGGATTCCAATTACATGTATGTTAGATCTTTTGGTATTGTCCTGCAGATCACAAGACTGTTCATTTTTTTTCAGTGTTTTTTCTCTTTTCTAATGTAGATAACTTCTGTTAATCTGTATTCAAGTTTAGTGACTCTTCTGTCATCTCAAATCTGAAGTTAAGCCTATCCAATGAATTTTTTATTTTAGATTTATTTTAAATATTATACTTTTTAGTGCTTCAGTTTCCATTTAGTTCTTTTTTACTGTTTCTATTTCTCTAAAATTTCCTCTGTGTTCATTGTTTGAGAATATTTTTCTCTACAGCTTTGACCATAGTTATAACAGCAGCTTTAAAATCTGTGTATGCTTATTCTAAGTCATCTCAGCATCTGTCTTTATTGATTATTATCTTTCCTCTAAAATATGGGTAACATTTTTCTGTTTTATGTCTAGTATTTTGGGGGGTTTTTTGGTTTGGATTTTGGTTTCTTTGTTGTTGTTTGACAGGGTCTCACTCTTTTACCTGGGCTGGAGTGCAGTGGCACAGTCGTGGTTCACTGCAGCCTTAAACTCCTGGGCTCAAGCTATCCGCCCCCCTCAGCCTCCTGAGTAGCTGGGACTACATGCCTGTGCCACCATACCCAGCTATTTATAAAATTTTTTGTAGAGCAGGGTCTCGCCATGTCAAACTCTTAGCCTCAAGTGATCCTCCTGCCTTGACTTCCCAAAGTGCTGGGATTACAGGTGTGAGCCACCAAACCTGGCCCTTATCTTTGCATTGTATCCTAGATATTGTGAATAATTCATTGTAGGAACTCTGGATCCTATTATATTCCTCAAAGAGTATTGATTTTTTTGTTTGTTTGTTTTAGCAGACAGTTAAATTGGCTGGACACAGACTGTAAACATTGTCTCACTTGCAATGAGAAACAGCTAAAATCTCTATTCAGTTTTTCTGGCCTTGGATGGGCTACTTGGGTTCTGCCTTGTATGTGTATTTCATGAGTCAGCCACAGATTTGGGCAGAGTTTATATGAAGAATTTACGGTTCTCTCTGTGATCCTTTCCTTTCTGGGAGGTTCTCCCTAACGCCTTTTATAAATTGATGTGTTTGCCCCAACTCTGTCCTCTTAATTTTCAAGCAGAAAGACTACAGATTTTCATTCAGATTTCTAGTTGCCCTAGAGTTGTATCCTCAGACAGAGTCAAGAAAAGGGGTAGGGAGGAGATGCATATTTGGAGCCTTTTCCTTCTTCCAAGTACTGATTCTTCTCCAGTTTCTGCCTGTTTGTTTGAATTCCAGTGCCTTCAAATCACTGTTTTTTATGTTTCATCCAGAGTTCATAGTTATTATCTATAGGAGAATTGGTCTGATATTACTGGAAGCAGAACTCTGTTCAGTTTTTTAAAATGTGTTTGTATTATCAATGTTGATTATTAGCAATGAATACAATGTTAGAGACTCACCAATAAATATACAAATAAATTTGAGATTAAATTTCTTTTTTATAATTTGCCCTGTTCTTCCTCTAAATAATCTGTCTCGTTTGTTGATGTGTTTATAGACATAAATATAAGACAGAGGGAAGAGTAGGATTTCTACTGATGATGCCAGCTATAATGATTACAGTGAGAAGAGTTGTATACTCAACTATAGGAGTCCATATATGATTGTAGTTAACAGTTTCATTGATACTGAAGATCAAATAGGTAATTGAAATAGCAGTACTCTGAGTATCACTGTTATCTAGAAATTAGAATTAATCTTGAATTTTTTTGGTACACTTGTTTATCTTAGTATATGTAGTTTTTAAAAAAAACCATTAGCCAGGCGCAGTGGCTCATGCCTGTAATCCCAGCACTTCGGGAGGGCAAGGCAGTTGGATTGCTTCAGCCCAGGAGTTAGAGACCAGCCTAGGCAATATAGTGAGACCCCATCTCTACAAAAAATTAAGAAAATAGGCAGGCGTGGTGGCATTTGCTTATAGTCCCAGCTACTTGGGAGGTTGAGGTGGGAGGATCACTTGCGCCGAGGAGGTTGAGGCTGCATTACAGTGAGCCGTGATTGCACCATTCACTCCAGCATAGGTGACAGAGTGAGACTGTCTCAAAAAACAAAACTATTTATAGTGTGCGAGTTATCAATCAAGTAGTTTGGTTCAGACATACAATATTTTGATCATGTCGATATAACTTTTAGTTGCCATATTTTTAACCAGGGAGGAGTTAATCTTTGTCCTCAAGGAAGGACTAGTCTAAGATGGATGCTAATGGGTTCATGGGTAGTCACAATGCAAAAACTATTCTTATACTTCATTGCTAAGAACTGGTGTTCATGAAAGAAATAGACATAATCCATTGAAATGTGCTTAATTTTGAACCCCTGCATGGTTTTAAGAGCTTAACAGAAGTTTCCCCTGTGGTAAGTTGGTATATAAGAATAGGCATGAGAATGAGGAAATGTTGCCTAGAAGAAATGGGAGGGCCCAAGAAAACGATAGACATAATGAAAATCAGTCCACGTTTTTTTTTTGTTTTTTTTTTTTTTGAGACAAAGTCTGGCTCTGTGGTCCAGGCTGGAGTGCAGTGGTGCAGTCTTGGCTCACTGCAGCCTCCACCTCCTGAGGTCAAGCGATTCTCCTGTTTCAGCCTCCCAAGTGGCTGGACTACAGGTGCCTGCCACCACACCCAGCTAATTTTTGTATTTTTAGTAGAAATTTGGAGTTTCACATGTTGGCCAGGCTGGTCTGGAACTCCTGACCTCAAGTGATCTGCCTGCCTCAGCCTCCCAAAGTGCTGGGATTACAAGTGTGAGCCACTGCACCTGGCCCCAGTCCTCTTTTATATTCCCTTTTTTGTTTTGTGTATATTTTCTTATGAAGATTCTTTTTCAAAAAGAAACTCCCTTCTTTTTGAAGGGAGTTTCCTGAATGCTTTGGTTCCCAGTAAAAATCTGTGTCTTTCAGTTTAGTTTTAACCCTTTGGGGGAGTTTTGACACTATAATGTGTTGGCTTAACTTAACAACACTGCTCACTTCCCTGAATATTTTTTCTTTCAAGGTGGGTTTTTTTTTTTTAAGGTTATGTGGATTATGTTTAGCATTTGAGAATTTCATGACAACTTTGATTACCTTAAATATCGTTATTTAATAACCATGACTGCACTAGGAAACCCAGTGATTCCAAAACCACAGTAGAACCATGTTAGTGACCGTGGTTAGGGCCATTGTGGATTTAGCTGACCAAGATGTAAGGTGTTTGAAAACTTGTTGCATATGCAATGTATAACATGAAGTATTTTTTCTTGTCTTTTTCTCCCAATTTGTAGGAGGCCCTCTTCATTGCTCGCTTCAGTCCTCCAAGCTGTGGTGTGCAGGTGAACAAGCTGTGGTACAAGCCCGTGGAACAGTTCATCTTACCAGAGGTACAGGGTGGCAAGAAAAGACTGTAGTACCAATGCAGTCCTTCATAGGAGTGGGCATGTGCTTTCAGGGGCAGGCACTTGGTATTTTCCTGTACCAGGGCAGCACTCCAGAGTGATAGATGAAGGTACCAACTGTGGATGGGCTAAAACATAGCACTTTGTATTCAAACCTCCTGAGGACTTCATGAGGCCTCAGAGGTTCCAAAACCACTTTTTGAAAAACATTGCACGTTGCCGTAGTTTATTTAGTGGAGTAGAGAACTACACAACTGTTTTAATGACAGAGGACGGTGTTGGGTGTGGATTGATGGAAAGACCAGACAGAGATACCATTTGGGTAAAAAGTAAATAATTTGCTTATCTAAAGAATGAAAAGAAAAGTCAGTGCAGACAGGATAATGACAGAGATGGACCATGTTTCCAAGTTAAATAAAATTTCTCCAAAGGGTGAACAGTTGTGGATGATAGCCTGAAAATGTACCTGTCACCTTCTGGGTCCCTCTAGGTCCAGTCGTAACTAGATATGCACTAAAGAATGCCTCGCCTGCCAGGTGCCCTCACTAGTCCTGGAGTTAAGCCACACAGTATGGTCACAGAGTGTGACAGAATCAGGATCAGACATGAACAAATTATTCATTCATCAGCTTCAGCCTTTCTAGGCTGTTTTAGTCTAGGCTGAGTACATTCCTGAACTCAGTGCTCTGGAACCACAATTGGGGTCAGTTTCCTAGAGACATCTCTGGGATTCACTTTAGATCACCTATAGAGTTCATTCCGCAGCATCTCAGCTGGGCTAAGGTGTGGAGGCTAGACAACTGACCGGCCCTGGTGACTAACCAAGAAACTTTTTCCTACCCAGTCTGTGGGGTGCCATTCACAATTTGTTCAACAATAGGAACCACACATTTTTATAACATGCTATGGGTCTTTGGAATTGAGTACAAGTAGTTGAAACTATATGTTAATTCTGTCAGTGTCAAAGGGATCTCCTTTTCATTTGTATCTGAACTTCCATTTTAAAAACTTTTGAATACGCTACTCTCAGCATACTGCTTACGGGGTAGCCTGCTCCGCAAGAGCAGTCAAAAAATAAATTAAAAAAAAAAAAAAAAAAACTTTTAAATAAAAGCCAAACTAAAACAGAGGGGTGGAAAAAAAGAAAAATGCAGATATGCTAAAGGAAAACAAGACTACTAGAATCTCATATTTGGAGATAATCACATTTAACATTTTTGCTTCCATGTGTATATAGTTGCTAGGATTATGCTGTTCATTCTACTTTATAATTTACTTACTTTAACATATCACGAACGTCTTTTGATATGATATGCTCTATTATTTGTAATGGCTATATAGAATTACATTGTACGAGAGTATTGTCATTTAACTCTGTATTTGGGTATTGGTAGAGTTTCAGTTTTTCGGTGTTATGGAAAAGACTGTAGTAAATATCACTGCACCTCTGTTTTATGTGTATAACTGGTTATTTTCTTAGGATGAATTGTTGGGTCAAAGGGCATACACATTTTTAAGTCACATGATTCCTTCCTGGAGGGGAGTTTAGCAATTTGTATCAGTGTGAACAATCATTAGCAATATATGAGAGTGCCTGTTTTCCTACATCCTTTTATTATTTCACATATGAACTTTTTTCCTTTTTAAGTGCAGAATATACCATCAAAGTTATCTTTACTTTAGGAATAGTGGTTCAGGTCGGGCTCAGTGGCTCATACCTGTAATCCCAGCACTTTGGGAGGCTGAGGCGGGTGAATCACAAGGTCAGGAGTTCTAGACCAGCCTGGCCAAGATGGCAAAACCCCGTCTCTACTAAAAATACAAAAATTAGCTGGGTGCGGTGGCAGGCCCCTGTAATCCCAGTTACTCGGGAGGCTGAGGCAGGAGAATCACTTGAACCCACAGGACAGGTTGCAGTGAGCCAAGATCACACTACTGCACTCCAGCCTGGGCGACAGAGTGAGAGAGACTCCGTCTCAAAAAAAAAAAGAATAGTGGTTCAGATACATAGTGTTGGATCTCAGTTTTTGCAGGAAGCCATTCTTTGGTTTGTTCATTCACATGAGGTACTTAATCTCACTGTGTCTATTTCCTCCTCTAAGATGAAGTGCCACAGCACCCATTTCAGATGGTTATTCTGGGGGCTAAATGATATAACACACGTAGACTGCTTAGAACATGCTGCCACATGCCACACATTCAGTAGATCAATAGATGTTGTCATTATCATTATACTCCTCATCTGGATTGAGGGGGTCCTGTTCTTTAAGAGCAGTGTTTCTTCACCAGGGGCAATTTGCCCTCCGCACACAGAGCAGTGTATAGAGACATTTTCAGTTGTTAAAATGTAGGGTGATACTGGCATCTAGTGGGTAAAGGGACAGGGATTCTGCTAAACATCCTGCAGCCACAGGACACCACCTCACCCCTGCCCCAGCAAATAATTATCTGGCCCAAAATGTCATTGGTGCTGAGGTTGAGAAACTGTATTCCAAAAGAAGGTCACATGAGGTGCAGCAAAGAGGAAGAAAATAAACTTTAATGCTTCAAGCTAATCACAATTTTATGGAGTCTGCTCCATTACCTTGGTCAGCCTTATAGAAAGAATTGCAAATTTTGATTAGTTCATAAAAAATACTATTTTCGCTAGAATGTCCTTGTTCTTTAGGAAATACATGCTGAAATACTTAAAAATTCATGATATCTGTATTTTATTTTTAAGTGATCCAACAACAGAAAAGTATGTGTGTAGAGAGAGAGAAAAGGCAAATGTGGCAAAATGTGAACAATTGGTGAGTCTAGGTGATTTGAATGGTAATTTGAACTTTTCTATAGGTTTGAAGTTTTTCAAAACAAAAATCGGGTTGGGGGAGAGGGGTTAACCTTCCTTGCTTGTGTTCAGGGTGGTATATCTGGCAGTGGGTACTAATGATGGGAAGTACTCAGCCAAAATAGTGAGTTACCTTTGTAGTTAGTAAGACTTTTTTTCCCCCTAATTTTTATTTACTTACGTATTTTTTTTGAGACAGGCTCTGGCTCTGCTGCCCAGGCTGGAGTCCAGTGGCATGATCATAGCTCACTGCAGCCTCAACCATCTGGGCTCAAATGATCCTCCTACCTCAACCTCATGAGTAGCTGGGACTACAGGCACCTGCCACCATGCCCAACTAAATTTTTTATATCTGGTTTTTTTTTTTTTTTTTTGAGACAGCATTTTGCTCTGTCACCCAGGCTGGAGTGCAGTGGCATGATCCTGGCTCACTGCAACCTCTGCCTCCCACGTTCAAGTGATTCTCCTGCCCCAGCCTCTCAAGTAGCTGGGATTACAGGCACATGCCACCACACTGGCTAATTTTTGTATTTTTTAGTAGAGACAAGGTTTCACCATGTTGGCCAGGCTGGTCTCGAACTCCTGACCCCAGGTGATCCACCTACCTTGGCCTCCCAAAGTGCTGAGATTACAGCCATGAGCCACCACGCCTGGCCTAAATTTTTTATTTCTTGTACAGATGGGTGTTTCGCTATGTTGGCAGGCTGGTCTTGAACTTCTGGCCTCAAGCAATCCTCTCACCTCCCAAAGGTCTAGGATTACAGGCTTGAGACACCACACCAGATCTAGTTTGTTTGTTTGTTTGTTTGTTTAGAAACGGAGTCTCACTCTGTCACCCAGGCAGGAGTGCAGTGGTGCGATCTTGGCTCACTGCAACCTCCACCTCCTGGGTTCAAGCAATTCTCCTGCCTCAGCCTCCTGAGTAGCTGGTACTATAGGCGTGTGCCATCACACCTTGCTAATTTTTTGTATTTTTAGTAGAGATGGAGTTTCACCGTGTTAGCCAGGATGGTCTTGATCTCCTGATCTCGTGATCCGCCCACCTGCCTTGGCCTCCCGAAGTGCTGGGATTACAGGCATGAGCCACTGCACCTGGCCACCAGGTCTAGTTATTAAGAGTTCTAATGACTATAGCCTTGTGCTTTTTATCTCCCTTCAGGCTTTAGGCTAAATAGACTTGATTTTATTACTTTTATTAATTTTGTATAATATTTTTTTCTTTTAAAGACAAGCAGGCCAGGTGTGGTGTCTCAGGCTTATCCTCCCAGCACTCTGGGAGGCCGAGGCGGGCAGATCATTGAGCCCATGAGTTTGAGACGACCAGCCTGGGCAACTTGATGAAACCCAGTCCCTATTCAAACAACAAAAATAACCACACACGCAAAAAGCAAGCAATTATTTAATAGTGGCTGTACCTGGTGGGGAGCTAAGATTATGGATGATTTTAATTTTCTTCTTTTTGTATATCTATCTTCTAAGTGTTCCATAATAAACATATATTAGCTTTATATAATAGAAAAAATAAACAGCAATTAAAAAAATTCTCTCCTGTTGTACAAAATTCTATTTTTGTTGAAAATATGTTTAATTTTAAATACTTTTTTTTTGCTGCATTAAGGCTGATTGGGTTTATTTGCTCGGAAGAATGATAGTGATTGTTTGCTGGCATATCATCAGCAAAGAGTAACAGAAGAGAAATAGGTAGTGTATTCCATTTGCGAGAGGAAGTTCATCTTATTCCCTCCACACTTGGTGATTGCCTGGAGTCACATGTCAGCAGTATAGCTTGTCCAGTAAGCAGGTCGCCTGTAAGGTTTTCATTGTGTAGCTCACTAAAGCATAAATCTCAGTGGGCGTCACAAGTGATTCTTCACAAGTGAAGACTACTGTGTGTTTCTCTTAAAATATTTATGTTTTGGCCGGGCGTGATGGCTCACATCTGTAATCCCAGCACTTTGGGAGGCTGAGGCGGGTGGATCACGAGGTCAGGAAATCCAGACCATCCTGGCTAACATGGTGAAACCCCATCTCTACTAAAAATAAAAAATTAGCCAGGTGTGGTGGCGCATGCCTGTAGTCCCAGCTACCCAGAAGGCTGAGGCAGGAGGATCACTTGAACACGGGAGGCAGAGGTTGTAGTGAGCCAAAATCGCACCACTGCACTCCAGCCTGAGTGACAGGGACAGAGCGAGACTCCGTCTCAAAAAAAAAAAAAAAATCTCTCTCTCTCTCTCTCTCTCTCTCTCTCTCTCTAATTTTATGTTGTCCTTAATGGTACAGTTGGAACCTCAAACTAATTTCAGTAAAAAGCAGACTATTTTTGTTCACCTAAGTCACTAGCAACATTATTGTTAGCATTATGGACACTTATATCCTTAAACAGAGTTTCACTCCTGTTGCCCAGGCTGAAATGCAATGGCTCAATCTCGGTTCACTGCAACCTCCACTTCCCAGGTTCAAATGATTCTCCTGCCTCAGCCTCCCGAATAGCTGGGATTACGAGTGCCCGCCACCACACCTGGCTAATTTTTTTTATTTTTAATAGAGACAGGGTTTCACCACGTTGGCCAGGCTGGTTTTGAACTCCTGACCTCAGGTGATCCACCCACCTCGGCCTCCCAAAGTGCTGGGATTACAGGTATGAGCCACCGTGCCCGGCCTATATCCTTATTTTTTATGAAGGTTGAAATTCTTTATATATAGTCATTTCTCCAATCCACAAGAAGTTGTTAACGTTTATAGGCACAGAAGTACTGTATATATTTAAGCTACTCTGTTGTTTGGATGAGAAATTAGAAGCTTTATGGAAAAGAACTGATGCATGAAAGGAGTTACAGACAGCTTGCTTATGTTATGGGAGAGATACATATGATATCTCATTTTTCCAACCTGTATCATGCTATTTTTTCCCAACTTTTATTTTAGTTTTTATGATCTTAGCAGGGAATTGCCATAAACAAGATGTTTTGGATCTTAAGAGATACCTGGTCTCCCTCTCCCTCTCCCTCTCCCTCTCCCTCTCCCTCCCCTTTCTTCGGTCTCCCTCTCCTTCTTTTTTCGGTCTCCCGCTGTTATCGAAGCTGGATTGTACTGCCATGATCTCGGCGCGCTGCAACCTCCCTGCCTCGGGCTCCTGTGACTCTCCTGCCTTGGCCTGCCGAGTGCCTGGGATTACAGGCGCGCGCCGCCACGCCTGAATGGTTTTTGTATTTTTGGTGGAGACGAGGTTTCGCCGTGTTGACCGGGCTGGTCTCCAGCTCCTGGCCTTGAGTGATCTGCCTGCCTCGGCCTCCCGAGGTGCTGGGATTGCAGACGGAGTCTCGCTAACTCAGTGCTCAATGGTGCTCAGGCTGGAGTGCAGTGGTGTGATCTCGGCTCGCTGCAACCTCCACCTACCAGCCTCCTGCCTTGGCCTCTTAAAGTGCTAAGATTACAGCCTCTGCCCCGCCGCCACCCCGTCTAGGAAGTGAGGAGCATCTCTGCCTGGCCGCCCATCGTCTGGGATGTGAGGAGCCCCTCTGCCCGGCCGCCCTATCTGGGAAGTGAGGAGCGCCTCTGCCCGGCCACCCATCGTCTGGGATGTGAGGAGCGTCTCTGCCCGGCTGCCACCCCGTCTGGGAGGAAGTGAGGAGCGCCTCTGCCCGGCTGCCACCCCGTCTGGGAGGAAGTGAGGAGCGCCTCTGCCCGGCTGCCCCGTCTGGGAGATGAGGAGCACCTCTGCCCGGCCGCCCCGTCTGGGAGGTGAGGAGCGCCTCTGCCTGGCCGCCACCCCGTCTGGGAGGAAGTGAGGAGCGCCTCTGCCCGGTTGCCCCATCTGGGAAGTGAGGAGCGCCTCTGCCTCGCCGCCACCCCGTCTGGGAAGTGAGGAGCGCCTCTGCCCGGCCGCCACCCCATATGGGAAGTGAGGAGCGCCTCTGCCCGGCCGCCACCCCATATGGGAAGTGAGGAGCGCCTCTGCCTCGCCGCCACCCCGTCTGGGAAGCGAGGAGCGCCTCTGCCTGGCCACCACCCCGTCTGGGAAGTGAGGAGCGCCTCTGCCCGGCCGCCACCCCATATGGGAAGTGAGGAGCGCCTCTGCCCGGCCGCCACCCCATATGGGAAGTGAGGAGCGCCTCTGCCTCGCCGCCACCCCGTCTGGGAAGCGAGGAGCGCCTCTGACTGGCCGCCACCCCATATGGGAAGTGAGGAGCGCCTCTGCCCGGCCGCCCCTTCTGGGAGGTGAGGAGCGCCTCTGCCCAGCCGCCCCGTCTGGGAGGTAAGGAGTGCCTCTGCCCGGCCGCCCCGTCTGGGAGGTGAGGAGCGCCTCTGCCTGGCCGCCACCCCGTCTGGGAGGAAGTGAGGAGCACCTCTGCCCAGCTGCCCCATCTGGGAAGTGAGGAGCGCCTCTACCCGGCTGCCACCCCGTATGGGAAGTGAGGAGCGCCTCTGCCCGGCCGCCCACTCTGGGAAGTGAGGAGCGCCTCTGCCTGGCCGCCCACTCTGGGAGGTGAGGAGCGCCTCTGCCTGGCCACTCCGTCTGGGAAGGGAGGAGCGCCTCTGCCCGGCCACCCCGTCTGGGAGGTGAGGAGCGCCTCTGCCCGGCCGCCACCCCGTCTGGGAGGAAGTGAGGAGCACCTCTGCCCGGCCGCCCCGTCTGGGAGGTGAGGAGCGCCTCTGCCCAGCCGCCACCCCGTCTGGGAGGAAGTGAGGAGCACCTCTGCCTGGCCGCCCCGTCTGAGAAGTGAGGAGCGCCTCTGCCCGGCCGCCACCCCGTCTGGGAGGAAGTGAGGAGTGCCTCTGCCCGGCTGCCCCATCTGGGAAGTGAGGAGCGCCTCTGCCCGGCCGCCACCCCATATGGGAAGTGAGGAGCGCCTCTGCCTGTCCACTCCGTCTGGGAGGTGAGGAGCGCCTCTGCCCGGCCGTCACCCCGTCTGGGAGGAAGTGAGGAGCACCTCTGCCCGGCTGCCCCGTCTGGGAGATGAGGAGCACCTCTGCCCGGCCGCCCCGTCTGGGAGGTGAGGAGCGCCTCTGCCTGGCCACCACCCCGTCTGGGAGGAAGTGAGGAGCGCCTCTGCCCGGGCGGCCACGTCTGGGAAGTGAGGAGCGCCTCTGCCTGGCCGCCACCCCGTCTGGGAGGAAGTGAGGAGCGCCTCTGCCTGGCTGCCCCATCTGGGAAGGGAGGAGCACCTCTGCCCAGCCGCCACACTGTCTGGGAAGTGAGGAGCGCCTCTGCCTGGCCACCCCGTCTAGGAGGTGAGGAGCGCCTCTGCCCGGCCGCCCAGTCTGGGAAGTGAAGAGCGCCTCTGCCCGGCCGCCCAGTCTGGGAAGTGAGGAGCGCCTCTGCCCGGCCGCCCTGTCTGGGAGGTGAGGAGCGCCTCTGCCTGGCCGCTACCCCGTCTGGGAGGAAGTGAGGAGCGTCTCTGTCTGGGAAGTGAGGAGCGCCTCTGCCCGGCCGCCCGGTCTGGGAAGTGAGGAGCGCCTCTGCCCGGCCACCCCCTCTGGGAAGTGAGGAGCGCCTCTGCTCGGCCGCCCCGTCTGGGAAGTGAGGAGCGCCTCTGCCCGGCCGCCCCGTCTGGGAGGTGAGGAGCGCCTCTGCCCGGCTGCCACCCGGTCTGGGAGGAAGTGAGGAGCGCCTCTGCCCGGGCGGCCACGTCTGGGAAGTGAGGAGCGCCTCTGCCCGGGCGGCCCCGTCTGGGAAGCGAGGAGTGCCTCTGCCCGGGCGGCCCCGTCTGGGAAGCGAGGAGCGCCTCTGCCCGGCCGCCCTGTCTGGGAGGTGAGGAGCGCCTCTGCCCGGCTGCCCTGTCTGGGAGGTGTACCCAACAACTCCGAAGAGACAGCGACCATCGGGAGCGGGCCATGAGGACGATGGCGGTTTTGTTGAAAAGAAGAGGGGGGGAAGTGTGGGGAAAGGAAGGAGAGATCAGATTGTTGCTGTGTCTGTGTAGAAAGAGGTGGGCATAGGAGACTCCATTTTGTTCTGACTAGGAGAAATTCTTCTGCCTTGGGATGCTGTTGATCTATGGCCTTTCCCCCAGCCCCATGCTCTCTGAAACATGTGCTGTGTCAACTCAGGGTTAAATGGATTAAGGGCGGTGCAAGATGTGCTTTGTTAAACAGATGCTTGAAGGCAGCATGCTCTTTAAGAGTCATCACCACTCCCTAATCTCAAGTACCCAGGGGCACAAACACTGCAGAAGGCCGCAGGGTCCTCTGCCTAGGAAAACCAGAGACCTTTGTTCATGTGTTTATCTCCTGACCTTCTCTCCACTATTATCCTATGACCCTCCCATATCCCCCTCTCCAAGAAACACCCAAGAATCATCAATAAATAGTTCATAAATTTAAAAAAAAAAAAAAAAAAAGAAACATTTTAAGGGAGCTACTACATCCAAGATATTGTTCTCAGCATAGGGGTTTGCCTGTAAGCCTGTTTTAAATTTTCTTCCTTTGAAATACCTTGGTATATAACAAAAAAATAAATAAATAAATAAAAATGGGGGAAACTGGCAAAAAAAAAAAAAAAAAGAGATACCTGGCTTCATAATTGCCTTACATCAGAATAAAAAGTAGGTATATGAGAGCAGAGGTGAGGAACAGAAATTAAACTGTGTTGTAGAGCAGAAACAGGTTTAGGAGACAGGTGGAAGATAAAGCTTCTTCCCTGCTTAGTAACAAAACAGCTGATGGGTTATTTAAGTTCCATGAATAAGTCAAGATGATTTGGGGGGACTAGGGAATTTTTCTGGTAACTGTTCAATTATTCATTGAATTTGTTTGTTGTATCATAGCCTAGTCACAGACAAAATGGAGTTGGGTGCCAGGAAGGACCCTCTGTGAAATAGCATGTCACATGTCATGTCAATTGAATGGACAGTACAGAGAATTACTCATTTTATCATCACCGTTTCTAGATTTGTAGTTTCAAGGTGAGGATTTTTATCTGGTCACTATACTTTTTACTTTTGGTATGATTCATTATTTCCTTTTTGCTTTCCTCTTAAATATTAATCATTAGGATTTGCTACCTAGCCTTCTGTTTTATTTTACTCATTCTTCCCAGGCAATTTCATTCATTACTGCCTGTATGCTGAAGGCTGTTAAATCTATAATTACAGCCCCAGCATCTCTTGTGAACTCCAGACACGCTTTGAGCTGCCTCCTGAACTTCTCCACTTCAGTGTCCCATGGGCATTCTAATGGTAACATTGTCTCCATCCTACCTGTTCTCATCACCTGTATTTTCAATCTTAGGTAACCATCTCCTTTTCCTCAAGTCACCTAAACCAGAATCATGAGAGTTATCCTCACTCTCATGTCCAGGTACTCACCAAGTCCTATCAGTTCCTTATCCTAAGTATATATGCTATCAATCCTTCCAAACTCTATCACTATGAAAGTTTTAGAAGAAAATACATTAGCTGAATACAAAGTGATAAACTGCCTGAGGAATCTGGACTCTTGGAATATTTTTATCTGTTTTGGAGGAGGAAAAAAGTATTATTTCTTTAAAAAAAAAAAAAAGGAAAGAAAGGAAGGGAAAGGGAAAGGTTGGGCGGTGGCTCACGCCTGTAATCCTAGCACTTTGGGAGGCTGAGGCAGGCGGATCACTAGGTCAGGAGTTCAAGACCAGCCTGGCCAACATGGTGAAACCCCATCTCTACTGAAAATACAAAAATTAGCTAGGCATAGTGGTGCATTCCTGTAATCCCAGCTACTAGGGAGGCTGAGGCAGGAGAATCACTTGAACCAGGACCTGGGAGGCGGGGTTTGCAGTGAGCAGAGATCACGCCACTGCACTCCAGCCTGGGCTACAGAGTGAGACTCCATCTCAAAAAAATAAAAATAAAAAAGAATAAAAAGTTTATATCACTCTGTACAGAGGGAAAAAAATGTTTATAAACCACTGACTTAGCTTATCAGACAAATTGAATTTTGTATGGTTTCCCTATACTGCTGGCTAAAATGAGACATTATTGTAAAGTACTTTATCTCTTCATTTTAACATGAAAGTTTTTAGAGTATTAGAGCTATATCTTTCATTTAATCCTCTATACTATAGTCAATTCTAGCTGATTTTTAGTTCAACATTATTTATTCAGTAAACATTTTGAGTTGTCAGTCATGTCAGGCCGGGCTCAATGCTGGGGATGCAGTGGTTGATCAGGCAAGCTCCTTCCTGTTCTCAAGGTGTTTGTCTTCTAGTAGAGGCAGTTAGTTGAATAATAAAATAAATAAGAAATATCAGAGTGATAAATGGTATTAAGAAGATAAAGCAGGTTGCTGTGATAGAAGGAAGTTGGGAGGTGGAGCCTTCTGGAGGCCATCTGGAGGAAGCCTCTCGGAGGAGAAGGTAGTGGAGCTGAGACCTGAGTAGGACTAAGGAGCCAGCTGTGCACAGAATTAAAAATGGGATCATGGAGAAATTAGAAGACATTAAGATTTCAGTATATATCAGACCTTGGGACGGGGGGCATAGCTCTCTAAGCTCAGAATTTAATAGTAGTAATCACAAAGGAAAAGTTTGTCAGATTTGCCAAGGTAAAATTTATGGACTTCTGAATTTCAAAAATAGCATTAAGTAGCAAATGAAAAACTATTTTAGCATATAAAATGTGCACAGGATTAAGATAATTACTCTATTAAAAGCTTGCATAGATGAATAAGAAAAATAGAAAACTCAGAGGGCAGATGGCAAAGCAGCATGATAAGGCAGTCCTCAGAAGAGAACATGCAATTCATGAACATCACTAGGAATCAGAAATCCAACTAAGCCAATCATTTTTTTTTTTTTTTTTAATTCAGGCAGGGCGCCTGTATTTAAAAAAATTACAGTGGCTCATGCCTGTAATCCCAGCACTTTGGGAGGCCAAGGCGGGCAGATCACTTGAGGTCAGGAGTTCCAGACCAGCCTGGCCAACATGGCGAAACCCCGTCTCTACTAAATATCCAAAAATTAACCTGGCGTGACAGTGTGCGCCTGTAATCCCAGCTACACAGGAGGCTGAAGCAAGAGAATTGCTTAAACCTGGAGACTGAAGGTTGCAGTGAGCTGAGATCGCACCATTGCACTCCAGCCTGGGTGGCAGAGCGAGGCTCTGTGTCAAAAAATGAAAAATAAATCCAACTAAATGAGGAATCATTTTGTAAAAATCTAGTATATTAGGTTAAACTTTTTTTTACTAGTATCCCAAACCAGGGAGAATACAGTGCACTTGTCATTCTCATACATTGCTGATAACCCTATAAATTAGTAAAAGTTGCTTTCAAAAAGCGGTTGGTGGTGTATACCAAAATCTACAAAAAATACCTCTGTCTTGTCCCAGTAATTTCACCTCTGGGAATTTAAGTAAAAAACAAATTGTTAGGGGTAAATAAACATGTACACCAAAACATGCCTACATTATTTTAGTAGATACTTAGTAGATATTTTAGTAGACATTTAGTAGCAACCAAATATCTAACAGTAGGGGAAAATGAGTAAATCAGGATGTATCTGCTCATTGGGATGTTATACACACATGAGGAAGAATGGTTGTGACAGCTGCAACAACATAAGGAAATGCTTTTGATACAATGGGAAATGGCAAACAGCAGTATGCAAAATTGTCTATATACTCTTTGTAATTGGTTTTTTATATGTGCATGGAAAAAATGGTCAAGGATATACACCAAACGCTAACAGTGGTATGTCAGAGTTATGGGGTGAAAATTTTAAGTGATATGTTTTGGAAAAAATTTTCTCTAAAAATCTTGCCTGAAAGCATACTTAAAACCTAAATGACAGCAATAAGGAAATTGACTCACTATTCATCTTTCCACAAAAGAGCTTTGAAGGTACAATCGTGTGGGAGAGCCAAGACCTCCATGGCCTTGTGTCAAGAAATCTCCACAAAGTGACAGTGAATGATGGAGGGGGAGTTCTCAGAGTCATTACAGTAAGTCATTTTTTTTTAAGGTTTAATTGCATATTTTAGCTTCTTTTTAATATATAAAATTGTTCTAAAATTTACCTTAGAGCCCAGGCAGCATGGAGCAATGATTCTTGTGTGTTTTACAACATATATAGTAGCAAATGTTTTTGTCTTCATAGTAAAGGCAAAAACTCAAATATGATCCTGTAACTCCAGTGTTAGTGAGTTTACAGTTTTGCCTTAAGATTGATGCATTTTTGAAGTGCAATATTTTATTTCTCTTTTTTTTTTTGAGAGGGTCTCACTTTGTTGCCCAGGCTGGGATGTAGTAGCACGATCACAGCTCACTGCAGCCTCCACCTCCTGGCTTAAACAATCCTCCCACATAGCTGGGACTACAGGTGCGCACCACTACACCCAGCTAACTTTTTGTGTTTTTTGTAGAGATGGGGTTTCACCATGTTGCCCAGGCTGGTTGCAAACTTCTGAGCTCAAGTGATCCGCCCACCTATGCTTCCCAAAGTGCTATATTACAGGCATGAGCCACTGCGCCTGGCCTATTTCTCAGTAATTTTTAAGTTAGCATTCTTTAAGAACACTTGCTCAGTAGTATTCAGAGTATTTACTATCTCACCTTGAAAATAAAATCTCAGTTAAAATACTATAATTAGCCAGGCACGGTGGCTCATGCCAATAATCCCAGAACTTTAGGAGGCCGAGGCAGGTGGATCACTTGAGGCCAGGGGTTTAACACTGGCCTGGGCAACATAGCAAGACCCCGTCTGTACTAAAAATACAAAAACTTAGCCAGGCATGGGTGGCGCATGCCTGGAATCCCAGCTACTCAGGTGGCTGAGGTATGAGAATTGCTTGAAGCTAGGAGGCAGAAGTTTCAGTGAGCTGAGATCACACCACTGCACTCCAGCCTGGGTGGCAGAGTGAGACTCTGTCTCAAAAAAAAAAAAAAAAAAAAAAACCCAGCTATAGATAAAAATATTGGAAAATAAGGCAGGTGTGCTGGCTTATGCTACTTGGGAGGCTGAGGTGGGAGGATTGCTTGAACCCCAGAGGTGGAGGTTGCAGTGAGCCAAGATCACGCCACTGCACTCCAACCTGGGCAACAGAGCGAGACTCCATCTCAAAACAAGACAAAAAAAATAGAAAATAAGATTGAGTACTTTCATTTATTTTGCTGAAGCAACTCTGGGATTTCTGACTCTCATATTTCTCATTCAGCTTTGCTTTAAATTTAAAACAGTTTGACAGGTGAATTTCTCAAAGTAAATATAGGACAATAAAGAAGGTATATGAAGACTTAAAATGAACTTTAGTAAACAAATGGTGTGTATGGTGGAATCATAGACAATCTTTTATTCTCCTCGATCTCCTGTCCAATGATTAGGAATGTACTTGGGATTTAAATTCACAAGCTTAGTGAATGAGTATTAACCTCATTTACATGGATTAATTTCTGAGTTGAAATGAATATATGATATGTTGTTACTCATTCAAAAAACATTTACTGCATACCTGTGGTAAGGCAGAAACAATGGCAGGGTAAAATAGACATACTAGTGGCCCACAGTGGGACTTACAGTCCAGTGAGGAAGAAAGACATTAAACAAATAGACCCACAGATTCATATGTAGTTACACATTTCGATTTGTAGGCCATGTTTAGGATTTCATTCATGTTTAGGATTTAGGATTTATTATGACAGGTAAATTTCACAAAGTAAATGGAGGACAATAAAGATGGTGTTTACTTTAGTAAACACACACACCACTTGTTTACTAAAGTTCATTTTAAGTCTTATGAAAAATTTTTTATTGAAAATAGAAAGTTTTATGGAATTATGACGTTTTTCTTTCCTTATTTTCAAGGCAAACACCTTTACTATCTTGCCTCCTTTTCTATTTATGAAACTTTAAAATACCCAGCATATGCCGAAATTCTGTAGTACTGGTTACAGTAAAAGAAATAAGTTGGCCAGGCACAGTGGCTCACGCCTGTAATCCCAGCACTTTGGGAGGCTGAGGTGGGAGGATCACGAGGTCAAGAGATCAAGACCAGCCTGGCCAACATGGTGAAACCCCGTCTCTACTAAAAATACAAAAATTAGCTGGGCGTGGTGGTGGGTGCCTGTAGTCCCAGCTACTCGGAAGGCTGAGGCAGGAGAATTGCTTGAACCCAGGAGGTGGAGGTTGGAGTGAGCCTAGATCGCACCACTGCACTCCAGCCTGGCTACAGAGCGAGACTCCGTCGCAAAAAAAAAAAGGAAAATAGATTTCTGAGTTGAGAACTAGGTTCAAATGTAAAGACTCAAATGATCTGCTTTGGGAGTAAAAATTATTATAGAGGGCTAAAGATAGCTTAAACATACAGTTAACCTAAAAAAACAAAAACAAAACCAGGTAACTTTTTAAAGCCTACGCTAAGAAACCCCAGGTACAAATTAAGGTTTTCATCAGAAACGCGTACAGCTGAGAGTTTTCACTAAGTTTTATTCCCTTGCCAGCAAGTAATGTCAGAAAAATTTTAAAGGCAAAAAGCCAAGTTGCGACCTTTTAGAGAGAAGTTAATAAACAGAAATTACTATTGAGTTCTAAAGCCAAAACAATATAGAAATATACAATAAAAAATAAAGCATAGGCTGGGTGCTGTGGCTCACGCCTGTAATCCCAGCATTTTGGGAGGCCGAGTTGGGCAGATCACCTGAGGTCAGGAGTTCGAGACCAGCCTGACCAACATGGTGAAACCCCGTCTCTACTAAAAACACAAAAATTAGCCAGGTGTGGTGGCTAACGCCTGTAATCCCAGCTACTCAAGAGGCTGAGGAAGGAGAATCGCTTGAACCCGGGAGGCGGAGGTTTCAGTGAGCCAAGATCACGCCATTGCACTCCAGCCTGGGCGACAAGAGCGAAACTCCGTCTCAAAAAAGTAACTAAGTAGGCCGGGCGCAGTGGCTCACACCTGTAATCCCAGCACTTTAGGAGGCTGCCGCAGGCAGATCACCTGAGGTCAGGAGTTCGAGACCAGCCTGGCCAACATGGTGAACCCCGTCTCTACTAAAAATACAAAAATTAGCCAGCCGTGCTGGCAGGTGCCTGTAATCTCAGCTACTCGGGAGGCTGAGGCAAGAGAATCGCTTGAACCCGGGAGGCAGATGTTGCAGTGAGCCGAAATCGCACCGTTGCACTCCAGGCTGGGGGACAAGAGTGAGACTTTGTCTCAAAAAAAAAAAAGTAAATAAGTAAATAACAAATAAATAAAGCATATACAGTCTTTTATGGAACTACAGTGTTGGAGTCTATAGCATGCACCTTTAGTAATTTTCACATTTGGCTAAAAACATTTTATTTTATTTTATTTTATTTTATTTTATTTTATTTATTTTTTTGAGATGGAGTGTCACTCTGTCACCCAGGCTGGAGTACAGTGGCACGATCTTGGCTCACTGCAGTCTCCTCCCAGGTTCAAGTGATACTCCTGCCTCAGCCTCCAGAGTAGCTGGGATTATAGGCACGCACCACCATGCCTAGCTAATTTTTTTGTATTTTTAGTAGAGACAGGGTTTCACCGTATTAGCTAGGATGGTCTTGATGTCTTGTCCTCGTGATCCACCCGCCTCCGCCTCCCAAATTGCTGGGATTACAGGTGTGAGCCACCGCGCCTGGCCTAACATATTTTAAATTAAATGACAGGTTACTACCGTGACCTCAGATTACTTGTTCTACTGGCCTTAAAACATTGCTTTGTACAGTACAACTCTGAAAAGATCTGTTTAAAAATAGCCAAGCAGTAGCTCTCTTGATTAAATGAAGGTGTAGAAAAAATACTGTAAATACACTGAATATGGAAATATGGACTCTAACTGTCTGATCTAGCCCACAACAGCCAGACAATACTTTGGTAGGTGTACCATAGTGGTTTACTGTATACAGAAGTAAAACAGCTCACTCTGAGTAAGGCCATTGGGTAACTTGTGAAGAGAGATAACTCTTTAATAATAAAAGTTTCTCCATTCTAAGAGGTAGAAAGGACTATCATTGGCTGCTGACACAATAGGCTTAGGCACCTTCAACAACATCAACAGGCCGGGCACAGTGGCCCACACCTGTAATTCCAGCACTTTGGGAGACCGAGGCGGGAGGATCACTTGAGCCCAGGAGTTCAAGACCAGCCTGGGCAACACAGTGAGACCTCTTCTCTACAAAAAATTTATAAATATTAGCTGGGCATGGTGGCACACACCTGTAGTGCCACCTGCTTGTGAGGCTGAGGTGGGAAGATTGTTCAAGGCTAGAATGAGGTATCATTGCACCACTGCACTCAGCCTGAGCATCAAAGTGAAACCCTGTCTGTAAAATGAAATTAGGCCAGTTGTGGTGGCTCACGCCTATAATCCCAGCACTTTGGGAGGCTGAGGCAGGCGGATCACCTGAGGTCAGGAGTTCGAGACCAGCCTCACCAATATGGTGAAACCCTGTCTCTTATTTAAAAAAAAAAAAAAAAGAAAAGAAAAAAAATTAAAAATTAAAAAAAATTTTTTAAAATCAATATTCAGTAGAGTTCAATTTGAATATTTGGGACAGACTGTTGATTTTGAGCCTTTCTCTGCATGGTCTCTTAACTTTAAAGTGTGCCAAGATGTATTTGAACTCATGAGAATTTTTAGTTTCCAAAAAATCAAAGGTCATAATACATATTTTTTTAAGTGGTGGGGATGGGATGTAAAATCAATTGCTTTTTGTACTACTAGAGTAGCAAGTACATAAACATTATTCTATGTATGTTGCAATTCTGAACACCTTATGGAATGTTGGGCATATCTTATCTTTAGTATTGTAATTAGATAACAAAAATAGTAGAATACTGTATGTCATCCTGATATTATAAGCCTCTAGTGCACCAGCATCTTAGATGCATTTATCTGCTGCAAGTGGAGTCATATTATGATTTTTGTCAAATCGATTTTAAAATATGATCAATATATTTTTAGTAATGAATCATTGAGTACATTCTTATTCCTTTCAGGCTGGGGAGGGTGCATTGCCTCATGAATTCTTGGAAGGTGTGGAGGGAGTTGCAGGTGGTTTTATATATACTATTCAGGGTAAGTTTGCTAGTTGAAACTTGAAAAGTACACTGAATCTCCTACACTTAATCTTTATACTTGACAGAAAAGGATTTTTTTTTTTTTTGTCTTTTAAAAAACTTTATTCAGATAAAATTCACCCTTTTAAAGTGGTTGAGTGGTTTTAGTGTATTCACAGAGTTCTACAACCGGCTCCATCTCCCAAAAGGAAACCCCACACCCATTAGCAGTTACTCCTCATTCTTCCCTCCCCAACCCTCCACCCCCTAACAACTACTGATGCACGTTCTTTCTCTATGGATTTGCCTATTTTGAACATTTCACATAAATGGAAATGTACAGTACGTGCTCTGTGTGTCAGTTCCTTTGCTGTAACATGTTTTCCAGGTCCGTCCATTTTGTATGTATCAGTACTTCTTTTTTATGATCATATAATATTCTATTGCATCGATATACCCTACTTTATTCATTCATTAATTGGTGGACATTTAGATTGCTTCTACTTTTTGAATATGAATAATTCTGTAGTAAACATGTAGGTACAAGTTTTTGTGTGGTCATATATTTCCATTTCTCTTAAATATCTAGGAGTAGAAGACCTGGGTCATGTAATTGTGTGTTTAATCACTTGAGGCACTGCCAGGTTGTTTTCTAAAGCAGCAGCCCATTTTACATTTCCATAGTCAGTATATGAGGATTCTAGTTTCTCCATATTCTTGTCAACACTTACTAAATTGTCTGTCTTTTAAAATATGCCAATCCTAGTGGGTGTAAATTGTTATTTCATTGTGATTTTTCTTTGTATTTCCATAATAACTAATGATGTTGAGCATTTTCTTCATGTGCTTATTGGCCATTTGTATATCTTCCTTTTTTTGTTGTTTTTCTTCTTTTTTTTGAGACGAGGCCTCACTCTGTTGCCCAGGCTGGAGTGCAATGGCATGATCACAGCTCACTGTAGCCTTGACCTCCTCGGGCTCAAGTGAACTTCCCATTTCAGCCTACTGAATAGCTGGGACTACAAGTGCATGCTACCATGCCCAGCTAATTATTAAATATTTTGTAGGGACAGGGTTTTGTCATATTGCTCAGGCTGCACGCTGTTAAAAGGGTGAATTATTATGGTATGTAAACTAGATGTGGGAAGTGAAGGAGAGGAAGAGGGAGGAAGTGAAGGAGGAAGGGGTGGAGAGAGGGAGAAGGTAGTGAGGGAGGGAGGGGTGGAGGGAAGAAGGGAGGAAAGGAGGGGAGAGAGAGAGAGTCATTTGTATATCTTTAGAGAAATATCTATTCAGATCCTTTGCCCATTTATAGAATTATTTTGTTATTGTTAAATTGTAAGAGTTCTTTATATATGCTGGATACAAGTCCCTTACCAGATACATGCTTTGCAAATGGTGCCCTTTAACACACAAAAGTTGTAAATTTTTATGAAGTCCAATTTTGTCACGTTTTTGTTATCATATGTAAGGAACCATTGTCTAATGTGAGGTCACAAAGATCTGTGCCTTTGTTATACAGTTCCAAGAATTTTATAGTTTTAGCACTTATATGTAGGTCTTGGATCCATGTTCATTTTCATATATGGCATGAAATAGAGGTTTAACTTCATTCTTTTGCATGTGGATATCCAGTTGTCCCAGCACCCATTTGTTGAAAATCAATGACTGTAAACGTAAGGATTTATTTCTGGACTCTCAATTCTATTCCATTGATCTATATGTCTGCGTCCTTAACAGTACTACACTGTCTTGATTATGTTGCTTTTTAGTAAGATTTGAAATTGGGAGGCTGGGCATGGTGGCTCACGCCTGTAATCCCAGCACTTTGGGAGGCCGAGGCAGGTGGATCACGAGGTCAGGAGTTCGAGACCAGCCTGACCAACATGGTGAAACCCTGTCTCTACTAAAAATACAAAAAAATTAGCCAGGCACGGTGTCTGGCGCCTGTAATTCCAGCTACTCCAGAGGCTGAGGCAGGAGAATCGCTTGAACCTGGGAGGCAGAGGTTGCAGTGAGCTGAGATTGCCACTGCACTTCAGCCTAGGTGACAGCAAGACTCCATCTCAAAAAAAAAAAAAAAAAAAAAAAAAAGAAAGAAAGTAGGAAATGTGAATCCTCCAACTTTGTTCTTTTTCAAGCTTGATTGGCTATTCTGGGTCTCTTGCACTTCCATATGAATTTTATGATCAGCTTGTCAATTTGTGCAAAAAGAAAACCTAGCTGGAATGTTTTAAGGGATTGCATATATATATATATATGAATAAATATATACTTAATTTCAATCGGTTTGGGGGGAGCAGATCGTGTTTGATTACATGAATAAGTTCTTTAGTGGTGATTTCTGAGATTTTGGTGCACCCATCACCCAAGCAGTGTACACTGTAACCAATGTGTAGTCTTATTCCTAGCCCCCCCACCCTTTCCCCACCGAGTCCCCAAAGTCCATTCTATCATTCTTATGGCTTTGCATCCTCATAGCTTAGCTCCCACTTATGAGTGAGAACATACGATGTTTGGATTTCCATTCCTGAGTTACTTTACTGAGAATAATGGCCTCCAACTCCATGCAGGTGCTGTGAATGCCGTTATTTTGTTTCTTTTTATGGCTGAGTAGTACTCCACGGTATATATATACCACGTTTTCTTTACTCATTGATTGATGGGCATTTGGGCTGGTTCCATATTTTTGCAGTTGCGAATTGTGCTGCTATAAACATGCATGTGCCAGTATCTTTTTCATATAATGACTTATTTTCCTTTGGTAGATACCCAGTAATGGGATTGCTGGATCAAATGGTAGATCTACCTTTAGTTCTTCAAGGAATCTCCACACTGTTTTCCATAGTGGTTGTACTAGTTCACATTCCCATCAGGGATTGCATTCTATCTGTGGATCAATCTAGGGAGTATGGCCGTGTTAACAGTATTAAGTCTCTGAACATCCATGTCTTATTAAATTTCCTTCAATGATGTTTGATTTTCAGTATGAAAGTCTTGCACTTCTTTTGTTAAATTATTAAATACTTATCTTTTTGATGCCGTTGTAGGTGGAATTGTTTTTCTAATTTGAAGATTGTTCATTGCGCATATATAGACATACAGATGGTTTTTGTGATTGATCTGTGTGCTGCAACATTGCTGAACAGATCCGTGTATTTATTACTTAATCATTTTATAGTTAGACCTTATGATTTTCTACATGCAAGGTCACTTCATCTGTAAGAAGAGATAGTTTTGCTTCTTCCTTTTCAATCTGGATGCCTTTTATTTTTCTTATCTGATTGTCCTGGCTGGAACATATATGTTGAATAGAAGTGGCAAAAGCAGACATCCTTTCATTTTCCTGACATACTAATTTATGCTCATATTTTTCAGATACATGCAGTGAAACAAAATGTGTTACTAGTCTAAAAGACTTGTATTTAATTTCTGCACTCCTGTTGTTACAAGCCATTTTCCTGTTACAATTTTATAACACTTTCACTTTCCTTCAAGTGTTAAATTGTACAGATGCTCCTTGACTTACGATGTTACATCCTGATGAACCCATCTTAAGTTAAAAATGTATGTTGAAAATGCATTTCATACACTTAGCCTGCCAAATGTTACAGCTTAGCCTCACCTACCTTAAACTTGCTCAGGACACTTACATTAGCCCACAGCTGGGCAAAATAATCTAACACAAAGCCTATTCCATAATAAGGACTGAACATCTCACAAGACTGTAGTCACATGAGAAACCGAATGGTTGCATATGTACTTAAAGCGTGGTTTCTGGTGAACACATATTGTTTTTACATTATCGTAAAGTCAAAAAATTGTAAGTCTAAACATGAGGTCAGGCCAGGCGCGGTAGCTCATGCCTGTAATCCCAGCACTTTGGGAGGCCAAGGCAGGTGGATCACTTTTGGTAAGGAGTTCAAGACCAGTCTGGCCAACATGGCGAAACCCCATCTCTACTAAAAATACAAAAATTAGCCAGGCGTGGTGGCACACGCCTGTAATCCCAGCTACTCGGGAGGCTGAGGTAGGAGAATTGCTTGAACCTGGGAGGCAGAGGTTGCAGTGAGCCGAGATAGCGCTACTGCACTCCAGCCTGGGTGACAGAGTGAGACTCCATCTCAAAAAAAAAAACCAGGAGGTCATCTACCCCTGTGTTTCTCAAAGGCTGGTCTGTGTTCTGTCTACCTGCATCAGGGTCGCAGCAGTGACCATTAAAAATACAGACTCCTGGGAGCAGGGCAGAGGGAAAAAAATAGATTGCTGGGCTCCACCCCAGACCTACTGAATCTTTAGGCTTGGGGCCCAGGAATCTGCATTTCAGCAAGCATTCCCAAGAATCACTGATTGAATCCAGCACCATTTTCTACAGGTGAGACTGCTGTGGTCTAGAGACAACAGAACTTGTCCAGTATCTCACAAGACATGAGAGGCAGAAGTCAGATATAGGCCTTCAGCTCCCCACCTCATCGTTTCCATTTGCAGTGACAAAGAGTGCAGTGCTAAATTACATTTCATTTCCTTTGCCACCCTCAGCAGCTCACTTTCTTCGTATTTTTCAAAATTTTTCTTTAATTTGATTGAGACATGTTTAGAAAATCCTGACGTCTCCTGCCACAGCGAAAGAATTGCCTTAAATCAGTAGGATCTGGGGACAGTCCTTGCACACTGTGACAAGTGACTCATTAACTTGTGAAGTGGCAAATAAATTGTCTTAAGCACATTAGTAATCATTTTTATTATGAAATATCATGGCCAGGCATAGTGGCTCTTGGCTGTAATCCGAGAACTTTGGGAGGCTCCCAGCAACTTGGGAGGCAAGAGGATCTCTTGAGCCCAGGATTTCGAGACCAGCCTGGACAACATAGCGAGACCCCATCTCTACAAAAAACTTAAAAATTTCCTGGGTATGGTGACAGGTGCCAGGAGTACCAGCTACTTGGGAAGCTGAGGTGGGAGGATCACTTGAGCCCAGGAAGTTGAGGCTGCAGTAAGCTGTAATTATACCACTGCATTCCAGCTCAGGTGATAGAACAAGACCCTGTCTCAAAAAAAAAAAAAAAAAGGGAAATAATCATAAATACACCAGAAATAGTACTGAAACACCCAGGTACCCAGTGCTCAGAATTAACAAATGTTTATTTACATTTTTTCTTATTTATTTCTGATTTTTTTTTTTTTTTTTTTTTGAAATAAAACATGGCCAGGCACGGTGGCTCATGCCTGTAATCTTAGCACTTTGGGAGGCTGAGGCAGGTGGATCACTTGAGGTTAGGAGTTCGAGACCAGCCTGGCCAAAAAACCCCGCCTCTTGTTACAAACAATTTTTACAATTGTTTGTAAAAATACAAACAATTTGCTGGGCATGGTGGCAGGCGCCTGTAATCCCAGTTACTCACGAGGGAGGCTGAGACAGGAGAATCCTTGAACCCGGGAGGTGGAGATTACAGTGAGCTGAGATCGTGCCACTGTACTCCAGTCTGGGCAACAGAGTGAGACTGTGTCTCAAAAACAAAGAAAGAAAACATTATATGCCGGGTGCAGTGGCTCACGCCTGTAATCCCAGCCCTTTGGGAGGCTGAGGCAGGTGGATCACTTGAGGTCAGGAGTTCGAGACCAGCTGACCAACATGGTGAAACTCTTGTCTCTACTAAAAATACAAAAATTAGCCGGGTATGGTGGCACATGCCTGTAATCCCAGCTACTCGGGAGGCTGAGGCAGGAGAATCACTTGAATCTGGGAGGTGGAGGTTGCAGTGAGCCGAGATCATGCCACTGCACTCCAGCCTGGGCAACAGAGTGAGACTCTGTCTCAAAAAAAAAAAAAAAAAGAAAAAGAAAACATTGTAGGTACAGTTGAAACCTTTTCCTTGTGGTTCTCCCTAGATGTATTCCTCTTCCCTCTCCTCAAAGGGGGTGCCACTTTCCTAAAATTCATGTGTACCCTTCGCATTCTTATTTTTCTACTTTGAACATATTTACATCTCTTTATTTGAGACAGGGTCTCGCTCTGTTGCCCAGGCTGGATGGAGTTCAGTGGTGTAATCATAACTCACTGCAGCCTTGAACTCCTGGGCTCCAGGGATCCTCCTGCCTTGGCCTCCCAAGAAGCTGGGACCAGAGGCATACACCACTATGCCTGCCTAATTTTTAAATTTTATTTAGAGATGGGGTCTCCCTATATAACCTAGAGTGATCTCAAACTCCTGGGCTTAAGCGATTCTCCCTTGGCCTCCCAGAGTGCTGGGATTACAGGCATGAGCCGCCACGCCCGACCGTGTCTTTAAATAACATAGTTTTGAATGTTTTATAATTGGTATCTGTGGTGTCATATTGTATTTATCACTTGGCAATTTTCACTCAACTTTATTTTTTCATCCCAATCCTGTTAACATGCAAGATCAGGGTAATTTTTTTAACTGCTATATTTCATTATGTGAATATACCACAACTTGGCTGTTTTTTTTTTTCTCTCAGTGGACATTTAGGTTGGTCCCATTTTTCTTCCACAATTACAAACAATGCTGTAATTAATATCCTTATGTGAAATAACGTTAGTAGGGATATATCTACAAGTGGCCTCAACTGAACCATAAGGTATACACATTTTCAGCCTAAATAGATATTGCCAAATTGCTTTCCAGAGTGGGAGCGTCCACTTAATCCTACTGGCAGTGTATGAGAGTTCCCATTATTCTACCTAAAGTTCCAAACAACTGCATGTGTTTCTGTTAGGGTACCTTGGGAAAAGAACTTTAGTGTACATCGTCAGTTCTGAATGGTAAGTTTACAATAGCATTTTTCTCCAACTCTCAACTTTTCCTTTTTAGAAGGTGATGCTCTCTTACACAACCTTCATTCTCGCCCTCAAAGACTTATTGATCATATAAGGAATCTCCATGAGGAAGATGCCTTACTGAAGGAGGAAAGCAGCATCTATGATGATATTGTTTTTGTGGATGTTGTCGACACTTATCGTAATGTTCCTGCAAAATTATTGAACTTCTATAGATGGTAGGTTGTAAAAATGTTGGGTAGCTAGAACTTGTTTTATTGTTAGTTTCTTTTTTTTTTGAGATGGGGTCTTACTATGTTTCTTAGGCTGGTCTTGAACTCCTGAGTGCAAGCAAACCTCCTGCCTTAGCCTCCTGAATAGCTAAGATTACAGGCACATGGCACTGTGCCTGTCTTATTGTTCTTTTGCTGTCGCGACAATTTATCAACTTCAAACCACTGAGATTTCAACAAATAAAAACAAACCTAAGGCCACTGAGCACCTGGGATATGACCTATTGTATCCCAGTTCCTTGCGAAAACTGAGCTTCTAAGATGCTGCCACTTTATTTTGATAAAGATCCACAATGTGATATTAACCTATCAAAAACACGGCAAAAATTGGCTGGTGGCTTATGCCTGCCGGCAGCACTTTGGGAAGCCAAGGCAGGCAGGTCACTTGAGATCTGGAGTCTGAGACTAGCCTGGCCAACATGGTGAAACCCTGTTTCTACTAAAAATACAAAAATTAGCCAAGTGTGGTGGCAAGCGCCTATAATGCCAGCTACTCAGGGGGGCTGAGGCATGAAAATCACTTGAACCCAGAAGGCGGAGGTTACAGTGAGCCAAGATCACATCACTGCACTCCAGCCTGGGCGGCAGAGTGAGACTCTGTCTCAAAAAAAAAAAAAAGTTGATTCATTTTGAGTCATTTCTGCTTGCCTTGGTTGTCTCAAGCCAGCATTAGATAAAAATCAGTGAGTTTGGGAATGGTCCATTTTTAGTTGTATTTATACCCACCTACCCAGATTCCCCCGTTATAGTCACTCACATTTAGGTTATATATATATAGTCACTCACTGATAGGAATTCTCTTCTACTGAATATCCACCTTATACTTCCAGTCTCTACTCCATCCATTTAAAAACTACCTCCCTGATTCTAAAACTCTTACATAGCTGGCTTACTGAAATTCCACAACTCCCAGAATCTATCATATTTATAATTTCCCAGACCCTCCAGTGTTTCTTGGAACTTCACTTTTAATTCCTACTTTTATAACAAGAATAACAGTAACAATATATAATAATAGTAACATACATATTATATATCTATATAATCTTAACATGTATAGTTATTAGAATTATTACTCTAGGATCTCAAAATTTTCTGTTGAGTTTCCTGGTACTGTCTATCCTGACCATGGAGCCAAAACTTTCAAACTGCATCTCTGATTAGGCCAAACCTATAAAGGGTATTCACTTTTTATTTTTTTCACTTTTATTTTTAAAAACCTTCTTCTGTTCCTTGGTGAGGCCCAGGGTCTGTCTCTTTCTCTTCTTCTCTGTTGCCCTAGGCAGAGTGGGAAGTTACCAAGAACAGTACTTTACGGATACAGTTCCCTGGTCCTGAGGGGTAGATGGTCTAATTGGTTTATGGAAGGTAATGTTTCTTAGCTGGGGCAAATTATTTATTTATTTATCTTTTAATAGAAATGAGGTCTCAAGCAGTCTTCCTGCCTTGGCCTCCCAAAGTGCTGGGATTATAGGCGTGAGCCACCATACCTGGCCTGCTGGAGCAAATTAATATAATTTGGGACTCATCCTGTGAGTAGAGGGCAGAGGTAAATGAGGGTAGGAAATCTGGGTGTGTCGAATACTAGGTTAAGTTTAGACAGCTGTAGTAAGAAAAAGAACCTCCTTTTAATTTGGGGCTGCAAATGAGAGTTGCAATTGTATGTGAGGCTGAGGTGAGGAATGGGCATGGAGGTCCCGAGGGTGGGAAGTCAGGGCTGAGAGTCAGCCCCAGACTCTCTTTAGAGCAAGATATTTCCTAGGCGTGGAAGTTTCTTAGCCTCTCCCTTAGTCTCCGCTGCCGCTATTCTGGCTGTCACCTTCTCTCCCTGGATTGCTGCAGTAACCTTCAACAGGACTCTGATCTGGGACCTGCGTCCCCATAGCTGGCATCACCCATCTCCACACTACAAATGAGTTTCATTATTTCTTCCTCTTTATTTCAGTTATCAGTGACCTAAATATTCTTTATCATGAAAATTTATTTCTAATTAGCAAATAGTATGTATGCCTTCTGCTGTTAATTGTAAATAAACTTTAGAAACATGGGGTGATGCTATTTGGTGTGGACCCATTATTGTTAAATTCACCATTCTTTGACCTAATGAAATTCTAAATTTATTTTATTGAGATATCTGACATATGACTGGCCCCCTAGCAAAACTGTGTTTTTAAACAGATGTACAGGGACTGTCAATGTGAAATGAAGGAGTCAATTTTGTCTTCAGTCATGATTATATATTTCACGTCTAGATAATGAAGTCACTCTCCTTTGCCTTCCAGAAGGTCATTTATAATGGTTTAATTGCTGGAAGTTGTTTCCAAGGGAAAATATGTTTCAATGTAATAAGTCAGGTTTTTTTAAGCCATAAAATATTTTGAGTGTAATATAAATAGTAGCATCGGATGCATCTTGTACAATAGTGTTCTGTGTGAGAGGCCCAGATGTAACATCTAACTCATTATGCTGGGCCTTTGTTATTAGGAACACACAGGGCAAGGTTCAGACGTTTAATAGATTTGGCAGCAGGAGTTGAATGATGCCTAAGAAGCATTTGTTTGAACGTATGTTCCATTTAAGCCAGATATTTTCCTTCATCATGCTCTTTCTTTACCTTTTAAAATCAGCTTAGTACTTCTCTGTGTTATGCCACTTAGTAAAGACCAAGTGATGGCCTTAGTTGATAGCAGCAAAATTTTGTTAGAGCAGATGTTCTCAACATTTGAGGAATAAGAAATATAGACAGTTTTGAATGAAAGTGTTAGTGACGCCACTGCATTGGTGTTTCTTTGTTTCTTTGTCTGGTTGCACTGACTTTCTTATCCCTTTTGTGTCAACAGGACTGTGGAAACAACCAGCTTCAATTTGTTGCTGAAGACAGATGACGACTGTTACATAGACCTCGAAGCTGTATTTAATAGGATTGCCCAAAAGAATCTGGATGGGCCTAATTTTTGGTGGGGAAAGTAAGTTAACCATTCTTAGCCCATTGGCATTCATGTACCTGATCAAATGTAATTAATAAAGCATAAAATATCCTTTTTTTTTTGAAAATGTGGTTGAGATATACAATTTCGTACTAGACTCCTGGGTTAATATATATTTCATTACTCTAGGTCAGTCATGCTGGCTCACATCTGTCATCCCAGAGTTTTGGGAAGGCTGAGGTGGGAGGATCCTTTGAGGCCAAGAGTTCAAAACTAGCCTGGGCAACATTGCAAGACTCTGCCCCTACAAAAAATAAAAAAGGTGATGTGAGCCTGTAGCCCTTAGCTACTTGAGAGGCTGAGGCAGGGAGACTGCTTGAGCCCAGGAGTTGGAGGCTGCAATGAGCTATGATTTTGCAACTGCACTCCACCCTGGGCAACAGAGGGAGACCCTGTCTTAATAATAAATTTTATATTACTGTACAATTAGAGGAAAATATTTTTTAAATGAAAAGCCTCAGGCTAATGTAGTAAAGGAGGGAAAACAATATGGCTTTTATTCTTACGCCATAGAAATAAATGGTATTCACATTAGAAGCTACTGTATATTTTGTTAAGAGTGCGTTTGTGACACGTCTCTGAAACCATTTTCTGTGCTTCCTCAGGAATACAATATGGATTAGTGATTTGGTTTTTTGTTTTCATATATACTAAAACACAAGGTGATCTTCTAGTGCTTTTCATTCAGAAACTCCACAAATGCAACTTTGAGAAAATTTAACATACCAATCTTTTATCTAAAACAACACTGGAGAAATGATAATTCCTTTCCTTAGATTAAAAAAATTTTTTTCTGGCAGGGCACAGTGGCTCACACCTATAATCCCAGCACTTTGGGAGGCTGAGGAGGGTGGATCATCCGAAGTCAGGAGTTCAAGACCAGCCTGGCCAACATGGCAAAACCCTGTCTCTACTAAAAATATAAAAAATTAGCTGGTCATGATGGTGCGTGCCTGTAATCCCAGCTACTCGGGAGGCTGAGGCAGGAGAATTGCTTGAACCTGGGAGGCAGAGGTTGCAGTGAGCCAAGATGGCACCACTGCCCTCCAGCCTGAGCAACAAGAGCAAAACTCCGTCTCAAAAAAAAAGAAATTTTCTTACTTTCTTTTCTCACTTCTACAAGCTTATTCCTTTGTAGTGATGATAAAGGAGTCAACTTTTAATAGTGGCAGGATATGTGTCAAACTAACACAAGAGGCCACATTATTTTTCATCTCAGTTTCAGACTGAATTGGGCAGTTGACCGAACCGGAAAGTGGCAGGAGTTGGAGTACCCCAGCCCCGCTTACCCTGCCTTTGCATGTGGGTCAGGATATGTGATCTCCAAGGACATCGTCAAGTGGCTGGCAAGCAACTCGGGGAGGTTAAAGACCTATCAGGTAATTAAGAATTTCTTAGCCTGGCGTGGTGGCTCTCGCCTGTAATCACAGCACTTTGGGAGGCTAAGGCGGGTAGATCACTTGAGCCCAGGAATTCAAGACCAGCCTGGGTAACAAAGCAAGACCCCAGCTCTATAATAAAAAATAAAATAAAAACAAAAAATTAAGGATTTCCCACCTACGTATACACTCATCACACCCAAGTTTCATCTCACTCAGCATTCCATCATGGAAAGCAGAACCCACTTACCTTGGGGAAAAGCACATTACTCTCTGTATAGGAATCACCTCTCAAAGGTTAAGGATGCACCCCTACATCCCTCAAATCTTGCCTTTAAATTCTATTCCTAAATCTTTTTTGAGCCTACTTAGTATGTTTTCAGCTAGTATTTACAGGTGTCATCCCTGGAGGTTGAGCACTGTGGCTTATGCCTGTAATCCTAGCACTTTGGGAGGCCGAAGCAGGCAGATCACTTAAGGTTAGGAGTTTGAAACCAGCCTGGCCAACATGGTGAAACTCTATCTCTACTAAAAATACAAAAAATTAGCTGGGTGCTAATTTTTTACACCTGTATTCCCAACTACTTGGGAGGCTGAGGCAGAAGAATCACGTGAACCCGGAGGCGGAGGTTGCAGTGAGCTGAGATTGCGCCACTACATGCCAGCCTGGGCGACAGAGGGAGACTCTGTCTCAAAAAAAAAAAAAAAAAAAAAGTATAGTCCCTGGAGGAATACAAAGCTTTTTATTCCTCAGGAAGAAGCCCAGAGTGCTTCCTGGAAGCTTAAGGTACATGAGAAGGATGGGTCATCTACTCGCGGTTTCATCTTCTTATTACCTCGTGGTGGGGTTGCTTCATATTAAAGACCACTAGCTTTGACTTTGTGTGAACCCATTTTTGCTATTTCATATTAGAATAATAACAGAGCAGAAAAGTAGAAAGGTGGTTTATGATGGGAGTGGCCATGGTTTTGTCTTTACAAATAAAATAGCATTAAAATTGTTACATTTAAACTTTATGGGCCATGTATAGGGTGAAGATGTAAGCATGGGCATCTGGATGGCAGCCATAGGACCTAAAAGATACCAGGTAAGTCTTTGGGGATGGCCTCAGGGTTCTTAAGAGTTGAGGAGGTGGATTTCTATATACAGGTTGAGTGTCCCTTATCCAAAATGCCTGGGACCAGAAGTATTTAGGATTTCAGATTTTTTTGGATTTTAGAATAACTGCATTATACTTTCAAGTTCCACATTCCAAATCTGAAAATCTGAAATGCTTCAGTGAGCATTTCCTTTGAGTGTCATGTTGGTTCTCAAAAAGTTTTGGGCTGGGCATAGTGGCACATGCCTGTAATCCCAACACTTTGGGAGGCCAAGGTGGGTGTATCACTTGAGCCCAGGAGTTCAAGACCAGCCTGGGCAACATGGTGAAACCCCCGTCTCTACAAAAACTACAAAAAAATTAGCTGGGCATGGCAGCACCTGCCTGTGGTCCCAGCTACTCAGGAGGCTAAGATAGGAGGATCAACTTGAGCCTGGGAGGTCGAGGGTGCAGTGAGCTGTGAATGCACCACTGCACTCCCACCTGGGCAACAGAGTGAGAGAGACCCTGTCTCAAAAAAAAAAAAAGAAAAAAAAACTTTTGGATTTTGGAGCATTTTGGATTGCAGATTTTCAGATTTGGAATGCTCAACCTGTAATGTATATCACACCATGGGCAGAAAGAATGAGGATCTTCTACCATAATAGTTATGCTGTTGCTTTAATTCACAATAATCCACCTAGGTTATTTCTCATACACTGTTTTTCTGAGTTTAAAGCAAAAGGTTATAAAATGAACGTTCCCCTGCCTACAAAAAATTCAGTTTCCATAGATTTGATCAGAAATTATTTACAGCTTTAAAACTTAACAACAGAAGGCTGGGCGTGGTGGCTCACATCTGTAATCCCAGCACTTTGGGAGGCCGAGGCGGGTGGATCACGAGGTCAAGGAGATCGAGACCATCCTGGCTAACATGGTGAAACCCCATCTCTACTAAAAATACAAAAAAAATTAGCCGGGCATAGTGGCGGGCGCCTGTAGTCCCAGCTACTCAGGAGGCTGAGGCAGGAGAATGGCATGAACCCAGGGGGCGGAGCTTGCAGTAAGCCAAGATCGCACCACTGCACTCCAGCCTGGGCGACAGAGCAAGACTCCATCTCAAAAAAAAACTTAACGACAGAATCCACTGATTGAGTGTGGCAGTCTAAGGATCCTTCAACCCTTCTGACTGATACATATAAGACACTGCATGAAATGTAAGACATCATTTAAAACACACTATTGCTGAACCAGAAAAAAAAATGAATCTGCAGAGACCAAAATGGAAACTAAAGCCCTGGGAAGAAACGAAGCACAAAGCTGGCCTTAGCTTTGGAGATTTCTGTTCTGGATTCTTGCAGCTTCTACTTTGGCCATCGAAGGTGCAGGGGACAGAAGGCACATGCAGTGTCTGTCAGTTAGAAGCCCTGCATAGAGCTGGGGCCCCAGAGCAGCTCTCAGTCCAGGACAAGAAATCAACCCACATCTACATGGTCCACTTTGATAGTCCGATTCCTTTGCTGTACTTTTTCTCATCTTTGAATAGAATTCTTTTTTGTATCTGGTAATTCTGGGATCTGTAGTCTTTGCTGGGTCTGATTTTGCAGTTTGTTGTTTCTACAGACTGTTGTTCATGGGGCTTGTTTTCTGATGTGTTGAGTCTTTTTTTTTTTTTTGGTGACCATGTGATATCTTTGGAAACTGAGTCCTATATTTAAAATGCATTCCTACAGAGAGGATTTACGTTTTTTTCTGCCATGCACCTAGGAATACTACCATCTATGAATACTTCAGATTTTTGGCTTGGAACTGTTGGGCTTACACAGACTGACTACCAGCCCCAGACCTACCTAAGTGCAAGCTATGGGTAGGCGCTCAGGGGAGAGAGACCCCTTTCCATCCCACTGAGGGGCAAGACTGAGACAGACAAGCCGAGTTTGTTTTCTTATATGCCCCCTGAGGCTGTGGCCCCTCAGAGATCCTAGCTCTGTGTCAGTCTCCCATTAGTCTCCTGTCCCTGGGCTTGGCCTTCCAAACCCAAGGATCAGCAGCTGCCTTCAAGGCACATGCTGACTCAGCACTTTCTCCTACCCTATTTCTTCTTTGATCATGGAGTTCAGCCATGCTTTATAAAGGTTTTTAATTTTATCCAACATTTTTGTGTTGTCAAAACATTGAATGAGTTTCTCTCTGTGTTCTGCTACATTGCTGGAAATAGAAGCCAATTCACGTAGCTGGGAAATAGTCTAGTGGTTAAGAACTTGAGCTTGGGAGTCTTTAATCCCTCCTCTTCATTTACCAGCCCTGTGACCTGGAACAAGTTATTTAACTCTTAGTTTGTTCCTCAATTGTAAGAGGGAAATAGTTCCTACCTCACAGCATTACTGTGAGATTTAAGTGAGATATTTACAAAGCACTTGGTACAGTCCCCACAATATTGTAAGCATTCCATCAGAATAATAGCGTTACAAATACTGCCATAGACACACCTTTACTAGCAAACATGAAACTCCCTTGTGGTTTCTAAAATCGTTCATTACGGAATTGCATTTGTCGACTAACTCTTCATCCACACACCGCCTTGTTTCTGTATTCCACAGCCACAGGACTGTGGGACCTGGTGCTTTCCCAGATCAGGAGGGGCCACCCCCAAACCTCACCAGTTGGTCCACACATGGAGTTATCCTTGAAATAATTTCATCATCATCAGAATACATAAAAGCTGTCTACGTGCATACTTTCTGATGCTCTTCAAACAGTTTCACCACTCTCAGATGGGCTTTGGTTGTTTCTCGACAGGATAGCCTGTGGCTGTGCGAGAAGACCTGTGAGACAGGAATGCTGTCTTCTCCTCAGTATTCTCCGTGGGAACTGACGGAACTGTGGAAACTGAAGGAACGGTGTGGTGATCCTTGTCGATGTCAAGCAAGATAACAGGGAGTTGAATTAGCAGCGTCTAAAATCAGGGCAGGCAAATGATAATCTGAGTGCAAGTCTGAGGAGTCCCAGGGTTTAGCAGTAGACTGTATGGTCTTTCAAGAGAGTTCCAGACCGGCACTTTCACCCAGAACCAATGCGGTGTTTCTTAATGTTTGCACAAATTTCCTTAAAAATCAACTTGTACTGTAGCATAAGAAAAGTTTTTATTTATCTATTGGAAGATTATCAGAAAAATACCAAGTTATTTTATAAAACAAAAAATATTTCTAAATCCTGATGCATTGTGGCTAATTAGTAATTCACCATTACCTATAGTTTTTGGTTAAAACTTGGCCTAGTTCAGAAATCTGTAGTAGTAACTGAGAGTTTGAATTTCAACCTGGATTGCAGGATAGCTCTGTAGAGCTTAATTAGGATAATTATCGGAAAAAAAGAACTCACAGGAATGCTGTGTGATCATGTGATCACATATTTGCGCAGTGGTCACTTATACCAAAGTTTGGGGTTTCTGGAAATAATGTCAGATTTTGTGGATCTCTGAAGTGGGCAACTTGAAGTGGAACCAATATGATTCTCAGTTCTGAACCTTGGTTTTAAAGAAGTTCATTTATATGGTAGACTAATACCCAAGTTTTCTTTTATCCATCTAACATAAATCCTGAAGGTCACAGTTTAGTACTCATAGTTTTTAAATGCTAAAGTTTTGTGAGTATGAATAAAAGCAAATACCTCTCAGGGTTTTAGTGCCATCGGGAAGGATATTTCTAAATTGTTAACATTTTGAAAGAATTGGTTTTGCTTTCCTCCTATCATTGCCTAATGTTTACCTAATACGAGTACATTTCAATCAAAGCTGGTTATCTTCTACAGAAGAAGATATACTCAGCTTAGGTATAATTGTAGGGAAAAGCATGTGATTAATTTAAGTACTCTTAGAAATAGTGCAACTGAGAAGACAGTTAATAGCATATTGTTATACATAGTAGAGGATGTGTCTCCCCAAGTTTAAGGGACATTTCCCAAAATGACCAACCAAATCATTTTAGTAACCCTTTAAAATAGTAGTTTCAATAGAGAATCCCATTAAAACTAGTCTTATGACAGACATTAACTGTGTTCAGATTTTATTAGGCTAGCTAGTTTCTATTTAATATTTAAATCTTATCATGAAATGCAGTGATGAACTGTAAAAATAAATATGAAATAAGATCAGAAAATCGTTAGTAGGTTCAAAGCCTTTATTATTGCTATTATGTATAAGCCTAGAAATGGTCACTTCCCAACAAAAAATACATCCGTTGTTAAAATACATCCCTTGTTATACTTAGGGCAAGTTGTAAACCCGCTTTGTTTTGACAGTAGAGTTCTTCCAGTGAATCATTTATTTCCGGTGAACCCCAGACACGATAAGCAGTGTACTCTCTAAATCTTATTAGTTGGTTGTCACCATCGCACTAATAGACAATCTCCATTTTCCACAGAATAAAACTGTAATGACTTTAGGTCATTTTCCAGCTCGATTTCAACGCCTGGCTTCTAAAATTAGAACGAAGGTGGGGAAGGATGTGATTAAGACAGATCCGATAAAGCATGTTACACATACTGTTCCCCCACCCCGTCCCCAGGCAGTAGCTTACCCTTAAAATCAAACAGACCTATGGTCTCCATTTAGAATCAAACTGTTGCTATCTAGAGACAGTTTAATGTCATAATATGAGGACTAAGCTTGACTTTGTATTTTGCTGGGCAACTTACTTGGGGACTTTCATAGGACAACAGAAGGTCTGACACAGGAACTTTGAGAAGACGTGACAGCAATCCCTTCACCTTTTGAATTGTCATGGAGCCTATCAAAAGACAAGAAAAGTCCATTCGTTCTCTCAAATGACACGTTACCTGTAAAACTAGCTCATGTGATGAGACCACAGTATCATTGCAATGATAGCTGTATCTGTCTTTTTTTTTTTTTTTGAAACTTAAGTCTCGCTCTGTTGCCCAGGCTGGAGTGCAGTGGTGTAATCTCGGCTCACTGCAACCTCAGCTTCCCGGGTTCAAACAGTTCTCCTGCCTCAGCCTCCTGAGTAGCTGGTGCCCATCACCACACCCAGCTAACTTTTGTATTTTTAGTAGAGAGAGACGGGGGTTCACCATGTTGGCTAGGCTGGTCTCGAACTCCTGACCTCATGATCCACCCGCCTTGGCCTCCCAAAGTGCTGGGATTACAAGCATGAGCCCAGCGCCTGGCTGTATCTGTCATTTTACCCAAGTCACTTTACCCAAGTAAGTAATTAGGGGAAAGCCTGAGTCTTGTACCACCTGTTCATTTGGGGAACTGTGGGAAACGGAGCCAACAGACCTAAGTGCCCTTTGACAGTGAGTTTCATACCATTTCAGTAGTGTATTTATTTCTTTCTTAATCTGAATAAACCAGAATGATTGATACTCTCAGCACAGAAGAATAAAGGGAGTGAGTCATTAACGTTTTCTTTTTAAACCTTTATGATGACTTCCTTATGAATTACTGAACCAACACTGGAATGGGACTCAGGTATCCTGAGGACATCTCTCAACTCTGGCCTTAGTTCCCCCTCTATAAAATGAGGGTGTCAACTAAATGATCTACAGGGTCCCTTCCAGTGCCGCCATTCTGTAATTATGTAATGTGTAACTGTGTTAAACATACACAAGTGACTGCCAGGCATGGGAATGTAACTTCCGAGGAAATGCTTTGGTTTGTTCAGAATACACTATGAACTTCTTTCCAAAGACGGGTTGTGGTAAATAGTGGATATTTTGATTATGAGAAATAGTTTCCTTGAAGCTTTAGCTGGAGATACAGCAATAGTGTGGTGTTCCTACAAATATCACAGTGTATTCAAACATATTTTTCTATCAAAAATCATTTTTGTAAAAGCTGTGTGTTTTTATGCAACTTGTGATAATAAATGTTATCTTTATTTTAGAATAAAAACTGGCCTTTTTGTATGTATTGAATACAGTTAATAGAGTTTGTAATTTTAATTAACAAAATTTGCTCTTTCATGTGTGAATATGTGATTGATAGTCTAGTCCTTTCAAAAGATTGAGACGGACTGGCTTTCATTGTTTGAAGGCTGGTGAGAGAAGGGGTTACCTGCTGCACACCAGTGGGGAGTGACATACTCCTAACACATGCCAAAAACAAAAAGTTTGGTCATAAAACAATTCTAATAAGAAATCTGCCTGGCCTGCTCACACCTGTAACCCCAGCACTTTGGGAGGCAGAGGGATCAGAGCCCAGGAATTCGAGACCAGCCTGGGCAACGTGAGGATACGTCATCTCTACAAAAAATAAAAAATTAGCCAGGCATAGCAATGTACGCCTCTAGTCCCAGCTACTTGGGAGGATCACTTGAGCCCAGAAGGTCAAGGCTACAGTGAGCCGTGATCGCGCCACTGTACTCCATCCAGCCTGGGTAACAAAGTGAGACCCTGTCTCCAAAAAAACCTGCCTACTCATACCAGTTCTATAGAAGAAAGTAGCAATTTGTATGTAATAAATAGCATTACCATTTTTAATATAGTAATATGACTGTCTTAACATTCAGAAAATATGGAAATAGCTAATTATTTCTTTTTACCTGCCTATGACCAGTGTTAAACATTTGAGAGGTATACCTCTAGGCCTTTTTTTTTTCTGTGTTCATATAAGGATATATAGGTTTTAAGCCAGGGGCAGTGGCTCACGCCTGTAATCCCAACACTTTGGGAGGCTGAGGTGGGCGGATCATCTGAGAACAGGAGTTTGAGACCAGCCTGGCCAACATGGAGAAACCCCGTCTCTACTAAAAATACACAAATTAGCCAGGCATGGTGGCGGGCACCTGTTATCCCAGCTACTTGGGAAGCTGAGGCAGGGAGAGTTGCTTGAACCCGGAAGGCAAGAGTTTGCAGTGAGCCGAGATCATGCCACTGCACTCTAGCCTGGGTGACAGAATGAGACTCCGTCTCAAAAAAGAAAGGATGTTTAGGTTTTATAATATATTGACGTACTACATTTGTATTTCTTTATGACATGATAGTATAGCTTTTCAGACTAACTCCATGCCACGTGCTCTAGACATACACTGCCCAGTATGGCAGCCACATGTGGTACTGAGCACCTGGAAAGCGGAGAGTATGACTGAAGAACTAAATTTATTTTATTTTAATGAATTTAAATAGCCACATGTGGTCATTGCAGCCACACTGGACAGCGCAGCTCTAGACCTGCTTCAGTCTCCTCGGTGACACACGACAGTGCCTTGTGTGCTGTGTGGCTCCACTGGCACGTACTTAGAGTCTTACTATCTTTACCATTACAAATGCTGCAAGATACAATGCTTGGTCAGAGCATATGTGTATTTTTAACTTTTTACAGTAATTCCGACATGACTTTAAAAAAGGCTATACTGCTTTTTCATGCCAGCCAGTATTATTTTAATTTTGCTAATCTAATGGATAAAAAAAAAGATATTGCAGTATTTTTTTTTTTTTTTTTAAATTTTAGACAGGGTCTCACTCTGTCACCCAGGCCAGATTGCAGTGGCTCAATCACAGCTCACTGCAGCCTCAACTTCCTGGGCTCAAGTGATCCTCCCACCTCAGCCACCCAAGTAGCTAGGACTACAGGCATGCACCACCACACCCAGCTAATTTTTGTATTTATTTTCGTAGAGACGGGGTTTCACCATGTTGCTCAGGCTGGTCTCGAACTCCTGGGCTCAAGCACTTTGCCCACCTTGGCCTCCCAAAGTGCTAGGATTACAGGTGTGAGCCACCATGCCTGGCTATTACTTTTCTTTTTAGAAGACATTTACCTATGTTAGTGGTTAAATATTCACAGCATGTGGCATAAGAATTAGTATTAAGAACCTTTGTATGAGTGAGTGAGTGAGTGCACATTTGAGAAACCGAAAAGCAAATAAAAAAGGGGAAAAAATGGAACCCTTGTAATCTGCTGGCTTACTGCTGAGTTTATAGAATATAGGACTCAGATTCTGAATAAAGTAGTAATTCTTACATATAATTTCTATGGATAGTCAAATCTCTGCTAGCTCTACCCAAAGATTAATAAAAACAGCATGAATGCAGTGGGTGTTCCCAAAATGGCTAACTGAATCTCAGAAGACCTGGGATACCAGTCAGGTGTACAGTGTGGAAGTAGAGAAGGATAAGGCAGCACTGTCACCCCCAGCCAAGGGCTGCATTCAGGCATAAGCCCAGACGGCAGGCCTTGGCAGGTCTACCTCAGTGCCTTCCAGAGAAAGACTGAAAAGGAAAGCTTAACAAAACAGGTCTAATGACAATATTCTTGAGCAAATACTCCATAGTGGTAACATTCCCATGAATTGATTTGATGTATCTGCAAAGGCAAAAGGAAACACGCAAAGACACCGAAGGCCAAAAACATTCACAGAAAGTCCTGGCCTGCCAGGCATGGTGGCTCACACCTATAACCCCAGCACTTTTGGGAGGTGATGACAGGAGAACTGCTTGAGCTCAGGAGTTTGAGGCCAGCCTTAGTAACACAGTGAGGCTTCATCTCTACTAAAAATCAAAAAAATTAGCTGGGTGTGGTGGTTTGTGCCTACAGTCCCAGCTACTCAGGAGGCTGAGGTGGGAGGATAACTTGAGCCCGGGATCAAGGTGATGGAGCCTGCAGTGAGCCGAGATGGCACCACTGCACTCCAGCCTGAGTGACAGCCAGACCCCATCTGAAAAAAAATTAAAAAATAAAACAGTCCTGGCCCTCTTTGACTAGTCTGTCTCCACCAGGGCCTTTACTGTCAGTATTTAAGTTTGAAAACAGAATAATGAAGGGGGAAATCACTAATTCTAATCCATTATATAGCAGTAACCAAATTACATATTACAGGAGTAGAAACTGGATTGTGAATAAATAAAAATGGAGACGTTGTGGTAAATTAACACTAAATGGATGGTTATCAATCAGAAAGGTACTTCTTGGAACACAACTAAGGCCTTCTATAAGCAATACCATGATAAGCTTGCTTTATCTGATAGAAACTAATTTAAAAATCAATGTGAATTTACTGCACTGACGGGCAAACAAACAAACCCAGTGTACTAGAGTCATTAAGCTGATATGTATTTATTTAAATCCTCACTGCTCTAAATTACTTATATTTTAGCATTTAGCTATGAATCAAGTTTAATCTTGAGAATTCGCAGTATCATGGCATACTCAAAAGTAGACTATAATTTCATTTTTCTTTTGAGTGAAAGTTTAAGGTAAGTTATGTTGATCTAATTTATTGACACAAGCATATTTGTTTTCCAAATAAAAGTAATTCAGTTCCAGTAGCACAATTTTTTTAAGTTCTAAGGTAGCTTTCTCAAAGAAAACCATTTCAGGGTGTCCATTAAAAGAGCATCTGCGAATTGTTTTTGCAGGGACTCCTAATCAGTCAGGAGCAGAAGTAGAATATAAGCAAAGTCACAAACCTCCCATAAGAATTCAGTTCACCAGGACATAGCTCCTCTCTTATGAAGGGATGAGAAGCAGACCCCAAACCCAGTGTCACAGTCTCCCTGGAAACAGCAGCAGGCTTGGGGAATGCTTCCGAATGGCTATGCCATTCAAGCTCTCAGGTTTTTGGTTAAAAATACAATTTAGGCCAACTGCAGTGGCTCATGCCTATAATCCCAACACTAGGAGGCTGAGGCAGGCGGATGGCTTTGAGCTCAGGAATTCGAGACCAGCCTGGGCAACATGGCAAAAACCCATCTCTACAAAAAATACAAAAATTAGCCGGGTGTTGGTGGCTCGCATGTGTAGTCCCAGCTACATGGAGGCTGAGGCTGGAGAACTGCTTGAGCCCAGGAAGCAGAGGCTGCCATGAGCTGAGATGGTGCCACTGCATTCCAACCTGGGTGACAGAGTGAGGCCCTGTCTCAAAAAAAAAATGCGTGTGTGTGTGTGTGTGTGAGATTATATGCAGGGGCTTCCAATTTTAACAAAACTGCTTTCAGCTGATAAAGTTATGGGAGACCTGAACTTTTGGGGACATGGGGGAGTGATATTAGCATGATTGATTGTATTTTAGAATATAAAAGACTAATGAAAACCTATAAGCTCTGAGGTCCACACTTTGAAACATGAGTTAAAGGTTTTAATTTTAGCTGACTCATACCTAGGCCAATGATTCAGAGTTTAAGGAAAAGAGAGGCTCGTTCTTCTTACCCGGCAGTTGTTTCTCCAGGACTTTCTGATCAAGTTGATGAGGGTACTTTATCTTCAGTGCTTTAAGAGAAACAAAGAAAAAGACTAATTGATATCTACTATTATATGGATTTAAATTATCCACACATCAACAGATGGCCAAATGATAGAGCTATCCAGTGCAAATTGGCAGGTCTAATCAATGTTTAAAATTCTTTCTATTAATCCTTCCATAGATTGCTAACAACAACAGAAATAGCTGGACAACACTTTCCCTTTTCCCCACTTAGTACTTCTTTCCTGACAGCTTGGCTAGGTTTTCAAGTCATAAATTCACAAATCACAATTTGGTTCACAACTCCAATACCTCCCACATTTATAACACTATTAAATGAGTTTAAAACATAGGAGTTACAAAAATGTATAAGAATTTAGATATGTTGTAAAGAATTCATTTCTTTGACTGGGCGCGGTGGCTCATGCCTCTAATCCTGGCATTTTGGGAGGCTGAGGCGGGTGGATCTCCTGAGGTCAGGAGTTTGAGACCAGCCTGGCCAACATGGTGAAACCCCATCTCTACTAAAAATACAAAATTAACTGGGCGTGGTGGCACATGCCTGTAATCGCAGCTACTCGGGAGGCTGAGGCACGAGAATAGCTTGAACCCGGGAGGCGGAGGTTGCGATGAGCCGAGATCGTGCCACTACACTCCAGCCTGGGCAACAAGAGCAAAACTCCGTCTCAATTAAAATAAATTAGCCGGGCGTGGTAGTGTATGCCTGTAGTCCCAGCTACTCCAGAGGCTTAGGTAGGAGAACCTGGGAGGTGGAGGTTGCAGTGAGCTGAGATCACGCCACTGCACTCCAGCCTGGGGACAGAGGGAAACTCTGTCGCCAACAAAAAAAAAAAAAAAAAAAAGAATTCATTTAAAACTCAAGGCATTTACTTAGGTACTTAAGAGAAACACACCATCTGTTTCAGCACTTAAGGACTCAAATACAAATAAACGATTTGAATGTGAGATTCTTACTTAGTAGCTGGTTTTTAAGCCTGAGTGGCTGCTGTGTTTTGAGTTCCCACTCTTCAGGTGCACCATATTCTGTTTAAGAAGTTAAAAGAGATGAATGAGAAACCAAAGGCCACTATAAGTAAAAAAAAAAAGATAGGTAAGTGTCCAGAGAGCCTGTGCCTTTCCCAGGACACATGGAGCTGCCTTTATTCAGTGTGATTTTTAGGAGTGATGGACAATGACCATTTCCAAGGGCAGAATCTTCTATCTACCCCAGAGCTGCAGACTCTGTAGCTTATCTAGCTCATTGTTAATGACCAGTGAAACTCAACAAAAGACAACAAATGAAAAGCAACATGTTTACAGGTGTATTACATCATTGTTTCTTAGGTGTCCTGACTCAAACTAGCAAGAGAAGACTGCCTTCAAATACTTCAAATGTTTTCCCCAAGTGTCACCTTTGGTAACAGTTCTCTTTCTGCGCTGACAGAAACCTGGTGCCACCTGAGACACAATCCACAGGACACTTCCCCAGGTTTCAACCAGACTGTGCAGTGCCAGGCTGGGCGCTCAGTACCACACTGCAAACCAGTTCCTCGGCCTGGACCACAGCCTCCACAGGAGAGGAGGAAAGCAGTACTCTTTTCCTGCTCCAGGCCAAACAGTGACAACATTTCTCTAAATCCCCCCATGTATCTGTGCTTTTTGTCTGCCAGCATTCTTAGCAGTGCAGTACTCAACAATACCTGCCCGGCTGCTTCAGTCTTCCCTTGCCCACCTCCGAGGGATTTAGAATTCACCCAGCGTGGCCAGGAAATTGGGCCGGCTAATGGAGTCATTTGAAAGTGATTGCTTTAGGCTGCTTTTCTTCCTTAAAGATACTGTTCAAGCCTAAAGCGTTTATGCAGTGAGCTTCTTGCATTAAGAAATATAAAAAAGGAAATAACATAAAAGCGAAATGTGGAAGAATAGTGTAGTCAAAACAAAATGGAAAGTACATCAGGAACAAAGACTCATGAATTCTTAGCTTCAAAGCCTGAAGAACCAGCCTGGAGGATTTAAGGAACCGCTGTGCATGCCAAGTGCCAGCCTTGGTAGCGAGCCCTAGGGACGAGAGCTTACTGCAGAACTACACTCATGCGAACTTTCCTATTCACTAGAATTACCTGGGGGGCTTTAAAAAATACGGATGCCGGCTGGGCGCGGTGGCTCTCGCCTGTAATCCCAGCACTTTGGGAGGCTGAGGCGGGAGGAGCACCTGAGTTCAGGAGTTCGAGACCAGCCTGGCCAACCTGGTGAAATCCCATCTCTACTAAAAATACAAAAAATTAGCCGGGCATGGTGGCAGACGCCTGTAATCCCAGCTACTCAGGAGGCTGAAGCAGGAGAATCACTTGAACCCAGCAGGTAGAGGTTGCAGTGAGCTGAGATCGCGCCATTGCACTCCAGTCTGGGCAACAAGAGCGAAATTCCACCTCAAAAAAAAAAAAAAAAAAATACGGATGCCTCGGAGATAAACTGGAGTGCTTCCTAGCCTTCCTACAGTGGAGCGCCTGAAACCTGGTGAACATACGCAAGAGAAGAACCTACACTTAACAAGTGCTTTCCCTGGCCGGGCGCGGTGACTCACGCCTGTAATCCCAGCACTCTGGGAGGCCGAGGCGGGCAGATCACACGAGGTCAGGAGATCGAGACCATCCTGGCTAACACGGTGAAACCTCCTGCCTACTAAAAATACAAAAAATTAGCCAGGCGTGGTGGCGGGCACTTGTAGTCCCAGCTACTTGGGAGGCTGAGGCAGGAGAATGGCGTGAACCCGGGAGGTGGAGCTTGCAGTGAGCAGAGATTGCGCCACTGCACTCCAGCCTGGGCGACAGAGCGAGACTCCGTCTCACAAAAAAAAAAAAAAAAAAAAGTGATTTCCTGGCCGGACGCAGTGGCTCATGCCTGTAATCCCAACACTTTCAGAGGCTGAGGCAGGCAGATCACACAGTCAGGAGTTTGAAGCCAGCCTGGCTAGTATGATGAAACCCTGTCTCTACCAAAAATACAAAAAAAATTAGCCAGGCATAGTGGAGCATGCCTTTAATCCCAGCTTCTCAGAAGGCTGAGGCAGGATAATTGCTTGAACCCAGGAGGCGGAGGTTGCAGTGAGCCGAGATTGCACCACTGCACTCCAGCCTGGGCAAGAGAGCAAAACTCCGTCTCAAAAAATAAATATACAAAAATTAGCCAGGCATGGTGGTGCGCACCTGTAGTCCCAGCTACTCTGGAAGCTGAGGCAGGAGAATCATTTGAACCCAGGAGGTGGAGGTTGCAATGAGCTGAGATTGTGCCACTGCACTCCAGCCTGGGTGACAGAGCAAGACTCTGCCTCAAAAAAAAAAAAAAAAAAAAAAGAGAAAAAGAAGTGCTTTCCCGCCACGCAGGGTGGCTCACACCTATAATCTCAGCACTTTGAGAGGCCGAGGCGGGTGGATCACTTGAGGTCAGGAGTTCAAGACCAGCCTGGCCAATATGGTGAAACCCCGTCTCTACTAAAAATACAAAAATTAGCCAGGCGTGGTGGCAGGCACCTCTAATCCCAGCTACTCAGGAGGCTAAGGCAGGAGAATAACTTGAACCCAGAGGCAGAGGTTGCTATGAGCCGAGATCACTCCAGCCTGGGCCTGGGCAACAGAGCAAGACTCTCTCTCTCTTTTTTTTTTTTTTTGAGACGGAGTCTTGCACTGTCGCCCAGGCTGGAGTACAGTGGCGTGATCTCGGCTCACTGCAAGCTCTATCCCCCGGGTTCACGCCATTCTCCTGCCTCAGCCTCCTGAGTAGCTGGGACTACAGGCGACCGCCACCACGCCCGGCTCATTTTTTTTTTTTTGTATTTTTAGTAGGGACGAGGTTTCACCGTGTTAGCCAGGATGGTCTCGATCTCCCAACCTCGTGATCCGCCCGCCTCGGCCTCCCAAAGTGCTGGGATTACAGGCGTGAGCCACCGTGCCCGGCCGACCCCATCTCTTAAAAATAAAAGAATTACTTTCCCTTCCCCAAATGCAAACCTCTCCATTTCAAGAACATAAACAGTCTCCCAGGTTCCTCCTGCTGAAAGATACTGCTCTCACCCTGCTGCCCTCGCCCCAGGAAAGTGCCTATAGTCCATTTAGATGAATACAAAAAGCCCAGGAAAGGAAGAAGGGCAAAAGCAACACTGAGAACTTCTTTTGATACCCAAGAAAAAACTTTGTTCCAGCTGGAAATGCACCACCTGAAGGCCACCAGTGTATACGCACGTACTCAGGCAGAGGAACTGGTATCTGGGATGGGCTGTGAGGAATTCTTCGCTGAGTCTGTTTTTGTCCGGATCCTTATGTCCACCAGCCTGTTTCCACTCATTTCCAAAAGCTTTTCGGTAGTCAAGCTCAGCTCTCCGCCTCTCCTCGGGGAGAATCTATGTTCATGTGACATAAAAACAAGCCTATTAGAAAGCTTTTTTCTAACAAGTCCTTTGCGTTTTGCACCTTGTCCTTCCTCCATAGCACATGCAGAAAATAATCAAATTGAGTGGGACAAGATACAGTTTTCACCTTCTTTTTAACATTGACAGAACTCAGGGGTTTATTAGAAAAGAAAAAAGAATTTCAGTTTTACACTTTTTTTTTTTTTTTAATTTGAGATGGAGTCTTGCTCTGTCGCCCAGGCTAGAGTGCAGTGGCATGATCTCAGCTCACTGCAACCCCTACCTCCCAGATTCAAGTGATTCTCCTGCTTCAGCCTCTGGAGTAGCTGGGATTACAGGTGCATGCCACCATGCCTGGCTAATTTTTTTGTATTTTTAGTAGAGACGGGGTTTCACCGTGTTAGCCAGGATGGTCTCGATCTCCTGACCTCATGATCTGCCAACCTCAGCCTCCCAAAGTGCTGGGATTACAGGTGTCAGCCACCATGCCTGGCCTACACTTTTAATTCATGCGAGTACTTGCGCATAGGCCAGTTTCAGGACTACACCAGGTACCCTGGGTCGCCTCCCCGAGGTCTGCCTGGAGGTGCCTGCTCTGGTGGAGCTGACTGACACCCAGTGAATGCACAAAAGTGCTGGCAAGGACAAGGCATGGACTTCCCACTTTTATGGGGAAGAGTGGCTGAGAAGGAGAGGAGAAAGCAGCTCTGTGGTCTGTGTTCTTTCTGTCTACATTCCCTGAAAACATGGAGAAGATGCCTGGTGTGCCTCAAATGATAGTGCACTGATCTAAGTGGAGTACTCTCTCCTGAGGAGCTGGAAAAGAACCACTATCATGAAACTGCACAAGGCTAATCTTTCACCATTCCGAGGAAAGCTACATCTCACCCCCTTTACAATATTCAAAAATAATTTTTTTACTTTTTTTTTTTTAATTAAGACAGGGTCTCACTCCATTGCCCAGGCTGGAGTACAGCGGCATGTTCATGGCTGACTGCAGCCTTGGCCTCCGGGGCTCAGGTGATTCTCCCACTTCAGCCTCCTGAGTAGCTGGGACTACAAGCACTTACAGGTGCAAATTACAGCAAAAATACAGCTAATTTTTGTATTTTTTACAAAATTGTAGAAATGGGGTTTCACCAGATTGTCCAGGCTGGTCTCGAACTCCTGGACTCCAGCGATCAGCTTCCCCAGCCTCCCAAAGTGCTGGGATTACAGGTGTGAGCCACGGCACCTGGCCTAAAATCATTTATTTTCTAGTCTGAAAAATAGCTAGTCATGACGCCAGTGCTCACCTCACATTTGTTCAGCGTCTTCAGCTGGCCAATGCTGGCGATAATGAGCAGACGGGCTGTCTCTGCTTCTTTGTCCTCTTTGGTCAGGGGGTTTCTTAGGCAGGACAAAGCCCGTAGACTTGGTAACTTGTCTAGCTCATTGAAAAATGACCACTGAAACACAGCAAAAGGAAATAAATGAAAAGCAGTATGTTTCACGCTACTTTTGCAGAAGTTTGAACCAGCAACAGGAAAGCATGTCCCTAGTTCTAATCTGAGGCAGGGAATTTCATCATGCACTAAGCAACCCCCTCTAGAAAGACCACATACTTTTACTCTTTTTTTTTTTTTTTTGAGACGGAGTTCCGCTCGTTTCCCAGGCTGGAGTGCAATGGCGCGATCTCGGCTCATCGCAACCTCCGCCTCCTGAGTTCAGGCGATTCTCCTGCCTCAGCCTCCCGAGTAGCTGGGATTACAGGCATGCGCCACCACGCCCGGTTAATTTTGTATTTTTTTTTTAGTAGAGATGGGGTTTCACCATGTTGGTCAGGCTGGTCTCGAACTCCCGACCTCAGGTGATCCGCCCGCCTTGGCCTCCCAAAGTGCTGGGATTCCAAGCGTGAGCCACCGCGCCCGGCCACTTTTACTCTATTCATGTGCCGTTTAAGTGTGAAGTCCACTTAAGTGTGAAGTGAACTAATTTCTTTCTTAATATTTTTGGCTTCTTACGAGGAGTTTCACACTGAGGAGACATTTCTCTTTCGATTTAAATTTATTTTTATTTTTTTGGTAGAAGGAACCTCCAGACTCTGCCATGAGAGTGGAAAGAGGCAACAGTGTGCTGGGCATACTCCGAAGCAGCTCTTACTTGTGATATCTGATTGTCATTTACTACAAGGTACTTCAAGGACGGGAACAGGGATGTTTTGCACCCTATAAAAAGAGGAATGAAGTTACACGGTAGAAGTGAAAGTAGCTGAAGTATAGTGTGGGGGTGCAGGGGGGAACTTTACTAATCTTATATACCAATTCCAGCATCTGGAAAATGTAGAGAAGAAATTCCAATGTCAGAGAGGATTAATTGTTCTAACCTGAAATTCAAAACATAAAATTTGATTACACAGAACAATCTAAAATGCTATGGGGTATCAACCAGACTTGGTTTGTAAATTTCTTCCTACGCCCTGGGTTTTTAATCCCACGTAAAATACTTAGAAACTATAAAGTCCAACTTAGGACATGCAAAGTGAACTCTTTATCCTACATTCTAATGACTCTATAGTCACCTAATGGTTCTTGAGTACCTACTGCTATGTCAGGTGCTAAATGCGTCTCAGAGGAAAGAGACACGGTCTACTGCCCGGAGTTTAATGAATGAAGACTTTCGGCATTATCACCAGGGCCAAATTATTCATTCTTCAAATTATCTGGTACAGACATAGTTCACATTACACAGGGTTCACAAGTAAATTTTCTAAATGAATTCAAATGAAAATTTCCCAAAGGGAATTACTCAATTAAGAAATTCCATCATTGTTATCACGTTTCTATTGAGAAGGCATACATAGCATATGAAAACTGCTTCACTAAGAATTGACTGAACGCTATTGTATCAGGCGTTTAGGGGCAAATTACCTGGGCAGGTGGGCTATCAGATACAGCTGATTTTCATCAATTAATTGATTAGAGGAAAGGTCTAATAACTTGACTGTCTGGAGAACATCTGTTGGCCTGTATGGAAAACAAAATTTTTTCACCATGAATTTATCTCTTAATTGCTTTCAAAGATACAGCCTTAAAATCCCTGCATTTGGTGCGATGGAGGGTTAGGGGTAAGAAGAAGTGAATATGACTGTAAAGGGGCAACGTGAGGGGTCCCTGTGGTGACGCACACATTCCTGCCGGTATCAGTGTCACACCTAGCCTGTGATCCTATATCATAGTTTTGCAACTTGTTACCAATGGGGGAACCTGGGTCATGGGTACAAGTGATCTCTATGTATCATTTCTTATAAAACTTCAGGTGAATATATGATTTATCTCAAAATAAAAAAATTTAATTTAAAAAACCTGCAGGCCAGGCACGGTGGCTCACGCCTGTAATCCCAGCACTCTGGGAGGCCGAGGCGGGCGGATCACCTGAAGTCAGGAGTTCAAGACCAGCCGGGCCAACATGGTGAAACCCCGTCTCTACTAAAAATACAAAAATTAGCCAGGCATGGTGGCACATGCCTGCAGTCCCAGCTACACGGGAGGCTGAGGCAGGAGAATCACTTGAACCAGGGAGGTGGAGGTTGCAGTGAGCTGAGATGGCGCCACTGCACTCCAGGCCTGGGTGACAAGAACGAAACTCTATCTCAAAAAAGAAAAAAAACAGCCGGGCGCGGTGGCTCACGCCTGTAGTCCCAGCACTTTGGGAGGCCGAGGCGGGTGGATCACGAGGTCAGGAGATCGAGACCATCCTGGCTAACACGGTGAAACCCCGTCTCCACTAAAAATACAAAAAATTAGCCGGGCGAGGTGGCGGGTGCCTGTAGTCCCAGCTACTCGGGAGGCTGAGGCAGGAGAATGGCGTGAACCCCGGGGGGCAGAGGCTGCAGTGAGCCGAGATCATGCCACTGCACTCCAGCCTGGGCAACAGCGAGACTCCGTCTCAAAAAAAAAAAAAAAAAAAAAACAAACACCTGCATTTGCCTACATAATGAAACCCTTCTGTAAACGAAAATCTTTAAGATTCTGAATCCTTTAATTCAGAATTTGTTGTAAATTTTCCCACAGTTAGGTTAATTTTACATAGTAATTTAATATTATCAATTAAAAAAGGAGATGAGGCAACAATATATTTCAGAGAACAAAGTTTTACATGTACTTTGGTACAATGACCTTAAACAGATGATGCTAATGTCAAATACATTCTTTAATCTTTATACCATATCCTACAGAACTTCCATTTAGAAACAGCAAGTTGGCTGGGCACAGTGGCTCACAAGGTCAGCAGTTTGAGACCAGCCTGGCCAAGATGGTGAAACCCCGTAAAAGATGGTGAAACCCCGTCTCTACTAAAAACAAAGAAAATTAGCCGGGCATGGTGGCAGGCACCTATAATCCCAGCTACTCAGGAGGCTGAAGCAGGAAAATCACTTGAACTCAGGAGGTGGAGGTTACAGTGAGCCAAGATTGCCACTGCACTCCAGCCTGGGCGACAGAGTGAGACTCTGTCTCAAAAAAAAAAAAAAAAAAAAAAAAAAGAAAGAAACAGCAAGTTAATACACTGATGCAAAACTAATATAACTCATGTCTTCACAAATATTTAATTCTGATGAGTTTCCTTTGATTAGAACCAATTAGTGAAATTCTAATTTGTGAAGGCAATGAATAATAAGCATTTTTCCTAATTCTTGTTTGCAAATCCTTCTAAAAATTAAGGTTAGATATAATTGAGACCATTTATTTACTCAGAATGATGATTAAATGGGGATAGATGCATTTAAGTAAGCGCTAGTTACCTTTCGGAAATGAAAATATTGTTAGACTCAAGGTAGAGTTCCTCCAGGCCTGGGCACCCCATGGCACACCGCAGCACCTGGAAGAGAAACTCGGTTCAGGCTCAGGTGGCCTCTGCTGGCTGTTTCTTCCCGGGTGTCCACAGGAACCACCACAGGGATTCAGCTCAGTTACTGTTTCAGCAAACAAGTGCCTCACGGACAGTTCATAAGACTATGTTTCAGGCCTGGAATGGTGGTGGGGGGTGATAAAATGTTAAGGGGGTGTATTTTAATGCTGTGGGAGCACACACTGTGGGCACTTTGAGGCTTTGGAGGTAGGTGTCAATGCATGGTTTAGGTAAAGCAGCTACGAGGTAGAACAGGAGATACTAACTGCACATATTATCGTTTGATAGAATTTGCTTAACCAAAATAAGTAAATTGATGTTACACACCTTTCCTCAATTTTAAATGCCAATCTGGGTTTGTAAAGGATATGCTAATTTTTCATATCCTTTCATAAATTTCTCAACAATTATTTCTTCTTTCATTATTATTTTTTTAATTATATATTTTTTAAAGTTTTCATTATATATCTATGACAAATATTCTACATCCATGATTCTCTCCAGTCAAAAGTTCTTTGAGATCGGGCACAGTGGTTCATGCCTGTAATCCCAGCACTTTGGAAGGCCGAGGCAGGTGGATCACTTGAGGTCAGGAGTTGGAGACCAGCCTGGCCAACATGATGAAACCCCATTACTACTAAAAATACAAAAATGGCCAGGTATTGTGGCACACACCTATAATCCCAGCACTTTGGGAGGCTGAGGCGGGCAGACTGCTTGAGGTCGGGAGTTTGAGACCAGCCTGGCCAACATGATGAAAACCCATCTCTACTAAAAATACAAAAAATTAGCCGGGCATGGTAGTGCACGTCTGTAATCCCAGCTACTTGGGAGGCTGAGGCAGGAGAATCGTTTTGGCCCAGGAAGCAGAGGTTGCAGTGATCCAATATCATACCACTGCACTCCAGCCTAGGCAACAGAGCAAGACTCCATCTCAAAAACCAAATAGTTGAGAGGACGCCCTTGGCCATGGCCAATTAGAGAATGGAATCATCTGACTCACCCATCCTGCAAACAGTCCTGCAGATAGCACAGGTTTTAAACTGGCTGTTAAACCTGCCCGTGACCTCACTGGCCTTGGCCACGTTCATCCGCATGGATGTGTGGTCCTTGGCACTGATGATGCAGTTGCTGGTGGAGCATTTCTGCAGCACGCACAGATCCACGAGCTTGCTGGCGTCTTTCTGCATGTCGAGACCGTGCCTGCTGCCACCACACTGCGCATGAGCCTAATTTTTTTTTTTACAAAAAAAAAATTTTACAAAAAATTATTATATATTATATAATTATGTATAATAATATATAATATATATATAGCATCTACAGGATCTCTCTATGTTGCCTAGGTGGGTCTTGAACTCCTGGCCTCAAGCGATTCTCCTGCCTGGGCCTCTCAAAGTGCTGGCTGGAATTATAGGCGAGAGCCACCATGACCAGCCTCACCAACTATTTCTAAATTTTCTCACTGGAACTTTACTGCCATCTCCACCACCTGAATTTCTGTGTGCCCTTCCTAGTTTATTTGGAGGGTGAGATGGGTCTTCCTCTGTCACCCAGGCTGGAGTGCAAAGGTGCAATCCTAGCTCACTGCAGTCTCAAACTCCTGGGCTCAAGTGATCCTCCCACCTCAGCCTCCCAAAGCGCTGGGATTGCAGGTGTGAGCCCCAGTGCCAGTGCCTGGCCCCTTCTTGTCTTCCAGCTACATCTACACCTTGAGAGGGAGTAAGCGCCTCACAGAGGAGGGGCCCTAGGAAAGAGGCTCCATGGTCATGGGCATATTAAGGGCACAGGGGGCCCACCTGTCTCTCACTGAGCGGCCTCTGTGGCACTTCCTGGGTGAACATGGCTGGGAATGTATTTCTACACCCTTGGTTTGAAAGTGGAATGCCCGAGCTGGGTGCGGTGGCTCACGTCTGTAATCCCAGCATTTTGGGAGGCTGAGGCGGGCAGATCATTTGAGGTCAGGAGTTCAAGACCATCCTGGCCAACATGGTGAAACCCCGTCCCTACTAAAAATACAAAAATAAGCTGGGCATGGTGGCGAACGCCTGTAATCCCAGCTACTTAGGAGGCTGAGGCTGGAGAATTGCTTGAACCCAGGAGACGGAGGTTGCAGTGAGCTGAGATCACACCACTGCACTCCAACTTGGGCAACAGAGCGAGACTCTGTCTCAAGAAAAATAAATAAATAAAAATGAAAGTGGGCTGGGCACGGTGGCTCACGCCTGTAATCCCAGCACTTTGGGAGGCCGAGGCGGGTGGATCACCTGAGGTCAGGAGTTCGAGACCAGCCTGACCAACGTGGAGAAACTCTGTCTCTACTAAAAATACAAAATTAGCTGGGCACGGTGGCACATGCCTGTAGTCCTAGCTACCTGAGAGGCTGAGGCGGGACAATCACTTGAACCTGGGAGGCGGAGGTTGCAGTGAGCCAAGATTGCGCCACTGCACTCCAGCTTGGGCAACAGAGCAAGACTCTGTCTCAAGAAAAATAAATAAATAAAAACGAAAGTGGGCTGGGCACGGTGGCTCACACCTGTAATCCCAGCACTTTGGGAGGCCGAGGCGGGCAAATCACCTGAGGTCAGGAGTTCAAGACCAGCCTGACCAACATGGAGAAACCGTGTCTCCACTAAAAATGCAAAATTAGCTGGGCGTGGTGGCACATGCCTGTAATCCCAGCTACTTGGGAGGCTGAGGTGGGAGAATCGCTTGAACCTGGGAGGCGGAGGTTGCAGTGAGCCGAGATCGCACCATTGCACTCCAGCCTGGGCAACAAAAGTAAAACTCCATCTAAAAAAAAAAAAAAAAAAAAAAAAGAAAGTGGAATGCTCTGATGCTCTGGGTGCGTGAAGTCAGTACACCTCGCACAGGAAACAGTACTGCCAGATGTAAGTCCCAAATGCTGCTGTGCCAAGGACCCACAAGTCTACTTTTGAGCCCGGCTGTATAAAATGAACAGTGGATTCCAAGAGCCGAACTTCTAACAAGAAAAGGATGTGAGAACCTTTCTGCTGCTTGGCTTCTGTTCTAAAAAAAACAGGAAAACTCAGGAAGCTAAGTCAATAGCCAACACTACAGTTTTTCGAAGCTCAGCACATACTTGTTCATACCACAATGGAGCGCCACTGTTTATAAAGGCACCAGAACAAGTCAAAATGAGCTGAGATAGGACATGGATTTCTAGATGCAAAACTCAACTATGATGCTCTTTTAACTCGTTTTTATAAGGCACTTTAAAGAATCTTGTTATCTATTAATAGATATTGGGATGATTTAAATGAAGCCACAGTTGTACTATTAAATTGTACTAACAATTCCCTATTAAACCAAACATTTTTAATTGCTTATTAATGTGTAATAAACCAAAGAAATAACGATTACCTCAGCCCACGTTATTCCTGTTTGATTGAGGACTAAAACCTTCAGTGCAGAAAGCGTTCCAGTTAATACTGAACCGGAGGGAAATTTTAGTTTATTTTCACTGTGTAGAAAAAAAAGATACAATATACTTATTTCTATACAGTAAACCCAACTGAAATAGTTGTTGAAAGCAACAATTTGGGTTTTAATCTAAGGGGTTTGATTTGTTTCAATCTTAAAATGGAATTATATTTTAAACATCACTTTTTTAAGGATTCAAGTGAATCAAGACTACCTAATTTTTAACATTTACAACATACAACTTTTTGGTATCAGCTGTGTAAAGATGCTGTCACAGGATTAGGGCAGCTGTATGCGGCTGCAGGCTTCCTAAACCCAAAACTCAGGCGTTTGCAAGGTGAGCTTCCAGCTTCACAAGATATGGCTCTGGATATTCCAAAACAAAGCCCCGTTCTCCAGAGTCTTACTGATACACTGAATCGTGGGCTAGAATTTTGCTTCTCTAAACATAGAGTCTGCCCTTTGGCTATGAGGATGGATGAAATTATTGCCCCTTAAATTCTTTCTCAAAACCCTAATCTCAGAAAGTATTCAATCCTGACAGTCACTTTGAAAGACGATACTATTAAAAAACACAAGCCCGTATTTCCAGAAGATGAGACACCATGGGTTGAATTATCCCCGTTTGCTCTATTTGGGAGCACAACTCATTCAGGCCTGTCTACCTGCTTTACTGTACACTCACCTGTCTATGCAAAAATGGTTCAAGAATGAAAGGGGAAACCTGTGCCGGGCACGGTAGCTCACGCCTGTAATCCTAGCACTTTGGGAGGCCAAGGCAGATGGATCACCTGAGGTCAGGAGTTCAGGACTAGCCTGGCCAACATGATGAAACCCCGTCTCTACTAAAAATACAAAAATTAGCCGGGCGTGGTGGCAGGCACCTTTAGTCCCAGCTACTTGGGAGGCTGAGGCAGGAGAATCGCTTGAATCTGGGAGGCGAAGGTTGCACTGAGCCGAGATCATACCACTGCACTCTAGCCTGGGCAACAGAGTGAGACTCTGCCTCAAAAAAAAAAAAAAAAAAAAAAAAGGAAGCATGGCTAAGCCCTTGGAAAGTTAGGTTCTGAGATTAAAACAAATCAAATATTCAGGAAGGCCTAAAAAAGTGTGACATTAGTAAAATAGGTAGATTAATGAAAAATCCTTATGAAAACAGAATTAAACAGTATCCCAATGAAATTACTCATTCCTACAGCAATTAAACGCTAGAGGTTTTCACATAAACAAGCACTTTTAATAATATCACCTCTCCTCTCCTACTCCCTAATTAAATATCACCTCCCTCAACCTTCCATCTTTACAGTCAGGCTAAAAAGAAATAAGATCTTGCAGTTCAATGTCAATCTAACTCATCCCCACCTGATAAAAGTTAAAACACATTCCTTATTCATGAATCACCTCATGTGACCGTTTGCAAGGCTATAATAATCAATGTGCCCTTAAAGATTAAAGTGTCCTTAAAGAGGTGGGACATGGTGGCTCACGCCTATAATTCCAGCACTTTGGGAGGCCGAGGTGGGTGGAAAACCTGAGGTCAGGAGTTCAAGACCAGCCTGGCCAACATGGCGAAACCCTGCCTCTACTAAAAATACAAAAAGTAGCCGGCAGTGGTGGTGGGCACTCCCAGCTACTCAGGAGGCTGAGGCAGGAGAATCCCTTGAACCAGGGAGGGAAGGCTGCAGTGAGCCGAGATCACGCCATTGCACTCCAGCCTGGGTGACAAGAGTGAGACTCCGTCTCAAAAAAAAAAAAACTATATATATATATATATATATATATATATATATATATATACACACACATACATACATACATAAATGAATAAATAAGGCTGGGCACAGTGGCTTACACTGTAATCCCAGCACTTTGGGAGGCTGATGTGAGCGGATCACAAGGTCAAGAGATTGAGACTATCCTAGCCAACATAGTGAAACCCCATCTCTACTAAAAATACAAAAATTAGTTGGGCGTGGTGGCTCGTGCCTGTAATCCCAGCTACTCAGGAGGCTGAGGCAGCAGAATCGCTCAAACCCGGGAGGCAGAGGTTGCAGTGAGCCAAGATCACGCCACTGCACTCCAGCCTTGCGACAGGGCAAGACACTGTCTCAAATAAATAAATAAATAAATAAATAAAGTGTCCTTAAAGTTAAATTTAGATAAATTCAAGTAAACCAAAATCTGGCTGTATAAAAATGTCTACTAGCGAAGCAGCTACGTTGTCTGGGGTATATACCTGGTGTTCCTCTTCTCCCACCAGGAAAATTTAGGACACAGACACACATGAGGAGTTTAGGAGCGGAGGTTTAACAGGCAAGAGAAAGAAAATAGAAAACAGCTCTCTCTCTAGTAAGAGAGAGGGGACTTCCAAGAAAAAAAAGGCAAGCTGACAGCAGATGCAGATTTTTTGTTTGTTTGTTTGTTTTCTGAAACGGAGTCTCACTCTGTCACCCAGGCTGGAGTGCAGTGGCACAATCTCGGCTCACTGCAAGCTCTGCCTCCCAGGTTCATGCCATTCTCCTGCCTCAGCCTCCCAAGTAGCTGGGACTACAGGCGCCCACCACCACGCCCAGCTAATTTTTTGTATTTTTAGTAGAGACGGGGTCTCACCTTGTTAGCTATGATGGTCTCCATCTCCTGACCTCGTGATCCGCCCGCCTCAGCCTCCCAAAGTGCTGGGATTACAGGCGTGAGCCACTGCGCCTGGCCCTTGTTTGTTTTTTCGACGGAGTCTTGCTCTATCACCCAGGCTGGAGCGCAATGGCGCAATCTCAGCTCACTGCAACCTCTGCCTCCCGGGTTCAAGCAATTATCTTGTCTCAGCCTCCTGAGTAGCTGGGACTACAGTCGCATGCCACCACACCCAGCTAATTTTGTATTTTTAGTAGAGACGGGGTTTCTCCATGTTGGTCAGGCTGGTCTCGAACTCCTGACCTCAGGTGATCTGCCTGCCTCGGCCTCCCAAAGTGCTGGGATTACAGGAGTGAGCCACTGCACCCGGCCCAGATGCACAGATTTTAGTTTGACTTGAGGAGACAGTGTCTAAAATTTACTTAATGCTCACAAATTGGTTCAATCAGGCATGACATTTACATAGCTGGGAAAGGCTGGCCACCCCACCCTAATCTTACTATGTAAATGAAATTTCCCTTTGGCTGGCACCATCTCGTCTGCTCCTTACTGTACACGTGGCTGGAAAAGAGAAGGGAAGATGGAGTTGCCATCTTGAACCTGATTGGCTCAACTGTCCGCATCTATGTCTGCAGCTCGATCTTACAGGCTGCTTGTGTTAGAAAGGAAAATAATTTGGGGCTGCTTTTCATTAAAAGGAAAACCTTACTGAGGACTTCCATACCCTCACTATCAGCCTGAGTAATTTCTTCTTAACTCCTCTATCATCAGGTGGCAGCCTTAATCCTTCCAGCTCCCTACCTCTTTCCACAGAGATGCTGTGAGGAAGCAAGGAGAGATGAGTTTTACTGTTAATGAAAATTCAGCAACCAAGAGTTCATACCTGACATTAAGGACTTCCAGGTGTCTGAGCTGATCAGCAATGTGTATCACTTCATCCCATGATGACAACAGGTTTTTTGACAAATCTACCTTTCTAATATCTAAAAGCACATGTTAAGAAACAGTAATTTCAAAAGATTCACAAAAGACATAAAAGTAGTTACTCTTAATTCCAGAGCATGAGAGCTTTAACTTTTCATTTTATACCCTCTAGTCAGCTTGAAATATTTTCAGGAGTACATAATATTTTTAAGTTATCCAAAACTTCACTGAGAAACTAAAAAGTTCATTGTGAGCCTGGGCGTGGTGGCTCATGCCTATAATCCCAGCACTTTGGGATGCCCAGGTCGGGGGAATCACTTGAGGTCAGGAGTTCAAGACCAGCCTAGCCCACGTGGCAAAACTCCATTCTACTAAAAATACAGAAATTAACCAGGTGTGGTGGCACGCGCTCGTAATTCCAGCTACTCAGGAGGTTAAGGCAAGAGAATCTCTACAGCCCGGGAGGCAGAGGTTGCAGTGAATGGAGACTGCGCCACTGCACTCCAGCCTGGGTGACAGAGTGAATCTGTCTCAAAAAACTAAAAATAAATTAAAAGTTCATTGTTACATACTCAAAACTTGAGACAAACATCTACAATCAAATGAAAAAGACCCAAATGTCATAACGCTAAACCATCCTAGCACTATCCAACAAAAGGAGAGGGGAAAAGCAGTGAGGGTAACTTTGATTTCTGAAGCACCTAAGGTATACACACAAGCCTCACCCCAGCACACGACCTTCTATGGGGCACCATTACCATAGGAATCTCCAGATAAATAGCATCTACAGGGGAGAAAAGAGGGGTCAACTTGGGACACATGTTCAAAAGTGCATGACTTAGGAATTGAGAGGGTGTCCGATAGCCTGGAAGCAGTTGTAACAGTATCACTCCTACTGCCCCTGATACAGGGATTCAGAGAGGATAACACAGTGGGGCTGGAAAAGCAAAGCCGACGGTCAACACAAGTGGAGGTGAGGGGCTAGGTGCAGGTGCAGCGCCATCAGGAAGGGGCACAGCTTAGCCAGGTCACCGCAGAGAAAGACAGAGGAGCTTGCAGCAGGACCGGGCCAGCTAGTGGAGGAGCTACACTCTCATCTAATATGTGGATGTGTGGAAATTATTCAATGCACTCGTCTGCAAGTAATTATTTAGGGCCAGGAGCATCGCAGTGAGCAAAGCAGAGTGTCATCGGGGAGAGACGATCACGACACAGGGGCCTCGACAGTGTGTCACAGGCAGGGCTGTCTGTGCTCAGGGACAGAGCAGGGCATGCAGGAAAGGTGTGTGGCTGTTCTATATGCAGTGCTCAGGGAAGACCACCTCCTCTAAGAGGGCATCTGAGCAGAAAGCTGAGGGAAATGGGGGAACGCCATCTGGGAGAGGAGCACGTGGCAGAGGAGTGACAAGAGCAAACGGCCCTGGGTGGGAACGAGCTCAGCCTATGACCGGGACCCACCAGCGCCTGTGTGACTGGAGCAGAGGGGCTTGGGGGTACTAGAAACAAGGTCACAAGGAACAAGGGGCCAGGCCACATCACACAGGGCCTTGCAGACCACTTCAAAGTCTTTGCTAGTCTTTGCTTGAAACGGGAGATATTGGAGGCTTTGGAACAGCGACAGGTGACCTGGGTCCTTTAAAAATCACTCTGCTTTGACTTTGATCTATATTATGTCAAAAAAAAAAAAAAAAAAAAAAAACCAGTAAAAGTCACTGTGCTTCTGGGTTGAGCACGATTGCAGGGAAGCAAAGGAGGGCCGGGAGTCTCCAGGAGGCCGGAGCAGACCAGCAGCATGAGAGGGCAGAACACGTCAGAGGGGGCGTCTGACTCTGGAAGTGGGGCTCACAGGATTTGCCAATGGATTTAGGTGTGGGGCACGGGAGAAAGGGAGTGTCAAGGACAACTCCAAGATCTGTGGCCTGTGCAACGGGAACTGTCATTTATTAAGAGGGAAAAGACGACAGGATGAGCAGGCGTGAGGGGTCTTCGTTTTGGACATGCTAAATCTATGATGGCTATGAGACATCCAGACAGAGGTATCAAAGCAGCAGCTGGAGAGACCGATGTGGAAGAGGGCAGGCCGTGGAGGAGTGCCAGCCACACCCCAGAAGGTCTCTCAAGAAGCCCAGGGCTCCCAAGTCTGAGCCTTGGGGTACACCCAACACTCTGCAACCAGAGAAAGGTCCCACAGAAGTGACTGAGGAGGAGTGGCCAGTGCCAGAAGAAGAGCTCTAAGATCCAGGCCAGGCATGGTGGCTCACGCCTGTAATCCCAGCACTTTGAGAGGCCAAAGTGGGCGGATCACCTGAGGTCAGGAGTTCGAGACCAGCCTGGCCAACATGGTGAAACCCTGTCTCTACTAAAGATACAAAAATCGGGCCGGGAACTGTGGCTCATGCCTGTAATCCCAGCACTTTGGGTGGCCGAGGCGGGCGGATCACCTAAGGTCGGGAGTTCGAGACCAGCCTGACCAACATGGAGAAACCCCGTCTCTACTAAAAATACAAAATTAGCCAGGCATGGTGGCGCATGTCTGTAATCCCAGCTACTCGGGAGGCTGAGACAGGAGAATTGCTTGAACCTGGGAGGCGGAGGTAGCAGTGAGCCAAGATCGTGCCATTGTACTCCAGCCTGGGCAACAAAAACGAAACTCCATCTCAAAAAAAGAAAAAAACCAACAAAAACAAAATCAGCCAAGCGTGGTGGCACGCACCTGTGGTCCCAGCTACTCAGGGGGCTGAGGCAGGAGAATCGCTTGAACCTGGGTGCCAGGAGGTTGCAGTGAGCTGAGATCGCGCCACTGCACTCCAGCCTGGGTGAAAGAGTGAGACTCCATCTCCAAAAAAAAAAAAAAAAGAGCTCTAAGATCCAGTAATAACAACAGCAGCAGCGACAGCCACCACCCGCACTGCTGCTGCCACTGCTAACCAGACCCAGGCGCTATGCTGATTGCTGGGTTGTTTTCCTTTTTCACAGCAGAACAAACAGTGGCACAGCAGTCACAGAGCTGTGTCATTGTGTGCAAATGAACAAGTGGGAAGTTACACCCAAGTCAGCCTCGATCCAAAAATCCATTTCATTGCACCCCATAATGCAACAGGGAGTCATCAAACATACATAAAACACGGAGAAAGTTTCTTTACAAAAACAGCGGCATCACTCCAAAGCATTGGTTGTAAAGGAAATAATTTTAGACAGGAACCAATTAGGAAGCTCTGCAAGAAGGTCAGGAACAAGGGAAGGACGGCAGAGAAGATGCAAAGAAAGGGATGACTCCAAACCCGGTCGCCAGCTACCCATGCCCGAATCCTGCCAGCTGCCTGGACTATTACAGCCCAAGAGCTAACAATGGGGTCTACCCTTGTAAACAGTTGCATTTCAACCGATGAGTACCTGCAGAATAGCCTCGATTTTGCCGTGGCATCGCATCAAATGGAAGGGAAAAGAGTTGGTGCAGGCTGCCGAAAATTCCAGACTCGCAAACACCCTCCAGGTTCCCTCGGGCTCCTCCTTCGCCCTTGGGGCCACACCTGCAAGATGGCTTCTGTAAACTGTTCCTCCGCTCCTCCTCCTCAGCCTCTCCTCGGCTGCCCTGGCTTCCTGACACCGCCTGACGCAGGCTTATGCGAGGGCTGCATTCCTGGCCTCTGGGTGACACTTTGGCCACCCTGTGTTTCCATTAACCCCGCTAAATCGGCTGTTAGGCTGCTGAGGAAGGGTTTAAGTCCAATCACACTTCCCTCACTGCTGCTTCACATTATGTAGCCTAGAGTTATCATTGTTTCTAAGGTCTGTACAGAGCACACAGACCACCTACATCCTGAAATCAATCACGAACAACAGCTGTCAATATGTGGTCGCCCCTCCCACACACACCGTTCCAGGAGCCCCTGTGAAAGCACAGGCCAAGCACCTGGGCACAGATTCTCCTCCGCACGTCATGAGGGGGGAGGCGGCGGCTCATCCCCTCCCCTGGAAGTGCCCTCAGATTTGACACACCCGGGTCTGCAGCTCTCCCACTGCCTTGAGTTCTGGTCGAGTAAATAACCTCAAAGACAGACCAACCCAAAAAAGGATGACTGGATTAAGCACCCAAAGCAATACTTCAACTTCTGGTGAGAATTCAATCCGGAGCTGCAAGACATTTATCACTGTATCTGCAAATACCAATCATGACTTGATTATCTTCGTGAAACCTCATTTCTTCGTGTCCTGGGGGACATTTTTCTCCAGAAAAGTGCGGTATAAACAAACAACATGCTGATTCTCCAGGACACTGCTGACACCTCTGAGCAACCCAACAGCCAGCACTCCCAAACCCATTTACCACCACATCTGTCCTTTTTTTTGAGATGGAGTCTCGCTCTTGTCGCCCAGGCTGGAGTGCAACGGCGCGATCTCGGCTCACTGCAACCTCCGCCTCCCAGGTTCAAGCGATTCTCCTGCCTTAGCTTCCCAAGTAGCTGGGACTACAGGCGCCCACCACCATGCCTGGCTAATTTTTGTACTTCAGTAGAGATGAGGTTTCACCACGTTGGCCAGGCTGCTCTCGAACTCCTGACCTTAGGTGATCCACCTGCCTCGGCCTCCCAAAGTGCTGGAATTACAGGCGTGAGCCACCACACCTGGCCCCCCACCCTTTTTTTTTTTTTTTTTTTTTTTTTTGGAGACAGAGTCCTGCTCTGTCACCCAGGCTAGAGTGCAGTGGTGTGATCTCGGCTCACTGCAATCTCTGCCTCCTGGGTTCAAGTGATTCTCCTGCCTCAGCCTCCTCCTGAGTAGCTGGGATTAGAGGCGCCCGTAACCATACACAGTTAATTTTTTGTATTTTTAGTACAGGCAGGGTTTCACCATGTTGGCCAGGCTGGTCTTGAACTCCTGACCTCAGGTGATCCACCCGCCTTGGCCTCCCAGAGTGCTGGGATTACAGGCATAAGCCACTGCACACGGCCCAATTACCAATCTTCTGAAATAGTTTAGGAATAGGCCAGGCAGAATGCAGAATGCTCTGACACTTCTGTGGCACTGGCTCCTCAGCAAACTCTTTTCTGCATCCACTCCAATTCCCCTCACTCCAGCTGCCTACTTCTGAAAATGACCTCATATTTGCAGCACGCTGGGGTCAACCGAGGAGGCTGCTCAGGGGCAGAGACTGGATATTGCAGCTACCACAGGTCCCAACAGACCCCAAGACTGTTTCCCCCAAGGGAATTGAACCCTCAGACACACAGATGGAGAGAGTTCTGATCTAATTTCCTTCACTGCACTGTCGGGGCATTTTGCCAAAGAGAGCTACTTCACCTGGCATCTCTTCACTCAGAAAAAAAACTGATCAAAACTGATATTTTTTGCAAAAGTTATTATGTACAGATCAGACAGACTTAATTAATTGGGAAAAGACCTTTTAAAGTTAGAGAAAGTCTATTTGGTTTCCATGGGAAATTTCTTTCTTTTTTTTGAGATGGAGTCTCACTCTGTTACCAGGCTGGAATGCAATGGCATGACCTCACTCACTGCAACCTCCACCTCCTGGGTTCAAGCAATTCTCCCTGCCTCAGCCTCCCAAGTAGCTGGGATTACAGGCATGCACCACCATGCCTGCCTAATTTTTGTATTTTTAGTAGAGATGGAGTTTCACCATGTTGGCCAGGTTGGTCTCAAACTCCTGACCTCAGGTGATCCGCCCACCTCGGCCTCCCAAAGTGCTGGGATTACAGGCATGAGCCACTGCGCCCAGGCTCCATGGGAAATTTCTTAATAGAAATGGGATCTCCCAGGCTGAAGTACAGTGCCATGATCATGGCTCATCACAGCCTCAAACTCCTGGGCTCAAGCAGTCCTCCCACCTCAGCCTCCCGAGTAGCTGAGATGACAGGCACATGCCACCACACCCAGTTTTGTTTTGTTTTGTTTAATTTTTTATAGAGACAAGGTCTCGCAATGTTCCCAAGGCTGGTCTCAAACAGTCCTCCAGTCTCAGCCTCCCAAAGTGCTGAGATTACCGGCATGAGCCACCATGCCCATCCTTGAAATTTTCTTTTAACTTATCTCCAACATTTTTGCTTATGGGCAAAAAAAGAAATATATGACAAAAATAACACTAATAAGAGAAGGTAGAGAAAAGAGATTCCAAACTTCATAAAGAGCCTCTGTTGGGGTATTATAACAAACTACATTCAGCTGCATGAAACCAGAACCAGTGTCTTTCCCACTAAAAATAACTGCATGAGGCCAGGTGTGTGGCTCACACCTATAATCTCAGCACTTTGGGAGGCCGAGGCGGGGGAATCACCTGAGGTCAGGAGTTCATGACCAGCCTCGCCAATATGGCGAAACCCCGTCTCTACTAAAAATACAAAAATTAGCCAGACATGGTGGCGGGCACCTGTAACCCCAGCTACTTGGGAGGCTGGGGCAGAAGAATCACTTGAACCTGGGAGGCGGAAGTTACAGTGAGCTGAGATCACGCCACAGCACTCCAGCCTAGGCGACAGAGCAAGACTCCATCTCAAAAAAAAAAAAAAGAACTGCATGAGAAAACAGACCAGGGCTGAAGCAGATTCATCTTGGGTTCCCAGTACATAGTCAGCAGCCCAGGTTCCCTGTCCTCTGCTCTCCCAATCTGTACTGGATGGCTTGCTTCACACTTGTGAGACAGCTGCCAAAGCCCTGGGCTTTCCATCCGCTCAAGGCAGCAGGCAAAACGCAGAGGCCAACCAAGTGTGCCCCCTTTCTTTTTTTTTGAGACGAAGTCTTGCTCTGTCGCCAGGCTGAGTGCACTGGCGCGATCTCAGCTGACTGCAACCTCCGCCTACTGGGTTCAAGCAATTCTCCTGCCTCAGCCTCCTGAGTGGCTGGGACTACAGGCACACGCCACCACACCCGGCTAATTTTTGTATTTTTAGTAGAGACAGGTTTCACCATCTTGGCCAGGATGGTCTCAATCTCCTGACCTCATGATCCACCTGCCTCAGCCTCCCAAAGTGCTAGGATTACAGGCGTGAGCCACTGCGCCCGGCCAAGTGTGCCCCTTTCAGGGAGCCCGGTCTAGAAACTTCCACCTCAACATGCTGGCAAACTTGCAAGCAAAGGGGTCTGGGAAGGTAAATAATTTATCTGGGCCCCAACTACACAAAGCAAAACTGAACTGCATTAGGAAGGAAGTTAAGAATGGACAATGGGTAGGCAATTAGCAGTCTCTGGCACAGGTATCAAATCCAAAGTCAGATTCCAGTAACAAGCTCTCGGTGAAAAGGATACTAGGACATCCTTCGGCAACTCCTCCTTTTTCACCAGCACAACTTACTGCACAGTTCCTCAGAGAAACTTCTTGCAACTTGCTCAGCTGACTGCATGAAAAACAGAGTTCACAGGGATACATAAGCACGTATGCTATCCACTGGCCCTTTAAAAAATTAAACACATTTCAGACATATAAAAGGGTACCAAAAATAATATACAAATACCAGTAACCACCACCCAAATTAAGAAATAAAGCATTAAAAAAAAGAAAAAGAGCACTATAAATATTACAAATGCAACTGAGGTCCTCTGGGGCCCTCTCCAAACACAACTCTCCCTCTCCTCCCAGGGGTAACCTTTTTTTTTTTTTTTTTTAGCTGGAGTCTCGCTGTGTTGCCCCGGCTGGAGTGCAGTGGCACAATCTAGGCTCACTGCAACCTCTCCCTCCCAGGTTCAGGTGATTCTCCTGCCTCAGCCTCCCCAGTAGCTGGGATTACAGGCGCTCGCTACCATGCCTGGCTAATTTTTGTGTTTTTAGTAGAGATGGGGTTTCACCATATTGGTCAGGCTGGTCTCGAACTCCTGACCTCAAGTGATCCACCCACCTCGGCCTCCCAAAGTGCTGGGATTACAGGCGTGAGCCACCACGCCCAGCCCTCCCCAGGGCCTTATACTACATTTGGTGTTTATTTAATCTTAAGCATTTCTTAATATTTTTACCATATATTTCCATATCCCTAAACAATTACAGCATTTTTTAATATTCTGAAACTTGATATAAATGGTATTCTACTCCACAGAGCCTTCTGCACCTGACTTTTTCCTCAACAGTCTATTGTTCAGTGGTGAGATTTCGCTACGGTGACACATGGAGCTCCAGGACATTCATCTTCACACCTTACAGTGTTTGTTATATGAACAGACCACAAGGAATGTAGATACTCTTCTGCTGACATTTAGATTGTTCCCAACTCCGCAGAAGTACATGCTATGGAGTGCTTCTTGCACTCCCATGTAAAAGCCTCCCTAAGGTACTTCCTAGAGAGCGCATCCAGCTTCAGCATGACCAGATACTTCCGGCAGCCATTTGTTAAGTGTAGAGAATCTTGTGCTTTCTGTTCATGAAAAGAATCCGCATATATAATGTCTAAGAACACAGAATCTGGAACCAGACCACCTGGGTTCAAATCCCAATTCCACCATCTCCTTTGGCTTTGGAGCAGTGCCTCTCTGTGCCTCAGACTTCACATCTCTAAAAGGCCACAGTATATGCACAAGTTCACAGCAGCATTATGCCTGGTAGTCAAGAGGTGGAAGCAACCCAAGTGTCCATCAACAAATGAAAGGATAAACAAAACGTGGCACACATATACAATGCAATATCGTGCGAACTTAAAAAAAAGGAAGGAAATTCTGACATATGCCACGATGTAGATGAAACTTGAGTGTATTATGCTAGGTGAAATAAGCCAGTCACAAAAGAACAAATACATAGCTGGGCGCAGTGGCTCACACCTGTAATCCCAGCACTTTGGGAGGCCAAGGCAGGCGGATCACACGGGGTCAGGAGTTCGAGACCAGCCTGGCCAACATGGTGAAACCCCGTCTCTACTAAAAAAACTACCAAAAATTAGCCTGGCATAGTGGGGGGCACCTGTAATCCCGGCTACTCAGGAGGCTGAGACAGGATAATCACTTAAACCCGGGAGGGTGGAGGTTGCAGTGAGCCGAGATCACACCATTGCGCTCCAGCCTGGGCAACAAGAGCGAAACTCTGTCTCAAAACAAAAAACAAAAAACAAAAAAAAAAACAAGAAAGAAAAACTAGGGTACAAAAGGCAGCAGCAGAATTCAAGGGTAGAGGGTCCCAAACTTTCTCAGGCCACAGGGTCCTTAGGGTTTCAGTAATTCTTTTCATGGTACTTAGGCCAAAATAAATACCTCACAGTTCCAATTAAGTATGTAGTTAGGGCCAAACAACTTAATCATTGCTTATGTCCTGTCAACTCAGTGTCTGCTGGGCACTGCCCAACTTCCCAAACCCTGGAATCAGACTGGATGCCACCAACTCCATTTCCAGTTCCACACTGATTTAAGAGATACTTTCTTTTTTATAAAACAAATATTACTATTGATGCATGCTAGATGTACATAAATACTTGCGTTTTATTGCGGCAATTGCCCAAAAGCCAGCTTTGTAGGCTTATGACATCATTGAAAAGAACTACAGGAATCTCATGAAACAGGCAACTACTTCAAACTGTAGTTTGCACTGTGTCCAACAGATGTCGCTCCTTCCCCCTAAAATTTAAAATAGCCTTCCTTGCCAGGTCAACTTGGCACTAAGCACGAGGACTCAGATCTCAATCCAAGCATCACTCCAGAGCCAAAGCCATCTCCAAGAGGAACCATACATAATGGATTTTTAAATTTGTTTTTGATTCCTTTATTGAGTAAGTCTCTTCTTAGTGGTACGATCTCAAAGCTGGTCAGCTGGATTTTATTGAGGAGATAAGACAATGGCTTAAAGTAGAGGTTTCAAGTCCTAACTGACAAGCTATCATTAATTGTAGGATCTCATTTGTTTTTCACAACGGCACTTATATCTTAGGTTTTATGTTGTAACTGAGGAAACTGAGGCTTAGAAACAATAAGTAGCTATCTCTAACTTCTGTCAGAGCCAAAAGTGCCTTAGCTGGCGTCTGAACCCAGCCTAACTCCAACACTGGCTGCATTCCACCAAGCTGTCTCATAATTTCTGAATTGACTAATCTCCAGCCAACATACAAGACTGCTCCAGAATCTCTAAAATTTTACCTTTTCAATCAAGAAAGACACTAGCTAATGATTAAATGCAATGATACTCAAGTAGTAGGGTCATTTACAGAAAAATTCATGAGTTACATAGCTGTTCATAAACTAGGGGACGAAAATCCTTTTGCAATTTGTTAATATTCTCAGATCCCATAATATTCTCCGAAAGAGTTTAACCAATAAAACAAAAAATGCTTCTTTTGGGTAAGAGATATGTAAATATTTGGGGGTTTTTTTTTGGTTTGTGTGTCATTTGAGACAAGGTCTCACTATGTCACCTAGGCTGGAGTGCAGTGGTGCAATCACGGCTCACTACAGCCTTGACCTCCTGGGTTCAGGTGATCTTCCCACCTCAGCTTCCCAAATAGCTGGGACTATAGGCACACACCACTACACCCAGCTAATTTTTGTATTTATTTATTTATTTTTTTTTTTGTAGAGACAGGGTTTTGCCATGTTGCCGAGGCTATCTGTATTTTAAATGGGAAAAAATAAAGCAAAGAACTCTAACCCTATGAAGCATGTAGTTCTTTAAATCCAAGTAAATCAGTAGGGTAAACAGTAAAAACTGTTCATGATAGTTATGTCTTTTTTTTTTTTTTTTTTTTGAGACAGAGTCTCATTCTGTCACCCAGGCTGGAGTGCAGCAGCACAATCTCGGATCACTGCAACGTCCACCTCCCAGGTTCTAGCGATTCTCTTGCCTCAGCCTCCCAAGCAGCTGGGACTACAGGCGCGTACCACCACACCCAGCTAATTGTTTGTATTTTTAGTAGAGACAGGGTTTCACCATGTTGGCCAGGCTAGTCTCAAATTCCTGGCCTTAAGTGATCCAACTGCCTTGGCCTCCAAAAGTGCTAAGATGACAAGCATGAGCCACCGCACCCAGCCCGTTTACAATACTTATATCTAAGTGGTGGCATTAATCATGATACTTTTTTGTTCAATTTGTAATTTCTAAATTCTCAAAAATAAAGGTATTTTGTTTTATAAAGAACAGTCCATTTGTTCCTTTTTTCTAAAACTCTTGATTTATTCTGAGTTTTTTTTTAATGGGGGCCATGTATGCTAAAGAGTAGATGTACCAAGAAATGTATTTATTTTCCACATTGTCCCCATGTGCACTTTCATTAACAACAACAATAATAAAAGATAGTAAAGAAATTTACTTTGGACAGAACTATAGCTTAATTCTTTTAGAGACTGAAAGAAAATACATTGCAGGCCTGCAAGTGGCCATAAATTTATTCTCACAGTGGCCACCAGGGGTCCTTACCCAGATGCCTCGTCCAAGTCACTCACCACAGTAGGAAGCTGCAAAGCCTGGCCATTTCTTGTGCAGCCATTACTAGTTTTGTGTAAATACTAACTTTCTCTCTCTTTGATTCAAGCAGTTCACTGGAATGACTACAAAGCCTCCTTGTACAAAGTCATAATATACAGTTTCAGAGTAAAGAGAATGTTCTCGTGCAGCAGTTTTAAAGTGCATTATTTTAAGGCCGGGTGCAGTGACTCACGCCTGTAATCCCAGTGCTTTGGGAAGCCAAGGATCGCTTGAGCCCAAGAATTCAAGACCAGCCTGGGCAACACAGCAAGATCCTGTCTGTATAAAAATAAAAATACAATACAATACAATACAGTGAAATGCATTATTTAGAGCCCATATCCCAAAATTGTGATTCATCAGAACTGGGATGGGAACAAGGATGCCGCATGTTTCACAGCTCCCCAGGTGATGAAGATGTGCAGCCAGAGGTGAGAACTACTCCCTACTATTAATAGATGGCACCAGCACGCTCCACGGCACAGGGAACAATTGAGACTGCTGTTTCCATTCCCAACTTATCATCACCATGAAACAGAAAAAACCCAAAGTCAGCCTTAGTTACTTAGCCAACACGAGATAATATGATGTGAATACTAATAATGGGCCAACATATGTTTCCATTGCAAACTGGATACATCTACCAATCCTGTGCTAACATAAGAATTTTAATTTCTCTAAATAATTCTTGGATTCCTCAGATTTTGATTCAGTTTCTGTGGAACCATAAATCAGTTTAGGAGCAAAGTCGTGAGCATCCCTATACAGTCATGGGTCATTTCAATTCTGAACCTTAATAAAACCATAAAAGTCAGCTCTGCCGTTATAAACTCCACTTACCTTTGCTGTTTCATAATAGAGTCAAAACCGATAGTCTCCACAGGTTTATTTCCAATTGTAACAATTTGCTCTTTTCTATCTTCCTCTGGTCCATCTTCTAACACATAGCGGTTCTTAATTGCAGTAAGAAAGTCTGTTCCAAAATTTACCTTGTTCGGACGAATAAAGGATCCTCCTGTTGGGTGCCTGGTAAAGAAGAGCAAATGAAACACAGAAAATATTACCCACCAAGAAAGGCCATAAATGCAATTTTCTGAAGGTCTTCAAAAATTTCTACATGCTAAAAAATCAAAATTAGCATAAAATATCACATACTAAAACAATATATAATCAGTATGATTGATTGACCATAAAGGGTTATGATCATATGCAAGCATGTTAAATCCCTCTAAATAAACTAACAAGTAATATGAAACTGACAGTTCACATTAGAAAAAACAGAAGTATTAAATCCTTGGGGGTGGCCAGGCACAGTGGCTCACAACTGTAATCCCAGCACTTTGGGAGGCTGAGGCAGGAGGACCACCTGAGGTCAGGATTTCAAGACCAGCCTGGCCGACATGGCAAAACCCCCATCTCTACTAAAAATACAAAAATTAGCCCAGCGTGGTGGTGCACACCTGTAGTCCCAGCTACTAGGGAGGCTAAGGCAGGAGAATTGTTTGAACTCAGGAAGTGGAGGTTGCAGTGAGACAAGATCATGCCACTGCACTCTAGCCTGGGTGACAGAGCAAGACTCCATCTAAAAAAAAAAAAAAAAATTGTAGATGGATTATATACAAAATCTTTTATTTATTTATTTACTTATTTATTTACTATTTTGGTAACAGAGCGAGACCTTGTCACTTAAAAAAAAAGAAGAAACAATGAACTCCATAAATTGATCAAAATGGTATTATAAACACTATTTCAGCTTACGATCATTACTTTTTTTTTTTTTTTTTGAGACAGAATCTCACTCTGTTGCCCAGACTGGAGTGCAGTGGTGCGATCTTGACTCACTGCAACCTCCACCTCCCGGGTTCAAGCAATTCTCCTGCCTCAGCCTCCCAATTAGCTGGGACTACATGCATGTGCCACTACGCCCAGGCTAATTTTTGTATTTTTAGGAGAGACAGGGTTTCACCATGTTGGCCAGGCTGGTCTTGAACTTCTGACCTTAAGTGATCCTCCCGCCTTGACCTCCCAAAGTGCTGGGATTACAGGCGTGAGCCACCACGCCTTTTTTTTTTTTTTTTTTTTAAAGAAAGGGGGTCTCACTCTGTCACCTCAGCGAGAGTGCAGTGACACAACCATAACTAACTGCAGCCTCCAATTCCCAGGGCTCAGGCAATGCTCCCTCTTCAGCCTCCCATGTAGCTAGGACTACAGGTACAAGCAACCATGTCCAGCTAACACTTTTTGTACTTTTTTTAAGAGACAACATCTCACTATGTTGCCCAGGCAATAACCATTAACTCTTAAAGAAAGAAATCAGACCTTTTTAGACACCATAATTCTGGCCAGGCACAGTGGCTCATGCCTATAATCCCAGCATTTTGGGAGGCTGAAAAGGGCGGATCACCTGAGTTCGGGAGTTCAAGATCAGCCTGACCAACATGGAGAAACCCCATCTCTACTAAAAATACAAAATTAGCCAGGTGTGGTGGCGCAGGCCTGTAATCCCAGCTACTGGGGAGGCTGTAGCAGGAGAATCACTTGAACCCGGGAGGCAGAGGTTGCGGTGAGCCAAGATCACGCCATCGCACTCCAGCCTAGGCAACAAGAGCAAAACTCCATCTCAAAAAAAAAACAAAAAGTCACCATAATTGAAAAGGATGAAAACTAGTATTTGTGATAAATTTTGTTAACATAAACATACATACAGTTTTCTCTAAGATGTGGGTTCACAGTGATGATCAAACTCTAAAAGGAACTTGTGATCCCAAAAAGTTAAAACCAATCCCCAACCTGGGAAGAAGTGGCCAGGAGGGAATTAGAAACTTAGAGTGTGGGCCAGATGCGGTAGCTCACTCCTATAATCCTAGCATTTGGGGAGGCTGAGGCGGGCAGATCACCTAAAGTCAGGAGTTTGAGACCAGCCTGGTCAACATGGTGAAACCCTGTCTCTATTAAAAATACAAAAATTAGCCAGGCGTGGTTGCTGGTGCCTGGAGTTTCGCTACTTGGAAGTATGAGACAAGAGAATCGCTTGAGCCCGGGAGGTGAAGGTTGCAATGAGCTGAGATCACATCATTGCACTCTAGCCTGGGCAATAAATGGAAATGAGGGGATGGGAGGGGAGGGGAGGGGAGGGGAAAAGGAGGGGAGGGGAGGGAGAGGCAAGGGGAGGGGGAGGGAAGGGGAGGGGGGAAGGGGAGGGGAGGGGGAGGGAAGGGGAAGGGGAGGGGAGGGGGAGCAGAAGGGGAGGGGAGGGGAAGGGGAGGGGAGGGGGAGCAGAAGGGGAGGGGAGGGGAAGGGGAGCAGAAGGGGAGGGGAAGGGGAAAGGAAGGGGAAGGGAAGGGGAGGGGAAAGGGAGGGGAAGGGGAGGAGAGGGGAAGGGGAGGGGAGGGGAGGGGGAGGGGAGGGGAGCGGAAGGGGAGGGGGAGGGGAGCGGGAGGGGAGGGGAGTGGAAGGGGAGGGGAGCGGAAGGGGAGGGGAAGGGGAGGGGAAGGGGAGCGGAAGGGGAGGGGAGGGAAGGGGAGGGGAGGGGAGGGGAAGGGGAGCAAAAGGGGAGAGGTGAAGGTGAGGGGAGGGGAAGGGAGGGGAAGGGGAGCGGGAGGGGAAGGGGAAGGGGAGCGGGAGGGGAAGGGGAAGGGGAGCGGGAGGGGAAGGGGAAGGGGAGCGGGAGGGGAAGGGAAACTTGGAAAGTGTGGTGTCCTGGAAGCCAATGAAGAAAGTCAACAACCATGTCCAATGCTAAAACCAGGTCAGGTAAGGTAACAGCTGAGGCCTGGCCACTGAATCCAGCAACATGAACATAACCTTTCCTATGAGCAGTCTGGGTGGGGCAATAGGGCAAAGCCCAGCGGGGTGAGTTCCAAAGACTGGGAGGCAAGTGAGCACAGCCTACCCTTGTCCTGAAGGGGCACAGGGGTCAAAGGAGGGAGATTGCTTAAGACAGAAGAAAATATCCACCTTGTATGTTGATGAAATTAATTCAGTGGAATAGGGGGAAGCTGATTATGCAGGAAATTAAATTCTCTTTTGTAGCAAAATTAAGTCCCATCTCTCTCTCATGGCCTACACACGAGCATCAGTGGTTTGTTTCTGTAAGTTAAACATATCTCTTCAGTTACAAGCCTAGTTTACTGGCTGCTCTGCCTACGGAGTAGCCATTCTTTATTCCTTTACTTTCTTAATAAACTTGCTTTCACTTTACTCTATGGATTCCCCTCAAATTCTTTCTTTTGCAAGATACTAGAACCTTCTCTTGGGGTCTGGATCAGGACCCCTTTCCGGTAACATCTTTCTGGCGAACCACAGAAAGGAGGATACTGAGGAGACCCACCCCCCAACCCAAAGGAAATAGTCTGCAGCACTGACTGGATGACCTTGGGACACAATTGGAGAAACTGGTTATTTTACCAAGGCTTTAACTGGAATGGTGTGCGTTCCTTTAAGGAATCAAACTTGACTTATAGAGCCAATAAAAGCCGCTTGGGAAAACTGGCCTCATTCCTTGTCTACACAGTTCCTGACCTGTGTCCCACAGGCCTATGGAAGACAAGAGAATGATCCCACTTATTCCTGTGAACCAACCAGTGATCTCTGGCTGCTGCTCAGAAGAAACAAGAGTGATGGGTAATGTTATTCTAATTCTGGGCACATATTGGAATTGGCTAGTGACTCCTTATTAGCTTGATTTCAACCATTGCCCAGTTCATGGAAAACTTTCTAATTTAGTTTACTTGGGATTAATTTTACTTTTTTTATTTTAAAAACTGTTGTGGAATATACTGCTGTGATTATACTCTTTGTGTAGGAATGCAGGATAAGCTTACTAAATGTTTTCTTAAACTGAACACTTATTAATCTTCCAGATATCACCTTTTGTCGGAACTCAAGAGTTATGAATGGCCTTCGCCATACCAACGCTTTCGAACTGAGCTCCTCTCTACCCTGAATGCAAGAGACCCAACAGCTAGGCAGGAATATCATCACCCCTGTTCAGCATAAAGAAGTTACAGAAGGTGGATCTTCATCCCTCTGCAGCCCTTAGGATTAAGGGTTCTCTTGTAAAAGGGAGGGGGGGAGGGGGGAAATATGTCAGAGACATTTGAACCAGAGCAACTCCATCTTGAATAGGGGCTGGGTAAAATAAGGCTGAGACCTACCAGGCTGCATTCCAGACTGTTAGGCATTCTAAGTCTCAGGATGAAATAGGAGGTCGGTACAAGATACAGGTCATTAAAGACCTTGCTGATGAAACAGCATGCAGTAAAGAAGCCGGCTAAAACCCACCAAAACCAAGATGGAGATGAGAGTGCCCTCTGGTCATCCTCACTGCTACACTCCCACCAGCGCCATGACAGTTTACAAATGCCATGGCAATGTCAGGAAATTACCCTACATGGTCTTAAAAGGGGAGGCATGAATAACCCGCCCCTTGTTTAGCATATCATCAAGAAATAACCATAAAAATGGGCACCCAGCCGTCCTTGGGACTGTTCTGCCTATGGAGTAGCCATTCGTTATTCCTTTATTATAATTATTTTTGGAGATGGAGTCTCCCTCTGTTGCCCGGGCTGGAGTGCAGTGGGGTGATCTTGGCTCACTGCAACCTCAGCCTCTCGGGTTGAAGCAATTCTCCTGCCTTAGCCTCCTGAGTAGCTGGGATTACAGGCGTGCAACACCACGCCCAGCTAATTTTTGTTTTTGTTTTGTTTTTGTTTTGAGACAGAGTCTCAACTCTGTCACCCAGGCTGGAGTGCAGTGGCACGATCTCGGGTCACTGCAATCTCCACCCCCCAGGTTCACGCCATTCTCCTGCCTCAGCCTCCCAAGTAGCTGGAACTACAGGCACCTGCCATCACACCTGGCTAATTTTTTGTATGAGACGGGGTTTCACCGTGTTAGATAGGATGGTCTCGATCTCCTGACCTCATGATCCACCTGCCTCGGCCTCCCAAAGTGCTGGGATTACAGGCATGAGCCACTGCACCCGGCCTAATTTTTGTATTTTTACTAGAGAAAAGGTCTCACCATGTTGGCCTGGCTGGTCTCGAACTCTTGACCTCAGGGTATCTACCTGCCTTGGCCTCCCAAAGTGCTGGAATTACAAGCGTGAGCCACTACGTCTGGCCCCTTTACTTTCTTAATAAACTTGCTTTCTCCTAAAAAATCCTAGTTAACACACACATTCTTAAAACCAGGGGTGGGGATGGGGGAACAGGGATGGAGGCAACACAAACACAAACCAGGGTTCAACTCCTGGCTGCATTACTTACTAGCTATGTGACCTCAGGCAGCTGAATGTATAACTCAACCTAAATTACCTCATCTATAAAGCCCTCTCAAATGAGGTTATTTATAAAGATTAAATAAGCCATCTACTTTATTGCCCGGCACAAGCACTAACTACCCTTTATGTACAGTTACTGCATCTGATATAATACTACTAAAAATAAACTGACCAGGTATGGCAGCTCACTTCAGGAAGCCAAGGCTGGAGGATCCCTTGAGGCCAGGAGTTTGAGACCAGCCTGGGCAACACAGCAAGACCCCATCCCTACAAAAAAAAATTTAAACATTAGCCAGGCATGGTGGTGTGCACCTATAGTCCCAGCTACTCAGGAGGCTGAGGCAAGATCATTTGAGTCTAGGAGTTCACAGCTCCAGTGAGCTAGGATTGCACCATGCCACTCCAGTCTGGGCAACACAGTGAGACCCTGTCTCAGATTAAAAAAAAACAAACTCACGCCTATAATCCCAGCACTTTGGGAGGCCGAGGCGGGTGGATCACTTGAGGTCAGGAGTTCGAGACCAGCCTGGCCATCATGGTGAAACCCTGTCTCTATTAAAAACACAAAAAAATTAGCTGGGCGTGGTGGCAGGTGCCTGTAATCCCAGTTACTTGGGAGGCTGAGGCAGGAGAATCACTTGAACCGGGGAGGTTCTCAACCAAGAGGTTGTGGTGAGCGAGATCACACCACTGCACTCCAGCCTGGGCGACAAAAGCGAAACTACGTCTAAAACAAACAAACGAACAAAAAAAAAACCCCCACATATTTTGAAATACTGAGATAACTCAAATGCCATACTCTCTAAACCTAACCAATGGCTCTCAAACTTGTTCAGACGAGCTCCTGACCATATCCATACCATCTATAATGACATAATTTCATCATATGAAGTATGTACAATTTACTAGCAGAAAATATAAATACATACAAGATAAAGTCACATAAATCTCCAGTATAAAGTTGTTACCTGTTTCAATTACCTATTGCTGCATAAAAACTCGCCAAAGCACAGTGGCTTAAAACATTAAGGTGATACTTGGTACAGTTCTGTGGGTCAGCTTTGCTGAGCTTTGTTGTTCTGATTCATGTGTTGTCAGCTGCGGTCACCCATGTGACTGCATTCAGTTGGGAGCTGGCTGAGGCTGAACCATCCAAGATGGCTCAACTCAGATTATCGGCACCTGGGTGGAGGTAGCTGGAATGGCTAGGGTCTGGCTGGACCCCTGTTCCCAACAGGGTTAGACTTCTCAGGTGATGACTGGCTTCCAAGAGAGTGAAAACAGAACCTGCAAGGCCTCTTAAAGGCTAATCCCAGAACTACTGATACAACATCATTGCACTTATTTACCAGAGCATGTCATGGGCCAGCCTAGACTCAGAGAAAGAGGAAATAGACTCCACCTCTTCATGGGAGAAGTGGCATGCATGAATAAGGATGGGAAGCATTACTGGCAGCCATCTTTGGTGACAATATACCACATCTACCCCTCTCCACCAAAAAACGGATGCCACACTGGGCAAGCTTAGATGTGTCCATCTAGCCACCCAGGCCCAGCAGTTTCACCTCCATGAACAGGACAAGGCTAAGTTCAGGGGAAGGCAAGGGACACCCTCTGCCCCATGCTACCATGGGCTCAAAGTACAGTGTGGCCTGGCCTAGGTGAGGTAAAGAGCAAGATCTTAGCATCCCCCACCATAGAACTTGCCATCTGGATTCATGCAGGCCACATGTGCACAGCAGAGACAACCACACCTGAACTCCTTCAAGTCACAGATTTCAAAGTGGGGAGGAACAAAACAAATGATTATTTTAAAATTTGTGAGCAAAAACTTCCAAGATGTACGGTATGCAGCAACAGCTAACTGAGACAGATGAGGAAGGTGGATTGTTATTTTCACTAACCTCTTATCAAAATTCCACATTATCTTTACTCATAAATTCAGGCAACAAACTAGAGTAAGATTTACAGCATTTTGTCACCAATGGAAATCAAAGATATTTTCCTATTACTTTACACTTGTGGCAGATATTTTTTAAAAGATCACTTATTCTCATGATTGCTTCAAAATTCAGTAGTTATTAGACCCACTGGTAGATTTTATCATTTAGTGTTACTTAATAAAGACATATATTACTGTATCAATTTTTCCCATGCATATTCTCCTACGTATATATCAATTCTTAAAAAATATTTTGATTACTATATTTCAATGTAACTATTTCCTTTGTAATATATTTATTTCCTGCTTTTAAAAGTATTATGTTATGCCTGCCAAAAGGATCCATAGCACAACAAAAGTCCCTGATCTTGAGTATATTCTGAAAAGATGTAGAATCTGAGCTGGGTCTTTAAGGATGAGTAGGAGTTTGGTGAAAAAAAAAAAAAGCAGCTGTACTTTCGTCCTACCATAGGCATCAAACAGGATCCTACATAAAGATACCTACAAAAACAAAAAATAGCAGAGCAAAAGCAGTGCTACTGAAAATAAAACATTTTATGAAAGCTGTAACATTTTAAATAAGATTTTATGCTTTAAACAGAAGTGCGTTTTCCGAAGGAAATTACAAAGATCACTTCTAGGTGATCTCCTTTTTTTATTTACATTTTTGGTAGAGATGGGGTCTCACTATATTGGCCAGGCTGGTCTCAAACTCCTGGCCCAAGTGATCCTTCCGCCTAGACCTCCCATAGTGCTGGGATTACAGGCTTAAGCCACTGTGCCCAGCCTCCTTTAATTTTCTAATATGGCAACATACAAATAGATCTTGTGTTTACTATCAATTAATTATTAATATTAAACATTTTATGTGTAAGAAGGTAAAATAAATCCTCAGGCACGTTACTAGGTGTTAGAAAAATAGCTCCAGACAATTTGTGTTTGCTTATGTACCTTAATGTATGTAAATGTGTACAAATAAGTTTTGCATCTAATAAACTGTTTCTAGAGTCTCATTAATAAAATAGATACTGTTTTATGAAATAGTGAGATCTGAAATTTTAGAAATTAAATTTCATATTGAAATAAAACTTATGAAATAGTATCGGTTTTCCTTAGAGGAGTAACATGGGGGGTGGTGGAATTAGAAATAGAAAAATTTATTTTTCAAACATTATTTGATTTCAGTGAAAAAGTGTAAGAGCTCAACTAATACATTTATAATAATGATAAATGAGAAAACAATGCAAAACAAAAATACCATGGTTTGCAATTCTGTCCTAAATTTACACTTTTTATTTATTTATTTATTTATTTATTTTTGAGATGGAGTCTCGCTCTGTCACCCAGGCTGGAGTGCAGTGGCACGATCTCAGCTCACTGCAACCTCTGTCTCCTGGGTTCAAGCGATTCTCGTGCCTCAGCCTCCCAAGTAGCTGGGATTACGGACGCCCACCACCACACCCAGCTAATTTTTGCATTTTTAGTAGACACGGGGTTTCATCATGTTGGACATGCCGGTCTCGAACTCCTGACCTCAAGTGATCCACCCACCTCGGCTTCCCAAAGTGCTGGGATTACAGGCATAGCCACGGTGCCAGGCCCTAAATCTACACTTTTTAAAACAGTGGTAATAAACAAGTTTTAAAACCATGGTAAAAAACAAGAAGTCATGAACAGATCTTTATTACTGTTGAGTTTAGTTGCAGGAAGATGAAAGGAGAGTTAGGAATGGTGTTAGGTAGTTGCAAAGCGGATGCTATGCCCTTTACAGATCAAAGACTAACACTAAAGATCAATATTTTCTGGGACATTTCCAGCAGGTTTCTCAGAAAACAAAACAGCCTCAACAAATAATGAAAAATCCTAGCTCAATGGGTGCCCATCAATAACAACAAATCTCCAAGAGGTAAACCGTAATAATTTACATAGACTCCACTGAGATTCTAGATTAATATATTAAGAAACTGTATCCAAACACTCAAATTCTAAACCATGTCTAAAGAGAAAAATGTTGGTGAGGAGGAGAACACAGGGAGGGGTGTCCAAAAACGTTTCTCTTAGAAGCATTTGGCCTGTTCAGGTTCCTTCCTCCTTCTGCCTGCCAATTACACATGCTGCTGGTAAAATCATCATCCTGACCCATGGCCCTTTTGGAAACACGATGTGCTCATAAAACCCAGTTATCAAGATTCATTCTGTCCTATGTCCCCATCACGATTGCCAGATAGAATCGAAGATGCTCAGTTAAGCTTGTATTTCAGATAAAGAGCAAATCATTTTTAATTAAGTATGCCCCCATGCATGTCTCATATTTATACTAAAAAAAAAGATTTGCTATTTATCTGAAATCCAAAGTTCACTATGCATTTGGTATTTTTGTTTGCTGAATCTGGCAACACTACACAAAGGTAAAGGGTCCCCAACAGACTCCCAAACTTCCACAGTAAGCTTCTTTCTTGTTGGAGCTTTGGATACAAGCTACTGGGAAAGGCCAGGTCTCTGGGGAGTTTCTAATAAATACTGTTGATCTTGATACCCTGTTTGTTTCAGGAATGTTTAGTGTTCGGCAAGGTTGCATAACTAGCTGTTCATCATGAGAGGAGAACTCAGCTTTCCTGCAGTGTTCAGCGCTGTAACATCTGAAGAGCTGACCCAGTGAGGTTGTTTTCCTGTGAGTAAAGCAGTGCAGTAGAAAAGCACCTTGCTGTAGACTGCTCTTTTTGTTTGCTTCTCTAATCAGCTGAATTTAATATTCATCTCAACTGCTTTTGCGTTGACACAATTATGATTTTGCTCTGATTCAAGAAAGCCTTCCAAAAATGAAGCAGAGCTACCACCTTTTTGAACAGAGATGCGCCTTGCCCACATACTATCATTACATTTCCTGATTAAAAAAAAAAAAAAAATCTCGAACACTTTACACCATACCAAAAGAATATTTTATACCAATCCATTAATGCTCAGCCAAGATCCTCAAAACACTTTACAACAGGCTTATGACACAAAATATGAATAAATCAAGAATTTTCTTTTTTTAGTTTAATTTTTTATTTTTGAGGGTGCATACAATATTTTGATACAGGCACACGTGTAACAATCACATCAGGGTGAATGGGGTATCCATCACCTCAAACATTTATCCTTTCTTTCAAACACTTATCCTTTATTTCTAGGGCTTTGTTTCTTAAATTGTCAACCACCCATTTCCTAAGATGTCCATTATCACAGACACAGGCTGGAACAGCACGTCCTCTCTGATGCTAAGTATTAAAGTTAGATTCTGCTCCCTAGTGTTGAAGAAAAGTCAAATTTTAAGATTTATTTCTCACCAGAAAAGAGAACTTCTATCATTGCTTGGAAACAGAAGCACTGAAATAAAAGGTGAGTGGGCAGAATACTGACACACACAGCTCTGTTCAGAGCATACTCTGTGGTTTAGGTTTAAAGAAAAAAAAAAACTGAAAACCACTCTGCTGTCTAGGGACAAGGTAAAGAGGACTTCAAGGTTACTTACCATATTTGAACCCCTCAACTACTCCAAAAGACAAGAAGTAGAGAGCAGGAATACCTAGGAAGGACACGGGTGACTGGCGCACAGCCATAAATCTTGGGAAAGTTGATTACAGAAACTGGGTCATTCTTGTCATACCCAACTAAATCAGAGTCAAGGGGCCAAGGGGAAAAAGTGCTCGGGGCATACAGCACCTGCTCCAAGAATTCAGTTTATTACAAGCCCAGCTGCTGAGACTGCCTGTTGTAACCTGAAGCCAGTTTTATTTAATAGCTACTAAAACAATTGGCTGTGACGCTAAGACTAATCTTACCTACCACTATCACTCACCAATCAGAGCTTGCTAGCCAGCTCTCCAAAACTTTACTAGTGGCAATGAACTTTCTTTCAGAACAGTATGTAACATTTCTCCTTTTTATAAAATGTACTAGACAGGGCACGGCAGGTAACACCTGTAATCCCAGCACTTTGGGAGGCCGAGGTGGGAGGATCACTTGAGCCCAGGAGTTCGAGACCAGCCAGGGCAAAACAGGGAGTCTCCATCTCTACAAAAAAATCAAAAAGTGAGGTGGGAGAACTGCTTGAGCGTAGGAGGTTGAGGCTGCAATGAGCCATGATTGTGCCACTGTACTACTACCTGGGTGACAGAGCAAGACCCTGTCTCCAAAAAAAAAAAAAAAAAAAGGGAGGGGGTGGCCAGGCGCGGTGGTTGACGCCTATAATCCCTTCACTTTGGAGGCCGAGGTGGGCAGAACACCTGAGGTTGGGAGTTTGAGACCAGCCTGACCAACATGGAGAAATCCTGTCTAAAAATACAAAATTAGCCAGGCGTGGTGGCACTTTCCTATAATCCCAGCTACTCAAAAGACTGAGACAGCAGAATCCCTTGAACCTGGGAAACAGAGGGTGCAGTGAGGCGAGATCATGCCATTGCACTCCAGCCTGGGCAACAAGAGTGAAACTCCGTCTCAAAAAAAAGGCCGGGAGCGGTGGCTTACACCTGTAATCCCAGCACTTTGGGAGGCCGAGGTGGGCAGATCACAAGATCAGGAGTTCGAGACCAGTCTGGCCAATATGGTGAAACTCCGTCTCTACTAAAAATACAAAAATTAGCCAGGTGTGGTGGTGGGCACCTGTAGTCCCAGCTACTCAGGAGGCTGAGGCAGGAGAATCGCTTGGACCCGGGAGGCGGATGTTGCAGTGAGCCGAGATGGCGCAACTGCACTCCAGCCTGGGTGACTGAGTGAGACTCCATCTCAAAAGCAAAAAGAAAAAAATCCACCTTTCTCTTTGTTCTTTGGATATACCAAAGACCATCTAGTCTATGTGGATGCCCTGAACTGGAATTCTTGCTTCACAAATAAAATGTTACATTTAGACATTCGTCTACACATTTTATTTTTATTTTGACACTGTAAACCACTATTAATTGCTAATGTTACAAATATTAATTATGGGTAATAATAGCTCAGGAGATTGCTATATTTACCTTAGGTTACAAAAGAGATCAGAGAAACTAAAAAATGACATGAAATCATCAAACTCTAAAGGACCAGTTAAATTCCTGTAGTCCAGACCACTGGTTCTCCACCACTTCAGACCCAATGATCTCTTTTGTATTGCCCCATAAATATCCTGAAATGGAATTCACAGATAACTTTACCTACTCATATAATTTTTTAATGTCAACAAAGTGCCTATTTAAATTTTAAAAAGTTATTTATAATAAGATAATATGTATTTCAATTATGTAAATGTTTAGGCATGACAACACAACACTAGACGACATAATGAAGTAAGCAGTTGTTCCAAGGCTAAGAATCCGAATACAGTCATGCACCACATAATGACGTGTAGGTCAACAACGGACCGCATATACTACAGTGGTCCCATAATCACACTGGAGCTGAAAAAATCCTGTCTCCTAGTGAAGCTGTAGCTGTCTTAATGCTGTAGTACAACATAATACTTGTGTTTGTGGTGATGCTGGTGTAAACAAGCCTACTACGCTGCCAGTCATATAAAAGTATAGCACATACAATTATGTATAGTACATAATATTTGATAATGACAATAAATGGCTATGTTACTAGTTTAAGTGTTCACTATACTATACTTTTTATCATTATGTTACAGTGTACTCCTTCTATTTTTTCTTTTTTTTTTTGAGACACAGTTTCACTCTGCCGACCAAGCTGGAGTGCAATGGTGTGATCTCGGCTGACTGCAACCTCCGCCTCCCAGGTTCAAGTGATTCTCATGCCTCAACCTTCCCAGTAGCTAGGATTACAGATGCGTGCCACCATGCCCAGCTAATTTTTTCTGTTTTTAGTAGAGACGGGGTTTCACCATGTTGGCCAGGCTGGTCTCGAACTCTTGACCTCAGGTGATCCTCCTGCCTCAGCCTCCCAAAGTGCTGGGATTACAGGCATGAGAGGCTGTGCCCAGCAAACTCCTACTTATTAAAAAAAAAAAAAAAAAAAGTTAATTGTAAACTACCCTCAGGCAGGTCCTTCAGGAGGTACTCTGGAGAAGGCTCAGGTCTAGCGCAGTGGCTCATGCCTATAATCTCAGCAATTTGGGAAGCCAAGGCGGGCGGATCACCTGAGATCAGGAGGTTGAGACCAGAATGGCCAACATGGCGAAACCTCGTCTCCACTAAAAATACAAAAATTAGCCGGGCATGGTGACATGTGCCTGTAGTCCCAGCTGCTTGGGAGACTGAGGCAGGAGAATCGCTTGAACCTGGGAGGCAGAGGTTGCATTGAGCCGAGATTGCGCCACTGCACTCCAGCGTGGGTGACGGAGCAAGACTCTGTCTCAAAAAAAAAAAAAAAAAAAGTGCCGGGCATGGTGGCTCACGCCTATAATCCCAGCACTTTGGGAGGCTGAGGAGGGTTGATCACGAGGTCAGGAGTTCAAAACCAGCCTGGCCAACATGGTGAAATCCCGTCTCTACTAAAAATACAAAAATTACCCAGGTGTGGCGGCGCATGCCTGTAATCTCAGCTACTCAGGAGGCTGAGGCAAGAGAATCGTTGGAACCCAGGCAGTGCAGTGAGCTGAGATCATGCCACTGCACTCCAGCCTGGGTGACAGAGCAAGAATCCATCCCCCCAAAAAAAAAAATTTAAAGTTTATAAAATAAAAAAGTTACAGGAAGCTAAGGTTAATTTATTACTAAAGAAAGAATAAACTTCTAAATTTAGTGTAGCCTAAGGCTACAGTGTTTCCAAAGTCTACAGTAGGGTACAAGAATGTCCCAGCCTTCACATTTACTCACCACTCACTCACTTACCCAGAGCAACTTCCAGTCCTACAAGGTCCATTCACGCTAAGTGCCCTATGCAGGCATACCATTTTCTATCTTTTTTTTTTTTTTTACGATGAGATCTCATTGCGTTGCCTAGGCTGGTCTTGAAACTCCTGGGCTTAAGCAATCCTAACTACTCAGCCTCCCAAGTAGCTGGTACTAACAGGCACATACCACACGTACCACCCCACACTGCTTAATTTTTTTTTTTTTTTTTTGAGATGGAGTCTCACTCTGTCACCCAGGCTGGAGTGCAGTGGCACGATCTCAGTTCACTGCAACCTCCACCTCCCAGGTTCAAGCGATTCTCTGCCTCAGCCTCCCCAGTAGCTGGGACTACAGGCGCCCGCCACCACGCCTGGCTAATTTTTATATTTTTAGTAGAGACAGGGTTTCATCATATTGGCCAGGCTGGTCTTGAACTCCTGACCTCGTGATCCGCCTGCCTTGGCCTCCCAAAGCGCTGGGATTACAGGCGTGAGCCGACGCACCCAGCCAATTTTTTATTTTTACTGTACCTTTTCTATGTTTAGATAAATACTTACCATTGTGTTATAATTGCCTACAGTATTCAGCACAGTAACATGCTGTACAGGTTTATAGCCTAAAAGCAATAGGCTATGCCATACAGTAGCCTAGGTGTGTAGTAGGCTACACCATCCAGGTTTGTGTAAGTACACTATGATGTTCACACAATGATGAAACCACCTAACAGGCATTTCTCAGAATGCATCCCCTTCATTAAGCAATGCATGACTATACTGAGTCAATGTCCCTGAACCAAGGCCTTCCATTAGCATTTCAGGACAAACCCTGCATCACCCAGGACTTGAAGCAATTCTTGATTTTTCTGCTCAGAGTAACCAAGACTTTGAAAATATCACTGTATCCAAAAACCATTAAAGACCATAAAATTATGGACAATTTGGGCAAGCTTTTAGAAGACGGAAGTAGGCTGGGGTAAGTTCCAAATAAAAAGTCCTTTCACAGGGGGTGGTGGCTCACACCTGTAATCCCAGCACTTTGGGAGGGCGAGGCCAGTGGACTGCCTGAGGTCAGGAGTTCGAGAAGAGTCTGGCCAACCTGGTGAAATCCCCGTCTCTACTAAAAATACAAAAAAATTAGCCAGACGTGGTAGCGTACGCCTGTAATCCCAGCTACTCAGGAGGCTGAGGCAGGGGAATTGCTTGAACCAGGGAGGTGGAGGTTGCACTGAGCCAAGATCACGCCACTGCACTCCAGCCTTGGCCACAGAGTGAGACTACATCTCAAAAAAAAAGAAAAAAGTCCTTTCACTGGAGGGTTTGTAAGGTCATGGTCCAGGTACCTAAGGAATCTGTAGGCCTGGCTAAAATATTTCTCCCTAAACATATAACCTGAACAGCTCTGAACAAATTCAGAGATGGCAAGTCTACAAGTAGAGTTGGCCTTTTAAGAACATCCTGACTTTCTAAAATTATGGAATAGTGGACCAGGAGATATGCTGTGTGGTTACCTAATTCTGACCTTCATTTTAAAGGCTAGTAAACTTGTCTTGTTCAGGACCATAAAGACTGTTAAAAGTGGGGTTGGTGCAGTGGCTCACATCTGTAATCCCAGCACTTTGAGAAGCTGAGGTGGGAGGATCGCTTGAGGCCAGGAGTTTGAGACCAGCCTGGGCAACATAGAAAAACTTCATCTCTATTTTTTTTTTTTTTTTTTTTTAATTAGCTGGGTGTGCTGGTACGTGCCTGTAGTCCCAGCTACTCAGGAGGCTGAGGTGGGAAGATCACTTGAGCCCAGGAGTTCAGGGTGACAGTGAGTCATGATCATGCCACTGCATTCCAGTCTAGGCGAGACAATGTCTCAAAAAATAAACAAATAAATAAACCAACCAAACAAACAAAAAACGTTGTTAAAAACAGACTAGAGGCCTCCTGATTTCTAGGGCAGTATTGTGTTCACTGTACCATACTTAAGGAAAAACAGCTTACTAGGGAAAGATCCTTTTGAGAAATTGAAAACTAATAAAAATCAACAACAACAACAAAAATTTAGAAGATAGGCTCTGCCTGAAGGCTCCCCAGCACCCTTTTCAGAGCTTCACGCAGTTTTTCTGACATCAGGCAATCAAAAATATTAATAGAAATGCAATGTGACGGGCCGGGCACGGTGGCTCACACCTGTAATCCCAGCATTTTGGGAGGCCGAGGCAGGCGGATCACAAGGTCAGGAGTTCGAGACCAGCCTGGCCAATATGGTGAAACCTCGTCTCTACTAAAAGTGCAGAAATTAGCCGGCCATGGTGACGGGCACCTGTAATCCCAGCTACTCAGGAGGCTGAGGCAGGAGAATAGCTTCAACCTGGGAGGTGGAGGTTGCAGTGAGCCGAGATTGTGCCACTGCACTCCAGCTGGGCGACAGAGCGAGACTCCGTCTCAAAAAAAAAAAAGAAAAAGAAAAAGAAATGCAATGTGACATATAACTCTTCCTATGATAAGAAATTTTTTTAACGGTGGCTCAGCATTCCACTATTCAGATGTTCTGTATTTTGGGTAATCAATTCCTTCTTACTGGATAACTAGGCTATTTCTCTTTTCTATTATTTACTTACTGGATTGTAAATTGGTAATGAGCCAGAAAGGTTTACATTCATCCAATGTAAAGGACTGTAAAAAAAAAAAAGGGACGAAGAAAGCAACGCCACCCATAAGGTCAAGAGTCAGAAATTTTTTTAAAAAGGGAAAAATGCTACAAACAGCAGCAATTAAGCCACAAATAAAATCACTGCCTTTTTGGAATACAACAAATTCCATAATATAACTACTCCATGAGCCAAACGTTTCTTCCTCTCCATCCCTCCTTGTCAAGTATTAAATATAACCTTGACTAAATGACCATGCTGATTCATAGTGAAAAGTTACCTGCATTGAAAATACACAGTCCCTTCGTGGCTCCCATCATGCTTTCCTCTCTCGGGGTTGTCCCATTCTACTCCTAACCAGGGTCCTAGCAGAACAAGAAAAACCAAATGAGTAACAGATGATGATACAAGCAATGCTCCATTTTTCTGCAAGCAAATACCAATTTGCAGTGGAAACCATATCACACAGATACCACTTGCGGAGGAGGGAATGGACAAGTTAGCCTTATACTCAGGACTTCAATCAGCAAATGCCATAGCATGTCTGGGTGAAAAAGCCAACAAAAACCACCACTCCAGAAAACAAGAATGGCTAAAATTTATTGAGCACACTAAACAAGACTGATCCTTGAGGACATTACACTAAGAGAAATAAGCCACCACAAAAGGACAAACACCATATTCCACTTATATAAGATACTTAGGGTAGTTACTACTGAACTGTACATTCAAAATTGGTTCAGATGGTAAATTTTATGTTACGTATATTTTACCACAATTTAAAATGTTAAATTAAAAAGTGGTTAAAATGGCAAACTTTATGTTATGTATGTAGCTACAATAAAAATTAAAAAAAAAAAAAAAAAGCCCAGGCACAGTGGCACACGCCTGTAATCCCAACACTTTGCGAGGCCAAGGTGGGCGGATCACCTGAGGTCAGGAATTCGAGACTGGTCGAGACTGGCCTGACCAACGTGAAGAAACCCCGTCTCTACTAAAAATACAAAATTAGCCGGGCGTGGTGACGCATGACAGTAATCCCAGCTACTCGGGAGGCTGAGGCAGGAGAATCGCTTGATCCCGGGAGGCGGAGTTTGCAGGGAGGCGGAGGTTGCAGTGAGCCGAGATCATGCCACTGCACTCCAGCCTGGGCAACAAGAGCAAAATTCTGTCTCAAAAAAAAAAAAAAAAAAAAAAAAAAAAAAGGCCGGGCACGGTGGCTCGCGCCTGTAACCCCAGCACTTTGGGAGCCCAAGGCAGGCAGATCACGAGGTCAGGAGATCGAGACCATCCTGGCTAACACGGTGAAACCCCGTCTCTACTAAAAATACAAAAAATTAGCCAGGCGCAGTGGCGAGCGCCTATAGTCTCAGCTACTCCGGAGGCTGAGGCAGGAGAATGGCGTGAACCCAGAAGGCGGAGGTTGCAGTGAGCCGAGATCACGCCACTGCACTCCAGCCTAGGCGACAAGGCGAGACTCCGTCTCAACAAATAAAAAATAAAAAAGGAAAAATAATTTTTTCCTTCAATTTCAGCAAAGAAAAACCCAATAAAGGTAGTCTTCAAGGAAAAAGAAAATTATACCAGACAGAAGCCTAAAGATACGAGGGGTGGGGAGATAGAAGGCAAGAAAAGGGTAAATATATGGGTAAAGTTAGAGTAATACAGACAATATAAAGTAATAATATCAGTTCTTTGGGTTTAAAATAAACATTGGTTAATATGTCACACATATGAGTTAGGAAGGTGATAAATGGCATGTTCTAAGGTCCAAAAGGAGGTATAATTATTAGACTAGATTTCTGTAAACCAGAGATGCATATTTTAATCTCTAGACTTACCTCTAAATAATACAAAATTAACTGCTGTGTAAGGAAAAATAAAAAATGAATAATTACTGTGTAAGTTAAAACTCTCTCCAAACCATGTCTTTCCTCTGCTACACTATTCCTCACACTACAACAATCAGCACAGAAGATGACTTCTGTGACCGAATGTCTGGGGGTTTTCCCCACACACCAAGCGGGGGATGCCATCTGGGTGTCCGCCAATTCAATTCTGACACTATCTGACTGGACATAGTGTCAGACCACCAGCCACCAGCCTGGGCGTCTGGAACTTCTGACCGACCAGCTTCAAACAGCTGGGGTTCCAACAGCCCCCTCTTTGTATCTGATTAATTTGCTGGAGCGGCTCACAGAACTCAGGAAAACACTTACTTACATTTACAGGTTTATTATAAAAAATATTGCAAAGAATCTAGATGAAGAGGTGTGCTAAGGTGAAGTACAGGGGAAGGGCTGTGGAGCTTCCAAGCCCTCCATGGATGCAAGAACCTTCACAGATTCAGCTATCTAGAAGTTCAAAGACTTCAAAGAGGCATTCCTGCCTCTAGTGTAGAGGGGTGGGAGCCTCTCCCGGACGGTCTTATGACCCACAATCAGAATGGTGGAAGAAGATTAGAGTTCTGCCTTGGGGCAGGAGAGAGATCCTGTTTCCTGAGGCCTGACACACCAATATTATAACAAAAGACTGTAACAAGAGGTATGGGAGTTAAGAACCAGGAACCATGAACAAAAACCAATATATATCATACCACCACAACTACCAAACTAATGGAGAAGAAACACAAGATAAAAATAATCATCTCTAGGCTTGGTGGCTCACGCCTGTAATCCCAGCACTTTGGGAGGCGAAGGTGAGTGGATTGCTTGAGCTCAGGAGTTCGAGACCAGCCTAGGCAACATGGCAAAACCCCATCTCTACTAAAAATACAAAATAGCTGGGTATGGTGATGCGTGCCTGTGATCCCAGCTACCCAGAAGGCTGAGGTGGGAGGATCACTTGAGCCTGGGATGTGGAGGTTGCAGTGAGCCAAAGTTGAGCCTCTGCACTCCAGCCTGAGTGACAGAGGGAGACTCTGTCTCAAAAAAGAAAAAAAGAAAAGAAATAGTGGCTGGGCATGGGAGCTCACGCCTGTGATCCCAGCACTTTGGGAGGCCAAGGCTGGCTGATTGCTTGAGCTCAGGAATTTGAGATCAGCCTAGGTAACATAGTGAAACCATGTCTCTACAAAAACTACAAAAATAAGCCCGGCTCAAGGGATTCTTTTGCCTTAGCCTTCTGAGTAGCTGGGACTACATCTTGGAAGGCTGAGGTGCGAGGACTGCTTCAACCCAGGAGGCGGAATTTGCAGACAGCGCTACTGCACTCCAGCCTGAGCAATGGAGTAAGACCTTGTCTCAAAAAAAAAAAGAAAACACCACAAATAATCATCATCGTCATCCAATGAAGGGAGAAAAAAAGGAACAGAATGTCAGCAAAACAAACAAAAAGCAAGTAGTAAGATGAGAGATATAAACCCAAATTATCAATAATTAAGTAAAACATAAATGGTATAAATGCTGTCATTAAAAGAAAACATTTTCCAATACCCGGGCATGATGGCTCACACCTATGGTCCCAGCACTTATGGAGGCCAAGTCAGGTGGATCACCTGAGGTCAGGAGTTTGAGACCAGCCTGACCAACATGGCGAAACCCCATCTCTACTAAAAATAGAAAAATTAGTCGGGCGTGGTGGCAGTTGCCTGTAATCCCAGCTACTTGGGAGGCTGAGGTGGGAGAATTGCTGGAACCCAGCAAGTGTAGGTTGCAGTGAGCCAAGATCGCACCATTGTACTCCAGCCTAGGCGACAAGAGCAAAACTCTATCTCAAAAGAAAAAAAAAAAAAGAAAGAAGTACAATTAATGTTATCATCATAGAAACTATCAGAATGGGTTGAATTGATGGATGCTACAAAGAAGAATGCACAAAATAAGGCCATTCTCTCACACTGCAAAGCACAAGTCATTTTTCAAGCCAAAGCAGACAGAAGGAGCAAGGCCAGCATTCAACTGTGATTAGCTGTAAGTCTGACGAAGAATATCTATGGTTTAGCAAGCTTTTCCCCTGGGGCCAGTACATTAATGATAGAGGAGCAAGTACAGAAACCAGTATGAGTGAGAGAGTGGACAGACGTGGTATAAGGGTATACCTCACCAGTCAGATCCCAGGAATGTGTAAGATCCAGATTTTTGCTTTCTACATCCGGGGTGAACAAACCCTGATAGCCTCAATTTGAAAATTCCAAATGCACAAAAGACTGAACCAGACACTAGCACACAGGTTTATTAATTTACAATGATAAATAAAGCTGTCACACAAACCTGATTACTCTGGTCAACCTAATTTGTTTCCTGTTCTCCATGGACTCATGCCACATGAAAAGCCAATCATAATCAGGCCCAACTTCACTGACATCACAAGAATTAAAAATAATTAATCCATCACAAAGGTTCTGCATAGCGAAAGAAACAATCAACGAAGTGCCGGACGCGGTGGCTTACACCTGTAATCCCAGCACTTTGGGAGGCCGAGGCGGGTGGATCACAAGGTCACGAGGTCAGGAGATCGAGACCATCCTGGCTACCACCACGGTAAAACCCCGTCTCTACTAAAAAATACAAAAAATTAGCCCCGCATGGTGGCGGGCGCCTGTAGTCCCAGCTGCTCGGGAGGCTGAAGCAGAAGAATGGCGTGAACCCGGGAGGCGGAGCTTGCAGTGAGCCCAGATCGCGCCACTGCACTCCAGCCTAGGCGACAAAGCAAGACTCCGTCTCAAAAAAAAAAAAAAGAGATTGAGACCATCCTGGCCAACGTGGTGAAACCCGTCTCTACTAAAAATACAAAAATTATCTGGGCGTGGTGGCGCACCCCTGTAGTCCCAGCTACTCGGAAGGCTAAGGCAAAAGAATCGCTTGAGCCGGGGCAGTGGAGGTTGCAGTGAGCCAAGATGGCGCTACTGCACTCCAGCCTGGAGACAGAGCGAGACTCGTCTCAAAAGATAAATAAATAAATAAATAAACAATCAACAAAGTGAAGAGACAACTCACAGAATGGGAGAAAATATTTACAAACTACTCATCTAATAAGGGATTAATAACCAGAATATAATAAGGAGCTCAAACAATTCAATGGGAAAAACATCTACTAATCCGTTTAAGAAATGGGCAAAAGATCTGAATAGACATTTCTCAAAGGAAGGCATACAAATGGCAAGCAGGTATATGAAAAGGTGCTCAACATCACTGATCATCAGAGAAATGCAAATCAAAACTACAATGAGATATCACATCACTCCAGTTAAAAGGGCTTTTATCCAAAAGAGAGGCTATAACAAATGCTAGAGAAAAGGGAACTCTCACACACTGTTAGTGGGAATGTAAATTAGTACAACCACCATGGAGAACAGTTTGGAGATTCCTCGAAAAACTAAAAATAGAACTGCCATATGTTCCAGCAATCCCACTGCTAGTTATATACCGAAAACAAAGAAAACCAGTATACAGAAGAGACAATCTGCACTCCTATGTTTACTGCAGCACTATTCAGAATAGCCAAGGTTTGGAATCAACCTAAGTGTCCATCAACAGATGAATGGATAAAGAAAATAAACACATAAGGGCCAGGCGCGGTGGCTCACGCCTGTAATCCCAGCACTTTGGGAGGCAGAGGTGGGCAGATCATGAGGTCAGGAGATCGAGACCATCCTGGCTAACATGGTGAAACCCCGTCTCCACTAAAAATACAAAAAATTAGCCGGGCGTGGTGGTGGGCACCTGTAGTCCCAGCTACTCGGGAGGCTGAGGCAGGAGAATGGCGTGAACCCGGGAGGCAGAGCTTGCAGTGAGCCGCGATCGCTCCACTGCACTCCAGCCTGGGTGGCAAAGCGAGACTCTGTCTCAAAAGGAAAAAAAAGAAAAAGAAAATAAACACATACACAATAAAATACTATCCAGCCTTAAAAAAGAATGAGATCCTGTCATTTGCAACAGCATGGGTGGAACTGGAGGTCATTATGTTAAGTGAAATAAGTCAAGCACAGAAAGACAAACCTCACATGTTCTCACTTACTTGCAGGAGCTAAAAAAATGAAAATAATTGAACTCATGGAGATAGAGAGTAGAATAGGGCTGGGCATGGTGGCTCATGCCTGTAATCTCAGCACTTTGGGAGGCTAAGGCAGGTGGATCACTTGAGGTCAGGAGTTCGAGAGCAGCCTGGCCAACGTGGCAAATCCCCGTCTCCATTAAAAATACAAAATTTAGCCAGGTGTGGTGGTGCACACCTGTATTCCCAGCTACTTGGGAGGCTGAGGCAGAAGAATCGCTTGAACCCAGGAGGCGGAGGTTGCTGTGGGCCAAGATGGCACCACTGCACTCCAGCCTGGGCGACAGAGCGAGACTCCATCTTAAAAAAAAAAAAAAAAGAAGAAGAAGAAGAAGTAGAATGATGGTTACTAAAGGCTGGGGGGCTGGGCAGGGGGAGGGAGTGGGAATGGTTAATGGGCACAAAAATACAGATAGCATGAATAAGATCTAGTGTTTGATAGCATGACAGGGTGACTACCATCAACAATAATTTATTGTACATCTTTATATAACTAAAAGGGTATAATTGGGCTGTTTGTAACACAAAGAGAGAATAAATGGTGATGGATACCTCATTTACCCAGATGTGATATATTATATGCCTGTATCAAAATATCTCATGTACCCTATAAATATATACACCTACTATGTACCCACAAAAATTATATATAAGCTGGCCTGTGGAACTGTGGCTCATGCCTGTGATCCCAGCACTTTCGGAGGCCAAGGCAGGAGGATCACTTGAGCCCAGGAGTTCAAGTCCAGTCTGGGCACCATAGGAAGACCTTGTCTCAACAAAAAATTAGCAAGGTATGGTGGCTAGTGCCTGTAGTCCCAACTACTCAGGAGACTGAGGTGGGACGATCACTTGGGCCCCAGAGGTTGAGGCTGCAGTGAGCTATGATCATGCCACTGCACTCCAGCCGGGGCTGTAGAGCAAGACTGTGTCTCAAAAAATAAGGGCTAGGTGTGGTGGTTCACACCTGTAATCCCAGCACTTTGGGAAGCCTAGGCAGGCAGATTGCTTGAGCCCAGGTGCTAAAAACCAGCCTGGCAAAACCCGCTCTCTAAAAAATACAAAAAATTAGCTGGGCATGGTGGTGCACACCTGTAGTCCCAGCAACTTGGGAGGCTAAGGTGAGAGAATCACTTGAGCCCAGGTGCAGACGCTATAGTTACAGTGAGCTATGATAAGCACTACTGAACTCCAGCCTGGGCAACAGAGAACCTGTCTCAAAAAAAAAAAAAAAGAAAGAAAGAAATTATCAAAAATTATCAAATGCCTATAATAAAATTTGTTACAGGCTGGGCATGGTGGCTCACGCCTGTAATCCTAGCACTTTGGGAGGCCGAGGCGGGTGGATCATGAGGTCAGGAGATCGAGACCATCCTGGCTAACACGGTGAAACCCTGTCTCTATTAAATATACAAAAAATTAGCTGGGCGTAGTGGCTGGCGCCCTGTACTCCCAGCTATTCTGGAGGCTGAGGCAGAGAATGGTGTGAACCCAGCAGGCGGAGCTTGCAGTAAGCTGAGATCGCACCACTGCACTCCAGCCTGAGCGACAGAGCGAGACTTCATCTCAAAAAAAATAAATAAATAAAAATAGCATAAAATTCGTTACAAATTTTAAGTAGGGCTGCACCCTAGTAATAAGTAAGCTACAATATGCACCCTGAAATCACTAAATGAAATAACTTAATTACCTAGTTAATTACACTACAATTTTTACCTAAATACCACGGTGTGTCTGTCAAAGGCAGGAACTTTGGTTTGATATAATGTTTAGATGTTCCCCTAGGCAACAGTCAGTAAGCTTAGCTGTTTCCTTCATCCACTCCTAGAACATGAAAACATATCGTGTCATTACCATTTAAAATACACACGTATCTATTTGCTCTGCAGGAGGATAAAAGCATGATTCTTCTGAAAGGTGTATACAACTGCTAAAAGAACAGCACTGCTGTACATACTTTATGAAGAGATTTGCTACCAGACTACCTGTGTCAACTCTATTCTCTAGGTATTATTATTTCAATATATTTCAACACAGGAAATGAAAAAAAAAAACATTTAAAACTCTGGAACAAGAACAGCAGTAAAACAACAATAATAAGATCTAATCAATAAATACTATTTTTTTTTGAGACAGAGTCTCACTCTGTCACCCAGGCTGGAGTGCAGTGGCGCCATCTCGGCTCACTGCAACCTCCACCTCCTGGGTTCAAGCGATTCTCCTGCCTCAGCTTCCTGAGTAGCTGGGATTACAGGCATGCGCCACCACGCCGGGCTAATTTTTTGTATTTTTAGTAGAGACGGGGTTTCACCATGTTAGCCAGGAAGGTCTCAATCTCCTGACCTTGTGATCCACCCACCTCGGCTTCCCAAAGTGCTGGCATTACAGGCGTGAGCCACCATGCCCGACCATTAAATACTATTTTAAAAAATATCTCTAGCATTATAACTCAGTATATAAATAATGTGAAAAGCCAATAGTAGGTAAATAAATGCTACAGAAGTCTTTATAAATAAACATTTCATTTTGGTGAAAAACAAAGTGCAATCACAGGAAATGGCGGGATAAAAATTAGATTTTTCTCTATATGGGAAGCTAAGAAACTCATGTCTAAAATTAATCAAGAAAAAAGCTAATGCAGAATTTTTTTTTATTAATTTGTTTAGAGACAGCATCTCACTCTGTTATAATCCAGCCCAGGCTGGATTATAGCTCAGTGCAGCCGTGAACTTATGGGCTCAAGCAATCCTCCCACCTTAGCCTCCCAGTAGCTGGGACTACAGGCCTGAGTCACCATGCCTGGCAAATAATTTTGTTAAAAGACAGCATATTAAAAGAGCATGTGACTACCCCATCTTAAAATCTTAAAGAATGGACACCACTTTGGACTAAAGGATTAAACCAAGATGTGAAATAGAATCAAGTTTTTCAATAATCTGGACTTACTGATTTAAAACAATACTGCGCCAGGCAAGGTGGCTCAGGCCTGTAATCCCAGCACTTTGGGAGGCTGAGGTGGGTGGATCGCCTGAGGTCAGGAGTTCAAGACCAGCCTGGCCAACACAGGGAAACCCCATCTCTACTAATAATACAAAAATTAGCTGGGCATGGAGGGGGGTGCCTGTAATCCTAGCTACTCGGCAGGCTAAGGCAGGAGAATTGCTTGAACCCAGGAGGCGGAGGTTGCAGTGAGCCAAGATCCCACCACTGCACTCCAGCCTCAGCGACAAGAGCGAGACACCGTCTAAAAAAAAAAAAAAAAAAATTCTGTTCACCAATTTGACAATATGAATCACAACTTTCTTTTATTTGAAACAGAGACTTGCTCTGTCACCCAGGCTGCAGTGCAGTGGCACGATCACAGTTCACTGCTGGCTCAACTTCCTGGGTTCAAGCAATCCTCCCATTTCAGCTTCCCAAGTAGCTGGGGCTACAGGCACATGCCACCATGCCTGGCTGATTTTTTTATTTTTTATTTATGTACTTATTTATTTCTTTCTTTATTTTTGCTAGAGACAGGGATCTTGTTACGTTACCTAGGCTGGTCTCAAACTCCTGAGCTCAAGCAATCCTCCCTCTTCAGCCTCCCAAAGTGCTGCAATTACAGACATGAGCCACCACACCCAGTCTATGAATCACAATTTAAACTGTACAGTTTTGTAAGAAAACGTATTTTTTTTTTTTTTAGAATTACACTGTAAAGTATTTAGGAATGAAATGCTACTCTGTATATAATTTAAAATGCTTAAGCAAAAAATAAGAGATGTGCCGGGTGCAGTGGGTCACATCTGTAATCCCAGCGCTTTGAGAGGGTGAGGTGGGTGGATCACCTGAGGTCAGGTGTTCAAGACCAGCCTGGCCAACATGGGGAAACCCCATCTCTACTAAAAATATAAAAATTAGCTGGGCATAGTGGCGCATGTCTGTAATCCTAGCTACTTGGGACGCTGAGGCAGGAGAACCGCTTCAACCTAGGAAACAGTGGTTGCAGTGAGCAGAGATCGCACCACTGCACTCCAGCCTGGGTGACAGAGTAAGACTCCATCTCAAAAAAAAAAAAAATTGGAAATGAAGCAAATATGGCAACATGTTAACAATTGTTAAACTGACATGGCAAGCATATACAGGTGTCCATTATACTATTCTCTCTACTTTCTTTGTCTACGCTTTTTTTTTTTTTTTTTTTTTTTTTTTTTTTTGTGAGATGGAGTCTTTGTGGCCCAGGGTGGGGTGCAGTGGTGCAATCTCGGCTCACTGCAACCTCCACGTCCTGGGTTTAAGAAATTATCTTGCCTCAGCCTCCCAAGTAGCTGGGATTACAGGCACCCACCACCACACCCAGCTAATTTTTTTTGTAATGTTAGTAGAGACAGGGTTTCGCCATGTTGCCCAGGCTGGTCTCGAACTCTTGACCAAGTGATCCACTTGCCTCCCAAAGTGTTGCGATTACAGGCGTGAGCCACCACGCCTGGCTTATTCTCTCTACTTTCTAGACTTTTGAAACCTTTTCTTTTTTGTATTTTCTAATAATAATACAAAAACTACTCATATCTTCCTTAAATCTATTCTATTTGTAGGAATTAATCCAACAGATACAGCTCTGTCCATTAAAAAGGCCCAGAAACGAAGACCAACCCAGTAGCAATGAGCACCACTGCAGCCCATACTGTGGCCCCTGAATGATATTTGCCAGCAAAAAAAAAGAAAGAAAACAGCAAGAAACGTAAGATGAACCTTTACATGATAGCTTCCTTATCATATGAGGAAAGCTCTTCCAGCTTCTAGAGGCTTAGAGGCTGCATACTCCTTAGCTCATGACCCTCTTCCATCTTCAGAATCAACAATGGCCAGCTGAAACATTCTCATGTCACACTGACACTGCCTCTTCTGCCTCTAGCTTCTACTTCTTTTCTATTTTTTTTTTTTTTTTGAGATGTTTCACTCTTGTCACCCAGGCTGGAGTGCAATGGCACCATCTCAGCTCCCTGCAACCTCTGTCTCCCAGGTTCAAGCGATTCTCCTGCTTCAGTCTCCCAAGTAGCTGGGATTACTGGCATGCGCCACCACATCTAACTAATTTTTGTATTTTTAGTAGAGACAGGGTTTCACCATGTTGGTCAGACTGGTCTCAAACTCCTGACCTCAGGTGATCCATCCGACTTGGCCTCCCAAAGTGCTGGGACTACAGGTGTGAGCCACTGCGCCTGACCTAGCTTCTACTTCTAATGATTCTTGTGATTACATTGAGCCCAACTGGATAAACCAGATACTCTCCCAATCTTAAAATCAGCTGATTAGCAACCTTAATTCCATCTATAATTCTAATTCCCCTTTGCCATGTAACCTAGCAAAATCAGAGGTTGTGGGGACATCTTTGGGAGGCTCTGATCCTGCCCACCACAGTATATCATCTTTATTCCATCTAAACAGTTTAAGATGTAACACTTTTTAAATCTTCATATGATGCTATCACAGGAAATCACATCTCCAATTACCAGAAGCCATTTGCAGAACATTAGTACAATTGCATTTCTTTCTTTTTTTTTTTTTTTTTTTTTGAGACAGTCTGATTCTGTCACCCAGGCTGGAATGGAGTATGCCATTTCGTCTCACTGCAACCTCCTGCTCCCATGTTCAAGCGATTCTCCTGTCTCAGCCTCCCAAGTAGCTGGGGCTACAGGAGCGTGCCACAAAACCCAGCTAATTTTTTTTGTATTTTTAGTAGAGACAGGGTTTCAACATGTTGGCCAGGCTGATCTCGAACTCCTGACTTCAAGTGATCTACAGCCTTGGCTTCCCAAAGTGCTGGGATTACAGGCATGAGCCACCACGCCCAGTCCGTATTTCTTTTTAAAGTAAATTTTTAAATGTTTATTTACAACAATATGCATGATTAACTGGTCTAAGTGCTTTAAACATCTAACTGATTTAGTTGTCATAACAGCCCTACAACATCCAGTGAAGTAACCACAGAAATTATTACTAAATCTGTGTTCAATTACTCTACATCTTAGTACCAATTCCAAAAGATGACCTCTAAAAGAAATGCAGGCCAGGCGTGGTGGCTCACACCTGTAATCCCAGCACTTTGGGAGGCAGAGATGGGAGGATTATGAGGTCAGGTGTTTGAGACCAGCATGGCCAACATGGTGAAACCCCATTTCTACCAAAAAAAACCATGCAAAAATTAGCTGTGTGTGGTGGTGGGTGCCTGTAGTCCCAGCTACTCGGGAGGCTGAGGCAGGAGAATCACTTGAACCCAGGAGGCAGAGGTTACAATGAGCCGAGATCGTGCCATTGCACTCCAGCCTGGGTGACAAAAACAAAACTCAACCTCAAAAAAAAAAAAAAAAAAAGCTTAAATTTACAGTAGCTCCCTCTCTGCAGAATTACAATTTTCAAGGGAGAAAAAAGCACTTACCTGATAAAACATGCATGGAGAAAGTGTCACATTCACAGGCAATTTAATAAATAACATTTAAATAAATTAAAAACTTCATGTTTGCTAAACTATCATTAAAAAACTTTTATCTATATTACTGTACTAGTGATATGCCACCCTGTCTTCAAGAATTGGGACTTATCTCCCAAGAGCTGGGAGGACTGGCTTTTGGTAAATAGCCCTCAACTGTCTGCCCTCTTATGGAATTGTCTACTGTAGAAAGCATCTTGCCCAAGGGCACACCCCCTTCCTAGGGTCAACAGAACCCAGTGACAGATCATCACAAACGTATAATGACCCAGACCCTCATCTCAACTAGAAAAGACTCTGAAAGGCCACTCTATCTTCAGAGCACCCAAAGGAGACAGCTGAAATATTTGTTGAGGCTGCACCATAGCCCAACTTAGCCCTCTGCCCAACCTTGCTTACTCTCTTTCCTCTTCCATGAGTACTGGTCACAAAGTACTCCCTAAAAAATTTTCTGAACACTAAACTTCCTAAGTGTAAATCTCTAGCTAAGTCTGCTTACCAGAGAATGTGAATATTGGAAATTTCCAAGTACTGGACATTGATTGACTTGCAGACAACAATTTGGCAACATATGTCAAGAACCTGAGAATATTCACATTCTTTAGAAGTAACAGAGTAGGGCCAGGTGCAGTGGCTCATGCCTGTAATCCCAGCACTTTGGGAGGCTGGGGCAGGCAGATCACCTAAGGTCAGGAGTTCGAGACCAGCCTGGCCAACATGGTGAAACCCTGTCTCTACTAAAAATACAAAAATTAGCTGGGTGTGGTGGCGGGTCCCCATAATCCCAGCTGCTCGGGAGGCTGAGGCAGGAGAATCACTTGAACTTGGGAGGCAGAGGTTGCAGTGAGCCAAGATCACGCCATTGCACTCCAGCCTGGGCGACAAAAGTGAGATTCCATCTCAAAAAAAAAAAAAAAAAAAAAAAAAAAAAAAGTAACAGAGTAGAAAGGGCATGGGCAATGAAGGATAGATTCAAATCCCAGTTCTGCTATATAAAAGTTCTGAGACCTGAGACTTGGTCTTCTTGTCTATAAACATAGGAATAGTAACATCTATATTTTAAGGTTATTATTGGAATATTCAAAGTTGAGAGCATGCTTTCAAGTGTCTGGTACACAGTAATTATTCATTAAACATTACTTTCTCTTCCCATTTACAAATAATACCAGGAATGTAAAAACCCTTGCCAGATCAAGTATATGTTAAAGACTTCCACAGCCTCCATGAAGGCAGAGTCCACATGTATCTTGTTCAATGGCTTTCACCAAACCTTATTGTGCATCAGAATCCCCTGGAGGGGCTGCTCTGTCTATGGAGTAGCCATTCTTTTATTCCTTTACTTTCCTAATAAACTTGTTTTCACTTTACACACTCGCCCTGAATTCTTTCTTGCACAAGATCCAAGAACCTCTTTTGGGGTCTGGATTGAGACCATTTCCTGTAACATCTTTCTGGTGACCACTGAAGGGGCAAAAGTGTGGAAACCCCTGACCCAAAGACTAACTTTGGGTAAACGGTGGTTCCAGTAACGTCTTTCTAGTGAACCACAGAAGGGACGATACTGAAGAAACCCCCTGACCCAAGGAAATAGACTGCAGCACTGATTGGCCGACCTGAGAGTCAAGGAAACTCTTCTTCTGAGCTATTTCCAGCTCTCAACAATTGAGTAGGCCGGGCATGGTGGCTCATGCCTGTAATCCCAGCACTTTGGGAGGCCAAGGCTGGTAGCACCTGAGGTCAGGAGTTTGAGAGCAGCCTGGCCAACATGGTGAAACCCAGTCTCTACGAAAAATACAAAAATTAGCCAGGCATGGTGACGGGCGCCCAACTACTCCAGAGGCTGAGGCTGGAGAATTGCTTGAACTCAGGAGGCGATGGTTGCCGTGAGTCAAGATCATGCCACTGCACTCCAGCCTGGGTGACAAGAGCAAAACTCCTTCTCAAAAACAAACAAACAAAAAAAAATTGAGTGAAGTATATCCCTGTAAACTAAATTTGGAGCATATTTGTTTCCTCTACCTGATTCCTCCAGAATTTGCAAACTATTTTTAAGTATTCTTAATTTATGACAATATAGTTATTTGCATAAGTGCAGTAAGAATCTGTTTCCCCCCCCCTTTTTTTTTAGATGGAATCTTGCTCCAGGTTAGAATGCAGTGGCACGATCTTGGCTCACTGCAGCCTCCGCCTCCCAGGTTCAAGCGATTCACCTATCTCAGCCTCCAGAGTAGCTGGGACTACAGGCGTGCGCCACCACACCCGGCTAATTGTTTGTATTTTTAGTAGAGACGGGGTTTCACCACATTGGCAGGCTGGTTGCAAACTTCTGACCTTGGGTGATCCACCTACCTCGGCCTCCCAAAGTGCTAGGATTATAGGCATGAGCCACTGCACCTGGCCAAGAATCTGTTTTCTTTTGTAACAGGACACAATTGGAAAAACTGGTTATTTTACCAAGGCTTTAACTGGAATGGCATGCTTCCCTTTAAGGAAACAAACTTGACTTGTAAAGCCAATAAAAGCCGCTTGGGAAAATATCTCAAACTTTGTCTCCACAGTCTCTACACAGGGTTCCTGACCTGTGGTAAGTAAAAAATGTCACTTTCTCACAGGCCCAGGAGCCCAAATTTATCTTGGGAGCCAAGAGGAGAGGAATTTACTCAACTCATAGATATGTGATGGTACAAGCCCATGGCTGGGTTCGGCTTTAAAAAAGTATTATCTGAGGTTCTTTCTATGGGACAGAGTTCCATCAAAGCCAATTTAAAAACAGCTTATGTGAAAAATAATTATTCTTGGTGGCAGCCAAGATGGCCGAATAAGAACAGCTCCGGTCTACAGCTCCCAGCGTGAGCGACACAGAAGACAGGTCATTTCTGCATTTCTATCTGAGGTACCGGGTTCATCTCACTAGGGAGTGCCAGACAGTGGGCGCAGGACAGTGGGTGCAGCGCACCGTGCATGAGCCGAAGAAGGGTGAGGCATTGCCTCACTCAGGAAGCACAAGGGGTCAGGGAGTTCCCTTTCCTAGTCAAAGAAAGGGGTGACAGACGGCACCTGGAAAATCAGGTCACTCCCACCCTAATACTGTGCTTTTCTGACGGGCTTAAAAAACGGCACACCAGGAGATTATATCCCACACCTGGCTCGGAGGGTCCTATGCCCACGGAGTCTCGCTAATTGCTAGCACAGCAGTCTGAGATCAAACTGCAAGGCGGCAGCGAGGCTGGAGGAGGGGCACCCGCCATTGCCCAGGCTCGCTTAGGTAAACAAAGCAGCCGGGAAGCTCGAACTGGGTGGAGCCCACCACAGCTCAAGGAGGCCTGCCTGCCTCTGTAGGCTCCACCTCTGGGGGCAGGGCACAGACAAACAAAAAGACAGCAGTATCCTCTGCAGACTTAAATGTCCCTGTCTGACAGCTTTGAAGAGAGCAGTGGTTCTCCCAGCACGCAGCTGGAGATCTGAGAACAGGCAGACTGCGTTCTCAAGTGGGTCCCTGACCCGTGACCCCCGAGCAGCCTAATTGGGAGGCACCCCCCAGTAGGGGCAGACTGACACCTCACACAGCTGGGTACTCCTCTGAGACAAAACTTCCAGAGGAACGATCAGACAGCAGCATTCACAGTTCACAAAAATCCGCTGTTCTGCAGCCACCGCTGCTGATACTCAGGCAAACGGTCTGGAGTGGACCTCTAGCAAACTCCAACAGACCTGCAGCTGAGGGTCCTGGCTGTTAGAAGGAAAACTAACGAACAGAAAGGACATCCACACCAAAAACCCTTCTGTACGTCACCATCATCAAAGACCAAAAGTAGATAAAACCACAAAGATGGGGAAAAAACAGAGCAGAAAAACTGGAAACTCTAAAAAGCGAGCGCCTCTCCTCCTCCAAAGGAACGCAGTTCCTCACCAGCAACGGAACAAAGCTGGATGGAGAATGACTTTGATGAGTTGAGAGAAGAAGGCTTCAGACGATCAAACTACTCTGAGCTACAGGAGGAAATTCAAACCAAAGGCAAAGAAGTTAAAAACTTTGAAAAAATTTTAGACGAATGTATAACTAGAATAACCAATACAGAGAAGTGCTTAAAGGAGCTGATGGAACTGAAAGCCAAGGCTCGAGAACTACGTAAAGAATGCAGAAGCCTCAGGAGCTGATGCGATCAACTGGAAGAAAGGGTATCAGTGATGGAAGATGAAATGAATGAAATCAAGCGAGAAAGGAAGTTTAGAGAAAAAAGAATAAAAAGAAACGAACAAAGCCTCCAAGAAATGTGGGACTATGTGAAAAGACCAAATCTACATCTGATTGGTGTACCTGAAAGTGACGGGGAGAATGGAACCAAGTTGGAAAACACTCTGCAGGATATTATCCAGGAGAACTTCCCCAATCTAGCAAGGCAGGCCAACATTCAGACTTACGAAATACAGAGAACGACACAAAGATACTCCTTGAGAAGAGCAACTCTAAGACACATAATTGTCAGATTCACCAAAGTTGAAATGAAGGAAAAAATGTTAAGGGCAGTCAGAGAGAAAGGTTGGGTTACCCACAAAGGGAAGCCCATCAGACTAACAGCTGATCTCTCGGCAGAAACTCTACAAGCCAGAAGAGAGTGGGGGCCAATATTCAACATTCTTAAAGAAAAGAATTTTCAACCCAGAATTTCATATCCAGCCTAACTAAGCTTCATAAGTGAAGGAGAAATAAAATACTTTACAGACAAGCAAATGCTGAGAGATTTTGTCACTACCAGGCCTGCCCTAAAAGAGCTCCTGAAGGAAGCACTAAACATGGAAAGCAAAAACCGGTACCAGCCACTGCAAAATCATGCCAAATTGTAAAGACCATCGAGGCTAGGAAGAAACTGCATCAACTAACGAGCAAAATAACTAGCTAACATCATAATGACAGGATCAAATTCACACATAACAATATTAACTTTAAATGTAAATGGACTAAATGCTCCAATTAAAAGACACAGACTGGCAAATTGGATAAAGACTCAAGACCCATCAGTGTGCTGTATTCAGGAAACCCATCTCACGTGCAGAGACACACATAGGCTCAAAATAAAAGGATGGAGGAAGATCTACCAAGCAAATGGAAAACAAAAAAAGGCAGGGGTTGCAATCCTAGTCTCTGATAAAACAGACTTTAAACCAACAAAGATCAAAAGAGACAAAGAAGGCCATTACATAATGGTAAAGGGATCAATTCAACAAGAAGAGCTAACTATCCTAAATATATATGCACCCAATACAGGAGCACCCAGATTCATAAAGCAAGTCCTGAGTGACCTACAAAGAGACTTAGACTCCCACACAATAATAATGGGAGACTTTAACACCCCACTGTCAACATTAGACAGATCAACGAGACAGAAAGTTAACAAGGATACCCAGGAATTGAACTCAGCTCTGCACCAAGCGGACCTAATAGACATCTACAGAACTCTCCACCCCAAATCAACAGAATATACATTTTTTTCAGCACCACACCACACCTATTCCAAAATTGACCACATACTTGGAAGTAAAGCTCTCCTCAGCAAATGTAAAAGAACAGAAATTATAACAAACTGTCTCTCAGACCACAGTGCAATCAAACTAGAACTCAGGATTAAGAAATTCACTCAAAACCACTCAACTACATGGAAACTGAACAACCTGCTCCCGAATGACTACTGGGTACATAACAAAATGAAGACAGAAATAAAGATGTTCTTTGAAACCAACGAGAACAAAGACACAACATACCAGAATCTCTGGGACACATTCAAAGCAGTGTGTAGAGGGAAATTTATAGCACTAAATGCCCACAACAGAAAGCAGGAAAGATCCAAAATTGACACCCTAACATCACAATTAAAAGAACTAGAAAAGCAAGAGCAAACACATTCAAAAGCTAGCAGAAGGCAAGAAATAACTAAAATCAGAGCAGAACTGAAGGAAATAGAGACACAAAAAACCCTTCAAAAAATTAATGAATCCAGGAGCTGGTTTTTTGAAAGGATCAACAAAATTGATAGACCGCTAGCAAGACTAATAAAGAAGAAAAGAGAGAAGAATCAAATAGACGCAATAAAAAATGATAAAGGGGATATCACCACCGATCCCACAGAAATACAAACTACCATCAGAGAATACTACAAACACCTCTACGCAAATAAACTAGAAAATCTAGAAGAAATGGATAAATTCCTCGACACATACACCCTCCCAAGACTAAACCAGGAAGAAGTGGAATCTCTGAATAGACCAATAGCAGGCTCTGAAATTGTGGCAATCATCAATAGCTTACCAACCAAAAAGAGTCCAGGACCGGATGGATTCACAGCCGAATTCTATCAGAGGTACAAGGAGGAACTGGTACCATTCCTTCTGAAACTATTCCAATCAATAGAAAAAGAGGGAATCCTCCCTAACTCATTTTATGAGGCCAGCATCATCCTGATACCAAAGCCTGGCAGAGACACAACAAAAAAAGAGAATTTTAGACCAATATCCTTGATGAACATTGATGCAAAAATCCTCAATAGAATACTGGCAAACAGAATCCAGCAGCACATCAAAAAGCTTATCCACCATGATCAAGTGGGCTTCATCCCTGGGATGCAAGGCTGGTTCAGTATACACAAATCAATAAATGTAATCCAGCATAGAAACAGAACCAAAGACAAAAACCACATGATTATCTCAATAGATGCAGAAAAGGCCTTTGACAAAATTCAACAACCCTTCATGCTAAAAACTCTCAATAAATTAGGTATTGATGGGACATATCTCAAAATAATAAGAGCTATCTATGACAAACCCACGGCCAATATCATACTGAATGGGCAAAAACTGGAAGCATTCCCTTTGAAAACTGGCACAAGACAGGGATGCCCTCTCTCACCACTCCTATTCAACATAGTGTTGGAAGTTCTGGCCAGGGCAATTAGGCAGGAGAAGGAAATAAAGGGTATTCAATTAGGAAAAGAGGAAGTCAAATTGTCCCTGTTTGCAGATGACATGATTGTATATCTAGAAAACCCCATCGTCTCAGCCCAAAATCTCCTTAAGCTGATAAGCAACTTCAGCAGTCTCAGGTTACAAAATCAATGTACAAAAATCACAAGCATTCTTATACACCAATAACAGACAAACAGAGAGCCAAATCATGAGTGAAATCCCATTCACAATTGCTTCAAAGAGAATAAAATACCTAGGAATCCAACTTACAAGGGATGTGAAGGACCTCTTCAAGGAGAACTACAAACCACTGCTCAATGAAATAAAAGAGGATACAAAGAAATGGAAGAACATTCCATGCTCATGGGTAGGAAGAATCAATATCGTGAAAATGGCCATACTGCCCAAGGTAATTTATAGATTCAATGCCATCCCCATCAAGCTACCAATGACTTTCTTCACAGAATTGGAAAAAACTACTTTAAAGTTCATATGGAACCAAAAAAGAGCCCACATCGCCAAGTCAATGCTAAGCCAAAAGAACAAAGCTGGAAGCATCACGCTACCTGACTTCAAACTATACTACAAGGCTACGGTAACCAAAACAGCATGATACTGGTACCAAAACAGAGATATAGATCAATGGAACAGAACAGAGCCCTCAGAAATAACGCCGCATATCTACAACTATCTGATCTTTGACAAACCTGAGAAAAACAAGCAATGGGGAAAGGATTCCCTATTTAACAAATGGTGCTGGGAAAACTGGCTAGCCATATGTAGAAAGCTGAAACTGGATCCCTTCCTTACACCATATACAAAAATTAATTCAAGATGGATTAAAGACTTAAATGTTAGACCCAAAACCATAAAAACCCTAGAAGAAAACCTAGGCATTACCATTCAGGACATAGGCATGGGCAAGGACTTCATGTCTAAAACACCAAAAGCAATGGCAACAAAAGCCAAAATTGACAAATGGGATCTCATTAAACTAAAGAGCTTCTGCACAGCAAAAGAAACTACCATCAGAGTGAACAAGCAACCTACACAATGGGAGAAAATTTTCGCAAACTACTCATCTGACAAAGGGCTAATATCCAGAATCTACAATGAACTCAAACAAATTTACAAGAAAAAAACAAACAACCCCATCAAAAAGTGGGCGAAGGACATGAACAGACACTTCTCAAAAGAAGACATTTATGCAGCCAAAAAACACATGAAAAAATGCTCACTATCACTGGCCATCAGAGAAATGCAAATCAAAACCACAATGAGATACCATCTCACACCAGTTAGAATGGTAATCATTAAAAAGTCAGGAAACAACAGGTGCTGGAGAGGATGTGGAGAAACAGGAACACTTTTACACTGTTGGTGGGACTGTAAACTAGTTCAACCATTGTGGAAGTCAGTGTGGCGATTCCTCAGGGATCTAGAACTAGAAATACCATTTGACCCAGCCATCCCATTACTGGGTATATACCCAAAGGACTATAAATCATGCTGCTATAAAGACACATGCACACGTATGTTTATTGCGGCACTATTCACAATAGCAAAGACTTGGAACCAACCCAAATGTCCAACAATGATAGACTGGATTAAGAAAATGTGGCACATATACACCATGGAATACTATGCAGCCATAAAAAATGATGAGTTCATGTCCTTTATAGGGACATGGATGAAACTGGAAATCATCATTCTCAGTAAACTATCGCAAGGACAAAAAACCAAACACCGCATGTTCTCACTCGTAGGTGGGAATTGAACAATGAGAACACATGGACACAGGAAGGGGAACATCACACTCTGGGGACTGTTGTGGGGTGGGGGGAGGGGGGAGGGATAGCATTAGGAGATATACCTAATGCTAAATGATGAGTTAATGGGTGCAGCACACCAGCATGGCACACGTATACATATGTAACTAACCTGCACATTGTGCACATGTACCCTAAAACTTAAAGTATAATAATAATAAAATAAAAATAAATAAATAAAAGAAAAAAAAAGAAAAATAATTATTCTTGCTGCACTTTATACAAATAATCAGGCCAACTATAATAAAGCAAATCAGTCTTTTTTTTTTTGGAGAAGGAGTCTCGCTCTGTCGCCCAGGCTGGAGTGCAGTGGCATGGTCTCGGCTCACTGCAACCTCCACCTCCCGGGTTCATGCCATTCTCCTGCCTCAGCCTCCTTTAGTAGCTGGAACTACAGGCGCCCGCCACCACGCCCGGCTAATTTTTTGTATCGAGACCATGTTAGCCAGGATGGTCTCGATCTCATGACCTCGTGATCCACCCGCCTTGGCCTCTCAAAGTGCTGGGATTACAGGTGTGAGCCACCGTGCCCGGCCCAAGCAAATCAGTCTTACCATGACTTGTCTTTGGTAAAACTTGGAAACTAGAGAGAAAAATTATGTTTCAAGAACTATGGAACATTCGTTATTACATTCTAGTCTCATTAGTTGTTTTTAAGTTTGTTTCTTCAATTTAGGCTAACCCTGCTTATTCCTGTGAACCAACTGGTGATCTCTGGCTGCAGCTCAGAAGAAACAAGAGGGATGGGTAATGTAAAAATATGGATAAATATTCTAATTCTGGGCACATTGCAATCAGCTAGTAAACCCATATCAGCTTGGTTCCAGCAGTTGCCCAGTTCATAGAAAGCCTCCTTATTGGCCAGGCACGGTGGCTCACACCTGTAATCCCAGGACTTTGGGAGGCCGAGGCGGGCAGGACACCTCAGGAGTTCGAGACCAGCCTGACCAACATGGAGAAATCCTGTCTCCACTAAAAATTCAAAATTAGCCAAGTGTGGTGGCACATGCCTGAAATCCCAGCTACTCGGGAGACTGAGGCAGGAGAATCGCTTGAACCCAGGAGGCAGAGGTTGCAGTGAGCCAACATCACACCACTACACTCCAGCCTGAACAACAAGAGCGAAACTCCGTCTCAAAATACACAGAAAACAGTCAAATTTTTGTTGACTAAGACTTATGAGTAAGTCTACTACATTATTATTTACTCTAAAAACTAGAAATTAGCATCCAAAAATGGGGAACAATTAAACAAACTATATACTACACTAAATGTAATAATTAAGAAATACGCAAAATCAAAAAAAGAAGAAATATTGCAAAATAATGCTGTAGAAACATAGGTAAATTTATACCAAAAAATAAGTTTAAAAAAAAGGTAACAAAAAATTGTAATGTGTATCAGTTTAAACTATATTAGATACCTACACACATGGATTAATGACAAAAGAAATTTCAAAAAAATTACTTGAGTTGAGGTTTATGAGGTTTCAAGACTTTTAGCTGTTTATAGTTTCCTCAGAAGATATTTTAAGGTTGATTTTATATAAGATAGCAACACTAAATAATTAAATGGCATATAATTAAACAAAATCATAGATACCACAGGATACTGTCACTCAAATAAAACTGGATACAGGAGGCACCTATAAATTAGTTGTTAATTTTGTCAAAATTTGTGGTATAAAGTGGTACTGAGAAGCTTACACACAAACAGCTGCAAAATACACACACACACACACACACACACACACACACAATAATTACTTACCTGCCACGGGAGGGACAACACCAGCAAAACGTACTGTTGCATGTTCTCCATTAACTTCAACTCTTTGACCAATGACATCCGCTGTCAAAGTGTCACTCATTATAAAATATCCAGAATCCAAAATATGAGATCTAGGAAGAAAAATACAACACTGATAAGAACTTAATACAATTCCTTTAAAGGAATTTTTTTTGTTTTTGAGGCACAGTCTTGCTCTGTCGCCCAGGCTGGAGTGCAGTGGCGCAATCTCAGCTCACTGCAATCCCCACCTTCCAGGCTCAAGGGTTCTTGTGCCTCAGCCACCAGAGTAGCTGGGGCCACAGATGTGCTTCACCACACCCAGCCAATTTTTGTATTTTCAGTAGAGAAGGGGTTTTGCTACATTGCCCAGGCTGGTCTCCAACTCCTGAGCTCCAGCAATCCACCCACCTCGGTCTCCCAAAGTGGTAAAATTACAGGTGTGAGCCACCGTGCCTGGCCTATAAGAAAAGGTTCAAGTTTGGGAGAGAAGTCAGTATACTTAAAGTGCCTATAGAGGGTGATGACAGATGTGGGTCTCTAGCTCAAACGATATATTTGCGCTAGAAATGTGTTTTGTTGTTGTTGTTGTTGTTGTTTTTTAAGATGGTGTCTCACTCTGTTGCCCAGGCTGGAGTGCTGTGGCACGATCTCGGCTCACTGCAACCTCCACCTCCCTGGTTCAAGCAATTCCCCTGCCTCAGCCTCCCAAATAGCTGGGATTACAGCACCCACCACCATGCCTGTTTAATTGTTTTGTATTTTTGATATAGACGGGGTATCACCATGTTGGCCAGACTGGTCTCAAACTTCTGACCTCAGGTGATCCACCCTCCTCTGCCTCCCAAAGTGCTGGGATTACAGGCATGAGCCACTGTGCCCGGCCTAGAAACGTGTTTTTAGGAGTTGTCAGCACAGAGCTTATAACTGATAGCATGAAAGTAGATGAGAATGAAAGGGTATCAGCTAGAAAGAAAAGGGGATCAATGACAGAATCCTGCAAAAACATAATAGTTAAGAAAGAAGGAAGAAATCCCTAAGAAGTCGGAGAAAGAAAAAACAGAAAAGAAAAAAGAAGAGCAGCTACCTGATGCCTTGGAATCCAAGGGACAGAGTTTAAAGCAGGAATAATCAAGCAACAGTATCAGATGCTGCAGAGAGAGCCTGTGAGACTAGGGCTTAAAAATCCGTGCTCCTTTTGCAAGCACAAATATGGTTAATTTCCAAACCTTCATCTTTGTCTAAATAAAACTCACTTTCTTTTTTTCTTTTTTTTTTTTTCTTGAGACAGTCTCGCTCTGTCGCCCAGGCTGGAGTGCAGTGGCACGATCTCTGCTAACTGCAACCTCTGCCTGCTGGGTTCAAGCAATTCTCCTGCCACAGCCTCCCTAGTAACTGGGATTACAGGCACACACCACCACACCCAGCTAATTTTTGAATTTTTAGTAGAGACGGTGTTTCACCATGTTGGCCAGGCTGGTCTCGAACTCCTGACCTCAAGTGATCAGTGATCCACCCGCCTCAGTCTCCCAAAATGCTGGAATTACAAGCATCAGCCACCGCAGCCGGCCTAAATAAAACTCACTTTCTATTTTAAAAAGCTAGCAGTGTTGGCTGGGCACGGTTGCTCATGCCTGTAATCTCAGCGCTTTGGGAGGCCAAGGCAGGCAGATTACCTGAGGCCAGGAATTCGAGACCAGCCTGGGCAACATAGTGAAACTTATCTCTACCAAAAAAAATACAAAAATTAGCCAGTCATTGTGGCACACACCTGTAGTCCCAGCTACTTGGGATGCTGAAGTGGGAGGACCATGTGAGCCCAGAAGATTGAGGGTGCAGTAAGCCAAGATCATGCCACTCTGCTCCAGCCTAGGCAACAGAGCTAGAGCCTGTCTCAAAACAAACAAAAAAACACAAATAAAAGATAACAGTGTTGAAGTACAAGGATTTTTAAACGACCACAAGTTACATGACTATTGAACAAAGTATTTTTCTATTTTAATATTATCATATATAATATGTGCACAAAACAAAAGAAAAAACATATGCTGTTACATGCCATCTGGGGTTAGAATACATTACTGACTACCCACAAACTCCATTTGTATATACATATCTGAGGCCTTTGGTATTACTACCTCTCCACCTTTATGGGTTTTTTTTATTTTAAGAACAGGTAGATGGAAGGGGAGTGGTGGCTCATGTCTGTAATCCCAGCACTTTGAGAGGCCAAGGCGGGTGGATCACAAGGTCAGGAGTTCGAGACCAGCCTGACCACCATGGTGAAACCCCGTCTCTACTAAAAATACAAAAACTAGCCAGGCGTGGTGGTGCGTGCCTGTAATCCCAGCTACTCAGGAGCCTGAGGCAGGAGAATCGCTTGAACCCGGGAGGCAGAGGTTGCAGTGAGCCGAGATCGAGCCATCGCACTTCTGCCTGGGTGACAGAGCAAGACCCCATGTCAAAAAAAAAAAAAAGAATAGGTAGACATTTCCTCTGTTACTGGAGTTGTCTGTTACATTTGACCTGCTATTTCCATATTACAGAATAATCTAAGCATTTCAATATCACTTTATATGATTTTAAGTTTATTAAGTTTCTGCATAAGGTCCTCTCAATCAGGTCCTCAAATATTTTGTAAAAACAATAACATTAGGCTGGGCGCAGTGGCTCACGCCTGCAATCCCAGCATTTTGGGAGGCCAAGGCGGGCAGATCACAAGGTCAAGAGATCGAGACCATCCTGGCCAACAGGGTAAAACCTCGTCTCTACTAAAAATACAAAAAAATTGGTTGGGCGTGTAGTGAGCACCTGTAGTCCCAGCTACTTGGCCATCTGAGGCAAGAGAATCACTTGAATGCGCGAGGCGGAGGTTGCAGTGAGCCAAGATCGTGCCACTGCACTCCAGCCTGGCAACAGCAAAATTCCATCTCACAAAAAACAAAACAAACAAAAAAAATCATTTCTCCCAATTGTTGTGAAAAGAATCCTACTTTCAAAATGGAGCTGAATTTCATCTATTTAAATAAAGGAGGACAGGGCCATTGGGAAGGGGGCCAGGATCCAGATCTAAACATGCCCAGTAGTGTTGAAAAGCAAAAGAGAAATAATCTCCAAGCCCAAAGTTGGTAAGAAAAGTCAAAGCAGTTTAGATGATTTTTTTTTTTAATTGAGACGGAGTCTCACTCTGTCGCTCAGGCTGGTGCAATCTCAGCCCACTGCAACCTCCATCTCCCGGGTTCAAGCAATTCTTCCGCCTCAGCCTTCTGAGTAACTGGGATTACAGGTGGCTGCCACCAGGCCCAGCTAATTTTTGTACTTTTAGTAGAGATGGGATTTCACATATTGTCCAGGCTGGTCTCAAACTCCTGACCTCAAGTGATCTTCACACCTCAGCCTCCAAGTGCTGGGATTACAGGTGTGAGCCACTGCGCCGGCCAGTTTAGATGATGTGATGGCAGGATCGACATACGGGTCAGACTAGGCATGGGGAATTTATGTTTTAATAAGCTAAGAGGTCTGGCCAGAGACACAGCACTACCCAAAAACCTGTGCTCAGATTCAGAGCTCTAGTCCCTAAGAAGAGGGACTAATAAAATGACTGCAGAACTCCACTCCTACAAGAAATTAAAGTACTAGGCCAAATCTTGGCTCCATGAACTAGATTGTATAGGGATTATCTAAACCCAGAAACTCACAAGGCCCCATAATCAGTCTGAGGCTCTTTCCAGCTGGGGCTCAGCTTAAGGGTACTACTATATCACCCTGCAGATCAGGCTAACAGTGAGAATGGCTTGGTGAGAAGAAGGGGGCAGCCATCAATGGGAAGTAAAACGAGAGAGTATAATAGCAGGAATGAGGATTGAAGACACTAGGAAGCCATTCTCATTATTAATCTAACATCTGTAAGTAACTCATGAATTCCTTCACATGCTTGATCCTATTTAATCTCCAGTAACAATTTTTTTTTCCATTCCTACCTGTATGCTGTGCCCACAGACAGGACCAATGAGATCATTAGGTATAAGGTCTAAGGTCAGTAATTAACAGTCTCTGTGTCAAGTCAGGTGTTTTTATTTGTTTGTTTTGAGATGAGTCTCGCTCTGTTACCCAGGTTGGAGTGCAATGGCGTGATCTCAGCTCTGGGACCTCCGCCGCCCAGGTTCAAGCGATTCTCCTGCCTCAGCCTCCTGAGTAGCTGGGATTATAGGCATGCGCCACCAAGCCTGGCTAATTTTGTATTTTTTTTTCAATAGAGATGGGGTTTCACCTTATTGGTCAGGCTGGTCTCGAACTCCTGACCTCAGGTGATTCACCCATCTCGGCCTCCCAAAGTGCTGGGATTACAGGTGTGAACCTCTGCGCCCAGCCTCAAGTCAGTATTTTTGATGATCCTGTCTCATCTCTGAACGTTTCTAATAATGTCTTTCTTGATACCATGATCTTCCGTGAAGACCTAGAAACTGGATCCATGTCTTGGTGACCTATGCCTTAGTTCCAAAGCCTTTACCCTCTTCTAGCTAGTAACCAATGGGTCCCTGTTTCCTGATGTTAGACCTACTTGATGCTGTTACTGCTGTTACTGGCTCACTCTGCACCCTTATTGCCTGTTGCTAGGACAATCACTTTGATCACTTGCCCACCCCCAGCCCCATTTCAGTATCCAGTCAAAATGACCTGCAGTCAGCTGCTGCCTAGTTAAGTTCTCTCTAATGGCCTGCACTGGGCCCTCTCCTAATCACCTGAATGTGAGTGGCATGTTGCTCTCAGTTAGGTCTCTCTGGGTGCTGACTAAGGCTTGGTTAAGATGGAATGACTTTTTAAAATACACACACTTGCTAACTAATGAAGATAGCCCACTTAAATGTTGGAGTGACTCTTCTTGTTATTCTTCTTTAAAAAGATGAAATCTACATCTCTAGGCCAGGCGCAGTGGCTCATGCCTGTAATCCCAGCACTTTGGGAGGCCAAGGCAGGCAGATCATGAGGTCAGGAGATTGAGACCATCCTGGCTAACACAGTGAAACCCCATCTCTACTAAAAATACAAAACATTAGCCGGGCATGGTGGTGGGCACCTGTAGTCCCAGCTACTCGGGAGGCTGAGGCAGGAGAATGGTGTGAACCCAGGAGGCAGAGCTTGCAGTGAGCTGATATCGCACCACTGCACTCCAGCCTGGGCGAGAGAGTGAGACTCCATCTCAAAAAAAAAAAAAAGAAAAAAAAAGAAATCTACATCTCTATCATTTTCACCTAGTAATTTCCTACTACTGCCCTGCGTAGCTACAGAGAATCAATATATTCCCTTTCCCAGACAACATTTAAATGTGGAAGGCTGGCTGGGCACGGTAGCTCACACCTGTAATCCCAGCACTTCGGGAGGACAAGGTGGGTGACTCACCTGAGGTCAGGAGTTCGAGACCAGCCTGGCCAACATGGTGAAACCCTGTCTCTACTAAAAATACAAAAATTAGCCAGGTGTGGTGGCTGATACCTGTAATCCCAGCTCCTAGGGAGGCTGAGGCAGGAGAATCGCTTGAATCCGGGAGGCGGAGGTTGCAGTGAGCCGAGATTGCGCCGTTGCACTCCAGCCTGGGTGACAGAGGGAGATTCAGTCTCAAAAAATAAATAAATAAATATGGAAGGCCATTTGTTACCATTTCTGCTTTCCCTGATTCCTGTCTTCATCTCCCAAACCTCTCTACCAGGGTAAACATTTCCTGCTCCTTAAACCCTCCTTATAGCATTCCAGTTTTCCTCTGTAACTGATTTACTGATTCCATGCTAAATTGCAATATCTAGAACTGAAAACCACATTCCAGATGTGGCCTGACCTGCATGTGGGGTACAATGGTCTGAAAAGCATTCATTTAACAGTGTAGGCTAGGCAAAGTGGCTCACGCCTGTAATCCCAGTACTTTGGGAGGCCGAGGCAGGTGGATCATCTGAGGTCAGGAGTTCGAGGCTAGCCTGGCCAACATGATGAAACCTGTCTCTACTAAAAATACAAAAATTAGCCAGGCATGGTGGCAAGCACCCGTAATCCCAGCTACTCTGGAGGCTTAAACCCAAGAGGCGGAGGCTGCAGTGAGCCAAGGTGTGCCACTGCATTCCAGCCTGGGCAACAAAGCAACACTCAGTCTCAAAAAAATAAATAAAATTTTAAAATTAAAAAAATAAAAATACAAAAATTAGCCGGGCATGGTGGTGAGTGCCTGTAATCCTAGCTACTTGGGAGACTGAGGCACAAGAATCGCTTGAACCCTGGAGGCGGAGGTTGCAGTGAGCCAAGATCGTGCCACTGCACTCCAGACTGGGCCACAGAGTGAGACTGCGTCTCAAAGAAAAAAAAAATGTAGACGTTACGTTCTTTTTTTTCTGTCCCTTTCACGGGAAAGACTGTTGCTTACTATTAAGGTTGCAATGAAAGAAATTCCAAAGCCATTTCTGATTTACTATCATCTTCCGATCATAAAATTTAAATGTTTAAATTTCACTACAATTGTATTACCCTAAAAATGAGTTTTTTACTAGTTTTAAGTGCCCTTTCAAAATTTTCATTAACATGTAAGCAGAATTTTACTACAACTGAGACATATAATTTGTTCTACTTCTTTTATTAACTTCTTTTAAAATAAAGTAGGGCCTCACTATGTTATCCAGGCTGGTCTTTAACTCCTGGGCTCAAGCAATCCTCCTGAGGATTCCCAAAGTGCTGGGATTACAGGCTTGAGCTACCTCAACTGGCCATATTAACATTTGTCCGTAAACATTTTTCTATACAGCCACAGAATCAACACATTAATCATCTCAATATCCAAGTATGATACCACAATTTACTTAATAATTTCTTTTTTTTTTTTTTTTTTTTTTGAGACGGAGTCTCGCTCTATCACCCAGGCTGGAGTGCAGTGGCGCAATCTCGGCTCACTGCAAGCTCCGCCTCCCGGGTTCACGCCATTCTCCTGCCTCAGCCTCCCCAGTAGCTGGGACTACAGGCACCCGCCACCACGCCCAGCTAATTTTTTGTATTTTTTAGTAGAGACGGGGTTTCACCATGTTAGCCAGGATGGTCTCAATCTCCTGACCTCGAGATCCGCCTGCCTCGGCCTCCCAAAGTGCTGGAATTACAGGCGTGAGCCACCGCGCCCAGCCTCTCTCTCTCTCTTTTCTATTGGTAGAGAAGGTATCTCTCTCTGCTGCCCAGGTTGGTCTCAAACCGCTGGCCTCAAGTGATTCTCCCGTCTCAGCCTTCCAAAGTGCTGGGATTATAGGTGTGAACCACCACACCCAGCCAATCATTTCTCTAATGCTGTTTATTTACAACTCCAAAGAAAACAGCTAAAAACAGCTTTGATTTTTAAAATATTACCTTATGAAGTATTTCCTTGGGAAAAATTCTTAAGATAGATAAATATGTTTAAGGTTCTACAAAGCCAGCCAGGAGTGGTGGCTCACGCCTGTAATCCCAACACTTTGGGAGGCCAAAGCAGGGGGATCATCTGAGGTCAGGAGTTCCAGAGCAGCCTGGCCACTAAGGTGAAATCCCATTGCAACTAAAAATACAAAAATTAGCCTGGCGAGGTGGAGTGCGTCTGTAATCCCAGCTACTCAGGAGGCTGAGGCAAGGAGAATTGCATGAACCTGGGAGGTGAAGGTTGCAGTGAGCCGAGGTTGCACCGCTGCACTCTAGCCTGGGTGACAGAGCGAGACTCTGTCTCAAAAAAAAAAAAAAAAACTTACTACATCCAAGTAGTAGACATTCTTGTACTACTTCTTAGTCTAAATCAATTTTTTTTTTTTTTTTGAGATGGAGTCTCGTTCTGTCGCCCAGGCTGGAGTGCAGTGGCGTGATCTCGGCTCACTGCAAGCTCCGCCTCCTGGGTTCACGCCATTCTCCTGCCTCAGCCTCCCGAGTAGCTGGGACTACAGGTGCCTGCCACCACGCCCGGCTAAGTTTTGTATTTTTAGTAGTGACAGGGTTTTACCACATTGGCCAGGATGGTCTCAGTCTCTTGATCTCAGGATCCACCCGCCTTGGCCTCCCAAAGTGCTGGGATTACAGGAGTGAGCCACCGTGCCTGGCCTACTCCCATAATATTTTATGTATAGAAAAGCAAATACATTTTTTCTTTCTTTACACAACTGAAAGCCTACTATACAGGTGGTTCTATTCCTCACCTTTTCATTCAATAATATATCCTAGAGATTTACCCAAAGCCATGACAAGAGATTTTAATTTCTGGGAACTATAGTATTTGAATAGATATACCATAATATACTTAACCAGTCTTCAAACTGAAGGACATTTAGTTAATATCGAGTTTTTGCTATCACAAACAATACTGAAAAATTACGCCTACACGTTTATCTTCCTGTATCTGTAGGAAAGTTTCTCAAAACTGGTATTGCTGAGTCAAAAAGTATGTGCATATTAAATTTTAATAGCTAATGCTAAATGTCCCTTTATAATGGCTATATCAACTTACCATGCTATCAGCAGTGTATAAACTCCTGAATTCTTACAACCTGGCCTTCATGATATATTAATAAAATTTTGAGACCGAGTGTGGTGGCTCACACCTGTAATTCCAACACTTTGGGCGGCCGAAGCGGGCAGATCACAAGGTCAGGAGATCGAGACCATCCTGGCTAACCAGTGAAACCCCATCTCTACTAAAAATACAAAAAAATTAGCCGGGTGTAGTGGTGGGCGCCTGTAGTCACAGCTACTCGGGAGGCTGAGGCAGGAGAATGGCGTGAACCTGGGAGGCGGAGCTTGCAGTGAGCCGAGACTGCGCCACTGCACTCCAGCCTGGGCGACAAAGATAGACTCCGTCTCAAAAAAAAAAAAAATTTTGATTGTCAGTCTAACGAGTAAAATATGTAGTTCATTTCCATTTCCATTTATGAACCAGCTGTTAATATACTTTGCCCATTTCCTACTGGTTTATTGACCTTTTTCTTATCAATCTGCTTTTAAAATCTAAACTCAGTCTATTTCCTAGATCACTATAGCCTTGAACAACTGGGCTCACGTAATCCTCCTGCTTCAGCCTCCCTAATCACTAGGTGGGGCAGGCATGCGCCACCACACCCAGCTAGATTTTTTTTTTTTTTTTTGAGGCTCATCGCCCAGGCTGGGGTGCAAAGGTGTGATCTCGGCTCACTGCAACCTCCCCTCCCCAGCTCAAGGGATTCTTCTGCCTCAGCCTTCCAAGTAGCTGGAATTACAGGCACCCAGCACCACGTCTGGCTAATTTTTTGTATTTTTAGTAGAGAGGGGGTTTCACCATGTTGGCCAGGACCTCACGTGATCCACCAGCCTCCCAAAGTGCTGGGATTACAGGCATGAGCCACGACGAGAGGCCTCCTATATAATAAGGTAACTAAATAATTCTTCAAATAAAATAATTTGAAAAGAATAGAGGCCAGATTTGGTGGCGCACACCAGTAATCCCAGCACTTTGGGAGGCCAAAGCAGGCAGATCACTTCAGGTCAGGCGATCCAGACCAGCTTGGCCCACATGGTGAAACCCTGTCTCTACTAAAAATACAAAAATTAGCCAGGTGTGGTGGCCCACCCCTATAATCCCAGCTACTCAGGAGGCTGGGCAGGAGAATTATAATTGTAATCCTTCCCCTCCTGGGTTCAAGCAATTCTGCCTCTGCCTCCACAGCAGTTAGGAGTACAGGCGCCCGCAACCACGCCCAGCTAATTTTTGTATTTTTAGTAGAGACAGGGTTTCTCTATGTTGGCCAGGTTGGTCTCAAACTCTTGACCTCCACTGATCCACCCGCCTCGGCCTCCCAAACTGTATCTCACATAATTTTAAGGAGCTTCTACAAAAAGCTTTAGGTATTTTCCAAAGAAACTGAAGGCATGTCTTCTCTCTAAAACACCAATGACCTAAATGTGTACCAAACCCACAATTTTATGGCAAAATTATACAAATGAGAACATATAAAAGTAACTAACAAACCAATTAGTCTGTGACTTTTCTTTACACTTACAAATACCATCAAATCTTCTAAAATCATTTCTCCACAAATTCATTCCAGCTACTGAAACAATTACTGGCAAAGAATGATGCTGTCCTTTTCTGGTAACCCCTATCTACTTTCTGGGTAATATTCATTTCACACCTAAAAATATCTCTATCATATTGATTTCAAATTGTCCTTCTTGCACGAATTCCCAGCAAAATGTAGGGAAAGTGACATATACTTCTTTTACAACCTTTGAAGTGCTAAGTATACAATAAATACTCTATTAAATAAATTTATGATAAATTGACTTAAATAAATGAACAAGAAAAAGAAAAAAACACACACACCAGAAAACAGTTAACAACTACTAGTTTTACTCTTAAACACTGACATCCTATAAAAATTTGAGATGAGCCAGGAAGCCTGTTGAAAATCAGTAGCTTAAAAACAATATTGTTCTACAGGGTTAAAATTAGAATTATGCCAGCTGGGCATGGTGACTCAAACCTGTAATCCCAGCACTTTGGGAGGCCGAGGCGGGTGGATGACTTGAGGTCTGGAGTTCGAGTCCAGCCTGGCCAACAGAGTGAAACCCCATCCCTACTAAAAATATAAAAATTAGCTAGGCATGTTGGCGTGTGCCTGTATTCCCAGATATTCAGGAGGCTAAGGCAGGAGAATCGCTTGAACCTGGAAGGCAGAGGTGGCAGTGAGCTGAGATCACACCACTGCACTTCAGCCTGGGCGACAGAACGAGACTTCGTCTCAAAAAAAAAAAAAAATTATAATTAGGCCGAGCGTGGTGGCTTATACCTATAATCCCAGCACTCTGGGAGGCCAAGGCGGGCAGACTGCTTGAGCCCAGAAGTTGAACAGCAGCCTGGACAACATGGTGAAACCCCATCTCTATAAAAAAGTACAAAAATTAGCCACGCATGGTGGCGCATGCCTGTAGTCCCAGCTATTTAGGAGGCTGACGTGAGAGGATGGCTTGAACCAGGGAGGTGGAGGTTGCAGTGAGCTAAGATCAAGCCACTGCACTCCAACCAGGGTGAAACAGCCAGACTCTGTCTCAAACAAACAAAAAAAAATTAAAATAGGGTGGGTGCAATGGGTCACTCCTGTAATCCCAGCACTTTGGGAGGCCGAGGTGGGCAGATTACCTGAGGTCAGGAGTTCAAGACCAGCCTGGCCAACAAGGTGAAACCCCATCTCTACTAAAAATACAAAATTAGCCAGGCATGGTGGCACATGCCTGTAATCCCAGCTACTTGAGAGGCTGAGGTAGGTGAGTCGCTTCAACCTGGGAGGTGGAGGTTACAGTGAGCCGAGATCACTCCATTGCAATCCAGCCTGGGCAACAAAAGTGAAACCCTGTCGCAAAAAATAAATAAATAAATAGAAAATAAAAATTAAAATTAAAAAATAAAAAATAAATTATGATTAGATTCAGTTAAATATGCACATCAAAATTAAAAATTAAAATATAAAAATCAGCTGGGTGTGGTGGTGCACGCCTATAGGCCAATTTATTTGGGAGGCTTAGGTTGGAGGATCACCTGAGCCCAGGAGTGCAAGGCTGCAGTGAGCCCTGATCACACCACTGTACTCCAGCCTGGGCAACAGAGGGAGACCCTATTGTACAAAAAAAAAAAAAAAAAATGAAAAAAGCCCAGGCACGGTGGCTCATGCCTGTAATCCCAGCACTTTCGGAGGCCAAGGCAGGCAGATCACCTGAGGTCAGGAGTTTGAGACCAGCCCGGCCAACATGGTGAAACCCCCACCTCTACTAAAAAAACAAAAATTAGCTGGGCATGCTGGCGGGCCCCTGTAATCCCAGCTACTTGGGAGGCTGAGGCAGGAGAATCACTTGAATCCGGGAATTGGAGGTTGTAGTGAGCCGAGATAATGCCATTGCACTCCAGCCTGGGTGACAAGAGCAAAACTCCGTCTCAAAAAAAAAGGTGGGGCCGGGTGCTGTAGCTCACGCCTGTAATCCTAACACTTTGGGAGGCAGAGGTGGGTGGATCAACTGAGGTCGGGAGTTGAGACAAGCCTAACCAACATGATGAAACCCCGTCTCTAATAAAAATACAAAAATTAGCCAGGCTATGGTGGCACGTGCCTATAATCCCAGCTACTCAGGAGGCTGAGGTGGGAGAATCACTTGAACCCGGGAGGCGGAAGTTGCGGTGAGCCAAGATCGTGCCAGTGCACTCCAGCCTGGGTGACAGAAGGAGACCCTGTCTCAAAAAAAAAAAAAAGGGGAAAAAAAAAGACAAGAGTGGCCAGGCGTGGTGGCTCACGCCTGTAATCCCAGCAGTTTGGAAGGCTGAGGCAGGTAGATCATCTGAGGTCGGGAGTTCAAGACCAGCCTGACCAACATGGAGAAACCCATCTCTACTAAAAATACAAAATTAGCCAGGCTTGGTGGCGCATGCCTGTAATCCCAGCTACTCAGGAGGCTGAGGCGGCAGAATCGCTTGAAGCCAGGAGGCGGAGGTTGCGGTGAGCCAAGATCATGCAATTGCACTCTAGCCTGGGCAGCAAGAGCAACCACTCTGTCTCAAAAAAAAAAAAAAAAAGCCAGGCGTGATAGCTCACACCTGTAATCCCAGCACTTTGGGAAGCTGAGGCGGGCGGATCATGAGGTCAGAGGTTCAAGACCAGTCTGACCAACATGGTGAAACCCCATTTCTACTAAAAATACAAAAAAGAGCTGGGCACGGTGGCGTGCACCTGTAATCCCAGCTACTCAGGAGACTGAGGCAAGAGAATCCCTTGAACCTGGGAGGCGGAGGTTGCAATGAGCCGACATCACACAATTGCACTCCAGCCTGGGCAACAGAGCGAGACTCCATCTCAAAAAAAAAAAAAAAAGATAAGAAAGGAGGAAAAAAGCATAAAAATATGAAGTGTAAAAGATGGTGCAAAACCCCCAAATTCATTCAATCAACAATTATATTATGGAGTGTCTGCTAAAAGCCAGATACTATTTTAGGCAATTGGAATAAAACAGTAATGGATTTTACAGGGAAGTACAATAAGAGATCTTTAAAAAAAAAAAAAAAAATGCCAGGTGCGGTGGCTCACGCCTGTAATCCCAGCACTTTGGGAGGCTGAGGCGGGTGAATCACAAGGTCAGGAGTTCAAGACCAGCCTGACCAAGATGGTGAAACCCCATCTCCACTAAAAATACAAAAATTAGCCAGGCGTGTTGGCATGCACCTGTAATCACAGCTGGTTGGGAGGCTGAGGCAGAGAATTGCTTGAACCCAGGAGGCGGAGGTTGCAGTGAGCCGAGACCGCACCACTGCACTCCAGCCTGGGCAACAGAGCAAGACTCCGTCTCAGAAAAAAAAAAAAAAAGGAATACAGCAGTAAACAAAACAGAAAAATACCTACCCTCATAAACCTTCTATGCCAGTGAGAGAAAACATAACAAACCAGATAAATGACTATCACATGGCATGTCATATGATGATAAGCACAAGGATAACGAGTGCAATGGAAATGTTAAAGATGGCAGTGGCTTGTCAGAGAAGGCCTTACTGAGAAGGTAAAGGTCCCCAGAATATGAGAGAGGTAAAGAACTGAGCCATGTGGACATATGAGGGAAAGGAATAGCAAGTGCAAATATCCTGAGGCTAGGATGCACTTGAGGAGACCATACAGTAGAGCAAACAGGAGATGAGAACGACATGAGATCAGAAGTGAAGCAGGGCTAGGTCATATAGGACCTTCGATGAATAATCCACTCTAAAGACTTCGGCTTTTTTTTTTTTTTTTTTTTTTGAGACAGAGTTTTGCCCTTGTTGCCCAGACTGGAGTGCAATGGCACAATCTCAACTCACTGCAACCTCCACGCCCGCCCCCATCCCCGCCCCTGGGTTCAAGCGATTTTCCTGCCTCAGCCTCCCTAGTAGCTGGGATTACAGGCGCACGCCACCACGCCTGGGTAATTTTTTGTATTTTTTTTAGTAGAGACGGGGTTTCACCACTTTGGCCAGGCTGGTCTTGAACACTTGACCTCAGGTGATCCACCAGGCTTTGCCTCCCAAAGTGCCAGGATTAGAGGCTTGAGCCACCGCGCCTGGCCAGTTTTGTTTTTTGAGACAGAGTCTTGCTCTGCCGCCAGGCTGGAGTGCAGTGGCACGATCTCGGCTCACTGCATCCTCTGCCTCCCTGGTTCAAGCAATTCTTCTGCCTCAGCCTCCTGAGTAGCTGAGATTACAGGCACGCACCACCATGCTCAGCTAATTTTTGTATTTTTAGTAGAGACAGGGTTTCACCATGTTGGCCAGGATGGTCTCCACCTCTTGACCTTGTGATCCACCCACCTCCGCCTCCCAAAGTGCTGGGATTACAGGCATGAGCCACCACGCCCGGCTGACTTTGGCTTTTACTCTGGGTGAAATGTGTAGTCCTTGGAGGATTTTTGAGAGGAAAGATATAAATCTGATTTTTTTTTAAAGGATCAACCGAGATGCGGTGATGCAAACAGACTAAAAGAGGAAAGAGCAGAAACTACTGCAGTAATTCAAGTGAGAGACAATGTAACTTGAACAAGTGAAGGTGATAAGAAGAGTTTGGGAGTGTGGACAGATTTTAAAGGTGGAGAGTCCATAGGATTTGCTGATATATATGAAAGAGATTAAATCAGGCATGATGCCAAAGATTTTGATCTAAACAAATATTTCAGTAGTGACAATGAATGTAAATCCAATAAACCTGCTAGTCAAAAGGTAGGCTGGGCTGGGCACGGTGGCTCATACCTGTAGTCCCAGCACTTTGGGAGGCTGAGGCAGGTGGATCACCTGAAGTCAGGCGTTCGAAACCAGCCTGGCCAACATGGCGAAACCCCATCTCTACTACAAATACAAAAAAAAAAAAAATTAGCTGGGCATGGTGGCACGCACCTGTCATCCCAGCTACTCGGGAGGCTGAGGTGGGAGAACTGCTTGAACCTAGGAGGCATGGTTGCAGTGAGCTGAGATTGGGCCACTGCACACCAGCCTGGACAACAGAGCAAGACTCCATATCAAAAAAAAAAAAAAAAAAAAAGCAGGCTGTCCACTTAGATTAAAAAAAAAAAACAAACCCAAAGATATGATGTTTACAACAGTATATAAAATATGAGCATACAGAAAAGTTAAAACTTAAGAATATGAAAAACGTTTTGAAGCAAGTATCAAAAGACAGCAGCCATGGCTAAATTAATGCCAGAGAAAAGAAAAGTCTTCTCTCTTCATCTCTACCTCCACTAACTTTCTCTAACAGTTTGGCAATTTGTTAACCCTGTCTTCCTGCCAGGATTGCTTCTCTGAGGATAAGGCTGTCACACCATCATTTGGATCCACCCACAACTTAGAACAGTCCCCATTTGGTAGTAAACACCAAGTAAAAATAGTTACTTTAGGCCGGGCGCTGTGGCTCACGCCTGTAATCCCAGCACTTTGGGAGGCCGAGGCGGGTGGATCACCTGAGGTCAGGAGTTCGAGAGCAGCCTGGCCAACATGGAGAAACCCTGTCTCTACTAAAAATACAAAAATTAGCCGAGCGTGGTGGCACGCGCCTGTAATCCCAGCTACTGGGGAGGCTGAGGCAGGAGAATCGCTTGAACCCAAGGGGCGGACGTTGCAGTGAGCCGAGATCCGCGCCACTGCACTCCAGCCTGGGCGACAGAGCAAGACTGTCTCAAAAGAACAAACAAACAAACAGTTACTTTAAGTGCTCTCCACCTATTTAACGTTATTTCTCTGTCATCACCAATGTTAACTGATTCGAAAGGACGAGGCTGTTCCTTTAAGGTGGCACCTTGTAAAAGTCATTGGTCGCCTGTACCATTTTCACCTCTTCCAAAGTGGTATGCCAATTCTCTGAGAGAAGCTCAAAATGCTAGGGATCACGTGCGGCTACTCCTAAATAAGGCCTTCCAGGAGGCGCAGGGTGGCCCCAACCCAGCCGGCTGGACCGCCTCCCAGCGCACGGAGCAGGCAACGCCCGGCTCTAGCAATCTGGGAAGATTCCAGGAAAGGAAGAAAAGGCCAAGAGCACTGCACGGTGACGCACCGGCCAGGAATGCTCGTTCCGGAAGCTCCCCGAACCTCTGAAGCTCACCTGCCCGCGGAGACTCCAAGTGTTCCAAGCAGCAGTCCCTCCAGCGAACTGCCCAGCAGCAAAGCTTTAGGCTCTGGCCGGAAGTGCTGTAGGAAGTCCCGCCTCCACCGGAGTGAGCTACGGCTGCTGGAGCATAGACGAGAACGTCAGCGACAGTATTGGAGGCCAGAGGGGTGGTCAGCCCACCCAAGCCCCGCCTCTGGGCGGGGGCCCAAGCGATTTCCCAGTGCTGAAACCTGGGAGGACAGAGCAGCCCAGGGAAAGCGCGTGTTCCAGTTTACTAGCTACCACAGAAGTGAGTTACAAATCCTGTAAGAAGTTCAGTTCCATGCTTATTGAGATTCTACCACGTAGGCAGCATGCGGTGGTCATAGTGTTGATGCCGCCAAAACTAAAAAAAAAAAAAAATTACCTAGTTAAAGCATAAGGCAAAGCATAAGGCAGAATGAAAGTAAATGCAGTAATAGAAAAATAATAGAAAAAGCAACTATCCTAGACATGTTAATTTCTGTTGAAACTGCCTTCGCAAAATTTTAACAGTAAGAGAAATCTGACATGGTTTACCCCGTCTTGATTCTAGCCTCACAGACTGGCTGTCTTTGGTCATTCCTGAGCACAGGAGAAGCTAACTTTGGGAGAAATTTAGTTTATAGTTTAAATGATAATAATCCTTCCCCAAAACTGCCCTTTTAAAACTAAATGAAAGGCCACCAAGTTAGGAGAATGAGAGGGTCCTGAATTCTTCTAAGTTGTAATTGTAGTTAAATGTAATTACCACCCATTATTCCACAGGTCACAAATTCGCATCTTCCCCAATCATTCCTGCAGATAACATCACTGTTGTAGAACCTAAGATTGGCCTTTTGAGATGTCTTTTCAGGTTCTTGCATTTCTGACAAGTGGATGGCCCCACCCTAACTCACCAACCTGGGGATCCACGAACCAACTCAGTGCAAGAGGACAGCTTCTACTTCTTATGATTTCACCTCTGACCCAACCAATCAGCACTCCCCATTCCCTGGCCCCATACTTGTCAGACTATCTGAAAAACCCCCTAACCTCTGAGCCTTCGGTGAGATGGATTTGAGTAATAACTCTGTCTCCCACGTGGCATGGCCAGCCTCGCGTCAATTAAACTTTCTTTACTGCAATGCCATGGTTTCTGTCAATTAATTTTGTTTGTGCAGCAGGCAGAAAGAACCCATTGGTGGATACCACAGACTCCACAACAAGAGCAGTTTGGGTAGAGTGAGTGTTAGCATTCCAAAACCAGACTGAAGTGAGGTGAAGTGGAAAGGAAATTGAGGGAGCAAAGCCAAATGACTCTTCCAAGAAGTGACCTTCTAATTGTCATATTAAATGGACACAGTCAGTATCCTGCTGGATGTCTCTACTGCTTTATACTTTGATAGTTCACTCCTTGAAACTAGAAACTAGATATTACAGTGATTGTTTTTTCTTTGGAAGAGGGGATTAAAAACCACATTGGAAATCTGATAAAAGCTATCTATCTACACACAAATTTTGCATATGATTTCAAGGACTGATTAATCCTTTGAAGTCCATGAATAGGCCTCAAAGGAATCCATGGATCCCAGATTAAGACTCTCCTCAGCAGGGCACGGTGGCTCACACCTATAATCCCAGCATTTTGGGAGGCCGAGGCAAGCAGATCACTTGAGCTCAAGAGTTCAAGACTAGCCTGGGCAATGCGGTGAAACCCTGTCTCTAAAAAAATACAAAAATTAGCCAGGCGTGGTGGTAGGTGCCTGCAGTCCCAGCTACTCAGGAGGTTGAGTTGGGAGAATCTCTTGAGCAGGGGAGACACAGGTTGCAGTGAGCTGAGATCTCAACACTGCACTCCAACCTGGGCAATAGAGTGAGACCCTGTTTCAAAAAAGAAAAAAAAGGCCAGGCGTGGTGGCTCACGCCTGTAATCCGAGTACTTTGGGAGGCTGAGGCGGGTGGATCACAAGGTCAAGAGATCGAGACCATCCTGGCCAACAGGGTGAAGCCCCGCCTCTACTAAAAATACAAAAATTAGCTGGGCGTGGTGCTATGTGCCTGTAATCACAGCTACTTGGGAGGCTAAGGCAGGAGAATCATTTGAACCTGGGAGGCGGAGGTTGCAGTAAGCTGAGATCGCGCCACTGCACTCCAGCCTAGTGACACAACTAGCCTACGTCTCAAAAAAAAATTAGCTGGGTGGGGTGTGGTGGCACATGCCTGTAAAACCAGCTACTCAAGAAGCTGAGGCAGAAATTGCTTGAACCTGGGAGACAGAGGCTACAGTGAGCCGAGATCGTGCCGTTTCACTCCAGCCTGGGGGACAGAGCAAGACTCCATCTGAAAATGAATACATAAATAAAGCCCTCACTTTTCCATTAGTTGGTGAGAAAAGAAAAAATAGGCCAGGTGCAGTGGCTGATGCCTGTAATCCCAACACTTTGGGAGGCTGAGGCGGGCGGATCACCAGGTCAGGAGTTCGAAACCAGCTTGGCCAATATGGTGAAACCTCGTCTCTACTAAAAATACAAAAATTAGCCAGGCGTGGTGGTGCATGCCTATAGTCCCAACTACTTGGGAGGGTGAGCCAGGAGAATTGCTTGAACCCGGGAGGTGGAGGTTGCAGTGAGCCCAGATACCACCACTACACTCCAGCCTGGGCTACAGAGTGAGACTCTATCTCAAAAAATAAAATAAAATAAAACAATGTATATCCAATCAATAACTTATTTTAATGTAAATTATTATTGGTAAACAACTTAGAAACTACCTCTTCTTTTTTCCTTTAAAAACCCACTTGTAGAGGCTGGGTGCAGTGGCTCACGCCTGTAATCCCAGCACTTTGGAAGGCCGAGGCGGGCGGATCATGAAGTCGGCAGTTCGAGACCAGCCTGACCAACATGGTGAAATCCCGTCTTTACTAAAAATACAAAAATTAGCCAAGTGTGGTGGCATGCACCTGTAATCCCAGCTACTTGGGAGGCTGAGGCAGGAGAATTGCTGGTACCCGGGAGGCGGAGGTTGCAGTGAGCTGAGATTACACCACTGCACTCCATCCTGGGCAACAGAGCGAGACTCCGTCTCATAAATAAATAAATAAATAAAACAAAAACAACCCATTTGCAGGCCGTGCGTTGTGGCTCATGCCTTTACTCGCAGCACTTTGGGAGGCAGAGGTGGGTGGATCACTTGAGGTCAGGAGTTCAAGACCAGCCTGGCCAGTATGGTAAAACTCCATCTGTACTAAAAAAAAATACAAAAAAGAGCCAGGCATGGTGGCACGCACCTTTAGTCCCAGCTACTGGGGAGGCTGAGGCAGGAGAATTACTTGAACCTGGGAGGCAGACGTTGCAGTGACCTGAGCTGGGATCAAGCCACTGCACTCCAGCCTGGGCAACAAAGCGAGACTCTGTCTCTAAAAACTAAAATACAATAAAAAGTTTAAAAAGCACTGACTTAAGAATTGCACAGGGAGGCCGATTTGAGCTGGCCTCCTGTCTCTTTGTTGGCTGACTCACAGTAAAGCTTTTTCTTTTTCTTCTCAAAAACCTAGTGCCGGCTGGGCGCGGTGGCTCAAGCCTGTAATCCCAGAACTTTGAGGGGCCGAGGCGGGCGGATCACAAGGTCAGGAGATCGAGACCATCCTGGCTAACACAGTGAAACCCTGTCTCTACTAAAAATACAAAAATTAGCCGGGTGTGGTGGCGGGCGCCTGTAGTCCCAGCTGCTCCGGAGGCTGAGGCAGGAGAATGGCATGAACCTGGGAGGCGGAGCTTGCAGTGAGCTGAGATTGTGCCACTGCACTCCAGCCTGGACGACAGAGCCAGATTCCGTCTCAAAAAAAAAAAAAACCTGCTGCCATAGGATTTGACTTCTGTACCACTGGGCAGCGAGCTCCTTTTGCTTGGTAATAGTCACTGGTATCTTTAACTCTTGGGGGGCATGATTTCATAAATATCCATGAGCCCATTCAATCCAGAATATATTTAAGAACCCTCAAAACTGAACAATAAGAAAAAGAAAACCCCAATAGAAAAATGGACAAAAAGATTTGAGTCATGGCCAGGAATAGTGGCTCATGCCTGTAATCCCAGCACTTTGTGAGGCCAAGGCGGGTGGATCACTTGAGCCAGGAGTTTGAGACCAGCCTGGCCAACGTAGTGAAACCCATCTCTACTAAAAATACAAAAATTAGCTGGGCGTGGTGGCGCGGACCTGTAATCCCAGCTACTCAGGAGGCTGAGGTGGGAGGATTGCTTGAACCCAGGAGGCGGAGGCTGCCGTAAGCCGAGATCGCACCACTGCAATCCAGCTGGGGCAACAGAGCCAGACCTCGTCTCAAAAAAATTTTTTTTGACTCAAAATTTCACCAAAAGGCCAGGCACGGTGGCTCACGCCTGTAATCTCCACACTTTGGGAGGTTCACTTGAGCCCAGGAGTTGGAGACCAGCCAGGGCAACACAGAGATCCCTTCTCTACCCAAAAAAAATATATATTTTTATATTTTTATATTATAATAATATATATTTATATATTCTCTACAAAAATATATAAAAAGATATTCTCTACAAAAAATAAAAAATATATATTATATATTACATTATATTAGTATATATTTTATATATTATATATCTAATTTTATATATATCTAATATTATATATTAGATATATTATATATAATATAATATATAATATATCTAATATATATTATCTAATATATAATATATCTAATATATTATATATATCTAATATATTATATATTATATATTAGATATATAATATATATTATATATATAATATATTATATTATATATTATACATTATATATTATATATCTAATATATAATATAGATCATATAATAAAAATATATATTATATATTATATTATATATTATATGTGACATATAATATGTGTGTTATATCATGTATAAGATATTATATATGTTATATCATATATGTTATATTTATATATTATATATGTTCTATATTATATATAATATGTAATATATATGTTATATGTTATATAATATGTTATATTATAACTATATATCAGCCAGGCATGGTTGGCATGAGCCTGTAGTCCCAGCTACTCAGGTGGCTGAAGAGAAAAGATCACTTGAGCTTAGAAGGTCAAGGCTGCAGTGAGCTGTGATTGTGACACTGCACTCCAGCCTGGATGACAGACCTAGACCCTGTCTGAAAATAAAATGAAAATAAAAAAGTAAGAAGATTGACTATATTAAGTGTTGGCAAGGATTTGGAGGAACTGGAATATTCATATTGTTCGGATCTCTCATGTTGTTGGGAATGTAACATGGCACAAACATTCTGGAAAACAGCTTGGCTTTTTTAAGTTAAGCACATCTCTTTTATTTATTTATTTATTTATTTATTTATTTATTTATTTATTTATTTTGAGATGGAGTCTCGCTCTGTTGCCCAGGCTGGAGTGCAGTGGTGCGATCTTAGCTCACTGCAACCTCTGCCTCTCGGGTTCAAGCGATTCTCCTGCCTCAGCCTCCAGAGTAGCTGGGACTACAGGCATGTCCCACCACGCCCGACTAATTTTTGTATTTTTAGTAGCGACAGGGTTTCACCATACTGATCAGGCTGGTCTCGAACTCCTGACCTCAGGTGATCCACCCACCTTAGCTTCCCAAAGTGTTGGGATTACGGGCATGAGCCATGACGCCCGGCCAAGTTAGGCACATCTCTTGAGGCACTCACCTCATGGCACTTTGGCCCCTGCTCCTCAAGTTCCCACTGGTCCTCCCCGTCTCTTCCTGGGCGTGCTACTCCTCCTGTCACCACATCTCCTCCACTGGGTCCACCCACTTCTTGGCCCATGTGGCGCCTTTCAGAGGCATCAAGTACAAGTCGCTGCACCTGCACATTGAAGCCACGCTCAGGTGTTTCTTGAACCCACCTGGGGCGGAGGCAGCACGTGCTCAGATCTTGCCAGCAGCCGGCCAAAGCAGCCTGTAACCACCGGACCTCAGCTAGCGGGGCACAGCTGCAGCTTCAAAAAGCCCCACAGGGCGGGGCACAGGGGCTCATGTCTGTAATCCCAGCACTTTGGGAGGCCAAGGCAGGCAGATTACCTGAGGTCAGGAGTTCGAGACCAGCTTGGCCAACATGATGAAACCCCGTCTCTACTAACAAAAGTTAGTTGGGCGTGGTGGCTCACGCCTGTAATCCCAGCTACTTGAAAGGCTGAGGGAGGAGAATCGCTTGAACCTGGGAGGCAGAAGGAAGTTGCAGTGAGCTGAGATCGTGCCACTGCACCTCAGTCTGGGTGACAGTGTGACCCTGTCTCAAAAAAAATAATAAGGCCAGGCATGGCGGCTCATGCCTGTAATCCCAGCACTTTGGGAGGCCGAGGTGGGTGGATCACTTGAGGTCAAGAGTTCAAGACCAGCCTGGCCAACATGGTGAAACACATCTCTACTAAAAATACAAAACTTAGGTAGGCATGGTGGCGCCTGCCTGCAGTTTCAGGTATTCGGGAGGCTGAGGTGGGAGAATTGCTTGAACCTGTGGGGCAGAGGTTGCAGTGAGCCAAGATCGCACCACTGCACTCCAGCCTGGATGACAGAGTGAGACTCCGCCTCAGAAAAATAATAATAAAAAGAAATAGGGGCCGGGCGCTGTGGCTCACGCCTGTAATCCCAGCACTTTGGGAGGCTGAGGCAGGTGGATCACCCGAGATCAGGAGTTCAAGACCAGCCTGACCAACATGGTGAAACCCCATCTCTACTAAAAATACAAAAATTAGCCAGGTGTGGTGGCAGGCACCTGTAATCCCAGCTACTCGGGAGGCTGAGGCAGGATAATGGCTTGAACCTGGGAGGCAGAGGTTGCAGAGAGCAGAGATTGCACCATTGCGCTCCAGCCTGGGCAACAAAAGCGAACATTCATCTCAATAATAATAATAATAATAAATTAGTTGGGCATGGTAGCACATGCCTGTAATCCCAGCTACTCAGGAGGCTGAGGCAGGAGAATCGCTTGAACCCAGGAAGCGGAGGTTGAGCCCAGAGTGCCACTGCACTCCAGCCTGGCGACAGAGTGAGACTCTGTCTCAAAAAAATAAGTAAATAAATAAAAATAAAATAAAATGGAACAAATAAAATAAGTAAATAAATAAATACATGCCAGACAGATCAAACAGGAGTTGTCTGAGGAGTATGAGACCCCCTAGAGGCCAGTGCTCCCAGCTTGCAGCCCTCACCCCCTCCTAAATTGGTAGTGGTGCCCAACCATACCAGTCAGTAGGCCACGTGGGCAGGTATGAGTGGGTGGGCCTGGAAGGGACGTTACAAAGGGGCGACAGAGAGTAGAAGAGGAGGGGCCTTCCAGATTGTCGCCAATCTGGAAGCTGCTAAGAGCCTGTCTGTCACTGACAGAGAAAGAGCAGACCCTGTGCAGGCTGCAAAGTCCTTGAGTTGTAGGAAAGCCCAGGTATCAACCGCCTTCAGGCCTGGAGCAGGAAGGCTTTGGGGTGCAAGATAAGGCAGGGTGAGGGGCCCTGGCATTATGACATTTTAAGGAAGTTTTTTCCAGAGGAAATTAAAACAACCAGGCATCTGTTTATAAATCCCTTTCACTGAAACAGCATTAGCAGTTAAAAAACCCCACGTAGGGCCGGGCACGGTGGCTCACACCTGTAATCCTAGCACTTTAGGAGGCCGAGGCAGGCGGATCACAAGGTCAGGAGATCGAGACCATCCTGGCTAACATAGTGAAACCCCGTCTCTACTAAAAACACAAAAATTAGCTGGGCGTGGTGGCAGGTGCCTGTAGTCCCAGCTACTTGAGAGGCTGAGGCAGGAAAATGGCATGAACCCGGGAGGCGGAGCTTGCAGTGAGCCGAGATCATGCCACTGCACTCCAGCCTGGGCGACAGAGCGAGACTCCTTCTCAAAAAAAAAAAAAAAGAAAAGAAAAAGAAACACCACATAGGCCAGGAGTGGTGGCTCACGCCTGTAATCCCAGCACTTTGGGAGGCCAAGGCAGGCGGATCACTGGAGGCCAGGAGTTCAAGACCATCTGGGCAACATGGAGAAACTTCACCTCTACAAAAAGTAGAAATAAAAAAATTAGCCGGTTGCTCCTGCATGTGCCTGTCATCCCAGCTCCAGGCACGTAGACTGAGGTGGGAGGATCGCTTGAGCCCAGGAGTTCAAGGTTGCAGTGAGCCATGATCACACCACTGCTGTCCAGCCTGGGTGACAGAGCAAGACCCTATCTCAATAAAAAATAAGATAAAAAACACCACATAGGCCAGGCATGGTGGCTCACGCCTGTAATCCCAGCACTTTGGGAGGCTGAGGTGGGTGGATCACCTGAGGTCGGGAGTTCAAGACCAGCCTGATCAACATGGAGAAACCCGTCTCTACTAAAAATACAAAGTTAGCCAGGTGTGGTGGCACATGCCTGTAATCCCAGCTACTCGGGAGGCTGAGGCAGCAGAATCGCTTGAACCCGGGAGGCGGAGGTTGCAGTGGGCCAAGATCGCGCCATTGCACTCCAGCCTGGGCAACAAGAGCGAAACCCTGTCTCAAAAAACAAACACAACAACAACAAAAACCACCACATAAACAGAAGGCCCCTCTTGTGCCACTCTCTGTCGCCCCTTCATAACCCCCTTCCAGGCTCACCCTCCCGTTCCCACTCACCTGGCTGACTGACTGTCATGGCTGGAAACGACTACCACCTTAGGAGGAGGTGGGGGCTGCAGGCTGGGGGCACTGGGCTCTTAGTAGTCTCATACTCCTCAGCAAGCTCCTGTTTGATCTGTCTGGTGCTTAGGGGTAACCCTGAGGCAGGGGCCACAGGTGGTGGTGGCAGAGATGACACCTGAGGGCTCACAGGTGGCAGGTCCCACAGTGGGCAAGACTGGCTTGACCTGATGGGGTCCCCTTCAGATGGAGAGAGGCACTCTGGCTTGTATCTGTGTGGCCTGTCTTCTAGTCCCTGGGGATGCAGCTTTCTCTCCCTATGGTGTGGGCCCAGATGAGTAGGCTGTTTTGTAGTCTGCTGGGAAGGAAGCCACAATAGCAATGGCAGTGGAAAGGGCAGCCAAGGAGGTGGTGCCCGTAGGCACCAGCGGGAAGAGGTAGGGGCCCTGGGAGTTGTGTGAAAGTGGGTAGGCCCTTGAGAGGAGGAAAAAAGAGAGTTAGAAGAAGAGACCGCGGGAGGTAGGGGGCAACTGGGGCCTGCTTGGCTGTAGAACATCTGACTGTGAGATGGGGCCAGGTATGCTGGCCCTGATGGGTAGAGCCAAAGAGACCCTAGGGAGGAACACATGGCATAAGAGTGTGCATTGGCCAGGCACTGTGGCTCACGCCTGTAATCCCAGCACTTTGGGAGGCCGAGGTGGGTGGATCACCTGAGGTCAGGAGTTCATGACCAGCCTGGCCAACATGGTGAAACCCTGTCTTTACTAAAAATACAAAAATTAGCCGCTCATGGTGGTGAGCGCCTGTAATCCCAGGAACTTGGGAGGCTAAGGCAGAAGAATCACTTGAACCTAGGAGATGGAGGTTGCAGTGAGCCAAGATAGTGCCACTACTGCACTCCAACCTGGGTGACAAAAGTGAAACTCCGTCTCAAAAAAAAAAAAAAAAAAAAGAGTGTGCATGATATGGGGCTACAGCTCTCCAGGTGGTGGGGAAATGCTCCAGGTGGAGGGGGCCTGGAGCTTCCACAGTGTTGCTGCTGGTGGTGATGGTGATGTGTTGGGGGTGATGTGGGCAGTGGATTGGCCTCCAGGAGGAGGAAGCCTAAGAGGCTGCCATAGGGAGGAGGTTGTGGGGGACCCTGGCTCCACACAGCCTGGGCTGGAAGAGAAGATTGAGTATACTTGGGGGGCTGATTGGGGACAGAGAGGCTTGTTGCAAGAGGGAAGGAGTGGGGATACCTGGGCAATGCCTGGGAAGCAGGGTACTAGGAGGCAGAGGAAGAGGAGGAAGAACAGGAAGAGGAGGCTGCCGCAGAGCTGCTACTAGAGCATGAATAAAGAAACCTCAGTGGGGCGGAAGAGGAGGAAGCAGGGAGCGGGGGCAGAGGGTGGGCTGAGGGAGCCAGAGTCAAGTCGTTCTCTGGGCCAGGAGGAAACCCTCCCATTCCCTGCCCCATGGCACAGGGAGAGGACAGATGCTCTCTCCCTGTGCCACAGGGCAGGGGCCCCGGGCCTGGAGGAGAAGACAATGTGTTGGGGTTTTTTGTTTGTTTTGCTTTCTGTGAGACAGATTCTAGATTTGTATCTCAGGCTGGAGTGCAGTGCCACTATCTTGGCTCACTGCAGCCTCTGCCTCCTGGGTTCAAGTGATTCTCCTGCCTCAGCCTCCCGAGTAGCTGGGGCTACAAATGTGCACCACCACGCCTGGCTATTTTTATATTTTTAGTAGAGACGGGGTTTCACCATGTTGGCCAGGCTGGTCTCAAACTACTGACCTCAAGTGATCCTCCTGTGTTGTCCTCCCAAAGTGCTGGGACTACAGTCGTGAGCCACCATGCCCAGCTGCTGAGGCATTGTTGAGGGGGCTTGGGCAGATGGGGGAGGCAGGTTTGGTGCCACATGGGGGAAGGTGGTTGGTGGTGAAGCAGAGGATAGGTTCCCATTACCCATTGGAGTGTTAGACATCTTTGTTGGGGGAGCACCACCAACACGAGCTTGATACTGAAATGTGGGTAGTGCATGCGGGGTGCTGCTTATTCCTACCAGGGGCCCCAGTGGATGAGGCAGCCCCTAACCCCTTGGGACCCACTGGGGGTCCAGATACAACTCCCCCACCAGTCGCCTCACCAGGGTAGAGCTGTGGGTGAGAGTGACAGACCCCAGGAGGGGTCAAGGCTTGTCTTGAACTTTTGGGCTCAAATGATCCTCCCACTTTGGCCTCCCAAAGTGTTAGGATTACAGGCATGAGCCACTGTACCTGGCCAGTAATTTTACTTTTGATAAACCCCAAACAGGAAACAATTCAAATGGCTATCAAAAGATGAATGAATAAATTGTCATATATTCATAGACGGAATTCTCCTCCACAATACAAGGGAGTGAATGGAGGATCTATGCAACAACACGTATGAATCTCAAAATAATTATGCTAAGTATAAAAAAAAAAAAAACAAATAGCCGGGCGTGGTGGCTCACACCTGTAATTCCAGCACTTTGGGAGGCCCAGGCAGGCCGATCACTTGAGGTCAGGAGTTCAAGACCAGCCTGGCCAATATGGTGAAACCCCATCTTTACTAAAAATACAACAATCAGCTGGGCATGGTGGCTCTCGCCTGTAGTCCCAGCTACTCAGGAGGCTGGGGCAGGAGAATCCCTTGAACCCAGGAGGTGGAGGTTGTAGTGAGCCAAGATTGCGCCATTGTACTCCAGCCTGGGCATCACAGCGAGACTCTGTCTCAAAAAAAAAAAAAAAAAGCAAAACACTGAGAGGTTATTTTGAATGGGTTGTGAAACTGAAAGGGGTGAATGGGATGACTCTAAATAATGGTCTAGGACCCATCTCCTCTGTGTTAGGCTGTTCTTGTGTTGTTATAAAGAAATACTTGGCCAGGCATGGTGGCTCACGCCTGTCATCCCAGCACTTTGAGAGGCTGAGGCAGGCTGATCACCTGAGGTCAGGAGTTTGACACCAGCCTGGCTAACATGGCGAAACCCCGCCTCTACTAAAAATACAAAAATTAGCCGGGCATGGTGGCGCACATCTGTAGTTCCAGCTACTTGAGAGGCTGAGGCAGGAGAATGGCTTGAACCAGGGAGGCAGAGGTTGCAGTGAGCTGAGATCACGCCACTGCACTCCAGCCTAGGTGATTGAGCAAGACTTCATCTCAAAAAAATAAAAAACAAAAATAAACAAATAAACACTTCAGGCTGGGTAATTTCTAAAGAAAAGATATTTAATTCGTTCATGGTTCTGGACAGTACAAGAAGCGTGGTGCTGGCATATCCTTCTGGTGAGGGCCTCAGCAAGCTTACAATCGTGGTGGAGGGCAAAGGGGGAGCAGGTGTGTCACATGGCAAAAGCCAGAGCAAGAGAAAGCTAGTGGGGAGGTGCCACATACTTTTAAATAACTGGATCTCCCATGAACTAACTGAGGGAGAACTAACTTATCACCAAGAGGATGGTGTCAAACTATTAATGAGGGATCCACCCCTATGATAGAATCACCTCCCACACTAGGCTCTACCTTCAACACTGGAGATTACATTTCAACATGAGATTTGGAGGGAAAAAATATCCAAACCCTATCACCCTTCATTTTTGCATCTAACGTCTGGAACCTGTGGCTTCCTCCACCTTATCTCAGCTCCCCCCAAAATTTTCTGAACTCTTACCCGTTTGCTGTAACTTCCTTGATCATAAATACAAGAGTCCAATCCAATACAACCGAAACCTCTTCTGAATTTTTTTTTTTCAGATGGAGTCTCACTCTGTCACCCAGGCTGGAGTGAAGTGGCATGATCTCGGCTCACTGCAACCTCCACCTCCCGGGTTCAAGCAATTCTACTCCTCAGCTTCCCGTGTAGCTGGGATTACAGGCACGCACCAGCACACCTGGCTAATTTTTGTATTTTTAGTAGAGATGGGATTTCGCCGTGTTGGCCAGGCTGGTTTTGAACTCCTGACAGGTGATCTGCCTCCCTCAGTCTCCCAAAGTGGTGGGATTACAGGCGTGAGCCACCACGCCTGGCATTTTTTTTTTTTTTTTTTTTGAGACAGGGTCTCACTCCATTGCCCAGGCTGTAGTGAAGTAGCATGATCTTAGTTCACTGCAACCTCTGCCTCCCAGGTTCAAGCCATTCTCCAGCTTCAGCCTCCCTAGTAGCTGGGACTACAGGCATGTTCCACCACACTTAATTTTTTTTTTTTTTTTTTTTTGGTAGAGACAGGATTTCACCATGTTGCCCAGTCTGGTCTCAAACTCCTGAGCTCAAAGTGATCGCTGGCCTGGGCCTCCCAAAGGGCTGGGATTGCAGTCGTGAGCCATCTCACCCAGCCTTCCGCATTCTATTGTTTCATCTTTTCGTATTGTGCATTAGATCTACAGAGTACTCTGCAGGCAGTTAAGTTATAAAATGGTGAGGAAATAGCTCCAATCTCCATATCTCTTTCTTTGGCACAACTGAAGTCAGAGTTGGGGTGGGGTTAGACTGGACTCGTCCCCATCAATTTCAGCATATTTTCATCCAATGTACAGGCAGCTGGCCCTACCTTTTGATACCCTCTTCCTTACCACTGCCAAAATGAAACGAAACAAAACAATACCCACTTGAGACAGACTTTAAGGTGGCCCATGACCCCTGCCTCCGGGTATTCAGCCCCGTATAATCCCCTAATCCCCTTTCCTTGAGTGTGGGCAGGGTCTGTGACTTGCTTTTAACCAATAGACAATGATAAAAATAATGGGATGTCATTCCTATGATTACATTTTTATAAGACTGTCTTGTTAGCTGCCTGGCACTAGAGCCTGCCTCTCTCTCTCTGTGGGTCTCTGTCTTTCTTCCTAGCTTCCAGGAAGCAATCTACTAAGAATCCTACAGCTGAAAGCAAATGAATTCTACCAAGCCAAGGGAGCCTGAAATTGGATCCTTCCCTGCTAAAGCCTCTGAGGAGAACCCAGACCTGGCTGACACCTGGATTGCAGCCTGTGACTCTGAAGCAGAGAACCCAGTTCTGCCTCTCTCTTCCATTTTGAAGGGCAGTCTTGCAGTCTCTGCATTTTAGTCTCTCTTCTTTTTTTTTTTGAAACAGAGTCTTGCTCTGTCGCACAGGCAAGAGTGCAGTGGCACGATTTTGGCTCACTGCAACCTCTGCTTCCCAGATTCCAGCGATTCTCCCGCCTCAGCCTCCCTAGTAGCTGGGATTACAGGTGTGCACTGCCATGCCTGGCTACTTCTTGCATTTTTAGTAGAGGTTTTGCCATGTTGGCCAGGCTGGTTTCGAACTCCTGACCTCAAGCGATCTGCCTGCCTAAGCCTCTCAAAGTGCTGGTTTTACAAGCATAAGCCACCACGCCTGGCCAAGAAATTTCTTGAAATTTCTTATTCACTAACATGGATCATGATTAGCCCTTCCCATTCTCAATTATATTTTGCTGTATTAACCTTTTTATTCTTTTACTTTCCTTTTAGTGTTCTCTGGAAAGGGAGAAAAAAATAACACACGCTCAGTCCAGCATCCTGAAGAGAATGTATATTCTTCCTCTACCTCCATCTTGCAAGACTAGCAGAAAATTTGATCTCAGTCAGTTTTGGGTCCTTTTTAATTCTCATAGTTACATCAGCTTCTAGGAGATTTTAGAGGTGGCCAGGGGCATCTCATCTTTGGGTCATAGAAGCCATTGGCAGGTTTATTTATTTAATTATTTATTTCTGAGACAGAGTCTCGCTCTGTTGCCCAGGCAAGAGTGCAGTGGTACGATCTTGGTTCACTGCAACCTTCACCTCCTGGGTTCAAGCCATTCTTGTGCCTCAGCCTCCTGAATAGCTGGGATTACAGGTGTGTGCCACCACGCTTGGCTAACTTTTTTTTATTTTATTTTTTTGAGATGGAGTCTTGCTCTGTAGCCCAGGCTGGAGTGCAGTGGCTCGATCTTGGCTCACTGTAACCTCCACCTCCTGGGTTCAAGCAATTCCCCTGCCTCAGCCTCCCAAATAGCTGGGATTACAGGCATGCACCACCACACTTGGCTAATTTTTGTATTTTTAGTAGAGGCGGGGTTTCACTATGTTGGCCAGGCTGGTCTCAAACTCCTGACCTCAAGTGGTTCACCCACCTCAGCCTCTCAAAGTGCTAGAATTACAGGCATGAGCTACTGTGCCCAGCCCCTGGCTAACTTTTGTATTTTTAGTAGAGACAGGGTTTTACCATGTCACCATGTTGGCCAGGCTAGTCTTGAACTCTTTTTTTTGTTTGTTTTTTTCTTTTATTTATTTATTTATTTATTTTTCATTATTATTATTTTTTCGTCTCAAACTCCTGACCCCAGGTGATCTACCCGCCTCGGCCTCCCAAAATGCTGGGATTACAAGTGTGAGTCAGCAGATCCAACCTTTTTTTTTTTCTGGAGCCAGTGTCTTGCCCTGTTGCCCAGGCTGGAATGCAGTGTTGTAATTTTGGCTCACTGCAGCCTCAACCTCCTGGGCTCAAGCAATCCTCCCACCTCAGCCTCCCGAGTAGCTGGGACTACAGGCACTTGCCATCACGCTTGGCTAATTTTTAAATTTTTTTGTAGAGACAAGGTCTCACTATATTGCCCAGGGTGGTCTCCATCTCCTGACCTCAAGCAATCTTCCCGCTTTGGCCTTCGAGTAGCTGGGACCACAGGTGTGCATCATTATGCCTGGCTTTTATTTATTTATTTATTTTTTTTTTTTTTTTAGAGACAAGGTCTCACTATGTTGCCCAGTCTGGTCTTGAATTCCTGGGCTCAAGCTATCCTTCCCTCTTCAGCATCCCAAAGTGCTGGAATTACCAGCATGGGAGCCATCTTGCCTAGCCAAAGCTGTTTCAAAAAAAAGAAAACCTGGGCACAGTGGCTCACACCTGTAATCCCAGCACTTTTGGAGGCTGAGGCGGGTGGATCACCTGAGGTCAGGAGTTCGACACCAGCCTGATCAACATGGAGAAACCCTGTCTCTACTAAAAATACAAAAAATTAGCCGGGCATGGTGGCACATGCCTATAATCCCAGCTACTCAGGAGTCTGAGGCAGGAGAATTGCTTGAACCCGGGAGGCAGTGGTTGTGGTGAGCTGAGATCATGCCATTGCAATCCAGCCTGGGCAACAAGAGCGAAACTCCATCTCAAAAAAGAAAAGAAAAAAATACTCCTATATGTGGCATGCCAGGATCAGTGCTGAGGCCCCTTCTTTTCTTTCTTACGCAATATCTCTAGGTAACCTATCCAATCCTGGGCTCAACTGATCACCAATGATCCACAAATCTAACTTCAGCCTTGCTTGAATCTCCCCTGAATCTAGCCTGTGCACGCAGTGACATTTCCTTCTGGATGCTTGATAGGCAGCTCTAATTTCCCCCTAATACCTACCCCTTCCCTGTCTTCCTAAGTCTGATTTATGATTTATCACCATCTACTCAGTTTCTTATAAAAAATCTAAAGAACATCCTTGACTCCTCTTTCCATTAAATCTACATCCTATCCACCAGTAATTCATATAAACTCCACTTTCTAAATAATCCCCAATTCAACTACTTCATACCATGTTCTCTGCTACCATCATCTCTCACTGGACACTCAAACACCCTCCTAATTGGTTTCCTTACCTCCTCTTCTGACTCTCTGTAGTCCATCATCCACTCAGATGCCAGGATGATCTTTTATAAAGGTAATTCAGATCTAGTTACTCCCCCTTCTTTTTTCTTTTCTCTTCTCTCTTCTTTCCTTTCTTTCTTTTTTTTTTTTTTTTTTTTGACAGAGTCTTGCTCTGTCACCCAGGCTGGAGTACAATGGCCCAATCTTAGCTCACTGCAACTTCCGCCTCCTGGGTTCAAGCAATTCTTCTGCCTCAGCCTCCCGAGTAGCTGGGATTACAGGGGCACGCCACCACACCTGGCTAATTTTTTGTATTTTTAGTAGAGACAGGGTTTCACCATGTTAGCCAGGCTGGTCTCAAACTCCTGACCTCATGATCCGCCTGCCTCAGCCTCCCAAAGTGCTGAAATTACAGGTGTGAGCCACTGCGCCTGGCCTTTACTCCCCTTCTTCTTTTTTTTTCTTTTTTGAGATGGAGTTTCACTCTTATTGCCCAGGCTGGAGTGCAATGGCGCGATCTTCCCTCACTGCAACCTCTGCCTCCTGGGTTCAAGTGATTCTCCTGCCTCAGCCTCCCAAGTTTCTGGGATTACAGGCATGTGCTACCACAGCCAGCTAACTTTGTATTTTTAGTGGGGATGAGGTTTCACTATGTTGGTCATGCTGGTCTTGAACTCATGACCTCAGGTGTCGAACTCATGACCTCAGGTGGTCCACCCACCTTGGCCTCCCAAAGTGCTGGGATTACAGGCATGAGCCACGGCACCTGGCCTTACTCATTTTCTTAAAACCATCCATCGGCTTCAAGTTGCAGTTAGTTTTAAAACCTAAAGTCTGGCTGCGCGCAGTGGCTCACGCCTGTAATCCCAGCACTTTGGGAGGCCGAGGCAGGTGGATCACCTGGGGTCAGGAGTTTGAGACCAGCCTAGCCAATATAGTGAAACCCCGTCTCTACTAAAAATATAAAAAGTAGCCGGGTGTGGCGGCAGGTGCCTGTAATCCCAGCTACTCAGGAGGCTGAGGCAGCAGAATTGCTTGAACCCAGGAGGCAGAGGTTGCAGTGTGCCGAGATCACGCCACTGCACTCCAGCCTGGGGGACAAGAGTGAGACTTCATCTCAAAAAAAAAAAAAAAAAAAAAAAAAACCAACCTAAAGTCCTTTCTATGATTTACAAATTCCTACACAATCTAATACCTACGTTGCTTTGTACATATTGGCACCATTCTTTCCCACCTTATGACCTTTGTTGGCTATTCCTTTGGTTTCAATTGTTCTTTAGTAGGATTGCGGTATAGCTAATTTCTTATCATTCAGAGCTCAGCTTAAATGCTACTCCCTCAGAGGTCTTCCCCGGATACCCAATGTAAGTAGCCACTCTTAAAATTATCTGCTTAGCATTTATTGTTGGTTTTCTCATTTACTGGTGCCTTTTTAAAATTTCAATATTTGAATAGATGACACGTTCACATGCTTCCAAAAAATGAAAAGTAATAAATAGGTATACAATGAGAAGTCTCTCTTGCTCCTCCTACCTCCTAGTCCTCTGTCTCCCAGGTCCTACCCCTAGATATTTTGTGCAAATATTTTTCTTTTTTTTTTTTTGAGACGGAATCTTACTCTGTCTCCCAGGCTGGAGTGCAGTGGCACATTCTCGGCTCACTGCAACCTCTGCCTCCCGGGTTCAAGCAATTCTCCTGCCTCAGCCTCCTGAGTAGCTGGGATTATAGGCGTTAGCCATCACACCTGGCTAATTTTTGTATTTTTAGTAGAAACAGGGTTTCACCATATTGGTCAGGTTGGTCTCGAACTCCTGACCTTGTGATCTGCCCGCCTTGGCCTCCCAAAGTGCTGGGATTACAGGCGTGAGCCACCACGCCCAGCTTTTTCCTTCTTTCTTTTGTTTTTTTTTTTTTTTTTGAGACAGAGTCTTGGTCTGTTGTTTCTCAGGCTGAAGTGCAGTGGTACAATCTTGGCTCACTGCAACCTCTGCCTTCTAGGTTCAAGCAATTCTGCTGCCTCAGCCTCCCAAATAGCTGGGACTACAGGCGTGTGCCACCACGCCCGGCTATTTTTTTGTATTTTTAGTAGAGATGGGGTTTCACCATGTTGGCCAGGCTGGTCTCAAACTCCTGACCTGGTGATTTGCCCACCTTGGCCTCCCAAAGTGCTGGGATTACAGGCGTGAGCCACCGCTTCTGGCCTTATTTTTTTTTTCACAAATAGTAACTTACTATATAATCTCTTATAGAATCTTGTGCTTTCTTTTTGTCTTCATGTAGCAGGGAGATCTGGCTAACTTATTATTTATTTATTTATTTGAGACAGAGTTTTGCTCTTGTCGCCCAGGCTGGAGTGCAGTGGCATCATCTCAGCTCACTGCAACCTCCGCCTCCCAGGTTCAAGTGATTCTCCTGCCCTAGCCTCCCGAGTAGCTGGGATTATAGGCATGCGCCACCATGTCTGGCTAATTTTGTATTTTTAGTAGAGACAGGGTTTCTCCATGTTGGTCAGGCTGGTCTTGAACTCCTGACCTCAGGTGATCCGCCTGCCTTGGCCTCCCAAAGTGCTGGGATTATAGGCTTGAGCCTCTGCACCCAGCCTGACTAACTTATTAGTAGGATTTTAGATAGTTCAGAGTACAATAGGAGGGCAGGAGAACCAGGTTCAGGTTCAAGACAAAGAACTGAGACAAAGAACCACAGCAACAGATACCATTTGGCCAACATATGCTGCCAGATAAGTGAAGCGTTTTCTCCACTCAAGAATCTCCTTGGAGACAGTCCAACTGGCCAAGATTAGGTCATGTATCCAACCTTTGACTGTACAGGTCACTGAGAGGAAAGATATAACAATGTCCTGATACCCCTTGGCTTCTGTATGGGTTACTTTGGCTGTGCCCAAGTGGGGAGAGGTAATTCACCAAAAGGAAATTAAACTGTGATTAGGAAGAATTAGGATGGGAGAATAGCCAATAAACAAGGGTATTAATAGTACCTACAGAGTTCATGCCTTTTTATGCATTAAGTATACCTTTTATATATTAAGTATATATTTAGTAAAACAAAAAAAAAATCTAGGTCAACAGTAGAGGTCCAAGAATATTGTTTTTCTTTTAAAGGACGTGGTACATTATTCGAATTGGAAAAATCCTGCCACGAATCCATGTTAAAGAGATGTTTTCCAGCTGCCTTACTATGAAGTCAGCGTTTCACCAGCAGAGGGCAATTGGTCTGTAAGGCATAACAAAAAGACCTTGTATTAAGTCAGTCATAGCCTTTGAAAGGCCATTAGTTAACCAAAGGCCATATTTAAGTTTTGCTTTGTAAGGTCTCTACGAAATACTTAGCTAAGGCCATTCTCTTACTCATTTTCTATCTGGGTGAAGGGGATTGGTTTGTTTCTTTAGTTACATTGTTATTTATTATAGACATTTTGATTTGGAGAGGTCTTCAGTAAGAAATTACAACTTTAAGTTAGAGATACAGCAAATTTAATGAGTGGCTAGGGAAACATGTCAGACATATTATGAATACAGGCATGAATGTGAGAACTTGTAGGATATCTTTTTTTTTTTTTTTTTGAGACAGAGTCTCGCTCCGTTGCCCAGGCTGGAGTCAATGGCGCCATCTTGGCTCACTGCAACCTCCACCTCCTGGGTTCAAGGGATTCTCCTGCCTCAGTCTCCTGAGTAGCTGGGACTACAGGCATGCGCCACCACACTCGGCTAATTATTGTTATCTTTAGTAGAGATGGGGTTTCGCCATGTTGGCCATGGTGGTCTTGAACTCCTGACTTCAAGGAATGCACCTGACAGGGACATGCAGGAGCAACTGGCTAATTTTTTTATTTCTATTTTTTGTGGAGATGAGGTTTCTTCATGTTGCCTAGGTTGGTCTTGAACTCCTGGCCTCCAGCAATCTTTCTGCCTCGGCCTCCCAAAATGCTGGGATTACAGGCTTGAGCCACTGCACCCGGCTGGATATCTTTAGTTAAGAATGAATAGATAGGGTTAGGTGAAGTAAACGCTATTAAGGAATGATGGGAGATAAGACGGGAAGCAGATTATAGAGAGCTTTGACAATGAACCTAAAGTGTTTGTCCTATAAAGGATTTTTGAACAGAGGTATTCAACATAAAAAGCAGTAATATTAATCTGGCAGTTGTGTGCAAGATGGGCTGAAAAAACAGATCCAGTAAGTCAGGAAACATTAATTGTCCATATATGCTATGACATTCCAAGCCAGCTGGGAATTACTGGTGTGATCTTTGGTTTGTTGCAGCAGTCACTAGCTAAATAATATATTCCTATTGGAGCCATGATGTGACACAGGAAACTGCATCAAATTCTTCCAACTTCCTCATTAAATTGATACTCATAGGTGACTTTCAGTCTCAATAAATTGAGAATTTCTCCCAATATTAATGACATTCTCACGGTGCTGGACCCTTTCTTGCCTTCCTCTGAACTATCAGAATTTATATTCATATTTTTCTTAATCGTTATAATACTGTCTTAAATTGTATATATTTTATCTTTAGTGCTAATTTATCCAATGCTACAATTTTTTTTAAATTTAATTTACTTTTTTTTTTTGAGGCGGAGTCTCGCTCTGTCGCCCACGCTGGAGTGCAGTGGCGCCATCTTGGCTCACTGCACGCTTTGCCTCCTGGTTTCACGCCATTCTCCTGCCTCAGCCTCCCGAGTAGCTGGGACTACAGGCGCCCACCACCACGCCCAGCTAATTTTTTGTATTTTTAGTAGAGACCGGGTTTCACCGTGTTAGACAGGATGGTCTCGATTTCCTGACCTCATGATCCGCCCGCCTCGGCCTCCCAAAGTGCTGGGGTTACAAGCGTGATGGGGTTACAAGCGTGAGCCACCGCACCCGGCCTAATTTTTATTATTATTTTTTTGAGACAGAGTTTTGCTCTTGTTGCCCAGGCTGGAGTGCAATGGCAAGATCTCAGTTTACCCCAACCTCTGCCTCCCGGGTTTGAGCGATTCTCCTGCCTCAGCCTCCGAGTAGCTGGGATTACACGGCAAGCACCACTACGCCCGGCTAATTTTGTATTTTTAGTAGAGGTGGGGTTTCTCCATGTTAGGCTGGTCTCAAATTCCTGACCTCAGGTGATCCACCCGCCTCGGCCTCCCAAAGTGCTGGAATTACAGGCGTGAGACACCGCGTCTGGCCATTTGTTTGCTTTTTTTTTTTTTGAGACGGAGTCTCGCTCTGTCACCCAGCCTGGATGGAGTGCAGTGGCATGATCTTGGCTCACTGCAACCTCCGCCTCCCAGGTTCAAGCGATTCTTGTCTCAGCCTCCCGAGTAGCTGGGATTACAGGCGTGAACCACCATGCCTGGCTAATTTTTGTATTTTTAGTAGAGACGGGGTTTCACCATGTTGGTCAGGCTGGTCTTGAACTCCCGACCTCAACTGATCCACCCACCTCGGCCTCCCAAAGTCCTGGGATTACAGGCATGAGCCACTGTGCCCGGCTTAAATGCTACATTTTATTTTGATTCACTCTCTTTTTTTTTTTTTTTGAGACAGAGTCTTGCTCTGTTGCCCAGCTGGAATGCAGTGGTGCAATCTTGGCTCAGTGCCACCTCTGCCTCCTGGGTTCACGCGATTCTTCTGCCTCAGCCTCCTGAGTAGCTGGGACTACAGGTATGCACCACTATGCCCGGCTAATTTTTGTATTTTTAGTAGAGATGGGGTTTCACCATATTGGTTAGGGTGGTCTCGAACTCCTGACCTCCAGATCTGCCCGCCTCGGCCTCCCAAAGTGCTGGGATTACAGGCATGAGCCACCACGCCCGGCTGGTTCAATTTCAATTCACGGAGTTTTTCGAACCTTAATTGTCTAAGTTTCAGGGTTCAATAAATTAAACTTAAAAAATTATTATACTTTCACTTTTGTTATCAAACCACAAATGCATTTTCATAAAAACTTATTAGAAAATCTATTAAGAGGCTGGGCACAGTGGCTCACGCCTGTAATCCCAGCACTTTGGGAGGCCGAGGTGGGCAAATCACCTGTGGTCGGGAGTTGCAGACCAGCCTGGCCCACATGGTGAAATCCTGTCTCTACTAAAAATACAAAAAAATTAGTCGGGCGTGGTGGCACACGCCTGTAGTCCCCAGCTACTTGGGAGGCTGAGGCATGAGAATCGCCTGAACCCCGGAGGTGAAGGTTGCAGTCAGCCGAGATCATGCGACTGCACTCCAGCCTGGGTGACAGAGACTCTGTCTCCAAAAAAAAAAAAAAAAAAAAAAAAAATTATTAGTCTGTTTAAATTGCTACTTTGTTTTGTTTCAAATGACAATTTTTGTTCAATAATCTGCTTCATTTTCAATTTCTTTAACTTAGTATGGCTGACTAAATCTGTCAGCTTTAATACATAAACCATTTCTTTCTCATAAAGTATTGATATCTCTGTTAGAATATCATTTAAAACTAAATCTCCTAGCCAGGCCCAGTGGCTCATGCCTTTAATCCCAGCACTTGGGGAGGCCGAGGTGGGTGGATCACTTGAGGTCAGGAGTTCAAGACCAACCTGGCCAACATGGTGAAACTGTCTCTACTAAAAATACAAAAAATTAGCTGGGCATGGTGGTGAGCACCTGTAATCCCAGTTACTCAGGAGGTTGAGGTAGGAGAATAGCTTGCACCCAGGAGGTGGAGGGTGCAGTGAGCTGAGATCACACCACTGCACTCCAGCCTGGGCGACAGAGCAAGACTCCATCTCAAAAATAAAACAAAAATACTAAATCTCTTGAAAACGTTCTTAGTCTACAAATGTTTAACTATTCCCATTTTAGTTTTTCTTAAGTGACTTACAAGTTTTGGTGAGATTTACAAACTACTTTTACAGCTTACCATTAGTACTACCTCACCCACTGAGGTCCAAATATCTTCCATTACTTATTATAGCAACTCTGAGATCTTTGAGTATATATTTCTTTCTTTATGTACAGTGATAAATATAATTCAGTAATAATTATATTACTGGTCATTCTCCTAAAGCATACTTTATAAAGAATACGTATGATAAGGCAGATGTTACCCAGATCTCTCTCATTAATCAATGGTCATTAGGCATTCTAACAATTAACTTGAACTATATACACTGAAATTTATATTACTAATATTATTGCTTATTACACTTATTCTTTACCAACCAGTACAAAGTCTAGTAACACTGTAAGGTCCAAATATTCAGTAAGATAAATATTACAAGATTAATGAAATGACTACAGTGAGTCTTCAGTTAACCAAATGTGGGTATGGGGAGCCAAATGCCAACTGCATTATATTTAAATTCACATTATTGTAGGTTCCATTATCATGAGCCTTTTCCTGTAGTTTTTTGTTTTTTTTTTGAGATGGAGTCTCATTCTTTCCCAGGCTGGAGTGCAGTGGCGTGATCTCAGCTCACTGCAACCTCCACCTCCCAGGTTCAAGCGATTCTCCTGCCTTAGCCTGGCGAGTAAGTGGGATTACAGGCGTGTGCCACTACGCCTGGCTAATTTTTCTATTTTTAGTAGAGACGCAGTTTCACCATGCTGGCCAGGCTGGTCCTTGAACCCCTGACCTTGGCCTTCCAAAGTGCTGGGACTCTATTTCAAATAGTGAATATCAGCCACTATGACATAATTGTGATACAGATGGAATAGTAGAGAGAGATTATAGAAAGGAAACTGTTATTAGAATAAATCGGTGCTTTTCTTTTCTTTTTTTTTTTTTGGAGACGGGAGTCTCCCTCTGTCGCCCAGGCTGGAGTGCAGTGGCGAGATGTCGACTCACTGCAAGCTCCGTCTCCCGGGTTCATGCCATTCTTCTGCCTTAGCCTCCCGAGTAGCTGGGACTACAGGCGCCCGCCACCACGCCCAGATAATTTTTTGTGTTTTAGCAGAGATGGGGTTTCACTGTGTTAGCCAGGATGGTCTCGATCTCCTGACCTCGTGATCCGCCTGCCTCGACCTCCCAAAGTGCTGGGATTACAGGCGTGAGCCACCGTGCCCGGCCTAACCAGTGCTTTTCAAACTTTTAAACACATTTAAGTGTGCATAGAGAATGAGAGGCAGCGTGTACAGAAGATTCAGGTACTTTTTTCTTTTTTTTTTGAGATGGAGTTTTGCTCTTGTTGCCCAGGCTGGAGTGCAGTGGTGCGATCTTGGCTCACTGCAACCTATGCCTCCCGGGTTCAAGCAAATCTCCTGCCTCAGCCCCCCAAGTAGCTAGGATTACAGGCGTGTGCCACCATGCCTAGCTAATTTGTATTTTCTTAGCAGTGACGGGATTTCACCATGTTGGTCAGGCCAGTCTCGAACTCCTGACTTCAAGTGATCCACTCGCCTTGGTCTCTCAAAGTGCTGGGATTACAGGCATGAGCCACTGCGCCCAGCAAAGCCAGGTACTTTGATCTGTATTCAAGACCCTGGCATTCCTCAGTAAATGCTTGAAGAAAACATGTGAAGTATCTAGTACCCGGTAAGATACTTCGTAAGTATGTATTTCCTTGCCCTCTTTCTTCCACAGTACACTGATTAAAAAAGAGTCAATGGATAGATCTTGAGATTATCTAGATGGGAGATATCTAGAAGAGAAGATGGATTGAGATTTCCCCTCAATAGACAGGGGGAAATTCAAGCACATGAGAGAACCTAGGGCAGGTCAAACTCTTCTGGAAAATAGCAGACTATGTAAAGACAGACCTAAAGTAGAGGGAAGGAAAGTTAGGAGAGTTTATATTTAGTGGGAGAAGAGAGGAAGAAGAGAAGCAGGGGATCTTTAATAAGACATCTCTGCCACCGGGCGTGGTGGCTCACGCCTGTAATCCCAGCATTTTGGGAGGCAGAGGCGGGCTGATTACCTGAGGTCAGGAGTTTGAGACCAGCCTGGCCAACATGGTGAAACCCCATCTCTACTAAAAACACAAAAATTAGCTAAGCATGGTGGCACACGCCTGTAATCCGAGCTACTCGGGAGGCTGAGGCAGGAGAATTGCCTGAGCCCAGGAGGCGGAGGTTGCAGTGAGCTGAGATCGTGCCACTGCACCCCAGACTGCCAGACAGAGTGAGACTCTGTCCCAGAACAAAACAAAACAAAAAAAATAGAAATCTCTGCTAGGAAAGAAAGATTAGATGGAAAATAAAGGCGTTGCAGAGGCTGGAATGTGTAAACTCACAATGGTTCCAACAGCAGTTCTGAAAATGTTCCCCAGCAGCACTGAGCAACACGGATGCGCAAAGAATATGGATGTTTGGATTTATCCAGGACTGGGAGTTGGCAAGATAAGAATGGGCAAGGAAAGGAGAAAAGTGATCTGAGAGTGAATGCTCCTTAAGTGTCATTGAAGTGAGTGACTATAGAGTACAGGTGAGGTAGAGAAAGAAGTAAAGTAGAAAGAAGTTCACAGAGTGAACAGAGAACAGTTGATGGTTTTAAGATCTTGCCGAGTTCAGAAGGTGGTTTATGGCAACATAACTGGCATTCACTTTTCTGTGTTAATAGCTATGACTACAGATCAAGTGAAGAGTTTTGATTATTCTACAAGTAAAATGACTGTTAAAAGTCCCCAATTTGGCTGGGTGTGGTGGCTCATGCCTGTAATCCCAGTACTTTGGGAGGCCGAGGCAGCTGGATCACCTGAGGTCAGAAATTCGACACCAGCCTGGCCAACATGGTGAAACCCCATCTCTACTTAAAAAAAAAAAAAAAAAAAAAAAAATTAGCCAGGCAACGTGGCAGGCATCTGTAATCCCAGCTACTTAGGAGGCTGAGGCAGGAGAATCGCTTGAACCCGGGAGGTGGAGGTTGCAGTGAGCCGAGATCGCGCCACTGCACTCCAGCCTGGGCAACAAGAGTGAAACTCTGTCTCAAAAAAAAAAAAAATTCCCAATTCAATGACAAACATTTCTGATATTGACAAAGACAAGATAAAATTGACAAATGAATAATGAAGAACACCAGGCCAAAATTAATTTGATAGGCAAGGAACAAATCTACTTAAGCAATTTTTACACTTAAAGATAGACATTTTAATGTTTCTAGTCAGTGTTAGATTTTTAAAAATAATGTTTTTTAAAAGTATGGGTTCATAAAGTTCAACTTTCCATACTATAACATCAATAGCCATGATTTTAACAGGTTTCCTTATCACTATTAAAATGGGAGATTTAAACTATTTTAAAAGTTACTAAAGACAGCACCCAACTTTTCAAAGATTTAGGTTGAATGCTTGGGTGAGGATTTCTCATACAAATATATGGTAAATAGATCCTAAGTAACATATTATAGAACAAACCAAGCAAAACATGTTTCTAAGGGAAACATAAACTTTCATTTTGGGATGTCAACAAATCAAATATTGAAATCAGCTTTTTTTTTTTTTTTGTCCTACCTCTTGGGCCACAGATGACTTCAGTGGCTTGGGTCTAGAAATTATAGAAAACTGGTAACAAGGTCAGGGTTAAGGCACTAAAAAACTAATTAGTGCTTGATATTAAGCCTTTGGTTACTTTTCAGTCAGGCCCTCTCAGGCTAACACTTTCTTTCCTTTAATCAGGGCGATTAAAGATGCCTACTCACTTTCCATTCAAGCACCTATTGTCTTCAAGGGGGGTGGTGATGTGGGCGGGAAGGAAAAGGGCATTTTTCCATGCTTTTGTACTTAAGGTAAGAAAACAACCCTTTTAAGATTGTCACTATCAATGATGGGGAAATATAATAAGGTTCAAAGGCTCCCTTCTAAAATATCCCATACTCTCTTTTTCCGCTTCCCAATTGGAAAGGGAATGCTGTACCCATATACTAAACAGTTTGGGGCACATAAATGTTACATTACAAGGGAGAAAAAAAGATTTAGACTAGCATGTGAATTTCATCAAGCAGAGACACCTTGGTTAAAAAGCAAAACTTGTGGGGTGGAGAGGAAGGAAAAAAGGAAAATGTAAAAAAAGGACCGGAGTGCTTACTGTTTATCATTATCAGCCTTTTCTTTTTTTTTCTGAGATGGAGTCTTGTTCTGTCACCACCCAGGCTGGAGTGCAGAGGCGCTATCTCGGCTCACTGCAAGCTCCGCCTCCTGGGTTCACACCATTCTCCTGCCTCAGCCTCCCGAGTAGCTGGGACTACAGGTGCCCACCACCACGCCCAGCTAATTTTTTGTATTTTTAGTAGAGACGGGGTTTCACTGTGTTAGCCAGGATAGTCTCGATCTCCTGACCTTGTGATCCACCCGCCTTGGCCTCCCAAAGTGCTGGGATTATAGGCGTGAGCCACCGCGTCCAGCCCATTATCAGCCTTTTCATAGAAGACTTCAGTGAGGGTGTTTCCAGGGGGGAAAAGTGAGATATTCTTTACAGCAGCATTTAGGAAAAAAAGAGATTGGTCTTTGGGCCAGCTAGCTAAAAGAAACTGGCTTGGAACTGCCCAGATAGTACAGTTAGAAAGTGTATGGATAAAAATTCCTGGAAGCAAGTCTTTTTTATTGACGGAATAAACACAACACTGATGGTAGGAGGGTAGAATTGGTGGCAATGTCCTGTCACTGCAATTGACATTCAAAGCAGACCTACATAACTGTGGCTGCTTTTGATTCTTTCAACTTTGAATTTTGATTATCTGTACAGAGGGGCTTCTAAATGAAAACGAATTCACTTGCATCACCCTTACTCACCTATTTACTGTTTCTGGAGAATAACAAATTTTTTAAAAGGTGGTAAAGCTAAAAGACAAAAAAAAGATTAACTAAAATAAGCTATGAGGCCCAATCAAGAATGGCTTAACATTATTCATTTTCTTCTTTGAACATCTTACTTAAGTGTTTTATTAGGGCTACTAGCTCAGGGTTCCCACCACGTGCATCAATCTGTTTATAGGCTTTAGCTTCCAGCTCTTTAAGAGTATTACGAGTGTATTCAAAAGAACCTACATCCTCAAGATAATGTACACAGTATTTTTTTATATCTATGTTTTCTGTTCTCTGGCGCAAGATATTCTGCACCTGGGTGCTTTCAGGCCTCGACCAAATAGCATGAATAGTAGGAAATGAGAACTTCCCCTCTGTCAGATCTTCACAAAAACTTTTGTTTTCACTATATTCTTTGGAGTGTAGATTAGCATAATCATCCCTAATTTGGAAAAAGAGCCCAAGTGTATTAAGTAGTGGTTTTAAATCTTCTTTGTAATCAGAGAACAACTGCATGAGACCTACTGCTAATCCAAACAGTCCACCTGTTTTCTGCAGCACCATAGCTTTATATTCTTCTTCAGTGGGACAAGTGTAATTATCTCTCCAGTAAATATCTAGGCCTTGTCCCTGATGGAGTTCCAAAAGCTGGCGGGTAAAAAGCTTCACTGCATCTGGGTGATCAAGGGTTAAGACTTTCTCCAAGCCAAGGAAATACACATAATTGGCAGAATTGATGACAGATGGGATTCCATAGATGCTGTGGGCCACTGGAAAGCCACGTCGGAGTTTTGAGTTGTCTTCAATATCATCGATGAGTAAACTGGCATTATGCAACATTTCTGTCACTTCAATAATAATCTAATAAAAAAGAATTGAAAATTTCACTTATTTGAACTATTCAAAACTTACTCAGTTTAATTAACAGATTATGAAAGTCTCAGGTGTATTAATTTTCACAACTAATAAATATTTAGCAACCTCAATATAAAATAATATCTTGCATGAGGACTAAATTCAATCAAGAACTAGGAATATTTTTATGTGATAGCTATTAATTTCTTGGGGATTAATGAGATTAGAGTTGCCTAATACCTGTAGCTTGTCCTCTGGAACTTTCAGCCAATGATTAAATGCCTGTGAAAGTTTGGTTCTCACTTGTTTACCTGCAATTTAAAAATAAAATGTGATAATGTGATAAGTGTTTTAATTATGAGTATTTTAACTACAAAAAACACATTCAGAAACTGCCTTTAAATTGATCAGACTTGCTAAATCCAGCCTCATCAATCCATTACCTACTGCAGAGCTTGCCTTGCACTGCTCAATAACCCATTCTCAACCACTCCGAAATCCGGATCATAAAGTGCACAACCTTCTAAAATTAGGGCAGGCACGGGAGACTCTAAAGCACTTCAGTGGCCTACTAGTCCATTCTTTTCATCTGAACTTGAATAAACAATTTTAAAGTAGGATGGGCTTTTAGGACTTAGGACCTAATTTATTTCTTGTTTTGAAAAGGAAGCTAGTTTATTTATTTATTATTTGAGACAGAGTCTTGCTCTGTTGCCCAGGCTGGAGTGCAGTGGCATGATCTCCGCTCACTGCAAACTCCACCTCCTGGGTTCACATGATTCTCGTGCCTCAGCCTCCTGCGTATCTGGGACTACAGGCACACACCACGCCTGGCTAATTTTTGTATATTTTGTAGAAAGGGGGTTTTAATATGTTGCCCAGGCTGGTCTTCAACTCCTGAGCCCAAGCGATACACCCACATCGGCCTCCCAAAGTGTTTGGATGACAGGCGTGAGCCACTGTGCCAGGCCAAGAAGCTAGTTTAGTGTTCAGTTAATTGGCACTACCTATTTTACATAACTATAGGTACTGTTAATAAAATATATTTTACTATTACCTCATAGAATTACCTCTTGAAATTATCTATTTCTCCTTTAAATTAAGGTTTTAGAGATGGGGAAGCTCTGCTTCTTTCCTTTCAAAAATGAGATCATCATGCACTGAAGTATTCCTTTTAATATCCTGAGTTTAGTCAAAAGCTAATCTCATTATTTTGACTAGGGACATTCATTTTTCAGTATCTTCTTTTTTTCTTTCTTCCTTTTTTTTTTGAGACAGGGTCTCACTCTGTCACCCAGGCTGGAGTGCAGTGGTGTGTTCACAGCTCACTGCTGCCTCCACCTCTTGGGCTCAAGTGATCCTTCCACCTCAGCCTCCTGAGTAGCTGGCACTATAGGTGCAAGTGACCACGCCCGGTTAATTTTTGTTTTTGTAGAGACAGTGTCTTGTCATGTTGCCCAGGCTGGTCTCAAACTCCTGGGCTCAAGCAATCCGGCCACTACAGCCTCCCAAATTGCTTAAATTACAGACGTTGAGTCACCTTGCCCAGCAGTATCATCTTTTTCTTACACGGAAAGCTCAAGATAGGTCTTTTTGTTTTTTGGTTTTTTTTTTTGAGACGGAGTCTCATTCTGTTGCCCAGGCTGGATTGCAGCGGCATGATCTCGGCTCACTTGCAACCTCCGCTTCCCAAGATCAAGCTATTCTCCTGCCTCAGCCTCCTGAGTAGCTGGGATTACACGCATGTGCCACCATGCCTGGCTAATTTAAGATAGGCCTTTGGATAGAAGTTACCACTAGAAGTCATTGTAGTCATATACAAAGGAATGCTAGATAAAAACCATGGCCAGTTCACTTAGTAAAAATGTTCTATAAATTTTCTGCTAAACGAACGCATGGTAATAACATCCTAATTTTAGATAAGGCTTCAGGAAAATGGTTACATAAAAAGTTAAAAGTAAAATACTGTTTTCTTTTTTTTTTTTTGGAGACGGAATTTCGCTCTTGTCACCCAGGCTAGAGTGAAATGGCGTGATCTCGGCTCACTGCAACCTCCGCCTCCTGGGTTCAAGCGATTCTCCTGCCTCAGCCTCCCAAGTAGCTGGGATTACAGGCGCCTGCCACCACGCCTGCCTAATTTTTGTATTTTTAGTAGAGACGGGGTTTCACTATGTTGGCCAGGCTGGTGTCAAACTCCTGACCTCAGGTAATTCACCCATGTTGGCCTCCCAAAATGCTGGGATTACAGGTTTTTTTTTTTTTTTTTGGAGACAAAGTCTTGCTCTCTCACCCAGGCTGGAAAGCAATGGCACGATCTCGGCTCGGCTCACCACAACCTTCGCCTCCTGGGTTCAAGGGATTCTCCTGTCTCAGCCTCCCGAGTAGCTGGGATTACAGGTGTGCGCCACTACCCCTAGCTAATTATTTTGTATTTTTTTTCTGAGATCGAGTTTTGCTCTTGTTGCCCAGGCTGGGGTGCAGTGTCACGATCTTGGCTCACTGCAACCTCCGCCTCCTAGGTTCAAGCTATTCTCCTGCTTCAGCCTCCTGAGTAGCTGGGATTACAGGTGTGCGCCACTAAATCCAGCTAATTTTTTGTATTTTTAGTAGAGACAGGGTTTCATCATGTTGGCCAGGCTGGTCTTGAATTCCTGACCTCAGGTGATCCACCCACCTCGGCCTCCCAAAGTGTAGGGATTACATGTGTGAGCTACTGCGCCCGGCCAATTTTTTGTATTTTTAATAGAGACAGGGTTTCCCCATGTTGGCCAGTCTGGTCTCGAACTCCTGACCTCAAGTCGTCCATATGCTTCGGCCTCTTGAAGTGCTGGGATTACAGGTGCGAGCCACCACGCCCAGCCTATTATTATTATTATTTTTGAGACAGGGTCTCGCTCTGTCACCCAGGCTGGAGTGCAGTGGCACAATCACGGCTCGCTGCAGCCTTGACCTCCTAGGCTCGTCCCCTGAGTAGCTGGGACTACAAGAACAAGCCACCACGCCTGGCTAATTTTATTTTTATTTATTTATTTTTTCTAGAGGCAGGGTTTCGCCCTGTTGCCCAGGCTGGTCTCAAACCCCTGGGTTCAAAAGCAATCTGTCCCACTTGGCCTCCCAAAGTGCTGGGATAATAAGTGAGCCATTGCACCTGGCCTATATCACTTAAACACATTTTTTTGAAGATGAAAAACAGAGTCTCAATGTGAAATTTCATTTTTCATTTTACTTTTGAATGTTATATAGAAAACAGTACAATATATGGCTTATTTTTGAGGTACTACAGTTTTAATACTTTTTTCCCCTCTGATGACATGCTAGTGTTTAGCCTGATACTTTTAAGTTCCCCCCCCCCTTTTTTTTTTCTGAGATGGGGTCTCCCTTTATCACCCAGGCTGGGGTGCAGTGGCATGATCTTGGCTTACTGCAGCCTCGACCTCCCAGGCTTCGGTAATCACCCCACCTCAGTCCCCCAGGTAAGCTGGGACTACAGGGGTGTATCATATGCCTGGCTAATTTTTTGTATTTTTAGTAGAGACAGGGTTTTGCCATGTTGCTCCGGCTGGTCTCGAACTCCTGGGCTTAAGCCATCTGCCCACTTTGGTCTCCCAAAGTGCTGGGAGTACAGGTGTTAGCCACTGCGCCTGGCTAAGTTCCGAAATAATTTCTAACACTGAGGCGAATCACAGAGATCTCTCAAAATTAAAAGATTACTGCTTCCTCTTTAAGATCTAAACATTATTGTCTCTCTTTTTGGAGCCCTTCTTCCTCCACTGCCAGCTTCATCTCTCCCTAATCCCACCCTTCACCTCATCTAGGGCCCCACATTAAGGCAAATAAACAAACATAAACATAAGATGACAGCAAGTATGAGAAATTTAAAAATAAAAGTCATTTTCTTTACTAATTTCAGAAAATCCTTTTTTTTTTTTTTGAGACAGGGTCTCACTCTGTTGCCCAGGCTGGAGTGCAGTGGCGTGATCTCGGCTCACCACAACCTCTGCCTCCTAGGCTCACGTGATTCCCGTGCCTCAGCTGGGACTACAGGCATGCGCTACCATACTTGGCTAATATTTGTATTTTTAGTAGAGACAGGGTTTCACCACGTTGGCCAGGTTGACTTCAGAAAATCCTGATATCATTATTAATATTTATTAGCAAGAGTAATATTACAACAGTATAAATGACCTGGCACACCTCTAAGTTACTTTAGTAACTCTGAAGCTCTCTGTAAAAAAAAAGTGTGTTATGTGCACAGTGCAATGTCATATTTCTTTAGTAGTATCTTTTGAGGTTGTATTCCATCATGGATCAAGAACGTACTTGAATAAAAAGGTGAGGTACCTAATGATAATTTTAAATATGTTATCTAATGTCTTAAAGCATTATTTTCAAGTAATGAGAACTAAAAAAAAAAAAAGTCATAGAAGGTGGTCACAGCATAAGTAAGCATTATGGTTAAAATGTAACTGTAGGCAGTCCTTGCTTTGTAAATAGCAGAGTAAGAGACTTTCAAGCGATGCTTGTTAGACTTTTGTCAGCACTGATAACTGGCTTGCTATTAATGCCAGCCCAGTTCCAGCTAGTGTTTGTGAGCGTGTTCTAAAGGATGTCTGGCAGTAAGAGCTGGGTAGAGTGAAAGTGAAACTGTGCCATGTTTCTCACTGGGAGATACTGAAATAAGTTACTAACTGCTGGATAAACGTCATTCAAAAGCAGTCTCTTGGCTTTTTCTTAAACAGTGGGCAACCTTCCCTTTGAATTCTCCATTTCTGTCATTCCCTCATTCTTCTCATGCATTGACATTAGCAGGCGAGTCTCTATTAGGGTCGGCCAAAATAAAAATGACACTAATTATGGTTTCCAAGGTGTAGCACAGGAGCTAGCATTCTTTTGGCTTTTATCCTTCTGAGGCTCATGAAGAACAGAAATGCACATATTACCATAGAGATGTGCTCATAAAGAAAGGTGTGTACTTTAGCACAGAAATTTAAAAGTGTCTATTGAGAATGAATTGAGAGCATCATTAGAGTTTAGTCACAGTATGGCTAAACAGGTTTTTATGCTTGTCAAATAATTTACCAACTTTTATATTATTTCTTCTTTTTAAAAAAATGTTTAAAACAGAGAGAGGGACTTGTTATGTTGCCCAAGGTGGTCTCAAACTTTTGGTCTCAAGCAATCCTGCCTTGGCTTCCCAAAGTGCTGGGAATACAGGTGTGGGCCACCACACCTGGCCTATATTATTTCTATGAGAAAGAATATTCTAATACAAATGATTTTTTATTACAATAACCCCTGTTTATTATATTCATGAGTTTTTGCTTATTACCATTTCCAGACAAGTTCTTTTTTTTTTTGAGTCGGAGTTATCATTCTGTTGCCAGGCTGGAGTGCAGTGGTGCAATCTCAGCTCACTGCAACCTCTGCCTCCCAGGTTCAGGTGATTCTCCTGCCTCAGCCTCCCGAGTAGCTGGGACTACAGGCATGCGCCACCATGCCCAGCTAATTTTTGTGTTTTTAGAAGAGACGGGGTTTTACCACGTTCGCCAGGCTGGTCTCGACCTCTTGACCTCATGATCCGCCCGCCTTGGCCTCGAAAAGTGCTGGGATTACAGGTGTGAGCCACCACGCCCAGCCTCCAGACAAGTTTTTAAAGAAGCAAAATAAAACAAAAACACACACGTACACGTGAGGTAGGAAGCCATGTCCAGGTGGCACACCGTTATACAGGAATAAAGTGGGCTATGTTTCCAAATACTGTGATTTTAGATACATTATTATTTGGCTCTCAAAGGAACTAGTAGTATATGAAATGCAGTGTATGTGTGAGATGCTGGAAAATACAGACATAGAAGGTAAACTTGAACATGGATGGTAAATAAAGTGTTCTACTGTTAAACAAATCTGCATAACTTCCCCTAATATCTAAACAGTGGGGAATCTGAATGCATAATATCCATAAAGAATACAACCTCCAATGAGATACCAAAATGTTTTAAGTATTTTTATTTTTTAAGGTATGTTAAATAATTGGATATGTTTTAAAGGGTGCCTTCAAAAATTACGTTTCTTTTTAAGAGACAGGGTCTCACTAGGTTGCCCAAGCTGGAGTGTAGTGGCTATTCAAAGGTGTGATCATTGTGCACTACAGCCTTAAACTCCTGGGCTCAAGCCATCCTCCTGCCTCAGCCTCCCAAGCAGGTGGGACAACAGGTGTGTATCACTGCACCTGGCAAAAACTACCTTTTAATAAAGAAAAAATTATAATGTTCTACTTATCATTTTTCTCATATGCATTACCTTAAATAGAAAATCTCAACAGCTAGCAAGTCTAACCTTTTCTATTTGCTAACATTTGAACGACCGCTACTGTATGAAAATGACCCTATATGGACTGCAAGTGAAGTATTACCTGGTAACTGAAGTAAGTATTTATATGGTTCTAGAAGAATTCTTTGGACTGTTTCTTGAGTCTTCTCCATTGGATTTAAACTTCAAAGCTAATCTGTCAAAAAGGAGAAACATAAAGATCACATGAAACTAATCATCTTTGAGTGTCAAACTGCAAAGGAATTTGTATTTCAAGGTGTTTGTGAAAAGACACCTAGTCTGGTTTAAAAAGAAGATTCTGTTGCCGGGCACGGTAGTTCACGCCTGTAATCTCAGCACTTTGGGAGGCTGAGGCGGGTGGATGGCTTAAGTCCAGGAGTTCGAGACCAGCCTGGGCAACATGGCAAAACCTTGTCTCTACTAAAAATACGAAAAATTAGCTGAGGTGGGTAGATCACGAGGTCAGGAGCTCGAGACCAGCCTTCACACCATCTCTACTAAAAATACAAAAATTAGCTGAGCATGGTGGTGTGCGCCTGTAGTTCTGGCTACTTGGGAGGCTGAGGCAGGAGAATTGCTTGAACCTGGGAGGCAGAAGTTGCAGTGAGCTGAGATCACACCACTGCACTCCAGCCTGGGTGAAAGAGTGAGACTCCAGTCTCAAAAAAACAAAAAAAGATTCTACATCTATGAAGCCTTGAAAACATGTTAAGTGAAAGAAGCCAATCTCAAAAGACTACATGTTTTATGATTCCATTTATATGAAATGTTCAGAATAAGCCAATCTACAGAGACAGAAAGTAGATTAGTGGTTAGGAATAGGGACTAACTGCTAATGAGTACGGGGTTTCTTTTTGCAGGGATCAAAATGTTATAAAATTAAATTGTGATGGTTGCACAGCCCTGTGAATACATTAAAAACTGCTGAAATGTACACTTTAAATGGGTGGTATGTAAATTATATCTCAATTAGAAAATTCTTCATTCAAGTGATTATATTGGTCAAAGTGTTGTCTTGGTTTTTAAGTTGTTTTCTTAGTCACGTAACTTATATTAAGCTTTTCCTATTTTAATCAACCACAAAAGGATTAATTTGTCAATGGCAAATGTCAAAACAAACCCAAAGAATTGGAAAGATACCTCTGTATTTAACTGATTACACTAATTAGTAAACATATCCTTTTTTAAATGAGCACTAAGATGAGTATGTTTTATGTATTTAAAATTTAAAGGGATTCTCCTCGTCCCCCTAGTAGTTTCTCTACAATCAATCCATTTCAGAGATTTCTGATTTAAGATACGCATTAACTCAAATGCATATATTTATTAAACATATTCCCCTTTATACTGAAATCTGTCTTATTTCAGTATTTCCTAGAATAACACTCATGGTCTTCCTAGGGTCTCCCTGTACTGTTGAATCTCTATTTCTTTGTATCTGTTTCTATTATGACTTGTCCTCATATTAGGAAACTTTTTCTAACTGCTCTAGCATTTTTGGCACATTTTGGGAAGTTTATTACTTTTATCCTCTTTCTTTTGCTTCTTGGGACTATGATTTAGTCTTTAGAATCCTGAGCCCACTTCTAACCAACTTTTCTACAACAAAAAGGCTAAATGTAATATGGCATCTAATGGCAGTTTGTGGTTAGGGCTGTTCAATGAGTTGCACATCATTGGATTTTGGAATTGGAAACCACTTTAGAAAGTTATCTCAGTATGCCAGAAGATAAAGCACAAGAATATATTTGCTTGAATGAGGGCCACTTTTTTTTGAATGAAGAAAATGAAGTTGAGTTCATGTACTTTGTGTTATTCTGATTGCTCAAAGGTCCTTTTGTTTTTTTTTTTTTGAGACGGAGTTTTGCTCTTGTTGCCCAGGCTGGAGTGCAGTGGCGCGATCTTGGCTCACTGCAACCTCCGCCTCCCAGGTTCAAGTGATTCTCCTGCCTCAGCCTCCCGAATAGCAGGGATTACAGGTTCTCGCCACCACGCCCAGCTAATTTTTTGAATTTTTAGTAGAGATGGGGTTTCACTATGTTGGCCAGGCTGGTCTCAAAACTCCTGACCTCAGGCGATCCACCCGCCTCAGCCTCCCAAAGTGTTGGAATTGCAGGTGTGAGCCACTGTGCCCGGCCTGATCCTTTTTTTCTAAGTCTGGGCCAGAGACTTAGAAATCTTCAATTTAAATATGCATCTTGTATGATTCTGATACAGCTGCTTGAGAATGTTAGGGGAACTGGAAATAGGTTGCTTACATGGTACCACACCACACCACAACTAAGGGGGTGTGGGCTATTGTTATTTATTATAACAGTGAGGATGTGTTCCTTTTTTTTTTTTTGGAGACGGAGTCTCACTCTGTCGCCCAGGCTGGAGTGCAGTGGCATGATCTCGGCTCACTGCAACCTGTGCCTCCTGGGCTCAAGCAATTCTCCTGACTCAGCCTTCTGAGTAGCTGGGACTACAGGTGCCCACCACCACGCCCAGCTAATTTTTTTATTTTAGTAGACACGGGGTTTCACCAGTGTTCCTCGATTTCTAAATTTGCCCTAGTAACTTCATAATGTTAAGTAATAAAAGTCATCTTTTATAGCCCAGTCACCTGATACTATGATCTCATTATTGATACTCTCAGGGGTAAGGCAATTCTAGTACTGTAACTTCTTGCTGGCATTAAATTAAAAAATGTAAAATATACTTAGGAGCAGAATCTGACTTTTGTGGATTTATATTATAAATTAATCCCCAAAGACAAGACTTTTGCACATATTTCAGTAAATAAACACACTGATTCATATACATGCAGCCAAGCAAATCCGAAGATCCTGAGTAAATACCAACAACGTGCCACAAAAGTAAAATTTCCAAAATCTTGCACTATGTGTTTATTACAGCACTAGTCACAATAGTAAAGATATGGAATCAACCTAAGTGTCCATCAGCAGATGACTGAATAAAGAAAATGTGGTATATATACAACGAATGATTACTCAGCCATTAAAACAAAATGAAATCATGTCATTTGCAGCAAAATGGATGGATAGCCCTTAAGTGTAACAAGTCAGATACAGAAAGACAAATAGTACATCTTCTCAATTATAAATGGGAGCTAGATAATGTGTATACACGGACATGGAGTGTGGAATGATAGACAATGGAGATTCCAAAGGGTGAGAAGGTGGGAAGGAGGTGGATGATGAAAGATTACTTAATGGGTACAACGTGATTATACGGGTGATGGACACCCTAAAAGTCCTGACTTCACTACAATGCAACCTATGCATGTGATAAAACACTTGCACCCCATAAATTTATACAAGTAAGAACAAATAAAAAACCCTCCAAACCAAAATCTAATTATTAGTGCTAGCATTCCACTTTTCCAGCACAATTACAAGTGTAGAAGTGCTGAGACTACCCAATTTGGTGACAATCAGGTATTTAATGTTCCTGTTTTGTAGCAGTCAATGAATACAAGGGTAAAATGGTTTGAACCACATTGTCTCTGTCATGCAGTTGTTTTTCTGCTGTGAAATGAGACGTGTAATATGGCAACAGGAGAAAAGAATAAAACTTCTACATATGTATGCACTGTTAGGCAGTTGGTAGGCACACGATAATGGGTGGCTGAAATAATAACACACACATATAACCATCAACTGTGCAAGTGCTTTGATGCTTCCCCATACTGTAAACCATCTCATGGGTCACAGAAACCTTTTGAGAATATGATGAAAGCTATGAATCTTCTAAAAAAAAAAAAAAAGCCCGGTGTATGTGTTAATAAGCTGCAACACAAATGTATACACTGCCACAAAGACTTACAACATACAAATTCTCAGAGATCATATAGTCCCTGAATGTTTACATGCACCTCAGATTAAGATCCCCAGCTATGGAATATCTTTACCCTTTAATGCCAAGCAGACAAATATTAATGTTTATGTTATAATAAACTAAGACATAAATTCCACTAGCTTAACTCTTTATTGAAGGCAGATTACAAATGAAAATGAAAGCACAAAACTAGCGTATACTTCAGGTTACTCTTCAGGATTGAAAGGCATTTTTTTTGTAGTCTGTTCTTATCTATATGAAACAATCATAAAAAAAATCAGCACTCCACCAAAAGAAATCATTTTAACAACATGAATTCGACGAGAAACATCCCATATGGAAAATTTCTACATCCATCTTGACTAGCAATTAATACCAAAGACGTCACAAGGAAAAAAAGGCTCATAAAGACTCAAGTAAGCGAAATAATCAATATACCTATTAGGTAAATACCTATTTAGGTAACCTATTACCTATACTATTTGATCTCTGACACGTTACCTTATCATCAGGGATTGAAGTAAGAAAAGAAGATGCAAAACAGCAAGAATAATGGCTTAGCTAAAAGATTATTATCGAACATCATTAAAGGTAGAATTAAAAAAGCATCTCACATACTTCTCTATTTAAATGTTAGTACCTATCTTTTCTCAACTACAGGTTGGGAGCAAGAATCACGTTTGTATATTTTCTCACAGCCTCCAAAACACATTTGACTGAACTTAAAAATCAATGAGATGCACTTTCAGAATTCCCTTTTGTGTCAGGATCTGTAACAGGTGTACCCTGTTGCATAGAAATCAGAGCTAATCTTTGTTTCAATTCGTAGAGCTTTGCGGTTGATGTTATTTTTCAACTTAAAACACTAATTATGCTTTAAAAAAATATTTCCTTTGCTCACTTAGAGATGTTTAAGAATACTCACTTAACAAGTCAATTTCCTTTCCCAGAGGATATTTACATACAAGCATTTTCAGTGGTATGAAAACATAAGAACCTCAATTTTTCTAGGTATCGACAACCAACTTGCCTTGTGTCTTTTTTTTTTTAATTTTTTTGAAACAGAGTCTCGCTCTGTCGCCCAGGCTGGGGTGCACTGGCGTGATCTCGGCTCACTGCAAACTCCGCCTCCCGGGTTCACGCCATTCTCCTGCCTCAGCCTCCCGAGTAGCTGGGACTACAGGCGCCCGCCACCTTGCCCGGCTAATTTTTTTGTATTTTTAGTAGAGACGGGGTTTCACCGTGTTAGCCAGGATGGTCTCGATCTCCTGACCTCGTGATCCGCCCGCCTCGGCCTCCCAAAGTGCTGGGATTACAAGCGTGAGCCACCACGCCCGGCCGCCTTGTGTCTTCTTAAGAGCCTAAAGGATTCTACACACCGTGGCATATACTCTCACCCGCCTTTGTTTTTCTTTTAAATAAAAGGATTTCCCAACTTATCACAGCTGGAAATTTCAGCTATCACGTACTAAAGTTAAATGTAAAGAGGCATTAGTGTGTGTTACATGAACTCTACTAGTTTCCTTTTAGAGTGAAAAAACTACAGAATACCTCAGTGAGAGACTGAAACTTCTCACTTTCAAACTAAAAAGCTGCCAGAAATTTGTTCAGAGTGAATCCATAATTATTAATACAAACGCTCCATTCTTTTCACCATGTGAACTACTACGGCAATAGCCTCCTCGTCGGGCTCCCTGCATTTGCCTCTTTAACTATTCTTTTTTTCGCTTCTTCTACTCTTCAGCCAGGGATGACATTCCAATCGGAGTCATCTCTCCCTTCTGATTGAGATCCTTGGAAGATACCCCATTGCTATTAGGACAAAATCAAAACTCCTTTACAAAGCCTAAAAGGTTCGACACTCCCCCTCATCCCATCTCTCCACGCTCAGTTCTTCATACTGGAAAAGCTCCCTTCCGCCACAGGGCTTTCCAACAAGTTAGTCTTTTTGTCTGGAATGTCCTTTCCTTCTCTCTTTCCTTAGTTAACTACTGCTAGCCCTTCAGCTCTCAGCTCGATCCTCACTTGCTCAGAAACCCTTCCTTTCCCTCCCTAAAGAAGCCAAATTCCCTCACATTCTCCTATCACAGTGGAAGTCTCCTCTGGGGCACTGCCACTGCGGTAATTTCACATTGTTTTGTTCAGCATCTGTCCGTCTCGCCAGGCGCAGGTCTACGAAGGCAGAGGCCACCCCAGTGGTCGGCGCTCAACACCCACGAAGAAATGAAAGCGCCTTCTAACGGGTTAGACGATGAAACCAGGGTACACAACCTTGCGTCTAAGAAGTGAACATCCCATGCAAACGACTTTTCAAAGGGAAGGGCCTGGTTTGAGAATGGCTAAACAGAGACATACAAATGTGAAGCGCATACTGAATCCTTCCATTCATACTCCAAGAGAAAGACGATGGATCTGAAAGAAGCTGCCTGATATAAGCAGGGAATTTCAATCACTTCGAGGCCGATTTTCCACAGCGGCTGGGCAGAGAACTGCAAACGTCTACAGTGCTAGCACAAGAGTCCGGAGGGGAAGAAACGGTGGGGTTTCTGCTTCCTCCTCGCTCAGATGCTCCCTTCCGCCCCACTTGGCCAACCCTTCCTTTCCCTCCTCGCTTAAAGCCAGGGGATGGAAAATTCATACACAATCCGGTTCAGCATCCGGGTCCTCACTCTCCTTTCTTTCTTTCCTCTCTGCCCCGCCTCCCAGCCTGCCCCGCCTCCCAGCCTCCCCCGCCCTTCTTCCCATCCGGGTTCCCCCCAGCCGCCACCACTGCCGCTCACAGTTCAACGATGATATCACGACTTTCACGCCGCCGGTCCGGGAGTAGCTGTACCCCGCATCAACTTCCTATTTTATAATGTGGACTTAGGCTCTTCCCGATGCCTACATGAATCCCTCCCACTACTTCACCACAGAACTCTCCGCCCTCCTCAGCCGCCAGCGACACCGCATTACTTGGTGCAAGAAAATGCGCCATCCCGGTCACACTGCGCAGGCGTCGTTGCCGCCTCCCTACTGCTTTGTTGCCCCGCCCCTTTCACCTCCCCCCCGCCCCCGCTCCGGTGCACGCAGGCGCAGGGCATTGCGGGCCTTGCAGTTCTCGCGGACGAGGATTTGCGCGTTGGCCCCAGAGGCCGGACTTCATTTCCCAGAAAGCCTTGAGGCGTAACTTTCTGTTTCCATAGAACTGGTGGGAAAATGGCGTCGTTGTTTGTATCCAGGGACCAATAGGAACAGTGTATAGGCGGGTTCTAAAGAACTTTAACCAATCCAAGGTCGTCTAAGAGGCCATCCGGGAAAGAGGTAGGGGAGGGGGGGGAAAAAAAATCTAGGGGAGGGGAGAAAGGAGGGGGGAACCTAGAGTCGGTGGGGGGGAAGCGATGTTTGCCCGTCAGTCGAGTCCGGAGTGAGGAGCTCGGTCGCCGAAGCGGAGGGAGACTCTTGAGCTTCAGCTTGCCGCCGCCACGGCCACCGCCTGGACCTTTGCCCGGAGGGAGCTGCAGAGGGTCCATCGCCGCCGTCCTCTGGAGGGCAGCGCGATTGGGGGCCCGGACCTCCAGTCCGGGGGGGATTTTTCGTCGTCCCCCTCCCCCCAGCCAGGGAACCCGAGCGGCCGCCAAACAAAGGTACCAGTCGCCGCCGCGGGAGGAGGAGGAGCCGGAGCCTCTGCCTCAGCAGCCACTGGACCCGCCGCCCTTCTTCCCCATCTCTCCCCCGGGCCTGCTGGTTTTGGGGGGGAGAAGGAGAGACGGGACTCTGGACGTGCCAGGGTCAGATCTCGCCTCCGAGGAAGGTAGGGACATTTTCTGGGGCTTTCGTGGTCTCCTAAGGGGGTTCTTTTGGGAGTCCCTGGGCCCGGCCAAGGAGCAGAGGAAGATCGCTGTGGTGGTCCCTGCGGCGCCCGAATTCGGGGCCTCGGCCTCCCGGGAACCCCCACCCCCCGCAGCCGCTGTGTCCGAGCCGCCCCCTGGCTGGGCGGCCGCACACTCAGCGGTTTAGCGGCCGCGGTCGGGGGCCCGGGCAGGGTGGGGGCCGTTCCGCCTCCGGGGCCCTCGGCCCTCACGTTGTCCCCGCGGCGGGGCCAGATGTTGATCTCGCTCCCACTTGTCGGGTCTGAGCCCGGAACGGGACGTGGGCAGCGGCTCTGTGGCGGGCCGGTCCTGCCCGCGGCACACAGGCCTTCCTGGCCCCTCGGTGGCCCCCAGCCGGCCTCTCGCTCGGACGCGGCGCGTGGGGGCGCGGACTCGCTCGGCCGGGCGCCGAGGCCCGCGGGGAGAGCGGCCGGCCCCGCGCCGGACGCCGGGCTTGTTGTGAGTTTCTTCTCTGACAGAAATGGCGTCATTGTCGTAGACGGGAAACTCCGTCGGGTCTCGACAATGGGGACGGGAAGCTGCCGAGCTGTGTAGGTGGCTGGGTTTGCGGGGATGGCGGGGCCGGAGGGAGCCCCGAGTCGGCGTGTGATGGTTCGGGGGCTGGCGCCTGGTGCGGCTCTTTCTTCGGGGTTCGGGCGTCGCTCGCTTCCTTCCCTCCGCCTCCGCCAGTGCAGAGGGGTTCCTTTGGTGTTGACTGGGTGTCTTTTGTTTCCCTCCAGGTGCAGCTGAACCTGGTGTTTTAGAAGATACCTTGGTCCCAGAGTCATCATGAAGGTAAGATTGCCTGCGGAAAACGAATCTCTGGGGTTATCGAATTCAGGAAGTAGGGGGTTTGGACGAGGTCGTCGTGTGGGGCTTCCGAGTTTTGCAGAGGAAGGTGTGTTTGGTGACTTGGTGACCGAGCCCTTCCCCAGAGAGACCGGGGTCAGCTGGCGGGCTTTGCTGTGGAGTTGGAGGCAGTTATAGGATATCTCAACCGAAGATGATTCTCCCATATTGAACATCTCTTTTTGTAGGGAATGAGAGGAATAACGGCATGAATTAAAGTGTTTTAAAAGGTAAAATAAAAGCAGGTCAGGTAATCTGACCCTAGAAACTGAACTGTATTGTGGTTCTATCAGTTACACTGATGAAAGAGAATCTTATTTATTGTGTGAACAGTAGTGTAAAATTTTAGCAGAAAACTCTTTGACTCGTCACAAAAATAATTTAATTGAAAGATTTAAAAAGAGAATTTTGGTGATCTTTACACAATTCAGAGATACCAGTTGTTTCTTGTATTTCCAGGGACTTGGGGTTATATGGTTTATTTTTCTTTATTGATCTGGTTGGTCTGTAAATAAGTCAGAGGCTCTGTTGCATTATGCTGTGTGGAAAACTGATGGCCAGTTTCCTTTTAGACGTAAACATGTTAACTGAGTGGAGAATAGGGTCAAAGAATTTGCTTAATTGTTGGAAGAAATGATAACGATAAAAATACAGGTATTTTTGTTACTTGAGAGAACATGTATATGAATGCTGTCTTTTTTTTTTTAACACATGCTAGAATAAAACCTTAGGTTTTTGAAAAGTCTGGATTCAACTGGTGGAACTTAGACACTAGCTTGTATTTTTTCATCCATTACAAATTCAGAAGTGCTTGAAAAGGGTAGAGTGTTCATAAGTGTAGAAATGCAACAGATAGCATGTTAGAATATCAACGTTGTCTACTTTTGACAGTTCCTATTAACTATTTAAAAAAATATTTAACTTGTCCTCAGAATCAAGACTGCTTTGACAGTTCTGCATCCAAATTAAAATTTGTAATACTTATGTTTGTAGAAGGTAAAAGCTGTGGCTACTTAAATCTTGGTCTATTATACAGAGTAATTAAGTTTAGTCTAATTTTTTTAAGGTTTTCTCTTTGAGTCTGGGATGCTGTAAACTACCTGAAACAGTTTATTCTATCTCATTTCATGAAGCATAGACATGTTTCAGGAATGAATCCCTTTTGTTAGTCACAAATCCTAGCTATACCTCTCGTGACCTGTGTAAAACAGTGGTGAAAGTGCATTTATTAGGTAACTTGTATATGTACCTTGATGTTGGGTGAGAATTTCTTAAGAAAAGTTTTGGTTTGAGTAAGAAATAGTAAGTTCAGAAGCCGAATAAATAAAAGGTTTAGTTTGGAGTAAATGTAATCTGTCACAGTTCCCAGTGTTATAGTGCTTGTCACTTCTTAGGTGCTCTATAAATGTTTGGTTAAAAAAAATGTAGTTAAGCTGAAAGTCTGAGATTAAAATGTTTTTTTTTTCTTCCTTTCGTTTCCTTTTTTTTTTAAGTAGTCTGTTTGAAAAAATGAAAGTATGTTGGAAACTTTAGCCTTTAAAGTTTCTTGGTAATACTAGCCAAATGCAAATTTTTTGGTATCATTTTAGAAATACTAATTTTAAGTGCTCAGCATTACATTCTATTGCATTTTTTAAAAAGGTACTTTTAACGTTAAAAGGAAAAAGTTACTAAAATAAATTTCTAACTTCATACAAGAACTTCCTGTTATTATAAGTATAGCAGATCTCAGAGAATCTGCTAGTAATTATTAGTACTAAAAACTTAGCTTATTTCTTACAACTTTATTTCTTATGCGATAAAAGATGAGAAGCTTCTTGTAATTTGTATTTTGCTTTAGCAAAAATTGCAATTCAGAATCTATTTAATGTTGAGTATATTAGGCCTAAATTTTGTTTCTTTTTCTGTGTGTTCGCAATTTCTTTCTTTCTTTTTTTATTTTTCTTTTTGATATAGAGTCTCACTATTTCACCCTGGCTGGCACGATCTGTAACTGCTGCCTCCTGGGCTCAAATAATCCTCCCACCTCAGCCTCCTGAGTAGCTGGGACTACAGGCACACCTGGCTAATTTTTGTAGTTTTTGTAGAGATGAGGTTTTGCCATGTTGCCCAGGCTGGTCTCAAACTTCTGGGCTCAAGTGAGTCTCCCGCCTCAGCCTCCCAAAGTGCTGGGATTACAGACGAGAGTCACCGTGCCTGGTGTAATTTGTGTATTACGATGATCATTGAGCTATAGAAGGTTTTATGCCATTTATTGGATCTTACCAAACATATTTGTACTTTGGAGCAAGCTTTTAAGTTTGAATTGTCTGTTGTATTAACGACAAGTCTTTAAATTTTATTAAGTGACAGTTTATTGAGGTGATTGAAAGTTAGATTATGTAGTAATACTTTTTAGGTGTTGTTTTAAAGTTTAAGTGTTGTATGTTTTAGCAGTTTTCCCATGTACTACCTTTAAGAATTTATGTAAATAAATACATTCCCATTACTGACTAATATATGCTGTTACTTTTTTCACAGTGTGTTTTTGAGGAATATGATTCGTAGTACATAAGGAATTTGTGCTGTAACATGGATTGTGATGTTGGTGTTATGTTGAATTTATTTTTCATGCTCTTGATAGACTTTTAAAAATCAGTGGTACCGGCTGGGCATGGTGGCTCACGCCTGTAATCACAGCACTTTGGGAGGCCGAGGTAGGAGGATCACCTGAGGTCAGGAGTTTGAGACCAGCCTGGCCAGCGTGGTAAAACCCTGTCTCTTCTAAAAATACAAAATTAGCTGGGCATGGTGGCACACACCTGTAATCCCAGCTGTTTGGAAGGCTGAGGCAGGAGAATTGCTTGAACCCAGGAGGCGGAGGTTGCAGTGAGCTGAGGTTGCGCCACTGAGCTCCAGCCTCGGCGAAAAAAGTGAAACTGTCTCTCTCAAAAAAAAAAAATAATAATAATAATAAAATAAAAATCAGCAGTGCCACATTATAAGGAGGTGGTAGATTATTAAAGTTTGTAAATAATTCCAAGACTTATTTTTATGATGTCAGGTTGATTTTTACTTTTTTTTTTTTTAAGAGAGAGTTTTGCTCTTGTTGCCCAGGCCGGAGTGCAGTGGTGCGATCTCGGCTCACTGCAACCTCCGCCTCCCGGGTTCAAGCAATTCTCCTGCCTCAGCCTCCCGAGTAGCTGGAATTATAGGCATGCGCCATCATGCCCGGCTAATTTTGTACTTTTAGTGGAGACAAGATTTCTCCATATCGGTCAGGCTGGTCTCGAACTCCTGACCTCAGGTGATCTGCCCGCCTCGGCCTCCCAAAGTGCTGGGATTACAGGCGTGAGCCACCGCGCCTGGCCGATTTTTACTTTTTTTTAACTCAAACTTTTTTTTCCTGTGTCTATATTGTACATGTTATTAACGTCTTTTATTATGTAGCAGTAAATTTTCAATTAAAATGGGCTGGTTGGGCTGGACATACCAGAATCTTTAGAGGATGAATGATTTAGATGATTATACTTTGGCGGGCATGGTGGCTCATGCTTGTAATCCCAGTACTTTGGGATGCTGAAGTGGGTGGATTACTTGAGGTCGGGAGTTCAAGACCAGCCTGGCCAAAGTGGTGAAAACCCCTTCTCTACTAAAAGTATAAAAAAATTAGCTGGGCATGGTGGCACATGCCTGTATTCCCAGCTACTCAGGAGGCTGAGGTAGGAGGATCGCTTGAACCTAGGAGGTGGAGGTTGCAGTGAGTCGAGATGGCATCACTGCACTTCAGCTTGGGTGACAGACCCCATCTCAAAAAAAAAAAAAAAAAAAAAAGATGGTTATATTTAGAATCCACATAGATTGAATTTTCCAAATGTACTTTCTTCAACAATGATTGGCTTAGGCCGCATGAAAAAATAATGGATTGATTACAAATTCCCTTTTTTAATGCCCTGTGTGTGTGTACATGTTCTCTCTCTCTCTCCCCCCACTTCTACCTTTGTTTCTCTCCCTATCCACTCTGTCACTTCCTTCCCCTCTCTCTTCTTTTCCTTCCCTGTATTGTTTTTTCCTTCCCCCTCTTCCTTCTGTCTCACCCCTTTCATAAGTCATTCATTTAACAACAACCTGTTTCATGTATCAGGTAATACAGAATGAAGGTGGGTGAGGCATCTGACCTGCTTTCAGGGAGCCCACAGTGTAGCAGAAGATGCAGATAAATAAAGCAGAACTCCTAGCATATCGATTTATGAGTATTCCAACATAAAATAATTGTAGGAAATGCTATGAGAGGACAGAAGAGGACAGCTAAATCAGAGAGCTATGGAAAGTTTTCTGGTGGAGTTGACATCTAAGCTGAGTACGAAGGCTTTTGCTAGGCAAAGAAGGGAAGAAAAGAGTTTTTCAGATAGAGGATAACGTACTGGAAAATGAACAAAACAAGGTGAAGTATCTGGAAACTAAGTGATTTGGTGTGACTGAATTAACTTAAAGCATGATATGTTTGGGTAGGAATAGAACGGCAGTGGTGGGAGATGAAGCTGAGTGAGGGAGTTGAAAATTTTCTTGGCCAGGCATGGTGGCTCACACCTGTAATCCCAGCACTTTGGGAGGTTGAGGCAGGTGGATCACTTGAGTTCTGTACCAGCCTGGCCAACATGGTGAAACCCTGTTTCTACTAAAAATACAAAATTAGCAGGGCATGGTGGCGTGCGCCTGTAATGCCAGCTATTAGGGAGGCTGAGGCAGAAGAATAGCTTGAACATGGGAGGTGGAGGTTACAGTGAGCCGAGATCATGCCATTGCACTCCAGCCTGGGTGACAAGAGCAATACTCTGTCTCAAAAAAAAAAAAAGAAAAGAAATTTTCTTGAAAACTACATGGAACGATTGAAAGTTGTTGAGAATTGCTTGAACCCAGGAGCTGGAGGTTGCAGTGAGCTGAGATCAGGTCACTGCAAAAACAAGGGAAGAGCTGAATGTAAGGATGGAAATTCCAGGTAAGAAGTCCAAGTGGAAAATGAATAAGGGCCTTAACTAATGCAGTGGAAGTGGAGCAGAGAGGATAGATCTGAGCCTTTTTGAAGTAGAATTCAGGGCTGGGCGCAGTGGCTCACACCTGTAATCCCAGCACTTTGGGAGGCCGAGGCGGGTGGATCACGAGGTCAGGAGATCGAGACCATCCTGGCTAACATGGTGAAACCCCGTCTCTACTAAAAAAATACAAAAAACAGAAATTAGCCAGGCTTGGTAGCTGGCGTCTGTAGGACGCTGAGGCAGGAGAATGGCGAGAACCTGGGAGGCGGAGCTTGCAGTGAGCCGAGATCACGCCACTGCACTCCAGCTTGGGCGACAGAGCAAGAGTCTGTCTTGAAGGAAGTAGAATTCAGGACCTAGTAACTCATCCTGGGGTAGGAGGAAGATGGTGATTTTTGTCTTAGGAAATTAGATAGATGTTACTGTCATTTGAAGCATGCTGTCATTGGACGTGCTGCTTAAGATGTAAGAGTAAGTAGGTAGGATGAAGTCAGAGGCTTGGTTAATCTGGTGTGAATGTTAACCTCATATCTATATTTGAAGGGATTTAAGATCCATAACATGGCAAATTTCGTGCTATAAATTTGTGGTCCTTTTGATGAACAGGTAATCTTGTAAAATACTAACTTGTTTTCTGTCCAAATTGCTAAATCTTTGTTTATTGTAATAAAAAAAATACTAGATGAGTACCTATGTCACTGAAGAATGTGTTTTTGCCAAGTCAGCCAGTGAATTCAGTCATTGAACACATTGTGTACCTTCCTTGTACCAGACATTGTTCTGGGTTTTGAGGATGCAGCAGTGAGTAGAACAAGAGTTCTTACCCTCATGGAGTTTACTTTCTACTATGGTGGACACACATTAAGAAAAAAAATAGTGGTAAGTGCTTTGAAGAGAAATGATACGGAATCAGAATAAGAGGTTAGAGTGACAGAGGGTGGGTTACTTTAGATTAGGTGATAATGGAGGGCGTTTTTGAGATGACATTTAAGTGTGCTGTGAAACAAGTGATAGAGTGAGCCATTCAGGTTTCTAGGGGAGGAGCACTCCCTGCAGAAAACAAGTGCAAATACCCTGAGATGGAGTGTGCTTGGCATGTTTGAGTGTGATATATTTAAGGAACATTAAGGCTATCAGGGCTGGAGTGGTAGGAGAGGAGGCCAGAGAGGGTCACAAAGGGCCAGTACAATTGTAGGGCCTTATAGGACATGGTAAGGACTTGAGTAAAATCTGAATGTGTTAGGAACCCTTTGAAGGGTGCTGAGTGAAGTGATATGATAAACATTTTCAAAAATGTTTGACTGCTGGGTAGTGAACAGATCATGGGAACAGACCATGGGAACACAAGAGTGGAAGTAGGGAGATCAGTCAGAAGGCTGTCAAGCTAGTCCTGGGGAGAGATGGTGGTGAGGAGAATTAGTAGTATTGGGAATATATTTGAAGATGGGGATGATTGGATTTCAATGGATTGGGTGTGAAGGGAAAATTCTACTTACTGCAACTTGCAGGTGTATGTCCTCCCACAAATGCCCTCCCTCCTTTTCTTTTGAGACGGAGCCTCGCTCTGTTGCCTAGGCTGGAGTGCAGTGATGTGATCTCAGCTCACTGCAGCCTTTGTCTCCCGAGTTTAAGCAATTCTCTTGCCTCAGCCTCCCGTGTAGCTGGGATTACAGGCACCTGCCACCACGCCTGGCTAATTTTTTTTTGTATTTTTTGTTGTTTTTTTTTTAGACGGAGTTTCGCTCTTGTCACCCAGGCTGGAGTGCAATGGCACGATCTGGACTCACTGCAACCTCCGCCTCCCAGGTTCAAGTGATTCTCCTGCCTCAGCCTCCCAAGTAGCTGGGACTACAGGCATGTGCCACCATGCCCAGCTAATTTTTGTATTTTTAGGAGAAATGGGGTTTCACCATCTTGGCCAGGCTGGTCTCAAACTCCTGACCTTGTTATCCACCTGCCTCGGCCTCCCAGAGTGCTGGGATTACAGGTGTGAGCCACCTTGCCCGGCCTTTTTTTTTTGTATTTTTAGTAGCAATGGGGTTTCACCATGTTGGCCAGGATGGTTTTGAACTCCTGACCTTAAGTGATCCGCCCGCCTTGGCCTCCCAAAGTGTTAGGATTACAGGCCTGAGCCACTGCACCTGGCCGCCCTCCCTTTTTTAAAAAAAGTCTTTTTGCTGAGATTAGTTGGTAGATGGGATTCTTGGAACTGAGTATGACCATGAAGGCTTGTCAACTCTTAGCCTTCTCAGTGATCAGTGAACATTGAGTTGAGCAATCCTTTCACTTGTTTTTTTAATTATAAAAAATGAGATATAAATCATATAGCATAAAATTCACCCTTTTGTTTTATTTTTTTTGAGACATGGCCACAGTCTGTTGCCCAGGCAGGAGTGTAGTGGTGCAATCATAGCTCACTGCAGCCTTGATCTTCAGTGGGCTCATGTGATCCTGCTTCAACCTCCCAAGTAGCTGGGACCAGAGGTGCACAGCACCATGCCTAGCTAACTTTTAAATTTTCTGTGGAGGTCTCACTGTGTTGCCCAGGCTGGTCTTGAACTCCTGGGCTCAAGTGATCCTCCCATCTTGGCCTACTAAAGTGTTGGGATTACAGGCATGAGCCACCGTGCCTCACCAAATTCACCTTTTTAAAGTGTTCATAAATTTCTAGTATTTTCACAAGTTTGTGCATCCATCACTACTATCTTTTGAAAACTTTTTTATTAATTTCTTTTGTTTGTTTTTTAGAGATGAGGTCTTGCTGTGTGACCTAGGCTGGCCTTGAACTCTTGTGGTCAAGTGATCTTTCCCCCTCAACTTCCTAAGTAGCTGAGACTTCAGGCACATGTTACTTATCCCTAGCTATCCATCACTGCTGTTTAACTCCAGAACATTTCCAAATTCCCAACAAGAAACTTCTTATCCATTAGCAGTCATTCACTGTTCTCCCTTTCTTTTATCCCTCCAATAACTAATCTAAATTTTTTTTTGAGAAGAGTTTTGATTCTGTCACCCAGGCTGGAGTGCAGTGACTCGACCATGGCTTACTGCAGCATCGACCTCCTGGGTTCAAGCGATCTTCCTGCCTCCAACTCCCAAGTAGATGGGATTACAGGTGTGCGCCACCATGCCCAGCAAATTTTGGAATTTTTTGTAGTAGTGAAGTCTCACTATGTTCCCTAGCCTGGTCTGGAACTCCTGAGCTCAAGTGATCCTCTTGCATTGGCCCCCAAAGTGCTGGGATTACAGGCTTCAGCTACTGAGCTTAGCATTTACTTTCTGTCTATAAGGATTTGCGTATTCTGGGCATTTTCTGGTAACGGAATCCTGTAATACATATGTGGCCTTTTTGAGTCTGATTTCTTTTACTTCCCATAAGTGAAAGAAGTAGCAAGTGTTGACCAGGCACGGTGGCTCACGCCAGTAATCCCAGCACTTTGGGAAGCCAATGTGGGTGGATCACGATGTCAGGAGTTCAAGACCAGCCTGGCCAAGATGGTGAAACCCCATCCGTACTAAAAATAAAAAAATTAGCCGGGCGTGGTGGTGGGCGCCTGTAATCCCAGCTACTCAAGAGGCTGTGGCAGAGAATCGCTTGAACCCGGGAGGCAAAGGTTGCAGTGAGCTGAGATCGCGTCACTGCACTCCAGCCTAGGTGTCAGATCAAGACTCCGTCTCAAAAAAAAAAAAAAAAAAAAAGAAGTAGCAAGTGTTAATACTATGCTCTTTTTTATTGCTGAATAATACTCCATCTTATGAAGATATGACATTTTGTCAGTCTACTTATTTGGAGGACATGTGGGCTATTTCTGTTTTTTTGCTTATTGTGAGTAATGCTGCTATGAGCATTTGTATGTAAGTTTCTGTGCAAACATGTATTTTTAATTCTCTTGGGTCCTGGGAGTGGACCTTTCAGTTCTTAGGGTACTAATATTACCTGTGTGATAACCTGGGGAGTGCTGAGTATTTAACTTCATGTATTTTGTGTTGTGGCAAGTGGCCACCAAGGAGTTGGACATTTAAAAAATTAATTCAGTATTTATTGAATACTTATTATGTATTGGTCTCTGTTCTAGTCAGTTGGAATATGTCAGGGAACAAAATAAGTAGAAATTCCTGGCTCTTTGGATCTCTTAGGAGTACAGGAAACTCTGGTATTCAAGGTATCCGTAGAAAATAAAGTGATTTTAGAAATCTCATAATTTTCGTTCTAAAATTGGAGACAGCGTTCAGGTTTGGGGAAGAAAAAAATGAGTTTATGGAAGTATATAAACAGTTTACCAGAAAATAAAAAGCAGATCTACTAAGGTCAGCATAGACAAACTATCTTCATGTTCACCTTACCATAGTGGCTGTTATTTTAGGCTGGTTAATAGAAGCAAGGGACATAATGAAAGAGTCAAAAAGGGAAAAGTTTTAAAACAACACTTGCCTTACTCTGAGCATAATTTCCTCTTTCCTTAATTAACGCTTGCTCATATATTACTCAGAAAGTCCAAGTGTAGGCTTCAGAGGAGAGGAGCCATAGATAGCTTTCATCAGATTCTCGATGGAACCCACAGTACAAATGTTAAGAAACACAGCTCTGTGGTATCATCTGTTGACTGATCTGCCGCTAATCTATTTAATAGGAAGAGTTGTTTCTATATCCTTCTACTTTTACCATTAAAGAAAAAGTAATCAACTAGTCACTGTTCATTTTATTTTCAAATTTATTTTTGCTTAAATCATTGCAGAATCAGAAAAAAAATTTTATTATATTGTTTCTGAAATGTTAACATTTAGGTGAAATGCTTAATCAGATTGAGTATCACTTATCTGAAATGCTTGGGACCAGAAATATTTGGGATTTTTTCAGATTTTGGAATATTTGCATTTGTATGCTTAGGATTTGAACATCCCAAATCTGAAAATCCAAAATGTTCCAGTGAGCATTTCCCTTTGGTGTCATGTGAGCACTGAAAAAGTTTCAGTTTTTGTAGCATTTCTGATTTTTTGTGCTTTACATATGTATATGTATATCTATATCTTGTTTTTTTGTTTGGTTGTCTGAGACAGAATCTTGCTCTGTCACCCAGGCTGGAGTGCAGTGGCGCGATCTTGGCTCACTGCAACATCCGGCTCCTGGATTCAAATGATTCTTCTCCCTCAGCCTCCCAAGTAGCTGGGATTACGGGCGCCTGCCACCACACCTGGCTAATTTTTGTATTTTTAGTACAGACAAGGTTTCACCATGTTGGCCAGGCTGGTCTCTTGAACTCCAGACCTCAGGTGATCCTCCTGCCTCAGCCTCCTAAAGTGCTGGGATTATAGGCATCAGCCACCGTGCCCAGCTTTATATATATATATTATTATTTTTTTGAGACGAAGTCTTGCTGTGTCGCCCAGGCTGGAGTGCAGTGGTGTGATCTTAGCTTACTGCAGCCTCTGCTGGGTTCAAGTGATTCTCCTGCCTCAGCTTCCAGAGTAGTTGGGATTACAGGCATGTGCCACAACACCTGGCTAATTTTTTGTATTTTTAGTGGAGATGAGGCTTCACCATGTTGGCCAGGCTGTTCTCAAACTCCTGACCTCAAGTGATCCGCCCGCCTCAGCTTTCCAAAGTGCTGGAATTACAGGTGTGAGCCACTGCGCCCCACTTATTTTTGGGTTAGTGATACTCAATGTGAATTGCTTGAAATGTTTACCTTGTTGAATTCCTAAGAAGAATTTGAATTTTTTAAATTTATAGCTAGCCTTTGGTCCATGGAAACATTTTATAAAATAATTTCCAAAGGTTACTCTGGAAATCTGGAATTGTAGTCTGTAGCAAATTGGGATTATTTATGAATTTAATTTAATTTAATTTATGAGATCAGAGTCTTGGTATGTTGCGTTGGCTGGTCTTGAACTCCTAGGCTTGAGTGATCCTTCTGCCTCAGCCTCTCCAGTGGCTGGAACTGTAAGTGCACGCCACCATGGCACATTGGATATTATTTATGAAACTATTTATTACAAGTGTTAATATATGCTTACTCTTACCTTTTGCATATTCGATTATTTACTCTAATCGGGTTATCTAAGGCAAGGATAGTATCTAACTATGAATAACCAGATATACTTAGCTTTAGGATACAGTTAGACATAAGTGTAGAATTCAACATCCCTGTAACTAATGTCTTTCCAGATTAATGTTAGTGTTGATAGTAAGGTGGTAGAACGGGCTAATTCTCTGGGCCATTATTACTGATTTATAAGGTAGAAAATAGGGTATATCACTTTAAAGTTACAAATTTACATTTATAAGGAAGAAAATAGGGTATATCACTTTTAAGTTACAAATTTACCTGTCATCAATTAAGAGAATAATAATTCGGCAGTAGGTTTATACTATTAAAATGTGTGAGATTACTTACACTATATCTTGGACAGTGGGACAGATAATTTATTTTTTTGGAGACATAGCCTTGTTCTGTGGCCCAGGTTGGAGTGCGGTGGCGCAATCATAGCTCACTGCAGCCTCCAACTCCTGGGCTCAAGTGATCTTCCTACCTCAGCCATCCAAATAGCTGAGACTACAAATGCACACCACCATGCCTCGCTAAATTTTTTTGTATTTTTGGTAGAGACAGGGTCTCCCTATCTTGCCCAGGCTGGTCTTGAACTCTTGAGCTCAGGTGATCCTCCCACCTTGGCCTCCCAAAATGTTGGGATTACAGATGTGAGCCACCAAGCCTGGCCTGAACAACGGGACAGATACTTTATATGTAGACTTCTCATTTAAGCCATTTTTCTCTAGTTTATAGATAAATTTGGCAATGTGACTTAACTAGAATATCTGAAATCCTATATAAAAGTTCTATTAATGCTATCTGCTAATTGATAACCTTTTGATTTCAGGGCATAATTGCTTATGAGAACATAGTCATTGATAACTTTAGTAAGTTTCATTGAACATCATATTTTAACAATGTACTTACTTCAATAGCAAATGAAGATTATAAACTAAAACCTTTGAGCAAGTGGTATTTAAAGAAAGGATTTACTTTATATTGATAGTCAAAATAATGTATATACTGAAATATATATAAATATGTATTTATAAACATATTTTACTCATAGTAAAATGTTATATATATTAAGTTATATATCATTTAAGATAATTTATATGTAAATTAAATGTAAACCAGATTTCTTTATTCCAGGAACCTTGCTGTTGTTTCTAACCTTTCTTTTCCTGCTACTTAGTGATGCAGAAGCTCTTCTTGGTAAATCTACTTGTCCCCTCTCTTAATTTACTGCTTGAATATGACTGTGAAAACTGTCTTTGTTTAAAGTGCCCAGTAAACATTGTAGCTTCATGATTAAGAGCATATGGCTTGGAAAGTCAGCAGTCTTATTTCCAGTACTTTTTATGTCCTTTACTTGGCTGCTGAGGTTTGGGTAAAGTTACTTTTTTTGAAATGAAAGTAAACATCAGTTTCATTTTTTGTAAAATAAGAATGATAACAGCTACCTTGTAAAGTTGTGTAAATATGAAATGAAATACCATATTTAAAATGCTTTGCACTGTGCTTGGCATAGTTCTGAGCAGTTAGTACGTGGCAGTTATGTTATTAGTGGAAGCCTGTCTTTTTTTTTTTTTTTAAATAAGCTGATAGAGTGAGGATTCCTTTAATCAAGACTGTTTGGGATTGAATTGCCACTCCTGCTTACCAGATTGTAGGCAGTTTTTCTTAAACTTTCCAAGAAGACTGGTGTCCTCATCTAAAATACGGAATGCTTACAGTACTTGCCTCATGGGGTTGTTTGGGGTGACTAAATGTAATAGGATTTACTACATAGTAAGTTCTCAATACATTGTAGCTATTATTATTAGTTCAGTAGAAAGAATGTGCAGATTCTTGTGAGTTTAAGTAGGCTTTCGGGGAGATAGATTGACTCTGGTCTTTTAAAAGTTAATTTTGAAGTTGCAGTTTTGTGATTAAGCCTTAAATCTGTTATTCTTTCCTTCTGAAATCCTTAAAAACAGAATGTTTAGAAGGTGATAATCAGATTTCTTTATTCCAAGAACTCTTTGCTCTCATTTCTAACCTTTATTTTCCTGGTACTTACTGATGCAGAAGCTTCTCTTAGTAAATATAATACGTCTCCTCTCTCCTAATTTGCTCCCGTCTTTCCTTTTAAGGGAAAAGTAAATTTTACTTCCAAGCCTAGAGGGTTATTTATGGATTAGGTAAACTACTGAAGATACTTATTTTCTGGATAAGCATCCATCTGTATAGCCTTGCTTATGTATGGCAAAAATTGTTTTCATTTCTTGATCAGAATACTGTTCTGATGTGGTGTAGTCAGCCACCTGAAGCTGATCTAGCATGGGCCGCCTAGGCGGGTAGGGCGAATGACTGTAGGAGCCCTGCTGAACCCGAGTCTCTACTCCAGAGAGGAGTAAAAAAGCTGAACAAGCCTGAACACAGAGGAGCCACTATTGCTGTCAAAGTTAAGTGAAGCAGCTTGGCTTATGCCTGTTTCAGAATTAAAAAAAAAATTCAACTTAGGCATGCATGGTGGGTCACGCCCGTAATCCTAGCACTTTGAGCATTTGAGGCGGGCAGATCACTTGAGGTCAGGAGTTTGAGACCAGCCTGGCCAACATGGTGAAACCTTGTCTCTACTGAAAATATAAAAAGTGCCAGGTATGGTGGTATGCCTGTTTGGGAGGCTGATGCAGGAGAATCTCTTGAACCCGGGAAGTAGAAATTGCAGTGAGCTGAGATCGCACCACTGCACTCCAACCTAGGCGATAGAATGAGACTGCATCTCAAAAATTCAACTTTTCACATTTTCAGTTTTATCTTGATAAGGATACTTCATCAAAGAACCCATTTCTTTTCTTTTCTTTTCTTTTTTTTTTTCTTGAAGCGGAATCTTGCTGTGCCTCCCAGGCTGGAGTGCAGTGGTGCAATCTTGGCTCAGTGCAACCTCCGCCTCCTAGGTTCAAACGATTCTTGTGCCTCAGCCTCCTGAGTAGCTGGGACTACAGGCATGCGCCACCATGCTCGGCTAATTTTTTGTATTTTAGTAGAGATGGGGTTTTGTAATGTTGCCTAGGGTGGTCTCAAACTCCTGAGCTCAGGTGATCGCCTGCCTTGGCTTCTCAAAGTGCTAGGATTACAGGTGGGAGCCACCGCGCCCAGCCCCATTTCTGTTTTTTTAATCTAAATATTCTTTGCTAAAGTGTTGTTGTTTTTTTTAAAGGCAAGCCAGAGAGCGTTTGGCATTTAGTAAGTCACCTGTTCATCCTTTGCTCTAACTTGGAGAAATATTTTTCTAGACTAGTTTTTCTAGCAAAATTAAAGCAATTTTTATTATGAAAGCAATAAAGATTTTCTGTAAACATTAAAAATTACATAGTAGTATTCAGTGAACAGTAGAAGTCTTACTTCCTGGTAACTTGATTCAACAGTTTTTGGGTGTATTCTTCCACACTTTTTTCTTTGCACATATGAATCAAACATGAGTATTTATTTTGTTATGTTTGACTGTATTGAAATGGGCTTATACTATGCATATTGTTTGTAATTTTCTTTTTTCTTTTCTTTTCTTTCTTTTCTTTGAGACGGACTGTCGCTCTGTCACCAGACTAGAGTGCGGTGGCACGATCTTGGCTCACTGCAACCTCTGCCTCCCGGGTTCAAGCAATTCTCCTGCCTCAGCCTCCTGAGTAGCTGGAACTACAGGTGCGCGCCACCACGCCCAGCTAATTTTTGTATTTTTGGTAAAGACAGGGTTTCACTATGTTGGCCAGGCTGGTCTCGATCTCTTGAGCTTGTGATTTGCCTGCCTCGGCCTCCCAAAGTGCTGGGATTACAGGCGTGAGCCACCACGCCTGGCCCATAATTTTCTTTTACATTCTTCTATATCAGTACATATTACACAAGTCTATGTCATTCTTCTTGATGGCTTTAGTAAGATTTTATTTGCATTCAACATGTTATTTTTTCTACAACCAAATGATTTATATAGGGCACCGGTATGTTTCTTTAAGTTTTGCAGGTATGTAGCAGTGTTTAGTATTCAGTAGGTACTGTTTTTGTTTGTTTGTTTTGTTTTTTGTTTTTGAGACAGGGTCTTGCTCTGTTGCCCAGGCTGGAGTGCAGTGGCACAGTCTTGGCTCACTGCAACCTCTGCCTCCCGGGTTCAAGAGATTCTCATGCTTCTGCCTCCCAAGTAGCTGGGACTACAGTCCCGTGCCATCACACCCAGCTAATTTTTGTGTTTTTAGTAGAGACAGGGTTTTGCCACGTTGGCTAGGCTGGCCTCAAACTCCTGACCTCAAGTGATCTGCCTGCCTCGACCTCCCAAAGTATTGGGATTACAGGTGTGAGCCACTGTGCCTGGCCTTCAGTAGGTATTGTTAACTTATTTGGATGCCTAGTACTAGTAGGTGGCAAATAGTCCCAGTACCTATTACATATACAAAGCTTCTTATAGTCATATGAATTATTATTATTATTATTGTTTTGAGATAGGGTCTTGCTCTGTCACCCAGGCTGGAGTGCGTAGTACAATCACGGCTCACTGTAGCCTTGACCTTCTGGGCTCAAGTGATCCTCCCACCTCAGCCTCTCGAGTAGCTGGGACTACAGGTGTGGGTCACCATAGGTTGATTTTTTATATTTTGTAGAGATGGGGTCTCGCTATGTTGCCCAGGCTGGTCTTGAACTCTTGCCCTGTGAATTACTGCAGCCACCAACTGTTAAATATCATTGCATGACATTGTTACTAAAAGGTAATCTGTGAGGATTAGTGAGGGAGTATCCCTGTGCTATATGGCTGGTTCTAAAAAGGCTTATGCTGTTCTTTGGGATCCCTATTAGCATTGATTAGACAGGTTAATTTTGGGGGCCGGGTGCAGTGGCTTACACCTGTAATCCCAGCAGTTTGGTAGGCTGATATGGGTGGATTACTTGAACCCAGGAGTTTGAGACCAGCATGGACAATGTGGCAAAACCCTGCTTCTACAAAAAAGTTTTAAAATAGCCAGGAGTGGTGGCCTGTGACTGTATTTCCAGCTACTCAGGAAGTTGAGGCTGGGAGGATTGCTTGAACCCAGGATGTCAAGTCTGCAGTGGAGTTGTGATTGCAGCCACTGTACTCCAGCCTAGGTGACAGAGCAAGACCCTGTTTTAAAAACAAAATCAAAAACACGTTAATTTTGGAATGGATCTCTATAGGAAGTGTCCCCAGCAGATGCTCAAAGTCAGAATATATAGTTTATAAGGAATTCTTTAACCATACAGTTATATGGCACATTATGTTTTTAAAGTCCCATAATCATTAGTTATATCTAATAACATCCCTTTGAGGCAGGTCAGCAACATTTTTCCTTTTTTATGATCGAAGAAGCAGGTGTAAAGATGTTGAGTGATTTGCTCACAGGCACACATTAAACTGATCACAGAGCCTGTTCTTTTGTTAGTAAACTGAACCATGCTGCCTCTCTACTAGTTATTATAAACAAATAATAAAGTTGTTGCCATTTAGTGACTTTTTGATGGCTTTATCGAATAGTAAGTGTAGTTTACAAACCTTTTGCCTACTTACTTTGTTGAAAAAAGTTTTACATTTAGAATTTACTTGTATCATGGTATGAAACATTTTTATGTAAATTTCCCCGTTCTCTTAAAAATTAGAAAAAATCAGGCCAGGAGCGGTGGCTCACGTCTGTAATCCCAGCACTTTGGGAGGCCAAGGCGGACAAATCACTTGAAGTCAGGAGTTCATGACCAGCCTGGCCAGCATAGCGAAACCCTGTCTCTACTAAAAATACAAAAGTTAGCTGTGCATGGTGGCACGTGCTTCTGGTCCCAGCTACTCAGGAGCTGAGAAGTGCCTGAACCTGGGAGGCGGAGGTTGCATTGAGCCGAGATCAGGTCACTGCACTCTAGCCTGGGCGACAGAGCAAGATGCAAGACTCCAAAAAAAAAAAAAAAAAAAATTAGAAGAAACCATATGAAAAAACAAAAATGAACAACAGTGGACTTAGTTCTTCTGGGAGAACCTTTGCTAGCTTGAAAATTAGTGTCAAGCTGGACAGGTGGCATGTGCCTGTAATTCCAGCTACTTGGGAGGCTGAGACAGGAGGAGCTTGAGCCCAGGAGCTCAAGGCCGCAGTGAGCCTTGATTGTACCACTAGATTCCAGCCTGGGCGACAGAGCGAGACTCTAAAGGAAAATTAGTATTATAAATTAGAGGCTTTGTACAAAGCTTTGAAGAGTTAATATTTTAAAGTAGGAGAAAAATGAATCCTCTGGTTATATTGCCACAAGTAATTTTGCGTTGAAACACTGTGGCCCGTATAGCCTGAAGAGACTTTGAAAGGTCATTTGAGCCCTTGAGTTCAGAACCTATCTCTTCTGCCAAGTGATGACACAGAATATGATCTAGCTCAGAAAAAGTTTTACAATCTGGGTGGTTTGTCTCTCTTTTTTTCTCTCTCTTTTTTTTTTGGCTGAAGAATCTTTAGAACAGTCAACCTTCTCTTAAATTGCAAGTTTCCTTTGGCCATTTGAAACATTTTCTTTTTTTTCTTTTCTTTTTCTTTTTTCTTTTTTTTTAAAGAGACAGGGCCTAGCTCTGTCACTTAGACTGGAATTTAGCGGTGTGATCATAATTCACTGTAGCTGTGAACTCCTGGACTCAAGGGATCTTCCCATCTCAGCCTCTTGAGTAGCTGGGAATACAGGCATGCACCACCACATTCAGTTAAGTTTTTTATTTTTTTGTAGTGCTGTGGCCTCACTGTGTTTCCCAGGTTGGTCTTGAACTCCCAGCCTCAAGTGACCTTCCCTTGTTGGCCTCCCAAGGCATTGGGATTACAGACATCAGCCACTGCACCCAGCCAGACATTTTCTGTTTACTTGTATGGACTTAATTCTGTCTATCCCATTCCCCCTTCCCCCATTATAATTTTTTTTCTCTGTAATTTGTATGTACAAGTTTTTTCTCTCACAGTTGAAAAGCTTTCCAGTTGTAGTCTTTCTGCATTGATGGAGGTAGTGAAGGGGAGGTTCAGGTAATTTACAACTATTGTAAACAGTTTTTATTTGGCATGGTACAGTGTCTAATGCCTGTAATCCCAGCACTTTGGGAGGCTGAGGCAGGGAAGATTGCAAGTTTACTTTGAGTTTGAGACTAGCCTGGCCAACATCGCGAAACTCTGTCTCTACCGAAAATACAAAAAAATTAGCCGGGTGTGGTGGTGCACACCTGAAATCCCAGCTGTTTGGGAAGCTGAGGCGTGAGAATCGCTTGAATCCAGGAGGTGAAAGTTGTAGTGGGCTGAGGTCACGCCACTGCACTCCAGCCTGGGCAACAGAGGGGGAGACTCTGTCTTAAAAAAAGAGATTTTATTTAAGGGATCATACAGAGCCCTAAAATTATATATTTACATTTGGAATGTTAAGCAGATGCTTTGACATGATATATTGTAAATCTGTAATAATAAATAATAGTTAACCTTCATATACTTTAGTAATTAGCACAATCCAATTTTTTTTTTTTTTGAGATGGAGTCTCACTCTGTTGCCCAGGCTGGAGTGCAGTGGTATGATCTCAGCTCACTGCAGCCTCCGCCTTCCATGTTCAAGTGATTCTCCTGCCTCAGCCTCCCGAGTAACTGGGACTACAGGTGTGTGCCACCACGCCTGGCTAATTTTTTGTATTTTTAGTAGAGACGGGGTTTCACTGTCTTAGCCAGGATGGTCTCGATCTTCTGACTCGTGATCTGCCTGTCTTAGCCACCCAAAGTGAGCCACTGTGCCCAGCCAGCACAATCCTAATTTTTAGTAGGCATGTAATTTCTAAATTTGTCTTTATTGCTAAAGTAACATCCCATTTATCTCAAACTAACTGTCATCAGTCTTGTCTTGTTCTGAAATAGCATTAAAATATTTATCACACCAGCCTCTTTCCTGGTCATCATGTTCTTTATGCTGTAATTATTATTATCGTTTTTGTTATTATCATATGATAATTTTGCCACTGCTTATTCAATGCTTAATATGTGTCAGTCTTTTCTTACATTATATATAGTTTTTTCTTATTTGAAGACAGAGTTTCTTGCTCTGTTGCCTGGGCAGGAATATAGTAGCGTGATCATGGCTGACTGTAACCTTGACCTCTTGGGCCCAGGTGATCCTCCCACCTTAGCCTCCTGAGTAGCTGTGAGTACAGGTGTCCACCACCATGCCTGGCTAATTTTTAACTTTTTTCATAGAGACAGGGTCTCACTATGTTGCCTAGGCTGATCTTGAACTCCCTGGTTCAAGTGATCCCCTTGCCTCCGCCTCCCAAAGTGCTGGGATTATAGGCGTGTGTCCCTGTGCCTGGCCCATTTAAAATTTTAATTCTCAAAATACCCTGAGAGGTACATATATATTCTTATTTTACAGATGAAAAACTCAAGGCCGAGAGAGATTATGTAATTTACCTAACTAAGGTCATGCCACTAGTAAGTGGCATAGTGAGGATTTAAACCTAAACTACTCCAAACCAGAGCTCCTACTAATATTAATGCTGTTTCTGCCTCTTATTTAATATATATCTTTACTTGGATATCTAGTTTTCTTAGTACACAGAACATTTAGAAGTGCCAAATACTGTGTGAGTTGTTAGTTGTAAGTGTATGTGTGTGTTTATGTGTGTATCGAGAGGGAGGAGTTTTGAACAAATCCGGAAGTCAGAGGTCTGACGTGGGTCTCACTGGGCATTTCTTCTGCAGGCTCTAGGGGAGAATTGGTTTCCTTGCCTCTTTTCCAGCTTCTAGAGGCTGTATTTCCTCCTTTGCCTCTGGTCTCTCCTATTTTCAAAGCCAGCAGCCTAGTGTCTTCAAATCTGTCTCTGACACTATCTCTCCTGCCTCCCTCTTTCACTTATAAGTATCCTTGTGTTTATATTAAATAGGGCTCACCCAGATACTACAAGCTAATCTCCCCCTTTCAAGGTCAACTAATTAGCAACTCTGATTCTATCTGCAGCTTTAAATTTCCCCTTGATAGATAACATTTTCACATGTTTTGGAGATTCAGATGTCATTTTGGGGGGAGGGGGAGTGCATTCTGCCTACCAGAGTTTCCTTAGTGTGGCAAAATGATTTAGCCTCTTAGGCCTCGCTGTAAAATGAGATTAGTATTTACTATTTACCACAAAGGAATTTTATGAAGATGGAAATTATGTGCTAATACAGACAAGCCATGCATAGAATACACTTAATTAGCAGATGCTTTCTGCTTGATCTTATCTGCTAGGTATATGCTTGTGGTGATGGGTAGTCTCCAAGGTAACCACTGGGTTTGATAAACTCCAGTTTGAGTGCCTGACTCTTCTAAAGGCAGATGTTTGTTTTAGAATTCAGCCTTTCCAGACCTTTGCATGATGAGGATAGTGATGATTTATAGCACAATGGTGGTAAAACAGATGAGTGCCCCTTAACTCTTAATTTGTTTTATGATTTGAATGTCTTAATCTCTAAGATACAGTTCACTTTTTAAGTAGGCAGCTTTTCTGTTTAACATGATTTTCCAAAGGATTGCTATAGAAGATAATGAAAAGAGACCTTGAGTAATTGCACTTTTAAATCACACAAGATTGTTTTGTATGTGCTCAGGTGGTATTTTTTGAAGTTAATGTTGTCATTTCTTTTCTTTTTTTTTTTTTTCGGGACAGGGTCTTCCTCTGTTGCCCAGGCTGGAGTGCTGTGGTGTGATCTTGGCTCACTGCAACCTCCACCTCCCGGGCTCAAGTGATCCTCCCACCTCAGCCTCCCAAGTAGCTGAGACTACAGGCGTATGTCACCACGCCTGGCGAGTTTTTTGTAGAGGCAGGGTTTCACCATGTTGTCACGCTGGTCCTCAAACTCCTGGACTCAAGATATCTGTCCACCGCAGCCTTCCAAAGTGCTGTGATAATAGGCATGAGCCACCGTGCCTGGCCTAGGCAATTTACTTCTTTGAGTTTTATTTTCAGTATATGAGAAATGTGGCTAATAACATTTACTTCATTGCTTGCTTTGTTATTAAATATGATGATGCATGTAAAATACTTATGTTTGGTTTATATGTGCCAAAAAAAAATACCTGTAATATATTGTAAAGTCAGGGATGAACCACTTTACTAAATGTCTCCAAATAACCAATTTCTAATAATTTAGAATATGTATTTAGTATAGCTAGTGTGCATTGCATTATGATAAAAGAGTGCTTATTACCTGTGCACCTAATTTTTGGAAGTCAGATTCATATAGCTTTGGTTAATCTTTGTTCTTTTTACATTTTATTATATTTTAGACAGGGTCTCGCTGTGTTCTGCAGGCTGCAGTGCAATGGCATGATCATAGCTCACTGCAGCCTTGAACCCCTGGGCTCAAGTGATCCTCCCACTTTAGTGTCCCAAGTATTAAACAGCTGACATTACAGACATGTGCCACCATGCCTGGCTGTTTCTCGTTTTTTGTAGAGATGGGATCTCACTATGTTGCTAAGGCTGGTCTCGAACTTCTGGCCTCAAATGATCCTCTTGCCTTGGCCTCCCAAAGTGCTGGATTACAGGAGTGAGCTACTGTGTCCAGCCTGATCTTCGTTCTTGGAGTCAAGTTGTGTAGGCTTTGTTTTTTGCTTTGCTTTTTTTTTTTCCCCCCACCCCTATTTTTTAATTTAAAAAAGGACTGGCTTTTAGAACCACTGGAAAATATTTGTTTTGGGGGCAGTGTCTTTAGATAACATAAAATTCAGGAATACAAATTTTGGGTGGAAGATAGTACAGCCTCATTGGTTAGGAATATAAACTCTCTGGCCAGGCGTGGTGGCTCACGCCTGTAATCCCAGCACTCTGGGAGGCCGAGGCAGGTGGATCACGAGGTCAGGAGATTGAGACCATCGTGGCTAACATGGTGAAAGCCCGTCTCTACTAAAAATACAAAAAATTAGCCGGGCATGGTGGCGGGCACCTGTAGTCCCAGCTACTCGGGAGGCTGAGGCAGGAGAATGGCGTGAACCCGGGAGGCGGAGCCTGCATTGAGCCGATCGCGCCACTACACTCCAGCCTGGGCGACAGAGTGAGACTCCGTCTCAAAAAAAAAAGAAAAAAAGAAGAATATAAACTCTCAAACTGAATTCTAATCCTGGCACTATTATTTACTGCCTTGTGATGTTAAGCAAATAATGTAACCTTCTGTGATGCTTAAATTTTAATCTTGTCTGAAATGAGGATAATGATAAAATGTACCTCCTACTTTGGAAGGATTGAGTGAGGTAATCCGTGTAAAGCATTTAGCATGGCCTCCACTAAGTGACCCACAGCAGTTATTAGTAATGACAAATAAGAGAAAGGAGAAGCAGTGGGCAGGTATTCAAGTGCTAACGTGTATTGTTTAGAGCAGTGTTATCAATAGGAGTATAATGCAAGCCATGTGTAATTTTAAGTTTTATAATAGCTGTATTAAGTAAATAAAAAGAAACAGGTGTTGAAATTCATTATGATAATGTTTAATTTAACCCAGCATATCCAAAACATTGTTATTTCAACATGTAATGATATCAAAATTATTGAGATATTTTACATTTTTTTATACTATATCTTTGAAATCTGGTGTATATTTATACCTATGGCATGTCTCAATTTGGATACTAAATTCTTTCTTTCTGTCTTTCTGTCCCCACTCCTTTCCCTCCCCTCCCCTCCCCTCCCTTCCCCTCCTTCTCTTCCACTTCCCTTTCCCTTTCCCTTTCCCTTTTTCCTTCCTTCTTTCCTTCCTTCCTTCCTTCCCTCCCTTTACAATTCCTCCTCTCCATCTCTTTCCCCTTCCCCTTTCCCTTCCCCTTCCCTTCCTTTTCCTTGTTTCTTTTTTTGTTTGTTTGTTTGTTTGTTTGTTTTTCCGTTTTTTGAGACAGAGTCAGCCAGGCATGGTGGCTTATGCTTGTAATACCAGCACTTTGGGAAGCCGAGGTGGGTAGATCACTTGAGCCTAGGAGTTTGAGACCAGGTTGGGCAACATGGCGAAACCCCGTTTCCACTAAAAATATAAAAGAGTTAGTTGGCTGGGCGTGGTGGCCCACGCCTGCAATCCTAGCACTTTGGGAGGCCGAGATGGGCGGATCACCTGAGGTCAGGAGTTTTGAAACCCCCTCTCTACTAAAAATACAAAAATTAGCTGGGTGTGGTAGCAGGCACCTGTAATCCCAGTTACTTGGGAGGCTGAGGCAGGAGAATCACTTGAACTTGGGAGGCAGAGGTTGCAGTGAGCTGAGATCAGGCCACTGCACTCCAGCCTGGGTGATAAGAGCAAGACTGCATCTCAAAAAAAAAGAATTAGTTAGGCATGGCGGTGGGCACCTGTGGTCCCAGCTACTCCGGGAGCTGAGGTGGGAGAATTGCTTGAGCCTGGGAGGTGGAGGGAGGTTGCAGTGAGCTGAGATTGCACCACTGCACCCTAGCCTGGACCAGGGGAAGGCCACCCTGTCTCAAAAGAAGAAGAAAAAAAAAAAGAAACAGGGTCTCACTCTCGCCGGCTGGAGTACAGTGGTGTGATCACAGCTCACTGCAACCTTGACTTTCTAGGCTCTAGCGATCCTCCCTCCTCAGTCTCTGAAGTAATTAGGACTACAAGTGTGTGCCAGCACGCTTGGCTAATTTTTTGTATTTTTTGTAAAGACAGGGTTTCACCATGTTGCCCAGGCTGGTCTCAAACTCCTGGGCTCAAGTGATTCTCCCGCCTTGGCCTCCCAAAGTGCTCAGATAACAGGCGTGAGCCACCACACTGGGCACTAAATTTTCAGCAGAGATGCTTGTTCTGTATTTAGATTTCATAAAATTTACAGTAGAAAAAGTAGATTCGGCTGGGTGTGATGGCTCACACCTATAATCCCAGCACTTTGGGAGGCTGAGGCAGGAAAATTGTTTGAGCCCAGGAATTCAAAACCAGCCTGGGAAACATAGTGAGACCCTGTCTGTATATTTAAAAAAAAAAAAAAAAAAAAAATACTTAAAAAAATGTATTGTTGGCTGGGCGTGGTGGCTCACGCCTATAATCCCAGCACTCTGGGAGGCCGAGGCAGGCGAATCATGAGGTCAAGAGATTGAGACCATCCTGGCCAATATAGTGAAACCACGCCTCTACTAAAAATATACACACACAAAATTAGCTGGACGTGGTGGCATGTACCTGTAGTCCCAGCTACTGGGGAGGCTGAGGCAGGAGAATCGCTTGAACCTGGGAGGCGGAGGTTGCAGTGAGCTGAGATCGTGCCACTGCACTTCAGCCTGGCTACAGAGCGAGACTCCGTCTCACAAAAAATAAAAAAAAAAAACTATTCTTGTAGTTCCTTTTTTCTCCTTGCAAGGCATCTTTAATGTAGAATAAGCTAAATATAGTAATAATAATAATAATTAAAAATATAAAGTTTATTGAGTACTGCTTTGTATGTGTTATGTTGTCTTCTAAGCACAGATAATCATTTAATCTTCATGATAGCACTATGAGAATACTTTTATTTTCCCTGTTTACAGATAGGGAAAATGAGGACCAGAGAAACTTATAGAGCATAGAGTTGAACTCAATTCTGACCTCAAGAGTCTGTTTTTATTTTTATTTTTTTTTATGAGACGGAGTCTCATTCTGTCACCCAGGCTGGAGTGCAGTGGCATGATCTCGGCTCCCTGCAACCTCCACCTCCTGGGTTCAAGCGATTCTTGTGCCTCAGCCTCCCGAGTAGCTGGGATTACAGGCACCTGCCACCCCACCTGGCTAAATTTTGTATTTTTTGGTACAGATGGGGTTTTGCCATGTTGGCCAGGGTGATCTTAAACTCCTGACCTCAAGTGGTTTGCCGGCCTCAGCCTCCCAAAGTGCTGGGATTACAGGTATGAGCCACTGTGCCTGGCCCAGAGCCTGTTTTTCTGACAGTCACACCACTTATTGGTTGCTGGATAGAATGAAAAAGCAAATGGAAGTACCTCTCCCCACCAGTAGTTTTTCTGGGTTTCTTTTATGGGGGAGCTAGGGTAGAGTAACATGTGGGTAGAGGGACAGTGTTTCAGGAACCCATTTGGATATTTAAGAACAGGACTAAATACTTAAATTACTTCTGTGACAATAAAAAGGTACCCAGGAAGCTACACTCTTTTTTAGTTCTATATTTTTTGCATCATACATTTAAACACTGGTTGCTCCTGAATGAAGCTTTAGAATCCTTTGCAAGATAGTACTACTGCTTCATGCAGCTAACCACCAATGAACAAGAATTATGGATTCAAACTCTGGCATAGACCAACCCTCTAACTTGGATCTCCTAACTCATAATCCAGAGTTCTTTTCCAGAGAACTGCTCCGCTTTTAAAAACCAGTGCCAGGATTCAGATCTCAAATGATACCATTAAACACTGATAGGCAAGAAGCATTTGTTTCTATGAGTAAATAACTCTCTGATGTATTACAGGCTGGTGTTAATTTTTGACTAGGCTGAACTCTTAGCGTTTGTTATTTCTTCAGGTTTTAAACCTTCAGATAATTTCAAAAACACAGTTTAGGCTGGGCACAGTGGCTCACGCCTTTAATCTGAGTACTTTGGGAGGCTGAGGTGGGCGGATCATGAGGTCAGGAGTTTGAGACCAGCCTGGCCAACATGCTGAAACCCCGTCTCTACTAAAAATACAAAAAATAGCTGGGCGTGGTGGTGGGCTCCTGTAATCCCAGCTACTCGGGCGGCTGAGGCAGGAGAATCGTTTGAACCCTGGAGGCGGAGGTTGCAGTGAGCCAAGATCATGCCATTGCACTCCAGCCTGGGTGACAGGGCAAGACTCTGTCTCAATAAAAAACAAAACCAAACCACAGTTTATCCCTTAGGAAAACACCAAAAAGCTTCTTATGTACGTGAACTTGTATTAGGGTCACACTTTAAGGTGGCTCTAGAAAGTACAATGAGTAAGACTGCCTTTTTTTTGACATGGCGTCTCACTTTGTTGTCTAGGCTGGCTTGGAACTCCTGGGTTCAAGCCATCCTCTTGCCTCTGCCTCCCAAATAGCTTTACAGGAGGATTACAGGTTTATGCCACTGTGCTGGGCTGAGACTGCAGTTTTTAATGAATGAAATGCCTCTGTGCATGGATTGAAGCCAGCTTTTATGGCAAACATTAACAGTATGGTTTGGTTCCCCATCTCTGTGCCCCTTGAGTTATAACTTAAATTGTTCTGATTGTAGTATTAACTGTGATTAGGTGTTGATGAAAGAGATACGGGGCTCTAATTAAGTAAAATGAAGATCTCAAATAAAATTGAAGTAGAATGAAACACTATATGTACATACAATTCTGCTAAACAAATATTTAACTGTGGATAGGCACAGTGACTTTATAATGCAGATAGTCATTTTCATATATATGGATATATATAAATATACATTATATTAATATATGGATATATCTAATGTAATACAGTAATTGATTTTTAGACTAAATATATAAGTTGAAACATAACATTTTTTAATTTTTGGGAAATTTAGTGGTGTTAATTCTGGAGACTAGTAAAAATAAATGATTAGAGACGAATACACTTCATGGTAACAAACATGCTGGTGATACAGCTTTAAAACTTTATGGAAATTTACAACATACAAAAATAAAGTTCGCTGATATTTTACATATTCATGGCCTAGCCTCACCAGTTGCCAATATTTTGCCATCTTGGTATTATCTGTTTCACTCTGCTGCCCCTCTTCTCTCCTTTCTCCCTCACCATGTAGCATTTTAAAGCAAATCCCAAATATCGTTTCACCCATATGTATTTCAGTATGTATCTCTGACACACTTGAACTTTCCTTTCACAGTACAACTATCATACCATTGTCACAATGAATAATATCAACATTAATTCCTTAATGGCATCTGGTAGCAAGAACATGTTCAGATTAGCCTGACTGTCTCTAAAATGTCTTTGCAATTTGTTCGTTTACATTAGGACCCAAATAAAGTCTTCACATTGCAGTTGGAAGATACAGTTCTAAATGGTCTCTTAAATCTCCACCCTTTTCATGCCCTTTATTTGATGAAGAAACTGTTACTTAACCTGTAGAATTTCCCACATTCTGTTTGGCTGATTACATCTTTGTGGTTTGGTTTAACCCCTGTAATTTCCTGTAAACTGATCATTCGTTCTGGAGGGTATTTTTTTTGGTGAGCATTCTTCATAAAAGGTGCTGTATTCTTTCTATTACTTACCATCGTGAGGTTGGTTCACTTTCAGTATTGCTAGGATTGGTCAGTGGTTTTAGATTATGTTGGCTTGATCTATCCTTTATAAAGTTCTTATCAACTTTCACACAAAGGTTTTAGCAGCATCTGAGGATTGTTGACTAGATCCATTATATAAGGTTTGCAAAACGGTGATTTTTGAATTATATCACTCCTACATTTATTAGTTGAAATTCTTTTGTAAAGAAAACTTTTATTTCATGTATTTACTGTCTGTAAAATCTAGAAGTGCAGGCTATAAAAATTTAATTCCTCTCCCACCTCGTTTTGCCAGTTTTTATAATAATGAGTTGGTGTCCAAGGAACCCGCTAAAATGACCAGTAAATTTTTCTTCTTTCTTTTATTATTTTTAGTGTTAGGGATTTTTATGTATGTGATGTATTTTAATCCATTGTAGTTGCTGTTTCTCATGTTTCAATTGTCTCATCTTTGGCCAGTTGGAACCCCTTCAGATGGGTTCCTGTGTTCTTTTGAATATTGTCCCATCAGTTTTCAATAACTTACTCTCTTTCTGGCACGAGGGATATCAGGTTCACTTTGTACATTTCCTGCTCTGCATCTGGAATCAGCTATTTCTTTAAGGAACCTTGGTTTCTGAGACATTAATGACATCAAATATATATATAAAAAGAAAAGAACAAGGAGCCCTGGTTTTCTGAAGTGGGAAATGGTTTTTAGAGATCACAATCAGGGTGTTAAGGGTGCTCATTGCTGCTGGGTTGGTCATGACTTCTATGGTTTTTCAGTATTTAGATATAGGAAGTACTCTCTCCCTTCCTTCCCTCCGTCCTTTCCCTCCCTCTCTCCCTCTTTCTCTCCCTCCCTCCTTTCCTCTCTTCCTTCCTTCCTCCTTTTTTTTTTTGTTAGAGTAAATTATGGCTGGGTGAGGTGGCTCACTCCTGTAACCTCAGCACTCTGGGAGGCTGAGGTGGGTGGATCACTTGAGCCTGGGAGTTCAAGACTAGCCTGGGCAACATGGCAAAACCCTGTCTCTACAAAAAGCTCAAAAAAATTAGCCAGGCATGGTGGTGTGTGCCTATAGTCCCAACTACTTGGGAAGTTCACCCGAGCCTGGAGGTCAAGGCTGCAGTGAGTCGAGATTGTGCCACTGCACCCTAGCCTGGGTGATAGAGTGAGACCCTGTCTCAAAAAAAAGAGAAGAATAAATTTTCAATTCATACTGATATTTCCAGTTTTCATGAAAAATTACAGAGGTTTTGTTTAACTTATTTTATGATTTATTTATTTATTTTATGGTGAAAAATATGTTTATTTAGTGTTAGCCAGCTGGGCTCACTTTAGATGATCCCAATTTTGTTGGCAACGTCATCATAGTCAGGAACCAGTAGAACATGGGCCTTCTTTCTATCAGGCCTGATCAGGGTGTTGATATTGGCCATGTCAGTGCCACAGAGCTTTTCCTTAGCCTGTTCGATCTGGTGTTTGTTGGCCTTGACATCCACAGTGAACACGATAATGTTGTTGACTTTCTGTTCTTTTCATGGCTGACTCAGTGGTCAGGGGAAACTTGATAGCATAGTGGTCAAGCTTGTTTCTCCTGGAGTGGGCCACTCTTCCAAGGATATTTGGGCTGCCTCCAGAACAGCAGCAGTGTCTTGGGCTGTCCTTAGGTGGGTGACGTGAAGATCTTCTCTTTTTTGTGTGGCTGTGGATACGGATACCTTTCAGCACTACTGTTTTGGCCTTTAGAGCCTTTGGTTTGGCTTCGACGTTGGGAGAGCCGGGGCTTCCCTCTTTGCCTGTGATGCCTTCTTGATGAGTACAGCCATGTAATTTCTTTTATAGTTGTGTCTTTCTTTTTTTTTTTGGGATGGAGTCTCGCTCTGTTGCCCAGAGCTGGAGTGCAGTGGCGCTATCTTGGCTCACCGCAACCTCCGCCTCCCAGGTTCGAGCGATTCCCCTGCCTCAGTCTCCCAAGTAGCTGGGATTATAGGCACCCTTCACCATGCCTGGCTAATTTTCGTATTTTTAGTAGAGTCAGGGTTTCACTGTGTTGGCTAGGCTGATCTCGAACTCCTGACCTCCTGATCCGCCTGCCTTGGCCTCCCAAAGTGCTGGGATTACAGGCGTGAGCCACTGTGCCTGGCCTTTTTTTTTTTTTTTTTTTAAATTGAGATGGAGTCTTGCTTTGTCCCCCCCAGGCTAGAGTGCAGTGGCATGATCTCGGCTCACTACAACCTCTGCCTCCCAGGTTCAAGCAATTCTCCTGCCTTAGCATCCCAAGTAGCTGGGATTACAGGCACGTGCCACCATGCCTGGCTAAGTTTTGTATTATTATTAGAGACCAGGTTTTGCCATGTTGGCCAGGCTGGTCTTGAACTCTGGACCTCAAGTGATCTACCTGCCTCAGCCTCCCAAAGTGGTGGGATTACAGGCGTGAGCCACTGTTCCCGGCCTATATCATTTTTTATCTTATGCTAAAAATGTTGGTTCCTAACAACATTAACAATATGTTGTACATATAACACATATTAGCTTTGAGATAACAATATCATAATGTAGTTTGAGATTCATTTGTCTGTCTACTTATGTCCTTAGGCTGTATTCCAGTAGGGATGTAAGCTCAGAATACTTTTTAAATGAAAATAAAATTTTATAAATTTTAATAAAAAATATTTCAAATAAATAATATTTAAGATACTTGAAATAATAATTCTCTCTGTGTATTTATGTCAGCAGTTGAAAATAGAACATTTACTTCAGTTTGGTTTTGGTTTCTAAGGAGTGCTGTTTTTTCCTTTTCAATTTTTTTGATGTAAAATATTTACATGGTTTCAAAATGTTGAGCATGTTTTTAAAAAGATACAGCTGGGCATGGTGGCTTGCTCCTGTATCCCCAGCAATTTGGGAGGCTGAGGCGGGCGGATAACTTGAGGTCAGGAGTTCAAGACCAGCCTGGCCAACATGGTGAAACCCCATCTCTACTAAAAATACAAAAAATCAGCCGGGTGTGGTAGCAAGCGCCTGTAATCCCAGCTGCTCAGGAGGCTTGAACCCCTGGGTTCAAGCAGGAGAATTGCTTGAACCTGGGAGGCAGAGGTTGCAGTGAGCCGAGATCACACCTCTGCACTCCAGCCTGGGTGACAAGGTAAGACTCTGTCTCAAAAAAAAAAAAAAAAAAATGCTGCTGGTTTGCGTATCATTATTCTGCCCATATCCTATCAGTAACTAAAGAGGTATTATTTTACTGTATGTTTTTACTTAAAATTTAATTTATGCTTACATTAATTTTTAAAGGTTCAGATTTGAAAGTCCAGTGTAAATTTTCCAGGTGGCCAGATGGTACTAGATGTCAGTAAATAGTTTTTGTTTATATATTGCATTTTAGAATTTTAAATATTTTACTGGGTTTTGGACATATTGTATGTCATTAGAAGGCAACTGGAACTCTAATTTTAGAAACTAAGATTATGATGTTTGCAGATGATCAGTTTTACTCCTTGTAGTCCACCCCCTCCAATTAATAATTATTTTAAGATGTTTTACGAGCTAATATACTGAAATTTCTGACATAAAGTCAGACTTCCAGATTACATTGCTCAAATTTGCCAAACTAGGCATTTTTCTGGTGGAGGAGAAAGGAATCTGTTCCTAAAAGTCTGGTATATATATATTTTTTGCTTAATGCCTAGTTACCATGGAAATAGATGTTAGAATCAGCTCTTAAGTAGGTAGGTAGTGACAAACTGGCTGTATTGCTGAATTGGGTTGCTAGACTGTATTTGGCCCTTTCCTGCTTTCATCTTTCTACCTTCTCTTTCATCATTTTCTTTTGGTTTATGTGCTTTTTAGAATATTCTATATAGTTAAATCCAAACTTGACTTAACCTAGGTTTGGGTAACAGTTTGCTTTTGCTTACAGTTTATACTATCTATAGGTAGACATTTTACCTCATATTTACATATATATAGTATAAGTAGATAATTGTACTGACTTGGCACATCAGTTGTTAATGCTTTTAAGAAAAGGTCTGGAAAGACCTGTAACAAGTTAATAGTGATGGTCTCTAGCCGGTGACAGTATAGAAAATGTTTAATGTCTACTTTGTGAAGTTACAATGTTTGGTTTTTAAAATGAGCGTGTACTACTTTATTATATAAAATTTTTTTACTTGTACAAGTTTGTGTTAATGATCAGTATTTAAAATATAGTAAAAAATAAGAGAGGAAAAGTGGAAATCCTCTAGTAGCATTTTTTTTTTGGCCTTTGACGTTTGTGTGATGTTGATCTTTAGTTACTGCACTTCGGTACTGAGGATAGCAGCACCTATGTCATAGTGTTGCTGAGATTAAATGAGATTACTAAAGCATAATGCTTGGCACAAGGGGAGCAGTTAATAAAATAGGAGCTCTGGTTTTTGTGGATCTTAGATTTGCTGCCCTGTAGGTTTTGGGAAGGAGTAGTATAGCTCTACAGGAATGAGGAATGTATTGTGGAGTCTTAGAAGAGCTATCTATGTATTATTTGAATCCACAACCTTCCCTCAAGAGCTTTCTTCTTGACTATGTAGTTCTACTTTAGCTTTTCTCTTCTGTCAGTATATTTCTAGTCATTTCCAGTTTTCTGCTCAGCAGAGACTTTGGGGTCCATGTTGTACCTATTCTGTTACTGTTACATAAAAGTAGATCTATAACTTTATCTTGTTAGTAATCAAAAAAGTTAAAGTTCAAGTTTTATGCATATTCTGGATGAGTTTTACCTTACCCAACTTTTAATTCGGTCATGTGATTGAAAAAAAGATTTTTTGGGGGTACCTTTTCCTATCACTGTAGATGGAAAATTTGGAATTTTTTTTTTTTTTTCTTTTCTGAGACACAGTCTCACCCTGTCCCCCAGGCTGGAGTGCAGTGGCGTGATCTCAACTCACTGCAACCTCTGCCTCCTGGGTTCAAGCGTTCCTCCTGCCTCAGCCTCCCAAGTAGCTGGGATTACAGGCGTGAGCCACCACAACTGGCTACTTTTGTTGTATTTTTAGTAGAGATGGGGTTTCACCATGTTGGATAGGCTGTTCTTGAACACCTGACCTCAAATGATCCACCTGTCTTGGCCTCCCAAAGTGCTGGGATTACAGGCGTGAGCCACTGCACCCAGCCAAAACTTGGAATTTCTAAGAGCCTTTATTAATTTGTAAATCAGTAACATTGGAATTGAATATTTGAAACTGGAACTGTTCCCAGAATATTGAGGATGCAACGTTTCTGTAGGCACAATTCTTCACAAAGGCAGACTCTTGGGGACAATCAGGATGATTGCAAAATTATATGAAATATAATATGTAACGAAATGAAGAAGCAAACAACTTACATTATAAGGTATATCTGTATTATTAAAGTCCAAATATCTATTCTAGTTTAATTTTTTGAATATTCAAACATATGGCTGAAAAGTTTTAAAAAATACTTATAAAAGAATATAGTAAAAACCCTTTCATCCTACCTTTTACCTCCAATTGTTAAATTTCCCTTCTTTCTGTACAGTCAGTCATTGTTTTTGTGTATTGTTTCCACACGTAGAAAGGCAAACACAAGTTTGCCGTCTTACTTCCCTATCTCCCCTACCCTTTACTTTCAGCTTGTAAATTACACATACTGTTCTGCACTTTTTAATTTTGTCACTTAACACATCTGGGAGATGTTTGTGTTATTATTACATAGAGATCCCCTCATTTGTGGGTGTTTTTTTGTTTTGTTTTGTTTTTGTTGTTTTGAGACAGTCTCACTATGTCACCCAGGCTATTTTTTAGTATTTTTTGTATTTTTTAGTAGAGACGGGGTTTGGCCACATTGGCCAGGCTAGTCTCAAACTCCTGGCCTCAAGTGATCTGCCCACCTCGGCCTCCCAAAGTGCTGGAATTAACAGGTTCACGTGAGCCACCATGCCTAGCCTTGTGTGTTCTTATTAGCAACTTTTATTGAGGTATAACTTGCACACCAAAAAAATTAAACCATTGTAAGTGTAAAAATCAAGGAATTTTAAATTCATTTTTAATTAAAAATTTATTTATTTATTTATTTATTTATTTTTTTTGAGACAGAGTCTTGCTCTGTCGCCCAGGCTGGAGTGCAGTGGCGCGATCTCGGCTCACTGCAACCTCTGCCTCCCAAGTTCACAGCATTCTCCTGCCTCATCCTTCCGAGGTAGCTGGAACTACAGGCACCCGCCACCATGCCCAGCTAATTTATTTTTTATTTTTTTTATTTTTAGTAGAGATGGGGTTTCAACGTGTTAGCCAGGATGGTCTTGATCTCCTGACCTGGTGATCCGCCCGCCTCGGCATCCCAAAGTGCTGGGATTATGGGCGTGAGCCACCAGGCCTGGCCTATTTTCTTTTTTTAGAAACAAATTGTTACTCTGTCGCACAGGCAGGAGTGCAGTAGCACTATCATAGCTCTGTGTTAACCTCAAACTCCTGGGCTCAAGCAATCCTCCAACCTCAGCCTCCTGAGCAGGTGGGACTGCAGGTGTGTGCTACCATGCCCAGCTAATTAAAAAAAATTTGTTGTTTGTACAGACACAGTATCACTATGTTGCCTAGGCTGTTCTTGAACACCTCCTCTCAAGAGATACTGCCACTTGGCCTCCTGAAGCTCTGGGATTACAGGCGTAAGCCCCCACACCTGGCTGTTATGGAATTTTTGTAAATGTCTAGGGTTGTTCACCCATCACCACAGTCCAGTTTAAGAATATTTCTATAATCCTTAAAAAGTTTTCTCCCTGTCTCTGGTCTTTCATGCCCGTCTCCAGCTGCAAACAACCAGTTTCCTCAGTTGTTTTTGCAGTTCTGTATAGGACAGATGTATAAGATTTACGATGTAACGTAATTTATTTAGCCACACCCCTATTTTTGGACATTTAGGTTGTTTTTGACCTTTTGCTTTTACGAGCAGGTCTGAGATGAGGTAACTTTGTACATATATTATTTCATACATCTGTAAGAGTATCTGTAGGATTAATTCCCAAGAGTAGGGTTACTGATTAAAGCACATGTGCTTTTTTTTTTTTTTTTGGTGATGGAATCTCATTCTGTCGCCCAGGTTGGCGTCATCTTGGCTCACTGCAACCTCTGCCTCCCTGGTTCAAGCAGTTCTCCTGCCTCAGCCTCTGGAGTAGCTGGGATTACAGGCACGCACCACCATGCCCCGCTAATTTTTGTATTTTTAGTGGAGACAGGTGTCACCTGTTTGGAAACTCTCTTTTTGTTGGCCAAGTTGGTCTTGAACTCCTGACCTCAAGTGATCTGCCCGGCCTGCATTTTTTATTTCTATAATCGTTTCCCGTTCAGGTTATACAGATTTACGTTTTCAGCAGCAATATGAGGGCTAACATTTTCCCATACCTTACCTGCCCTGTACATTACTAGACTTCTGAATTTCTGAATTTTTGCCAATCTGATAGTGAAAAACAGTGTGGGTTTTCTTTTTAGAGATAAGAGTCTCACTGTATCGTCCAGGCTGGAGGAAATGCAGTGGCATGATAGAGGCACACTGCAACGTCTATCTCCCAGGTTCAAGCAGTTCTTCTGCCTCAGCCTCCCAAGTAGTTGAAACTATGGGTGCGTGTGAAAAATGGTGTTTTGAATTGTTTTTATTTAGTAGGTTTTACATCAAATTTATGAATGAGTATGAGCATCTTTTCAAGTGTTAAGAGTCTATTGTAATTCTTTTTGTATGAAATATCCTTTTATGTCATATGCCCATTTTTCTGTTGAATGGTTGGCTTTTTTTTTTTTTTTTTTTGAGGCAGAATCTCCTTCTTGTTCCCCAGGCTGGAGTGCAGTGGTGCAATAACGGCTTACTGCAGCCTTGAACCTCCCAGGCTCAAGTGATCCTCCCACCTCAACCTCCTGAGTACCTGGGACTACAGGCACATGCTGCCATGCTGGCTAATTTTTAAATTTTTTTATAGAGATAAGGCCTCACTATGTTGCCTAGGCTGGTCTTGAACTCCTGGGCTCAAGCACATCACCTACCTTGGCCTCCGAGTGTTGGGACTACAGGAGTGAGCCACTTTGCCTGGCCTGAATGGTTGGTCTTTAAAAAAAATTACTGATTTTAGACGTTCTTTATATATGAGAGACAAGCTCTTTAGTGATGTGAATTATAAATAACTTTTTGTAGAGTTTGTCATTTATATTTTGATTTATTTGCTTTGTGTATTTTTTTGCCACTGAGCAATTTTTTAATGGTTAAATTTATCAATATTTTCTTTTATAGTTCCCAAACTTTGAGTTAATTTACTATTTGAAGAAGTCATACATTGAATTCCCTTCCAGGATGATAATTTATTATATCACTTTGAATTTAGCTGGACTTTTGGCCAGACCTACTGACTTGCATCTGTGATGAATAACTTTGAATATATGTTATCTCACACATGTGCAAGTATAGCTATTGGATGAATTTGGCGGTTTATTCCTGGGGCCAGGGTTGTGTGTTTTTAATTTTGGTAATTATTGTTGAATAAATGATCTTTCAAGACTGTTAAGATATTGCATTGCTAATAACTGGTGCAGAAATTAATGGTAATTTCTGTTCAGGATGCCAGATTGCTAAACTCCTCTAGGATTAGAAAAGTTTTGGTTGAAAACAGAACACTTAACTGTAACTAAGTGTCTTCTTTTTTCATTATGTATTGGCCTTTAAGGCACCATAATTATACTTTAGAAATTCCTTGGGAGAATTTGGGTTATGTCTTAAAATAAAAAAAGTTCATGTTCTTTGTGCTCCCTTTTGATACCTACCCAGAAGCAGCCCATGTACAGGTAGGTGCACAAGGAAGCTGGCATGAATATGTTTGTGGCTGCCCTCTTTAATAGGGAAAAACAGAAAACCACTTAATATCACCAATAGAGGACAAGCTAAATAACCATGGCAAATTCCTGCAATGGTTATAGCACAAAATTAATTCGACAGTTTGTGTTTACTGATGTAGAAAGATCTCTAAAACATTTTTTGAATGAAAGAAAAGTTGAAAGACAGTATATTAAATGTAGTACCAGTTATGTAAAAATAGATTTACAGAAATGTTATTAAATATGGATATATGTACATGTATGTAAGTGAAGGTCTGGAAAAAACCTGGAAGAACATATGCCACAATGAGAATAGTGATTATTAATGGGAATTGGATATAGTAATTTAGGACTTACTTTTTTTTTTTTGAGGTGGAGTCTTACTCTGTTTTTCAGGCTGGAGTGCAGTGGTGCAATCTCAGCTTACTGCAATCTCCGTCTCCTGAGTTCAAGCAATTCTGCCTCAGCCTCCCAAGTAGCTGTGACTACAGGTGCCCACCACCACGCCTGGCTAATGTTTATATTTCTTTAATAGAGAAGGGGTTTCGCCATGGTGGCCAGGCTGGTCTTGAGAAATTCCTGACCTCAGGTGATCCAACCCGCCTTGGCCTCCCAAAGTGCTGGGATTACAGGCGTGAGCCACTGTGCCCGGCCACATTAATGTTTTATTATTTTTACAAGGATAATATGCTCATAGGCTGTACAACTAAAAGCCAATTTAAAATTTATTTGGAAGAAATACGTTGTTTTGTACATAGGTCCCTGTAAATGCAGAGTAAGACTGGAAGAATACCCTAAATAAGGAGACAGTAGTTATGTCCACGAGGGATGTGGGAGCAGAGAAGATAAAAGGAGACATTTGCTTTTTGTATACTTCTGTATTTTTATAGTTTTATAAAGCAAATGAATTCATGTATTTATTTGTATGCTGAAGAAAGGACTAAATTCTTTAGGACGAGGAATTCATGTAAGAGTATCTCATTTTGTCAAGCTTATTTAACAGTACTTAGTGAAAATAGTAGCTGCCGGTTGAATTACTGGGTAGAGAATAAAGGTATCAACAGAAATAGTTTACTAATTTGCTGATAATTAGGCATTAATTTGCTTGATGTGATGCATGTTTATTACTTTAGGGCAAGTAGAAAAATAAAAATAAGTAGATTCTTTCTCATATACCATCATGAACACTGGTAGTTTCTGGTACATTCAAGACAGAACACACAGTGAGACTGTTCTTGCCCTGTAGCCTCATCTGGAATTTCCTTTTGTCTTCTGCTTTGTTACTACAACCTCCCCTGCAGTTTGGGTGCCTCTGTAGTTCTCTTTTCTTTGTTTGCTAGTCTGGGATCAGATCTGCTCTTATGAAATGGAAGTCAGCAGTGAGGAGAAAAAAGGTAAAAAAAAAAAATTATTTTTTCTGAGACGGAGTCTTACTCTGTCGTCCAGGCTGGAGTGCAGTGGCACGATCTTGGCTCACTCCAGCCTCCGCCTCTTGGGTTCAAGCAATTCTCCTGCCTCAGCCTCCTGAGTAGCTGAGACTACAGGCACCTGCCACCACTCCCGGCTAATTTTGTATTTTTAATAGAGACAGGGTTTCACCATGTTGGCCAGGCTGATCTCTAACTCCTGACCTCAAATGATTCACCCACCTCACCCTCCCAAAGTGCTGGAATTACAGGCATGAGCCACAGTGCCTGGCCAAAAGGTAAAATTTTTAATCCCTTTATTCAGTTAGTCACTAAATGTGAGAATGTCTTTACCCAGTTCTTCTCTCTCCATCCCAGCATTAGTGCAAGCCATTGTATCTCATTCTAGATTATGGTAGCAGATTCCTAACTGATCTGTGTGATTTAGCCTTGTATTTGTACATTGGAATCTGTTTTTCACATTGCAGCCACAGTGATCTAAGACATCAGATAATGTAACTCTTGCTCATAAAACTTTGTAGTAGTTCTTCTCCTGTTGCTATCAGGCCATGCTTCTCGAGAACTCTGGCTATGGTCATTAATAAGTGTAGCTTTCTATATTGTCTACTTTGCTCATGCACTATAGCTCTTCTCCAGAATCTATATTGTTTCTCATTTCAACCCATCAGAATTCTTTTCCTAGATTACCAGTCATCCTTCAGGTATCCTTCTCTGAGATCCTAAGATAGATTTACGTCCTTCGTGCTCCGCTTGTGCAAAACCTGACCATAGTAGTTAACTTCATATAGTAACTTAACTGTTTAACTGATTCCTCCACTACACTCCATGAAAACAAAGACTGAGTTTTAAATCAAGTCTCTGGTTCCTAACCAGCACCTGATACATTATAGGCTTTAGTTTAAATGTATGAATAAGGCTGGGTGCGATGGCTCATGCCTGTAATCCCAGCACTTTGGGAGGCCAAGGTGGATCACTTGAGTCCAGGAGTTTGAGACCAGCCTGGGTAACATAGTGAGACCCTGTCTCTACAAATTATCAAAAATTAGCTGGGCATTGTGGTACATGCCTGTAGTTCTAGCTACTTGGGAGGCTGAAACAGGCTAACTGCTTGAGCCCAGGAAGTCAAGGCTGCAGGGAGCCACAGAGCTCAGCTTGAATAACAGAGGGAGACCCTATCTAAAAAAACAAACAAACAAAAAAAACCCCAAAAGCCAGAAACAAATGTGTGACTGAGTGTTAACTCAGTCATTTTTTCTCTCATATCATTTTTTTCTCTTGTTCTTTCCCTACCTAGTAATTAATAGGTTGTGACTCAGTTTGAAAAACACTTGTATAAGGAATCCTGATTTACTAGTTAGAACTCTCAGAATGAGAACTCTCTGCCAGATCTCTAAATATTTAGTAATTTTTTATTCTGTTGTTAATGGTATTTTAAAAATTCAATTTCTGATTGTTGCTAATGTATAGGAATCCTATTGACTTCTATATTGTGTATCCTGTGATCTTGCTAAAACTACCTATTGGTTACAGTAGGATATTTGTAGATTCCTTTGGATTTCCTTGGTAGCAGATCATGTTGTCAGTAAAGGCAGCTATTATTCTTCATGTCCAATTCAAATGTCTTTTCTTTCTTGATTGCATTGGCTCTCCAAAACAATGCAGAATAGAAGTGGTGAGGTGGATATCCCTGTCTTGTTCTTAATTGTAAGGAAAAGCATTCAGTCTTTCACCGTTAAGTATAATGTTAGTTGCAGATTTTTCATGGATGCCTTTTGTCCGATTGAGGAAGTTTCATTCTGTTCCTAGTTTGCTGAGAGATTACATCAGGAGTGGCTTATGGATTTTGTATTAATAAAAGGCATTTTCTGGGTATATTGAGGTGATCTTTTTTTAAAGTTTGTTGATAGGTTAATTACACTGATTTCTGAATTTTAGAACAATCCTCCATTTCTACAATAAACTGCACTTGGTCATGATATAGTACCTTTTAGAACATATTGTTGGATTCTACGTGCTAGAATTTTATTTAGAATTTTTGGGCTGGGCGTAGTGGCTCACACCTCTAATCCCAGCACTTTGGGTTGGCTTAAGTCCAGGATTCTAAGACTAGCCTGGGCAACATGACAAAACCCTGTCTCTACAGAAAATAAATTTTAAAAAAAGTCAGCTGGGTTTGGTGGTCTGCACCTGTAGGTCCCAGCTACTTGGGAGGCTTGGGAGGCTGAGGTGGGAGGATCACTTGACTTCAGGAGTTGGAGGTTGCAGTGAGCCAAGATTGCACCACTGAACTGCAGCCTGGGTGATAGAACAAGACCCTGTCTCAAAAAAAAAAAAAAAAAAATTGTTTGCATTTGTACCCATGAGGGATATTGGTCTGTAGAGATGTGGTTTTGCTATGTTGCCCAGGCTGGTCTTGAACTCCTGGCCTCAAGCAGTCCTCTCGTCTCAGCCTCCCAAAGTGTTGGGATTACAGGCATGAGCCACCATGTCCAGCCTCTAGTTTTATTTTCTCATAATGTCATTATATATCAGAATAATGTTGGCTTTGTAGAATGAGTTGGGAAGAATTCCAAATTTTAATTTTAGAGATGGTATCTTGTTATGTTGCATAGGCTGTTCTGGAACTCATGGGCCCAAGGGATCCTCTCACGTTAGCCTTCCAAGTAGCTGGGATTATAGCTGTGAGCCACTGTGCCCAGCAATTTTTATTTGAAATAATAGGTCATAATCACATTATGGTTTTAAAGATCACTTGTAATAGAAAAAGCCAGTGAAGTATATGTAATTAAATTTCTCTGATCAATTCATCACATTGCATCGTCAATTTTATAGGATACTTGGAGAGCAGATAATTTAGGCTTTGAAGAATTTTTTTTTCCCCAGAGACGGAGTCTCGCTCTGTTGCTGAGGCTGGAGTGCAGTGGCATAATCTTGGCTCACTGCAGCATCTGCCTCCCAGGTTCAAGCGATTCTTCTTCCTCAGCCTCCCGAATAGCTGAGATTACAGGTGCCTGCCACCGTGCCCGACTAATTTTTGTATGTTTAGTAGAGACAGGGTTTCACATGTTGGCCAGGCTGGTGTCGAACTCCGACCTTCAGTGTTCCGCCTGTCTAGGCCTCCCAGAGTGCTGGGATTACAGGCATGAGCCACTATTCCGGCCTGGCCTTGAAGAGTTAATGTTGATTTGTTTTAAATGTAGAATGAGGCTGGGCGTGGTGGCTCAGACCTGTAATCCTAACACTTTGGGAGGCCGGGAGTTTGAGACCAGTCTGGCCAACATAGTGAAACCCTGTCTCTACTAAAATTAAAAAAAAATTAGCAGGGTGTGGTGGCGCATGTCTGTAATCCCAGCTACTCGGGAGGCTGAGGCATGAGAATCGCTTGGACTGGGAGGCGGAGGTTGCAGTGAGCCGCAATTGCACCATTGCACTCCAGCTGGAGCAAGACTTGTCTTGGAGAGCGAGACTGTCTCAATAAATAAGTAAATAAAGGATTGATTTCATTTTCTTTAGGGTCTAAGTTAACTTTTTCTTAAGTGTCAGCAAGAAATCTTAAAATTGACTGTCTTAAGTAAATGTTAAATAATAGTACTTAATATTAATAATTTTATAATTTAATAATGAACATAAAGCATTTTATTTGATTTTAACATTTTCTGGTTATTAAAAAACTCATGGTAGAAAGTATGGAAAATCCAGAAAATCAGGTAGGAAAAAGATCACTCATAATTCAGACGTTACAGAGGTAACTACTATTAACATTTTAGTATATACTTTCAAATTTTTACCTATGTATTTCTTAAAACATAGTTTGTAATCATGTTTTTTCAACATTTTAAACATTAGCTTCTGAATCAGTAGGTAAGTTTAATTTATGTTGGTTAAAGATAGGTTTTTTTTAAAGGGTGTTAGGTTGTTACTACCTGATAAGGTAGTTATGGTATAACATCTGGATTTAAGCTCTTTTTCCTGCCTCTAGTGAATTATGTCCTTAAAATCACTTGAAGCTCCACCCTCTGTTTGCTCTTTTATACCAGTGGGTAATAATACTTTTTTATTTATCTACATAATTGTTTTGTGATGAAAATGAATGTGTTTTAAAAGATACATAAAACTTCTTATTTTGTTATAAAATTAAATAGTATCGGCCAGGTGTGGTGGCTCATGCCTGTAATCCCAGCACTTTGGGAGGCCAAGGCAGGTGGATCACAAGGTCAGGAGATCGAGACCATCCTGGCTAACACGGTGAAACCCCATCTCTACTAAAAATACAAAAAATTAGCCAGGCGTGGTGGCAGGCACCTGTATTCCCAGCTACTCGGGAGGCTGAGGCAGGAGAATGGCGTGAACCCAGTAGGCGGAGGTTGCAGTGAGCCGCCACTGCACTCCAGCCTGGGTGACAGAGCGAGACTCTGTCTCGAAAAAATAAAAATAAAAAGTAAAAAATAAATAAATAAATAAATAAAGTAGTATCTAATGTAGTAAATATTTCCTTGTCTGGGGTTGTCTTTAAGTATTCCCGTTTTCCCTTTCTGCCACTTTAATTAGATAATTTTTCTGAAAAATCAGGGTACAATAGGAGTTCTTAAACTTTTTTGGGTCTGTCGAAAGCACAGACTTTATTGTGTAGATGTATCATCTCTGAAAATTCTTGTAGGGTCTTCAGAAATCCACAGAAACAGTGTTATGGTTTCCAGGTTAAAAATTTTCCATATTTATAATAGTTTTCACCCATTGTCCGTGGTACCTTGGTTTACCTACTTGTGCTTCCAAAAGTTTGACACACTCATACAACTAATTTTCGCATTCACTAAATTTGCATTGACTGTTATCCCAAAGCCTACCAAAAAGAAGGTTGCTTTGCATTGATTATATCCTGTGAAGTAGCCTTGAGCAGAAAATATTACTTTTTGTAAGTTAGAGACAGCGCTGAGGAATAAAATCAGTGCATTTCTCAAGTAGATCTTGGGTTTCTGAGACCATGTAAAAACTTTGAATCCTGAGGATATAATTAAACAAAACTGTAAACAGTTTTCATACAGTATCACAGGGCTAAGGGATGAGCAAGTAATACTAGGTTAACCAGGACTCCCTGAAGACATTGTTAGATTATATGCTTTAGGAGTGATTGTGTTTTTGATGATTTTCAATTCCTTCAAATATGCCACTATATTCTAGTATTTCATTGTTTTTATTTCGTAGCAGATTCCCCTTCTGAATCATGGTGTATATTCATGGTGTATGTTCCTAGGCTAGTATTTTGCCCAAAATAGGAAAGTTTTAGAGATCATTTTGTATCTGAAAAGTATTCCCTTATTTATAATGTTGATATCTAATATAAGTAATGTGATAATTTCTTTTAATTTTTGTATTTCTGATTTTTTCAGCATTTCTTATTGGTCTTTTGAATGGTATAAAGAATAGGTTTTTAAAAATACATTAACCAACCTCCCTAAGAATTGCATGAGAGTATCTCTTACCACTGTTAAATAAGTAACTCCTGCTCCCTTTGTTTTTTGTTTTTGTTTTTGTTTTTGTTTTTCTGAGGCAGGCTGTTGGTCTGTCACTCAGGCTGGAGTGCAGAGGCATGATAACAACTCACTGCAGCCTTGATCTCCTGGGCTCAAATGATCCTTCCACCTCAGCCTCCACCACGAGCAGCTGGGGTCACAGGCATGGGCTACCATGCTCAGCTGTTTTTTGAGACGGAATCTCGCTCTATTGCCCAGGTTGGAGTGCAGTGGCATGATCTCGGCTCACTGCAACCTCTGCCTCTTGGGTTCAAGTGATTCTTGTGCCTCAGCCTCCCGTGTAGCTGGGACTACAAGCATGCACCACCACGCCCAGCTGATTTTTTGCATTTTTAGTAGAGACAGGGTTTCACTATGTTGGCCAGGCTAGTCTTGAACTCCTGACCTCAGGTGAGCCACCCACCTCAGCCTCCCAAAGTGCTGGGATTACAGGTATGAGCCACTGTGCCCGGCCTTTATTTTTATTTTTAACAGAGGCAGTTTCCCTATGTTGCCCAGGCTGGTTTTGAACTGGGCTCAAGTGATCCACCCGCCTTGGCCTCCCAAAGTGCTGAGATTATAGGCTGAGCCATTGCACCCAACCCTCCTGCTCACTTTAAAGCATGCTGTATAGAGTTGTCCTGGTGAGAAGCCACCTTGATGGCAAGCTTGTAAGCTGTAGAGTCGGTGAGTTTTTACTTAGGACTCACATTTGAAACTGCTTTTTTTTTCTGTTATCTTTTAATATGTAAAATAATAATCAGAAGTTACTCAGGACTCCCTTTTTTTTTTGTTTTTAGACATATGATTTAATTTTTGAACTGAGGATTAGCGCTCACCCTATATTAAGAATTACTTTCAAAAAACGTGCTCGGGTCAACACAAGGCCTCTCTGTACATTATCCTTCCGAAACCATGGTTGCTTTGCTTGCACCTTTATCCCCACTGCCTTGCCAGTCCTTCCCGCCAGCTGAACTGGAAGCCTGGCGACTCCCTAGGTCACAGGGTCTCCCTTGCCATAACCAAGTGGGCTCTGCGCATGGCCGATGGCAGCCCCACCCTGCGCCCCTGCTGTTAGGCACCGAGCAAGGAGGGGCCCGTGGCTGTTCTCCACCTGGGCACTGGTGTGCTCTCGGTGGTCCTGGCCACCTGTCCACCTGAAGCTGCCATCTTGGGTTCTGGCAGGAGCCGTTTGCATGGCGAGGAGTGGAGAGGCAGGAACCCAGTGAGCTGCTCAGGACCCTGAGTTGTGGGAGATCATGACTATTTCTTTGCGATGCTTCCCCAATATGCTTTAAGTCAATTTTGTTTGTCAAATAGCCTGATTTTAGTGATCCTCTCTTGTTAGAACCTGCCCAGTATTCTATTCCACCTTGTTTGTTAACAACATACCAATTTCCCTTGGATTGTCAGTGAAGGTGTCCTGTTCTTTACTGTACAAGGACTAAGCATGTGATTCAAATAAGATTACTGGATATGTTAAAAAGAATAAGACAATGGAAATAAAATAATATTAAAATGTTTTATTAATGGGTGGAGTAAGAGTAATACAAATGTTTTAGACTTGAAGTTACTGTCAGTGTTTTTATCATTATATGACTGTCAAAGCGCTCGTAATAGAATTAAGAGAATGTGTTGGATATTTCCAGCACCACTGTTAGATTTGGTAATTCACAAGGTGAGCTCACAGGACTCAGTGTATTGTATTAGTCATGTTTACGGCTGTGATTTATTACAAGAGGATAGGAAGCATGATCAGTAAAAGGAAAAGATACATTGGGTAAAGTCTAGAGGAAACCAGGTGCAAATTTCTCCCGGTAGAGTTACACAAGACACACATAATTCCCCTAACCAAGAATTGTGACAACATGAAATGTTGCAACCGGGGAAGCTCCTTAAAACTCAACATCCAGGGTTTTTATTGGGAGCTGGTCACATAGGTACTGCATGTCAGGCACATATCAAATTCTAGACTCTGATGATGAAAGCTTAAGCCATATTGTTTTAGACACAACCAGCCACTCTTACCAGTTGGTGGTGGGAACTTTCCCTAAATCCAGGTTCCTGTGCATTCTCAGCCAAGGGCCAACTTTGCAAGCAGCCCTTTCTAAGGAAAGCCATCTCAGGTCTGCTGTTAACTTTTTTCTGCATGGAAGATGAGCTTTTTATTTACTAATTCTTTAGTTGTTTGCATTGATTATTTTATCTCTATTGCTGATTTCTTCGCTAGAGTCTTCTCAAAGCAACTTTTAAGTAATGTATTATTTTAAATTGGTCTGCTTTTATGGCCATATTTTATTTTGTGCGTATGTTACATTGTTTTCATTATCACCATCCTGGTATCTTTCGGGTCTTTAATGACTTCTGAAATTTCCAAAATGGCTTTCAGTTTTTGATTCCTACCAGAATACCTCATACTACGTGGTTCAGGAAACCAAATGGAGATTCTGTTAGTTGCTGAGCATATCTATTACAAATATCTACTGAAGACCTAGAGGAATAACCTCTAGGTCAATGTTTCTCAGTCTTGCTGGGGGTGGGGGGTGCATCAGAGCATCCTGGAGGGCTTGTTAAGACACAAAATGCTGTTTCCCTCCCGGAGAGTTTCTAATTCAGAATGTCTGGAGTGGTGCCTGGGAATTTGCATTTCTAACAAATTCCCAGGTGTTGGCTGGGCGCTGTATGCACTTTGCTGTAATCCCAGCACTTTGGGAGGCTGAGGTGGGAGGTGGGTGGACCACTTCAGCCTGAGAGGTGGAGGCTGCAGTGAGTTAGGATCTGCAGCCTGGGTGACAGAGTGAGTGAGACCCTGTCTCAAAAAAACAAATTTTCAGATGTTGCTGATGCTGTTGGTCCTGGGAGCATACTTTGAGAACCACTTTTCTAGTTTATAATACAATCCACAAACTTATGTAAACAAGAAACATGTAATCTGTAAAATTCCCATGTACAGGAATACCAAATACAGTGTGCCAAAAGTGATAGGACAATTGAAGACTTCATTGTCAACCCTGCTGTGTTGTGCAGCTGCCACTTTTCTCTCAGGATGTGTGTGTTCACAAGGTGTGTTGCTCTTATAGATCAACATAAGAAATACTTATTAGTAAAGTTTATTTCTTATCTGTTTTTAAGATAAGTAAATTAACAGTTCACTATTTTTTGTGTGTGCTCAGTTAATCTTCCTCATATCACCTGGAATTTATCATCTCCCTTCGGTAATCACAGTCTAGTAGATTCTCTCTTCACCATTTTCTTAGGGAAAATGGCTTGGCAAGGGAAATGCTAGACTATTTTAAGGGATTTATTGGCTTTTCTGTCCCACTGGGAATGCTTATAGGAGGGGATGCCATAGAAATGTTTTTCATGATCTCAGTGGGGATCAGAAAATTCCAGCAAAACGGAGGCTAGGTGGGCATGGTTAACACATTTAGGTAGGAGGGCATGTTTGATAATGAAATTCTGAAAATGTTTGCACGTGCATTGAGATCCCTATGTAGATAAGTAACCTAGTAACTTATTTGATTGGTATAGTTTTTTAAAACTCCAGGTCTGATGATAATCTAATATAAACTATTCTGTTGAATGCTTTGAAATTGAGTCTGTTTAGTTCTGATTGCCCATTGAAAGAAGGCAAGACCGAGTATCCTGGAAGGCCTGTTACATACCCCTGTATGTAGCATGGCCCTTCCTACTTGCCTTTGCTAATGATACTTTGTGTGTGTACATTTACTTAAGTAGCTGTGCAGTGGGATAGGGGAATAATACTCAGGTCTTAAAATCTGATATTGGCTCTGACTTAACCATTAATTACTGGTGACTCAAAAGAATACCACTGTGACCTACCAGTAAGAGTAGGTGCATTTGGAGAGTCAGGAAATAGCATTTTGATCGAGTTTTGAATTAAATATGTTTCTTTACACTCATCTTGAAATTGTTTCCTATGGTCCTAAGTGAATAGTTGGAATAGATATCCTCAGCAACTAGTAGAATCTCTATTTAGTGTGAGGTAGTATGGAAGGAATGGCCAAGAAAAGCCATTTAGTGCCACCATTAAAATCCTGAAAGATGCTGGGAAGGGTCATCAGGAGAAAAATGTAAAACAAAACAAAACCAGTGAAACACACACACACACACACACACACACACACACACATATACACAATATAAGGCATTAAAAATGGTCCCATTTACATTATTTTTAATATCACTGTTTATCTTGTCATAGGCTAGTAACCTATAATATAAAAAGTGGATTGTTTTTATGTGATATATCAGAAGGTTCTTTCCAATTTTAGCAATAGAACTGTAATACAAATTGAGATGGCATAGGCGGCAAGGACGATGTATTATTGCAAGTGATTTCATTCTTCAAAATTACTGTTGCAAGTATCTGACTTTGTATGATAGTGAAACACACACACACAAACACACTCCCTATGGTTAACTAGTGTTTAAGTAAATTGTTTAGCTTATAAATTCAGTTTAGTGAAAAAAGAACAGTAGATTAATAGATTAATATACAAAGTTGAAATTTTATTTCTGCAATCTTTTTTGTTTTTGAGACGGAGTTTCACTCTTGTTGCCTATGCTGGAGTGCAGTGGCGCGACCTCCACCTCCCAGGTTCAAGTGATTCTTCTGCCTCAGCCTCCCGAGTAGCTGGGATTACAGGTGTGCACCACCATGCCCGGCTAATTTTGTATTTTTAGTAGAGAGTGGGTTTCACTATGTTGGTCAGGCTGGTCTTGAACTTCTGACCTCAGGTGATCTGCCTTTCTCAGTCTCCCATAGTGCTGGGATTACACTGCACCCAGCCTCTAAAATCTTTTTTAAATTTTAGAGACAGAGTCTCTCTCTGCCACCCAAGCTGGAGTGCAGTGGCACGATCATGGCTTGTTGCACCTTCGGCCTCCTGAGCTCAAGTGATCTTTTCACCTCAGCCCCCTGAATTGTTGGGACCATAGGCGTGTGCCACCGCGCCCAGATAATTTTTTTATTTTTTGTAGAGACATGTCTTCCTTTGTTGCTCAGGGTTTTTCTTGGCAAAAGCATATTGCCAGAACATATCTTTTTTTTTTTTTTTTTTTTTTTGAGATGGTGTTTTGCTCTATCACCCAGGCTTGATTGCAGTGCACAATCTCGGCTCACTGCAATCTCCACCTCCCGGGTTCAAGCGATTCTCCTGCCTCAGCCGCCGGAGTAGCTGGGATTACAGGCACCTACTACCACTCCCAGCTAATTTTTTGTATTTTTAGTAGAGATGAGGTTTCACCATGTTGGCCAGGCTGTTCTCAAACTCCTGACTTCAGGTGATCCCCCCTGCTTCGGCCTCCCAAAGTGCTGGGATTATAGGCATGAGCCACCACGCCTGGCCAACATATCTCTTTTTTAAGAGAAATAACATGTAATTTCTTTCTTTCCTTTTTTAAAGAGACAGAGTCTTGCTGTGTCTCCCAGACTGGAGTGCAGTGATGTGATCATAGCTCAATACAGCCTTGAACTTCTGGGCTCAAGCAATTCTACTGCCTCAGCCTCACAAGTAGCTAGGACTACAGATGTGCACCACCATGACAATTAGTATTCTTGCTTTATTTTTTCTTTTTATTTGATAAGAAGTTTATAACTTTGAAAAATATGAGTAGAAATGTAAGGGTCTGTTGAAGATGTGAACTATTGTTTTTTAAAAAGTGTAAATATATTTTTAATAAGATTGTAGGGCCAGACCCATCTGGTAAGGGCTTAAAAGCTGATTTTTAAAAATTGATAGCCAGAGGTTATATCTTACTAATGTTTGCTAATGCTAGTAATTAGTGTTAGTTTGCTAATGCTACTAATGTTATAATAATGATCTGATGACCTTGAATAGCTTTTTAAAAAACCTGTGTTTTTTTTTTTTTTTTTTTTGCTTCATATGTTCACATTTCATTATTTCTTACTGGTCAAGATTTTTTTTTCTTTTTTTGAAAGTCTCTCTCTGTCACCTAGGCTGGAGTGCAATGGTGTGATCACAGCTTGCTTCAACCTCTACTCCGCAGGCTCAAGTGATCCTTCTGCCTCAGCCCCCTCACTAGCTACACGTCTGGCTAAGTTTTTGATATTTTGTAGAGATGAGGTTTTGCTATGTTGTCCTGGCTGGTCTTGAACTCCTGGGCTCAAGCAGTCCTCCCACCTTGGCCTTCCAGCGTGTTGGGATTACAGGCGTGAGCCGCTGTGCCCAGCCCAGAATTTTTGTATATTTTGACAGTTTAGCTTAAAAATGTAAACTGGGATTGGTTTAATATTTGTCTAGATGTGATCTAAGTTCTGAATATCCCAGGACATTGTGGGTGCTCATTTAATGTTTGTGGAATTGTAACTGTATTTGATATTATTTCTATTTTGATAATAGGCATCTGATGGGTTTAATTAAAGCTATTTTGGTTATGGGTAGTAGAACCCATTTCAGGTGATGAAAAGCAGAAAAGAGAATCTATTGTAAGGGTACAGAGCATCTCATGGTACCCAAAGAGGGGAAGTCCACTTTGGCTTGAGGAGGCAGTTGGAAAGCTAGCAGGAACTAAGGCTAGCTATTCTCTCAGTCACTCAGAGAACCCACAGTTTCTTATGTGCACTTTTTTCCCCTCTGCATCTGTTTTATTTCTTACTTCCTCTCAGCAGACTGGTTTTCTCTACTTCTCCCTGTGCATGCCAGAAAATGGCTACCATAGGCTGCATCACATCCTTTCTCTACTGGCTAATTGGTTAACCTGGCTTTAACTTCCTAGGAGAGTAAAACTGATCGGCCCAGTTTGGATCAGGTGGCTACCAGTCTAATGAATCACTTGTTGGCAAAGCATATTGCCAGAACATATCTCTTTGTTAAGAGAAATAACTTGTAATTGATACTTGTCATGTTAGCGACTTAGTCTTTGTAAAGCTGTGTGGGCTTCTTTGTCGTAAAAATTTGGTGATCTGTAAGATAGTTTGTCCTTATTTTACTTACTAAAATATGATTTGTTGGGTCTCTCATATGTGCGTAGTCATTGAATAGGTAGAGTGGTCTGCACACACACATACACAATTAGGCCTGGTGTTGGATTTTCCTACTCTTACTATTGTGCCTATTTTTAGTATGCATTTGATTTAGCACATGATAATCATAATTCAAAGATAAGTCTGCAACAGACTTAACATTTATATATAAAGTGTTTTTAAGGCAGAAGGTATTATTTACCCTCTTTTTAGAAATGGAGAAACTAAGAATCAGGGAGTAAACATCAGTCAACTAATAGGTTGCAGATCGTAGCCATAGCTGAGCTGAGATATTCTTTACACAAATTATGGCCTTATTCTTCTATATCCTTTTACCTCTATATGAGTGTATATCAAACTGGACTTCTCGGAAATTCTCTTTGGCCTAGTTTGCAAGTTCTCTGTGTAGAATAAAAAATTGCATTTGTTTAATTGATTATTTTTATCAAGTAATACACGCAAATGACACTAAATTCAAAAGGTATATACTTTACTATTGTTTTATCTTGAGTTTCTTCCATTTCATTTCATACAGAGACTAAAAAGATTTAATATAAACATTTTCTGGGTCATTTGTACATCTGGATAGCAGTGAACTATTAGGTTGGTGCAAAAGTAATTGTGGTTTTGCAATTACTTTTATTTTTATTTATTTATTTATTATTTTTGAGACAGAGTCTCACTGTCACCCAGGCTGGAGTGCAGTGGTGTAATCTCAGCTCACTGCAACCTCCACCTCCTGGGATCAAGTGATTCTCTCTGCCTCAGCCTCCCAAGTAGCCTCCCAAGCCATCACCACGCCCAGCTAATTTTTTTTTTTTTGTATTTTAGTAGCTTTTCTGTATTTCACCATGTTGCCCAGAGTGGTCTTGAACTCTTGAGCTCAGGCGATCCACCTGCCTTGGCCTCCCAAAGTGCTGGGATTACAGGTGTGAGCCTCTTTGCCTGGCATGCAATTACTTTTAATGGCAAAGACTGCAATTACTTTTTATGTTTTACAACCAGCGTTCATAGTGAGTAGTATTACTTCGCTTGTTGCAGGTTTAATTTTAAAACAATGGAGATGGAGTTCACAGTTAAGTGCTTTGTTCCTACCTCATGAGGCAACATTGGTCTCTCCAGCAAAGGTTTTGTACTAGTTTACGTAGGGAAAAGTGGTGGGAGAATTAATTCATTACACTGTGCTCAATATTAAAAGCATGCTAGTCCAAAGTAGTCTGTGCCATATTTGTGTTTTGAGTGTGTAGTTGTAGCAGAATATCATCCATCATATTGAATTAATATTCTTACTTGAATTTCATTGATTTTGTTGGTTTGTGGAATTTAGTTTGCAGATTTGGTTTTATACTTGTACAGTTCTGTAAGAATAAATAATTCTTAGCTACTATATGACTACATTTTATCAGGTACAAGTATACATTTTCTACATTTTAACATTTCTGAAATCAGGATGTATTTAGCAGTCAATTGATGGTATATCGTAGTTTAATTGGCAGCTTTTTTTCTTTTTTAGTGGTAAGTGTGGTTTACACTTAATGACTTAAATTAGATGAAATATGGTAGCTTTACATTTGTATGAATTTCAGTAACATAAAAATAAACCATCATCTCTGTAAGGGAGAGAGAATTTACTTTTTTTAAGTTTAAGAACAACTGTGTAGGCTGAGTGCAGTGGCTCAAGCTTGTAATCCTAGCACTTTGGGAGGCCAAGGCGGGCGGATCATCTGAGGTCAGGAGTTCGAGACCAGCCTGGCCAACATGGTGAAACCTTGTCTCTATAAAAATGCACACACACAAAATTAGCCGGGTGGGGTGGTGCACGCCTGTAGTCCCAGCTACTTGGAAGGCTGAGGCAGGAGAATCACTTGAACCTGGGAGGCAGAGGTTGCAGTGAGCCAAGATTACGCCACTGGACTCCAGCCTGTAAATATAACTGCCAAGAACTTGAGATTTCAGAAAACATTTCTCCAGAGTATCTGGAAAATCACCTGGCCTACCGAAACAAAATTGCCACTTGTGGATATTTGCTACCAATGCCCCTATCATTCTTCTCTGTAGTCCTGTACTCATAAGCTTAGCTGCTTAGCTGCTCATACCTATTCTTGAACTGCTTCTGTCACTAATTTCTGCATGATCTAATTGTTAAGTACAAAATCTTCTTTAAAAAGAATGGTAATAATAACAATACAGACATTTATTTATATTGAGTGCTTATTACATGTGATTTTATGTGTAACAGGCCACATTGGTATTGTATGTATTTAATATGTAATTTATATTTAATTATAATATGTAATGTATAATATAAAAGTGAACGTACGTTTTATTAGTATGATAAACTACACTTTACAAATGTGAAGCTATGCTCAGATAAGTTAAATAATTTTTCCCAAGGATGATGTAGCTAGTAAGTTATGAACCTAAAGTTTGATCTCAGATGTTGATTCCATAGCTCATGCTTTTTCACCTCTTAATATAAGATGCTTCTGAATATAAGGTATTTTTGAAATATAAATAATATTCAACTTAAGAGGAATCTCATTTAGCAGGGCTTAACTAATGTCTAATCTTTTTGTGTTAACAATTATCTCATGAATTTCTTCTATATGTAGGTGCTATTCTAGGACCAGGGCATTCAAAGGCGAATAAGACACTATTTCTATCTTAAGTAGCTCAGTCTAGAGGACAGACAGGAATCATTAAAATATGGTATAAAATGGTCACTTTTACAAAATGTTGGTATATTTGGGAAAAGGAAAGTCAGTATATAGTGTTACATCAATGAGTATTTAGCATAAGTTACCAAAGGGCTTACTACAGTAGTATTCTGAATCTAGAATGAATTTTGTGACTTAGTGTTTAATACATGTTGTGTGGGTCAGTTTCTTTTGGTCACTAGACAAGTAATTGATAGGTTTTCAAGTGATTAAAGATTGATGTTTCTTGTTGATGACTTCTTTGAAAATCATATTCTTGAGGATATAAAACACGATTAAAAACTTGGTTGGTGGGGATTATTATTATTATTATTAATTATTATTATTATTACTTTTTGAGACAGAGTCTCGCTCTGTTGCCCAGGTTGGAGTGCAGTGGCGTGATCTCGGCTCACTGCAACCTCCGCCTCCTGGGTTTAAGTGATTCTCGTGACTCAACCCCCGAGTAGCTGGCATTACAGGTGCCTGCCACCACGGCCAGCCAATTTTTTTCATTTTTATTAGAGATAGAGTTTCACTATGTTGGTCAGGCTGGTCTCAAACTCCTTACCTCCGGTGATCTGCCCACCTTGGCCTCCCAAAGTGCTGGGATTACAGGTGTGAGCCACCGTGCCCGGCTGGATTATTATTATTATTTATTTTATTTTATTTTTTGAAACAGAGTTTCACTTTTGTTGCCCAGGCTGGAGTGCAGTGGTGCAAACTCGGCTCACTGCAATCTCCGCCTCCTGAGTCCAAGTGATACTCCTGCCTCAGCCTCCCAAGTAGCTGGGATTACAGGTGCGTACCACCATGCCTGGCTAATTTTTGTATTTTTAGTAGAGACTGGGTTTCACCATGTTGGCCAGGCTGGACTCGAACTCCTGACTGCAGATGATCCGCCTGTCTCAGCCTCCCAAAGTGTTGTGATTACAGGCGTGAGCCACAGCATCCGACCTATTATTTTTTCAGCTTGGTCATCCAGGCTGGAGTGCAGTGATGTAGTCACTGCAGCCACAACCTCCTGGGCTCAAACAGTTCTCCCACCTCAGTGTCCTTAGTAGCTGGGACCATAAGTGTTCACCACCTCTTCTGGCTTATTTTTCAAAATTATTTGTAGAGATGAAGTCTCGCTATGTTGCCCAGGCTCGTCTCAAACTCCTGGGCTCAAGTGATCCTCCTGCCTTGGTCTCCCAAAGTGCTGGGATTACAGGACTGGCCCAGTAGGGATTTTAAGGATTTTTTTTTAAAAATCAAACTCTTTTAAATGTTCTCCAGATGCTGTCTTTAGTGACTTGTTATATTAAAAAATGTTCTACTTATTGCCTTCTAATCCATGCCAGTAGTTATTACTAACATGCCCAGATACATTAAACCATAACAATGCCAGTTTCTGTTTCTGTTTGTATTCTGAATTTTGAACTGCCTGAATCCTCCACTAGGCTCTTCTAATTTCCAGATGATGAAAGTTTATGTTCTGAGAGTGCTGTTACTCCAAAGAAGATTCATTTGCATTTGAATATGATTGTGACCTCACTAGCAAGATGACAAATAACCTCTTCTCAAGGCAAAGTAGATTGGCTGTGTTACATGAGAAAGCTCCTTTACTTTTTTAATACTTAGAACAGTGCCTCAAATATCATAGGCTTTTAATAATGTCTCTCCCAATTTCTCTCTCACCTGTTTGCCGAGGCAGAAAATTCTAGTTAGAATATTTATTTGGAGTTACTTAAATTTCCAGGAATATGCAGATACTCTTCTGTTAATATTTGTGACTATGCAGATATTCCTCTGGTTTACTAGATGTGGATCTAAAATTTACTTATAAGTAACTTGTGGTTTTGTCTCCTAAAGTAACTTAAATTTTAAGAAGATACACGGTGGGGCCATGTAAAAAACCAAAAATAAACTTTAAAAAATTGTAAGAAGAATATTAAGAAATATAGATAGCATCCAAAGATTTTCGTGTTTTGGGAAGGGGTTGAGTTTTTTTGTTTTGTTTTGTTTTTTGTTTTTTTGAGACGGAGTCTCTCTCTGTCACCCGGGCTGGAGTCCGGTGGCACGATCTCAGCTCACTGCAAGCACCACCTCCTGGGTTGACACCATTCTCCTGCCTCAGCCTCCTGAGTGGCTGGGACTACAGGCGCCTGTCACGACGCCCGGCTAATTTTTTTGTATGTTTAGTAGAGATGGGGTTTCACTGTGTTAGCCAAGATGGTCTCGATCTCCTGACCTTGTGATCTGTCCGCCTCGGCCTCCCAAAATGCTTGGATTACAGGCGTGAGGCACCGCGCCCGGCTGGCGTTGAGTTTTAAAATATGCAGTAACTCTTACAATCCGCAAAAAAACAGACAAACAAACAAAAAACAAAAACAAAAATGAGCAATTCAGAAAGATGTGTAAAGAATATAAATAGATAATTAATAGAAAAATATGCAAATGCCCAATAAATATATATTACTTTACAAAATAATTTATTTTCAAATAATTCCACATTTGCTGTATAAATAGTTCATGTAATCTCCTTCACCAGACTGGCCAATTGTTAACATTCCATGTCATTTGCTCTATATCTAATTTATCTTTTTCTCTGTGTGTGTGTATACACAGAGAGATATATATACACAGATTTGTATGTGTATGTACACATATATATGTATTGTATACATATATGTGTACATGTGTATGTACTCAATATCATTATCTTCAAACTTTTTAAGAGCAAGCTTAAAACACAATGTTCTGTCACCCATTGTACTCCAGTGTGTAATTCCTAATAAATAGAACAGAATAACTTCAACTTCGGTCTGTCTACTTTTTCTCATTTCCAGTTACTCTTGGCAGATATACCACAGAAAGGTTGCTCTTTTGATACTACAGTGCAAAACATCACACAGTTACACCACTAAAAATAATTCAGTAGTATTCAAAGATGATGTGAATATTCTGTTCATCAAACCACCTGTCAGCATCTTTTGATAGCTCTCTGAATCAGCCACCTTTATGATGGTTGCCAAACATTGATTCTCTGTCAGTTCTGTTACAGTTATTAACATATTAGTATAAGGAAAAGCTTTATCTTTTCTACATTTTAAAACATTCATTCATTCGTTCTTGTCAATATGGACTCATGGATTTCATTTTTACTGAATACATTGTAATTTGTTACCAACTTTTTAAAGTGAGATATAATTAATTTACTGTGGAATACACAGATCTTAAGTTGATCAGTTTGACATACATATATATCCCTAAGGAGATAATAGCACAAATAATATTTATTTTAATGCTCAAACTTTCCCCCATTTGGCCAGTAAGAGGAAAACCCCTTCAAGATGCTTCCTGTGTCCCTTTGAAATGTCCCTATCATTAATCACACCATTTCTTTACTTTCTGACACAAGATGTTTCAGATTCTTCTGGTGCTTTTCTCTGTCCAGCCTTGAAATCAACCATTTTTCTAAGGATCCTAATTCCTTATAATGGAGAGAGTTATTTAGAAATCAAGACGTGGGCCGAGGCGGGTGGATCACGAGGTCGGGAGTTTGAGACCAGCCTGACCAACATGGTGAAATCCCGTCTCCACTAATTAGCTGGGCATGGTGGTGAGCTCCTGTAATCCCAGCTACTTGGGAGGCTGGGGCAGGAGAATTGCTTGAACCTGGGAGGCAGAGGTTGCAGTGAGCTGATATCACACCATTGCACTCCAGCCTGGGCGACAGAGCAAGACTCCATCTCAATTAAAAAAAAAAGAAGAAATAAATCAAGATATAGGCTATTGCTGTTTGTTGTTGTTACTGGGCTGTCTGTTGGTTGCTCTTAGTACTTTCTTTTTGGACAGAGCTAGGAAAATATAGGGACACACACACACACCTATAAGTACTTGTTTATTTTTCTGTGTGTGTGTGACTGTGTGTGTATGTATATGTGTGTGTGTATATATATATATATGTGTGTGTATATATATATACATTATACAACCATGAATTCAAACCAAATTTCCAATTCCAGTCCAATATTTAGACTTCTTTGTAGTCTGCTCCCTTCCTTCCATTTTAACTTCTTTGGAGTGAAAAACACGGCCCCCACTATATTCAGTGTATTTACTTATTTGATTAGTGTATTTACTTATTTGGTCCGGGTAATGCATCTTCCAGCCTTGCAGCTTATCTCCTCTGTCCCTATTCAGCTGTCACCCATGTCCTCAGCCACAGGACTGTACCTCCATGTGGTTCCCCCAGGCCTCCTCTTCACTGCCTTGTATATTCAGCTTCTGTCCTTGTGCCTCTTCAACCCTTACCCCTTCACAAATCCATGTCCTTAGTGCCACATGAAAAGGGAGAGAAGAAATGGCCCCAGAGAATATTTTGAAGTTATATTGCATAGTTTTCTTTTTTTTTTCTTGAGACGGAGTCTCACTCTGTCGCCCAGGCTGGAGTGCAGTGACTCGATCTCGGCTCACTGCAAGCTCCGCCTCCCAGGTTCATGCCATTCTCCTGCCTCAGTCTCCCGAGTAGCTGGGCCTACAGGCGCCCACCACCATGCCCGGTTAATTTTTTGTATTTTTAGTAGAGACGGGGTTTCACCATGTTAGCCTACAGGCACCCACCACCACGCCTGGCTAATTTTTTGTATTTTTAGTAGTGACGGGATTTCACCGGGTTAGCCAGGATGGTCTCCATCTCCTGACCTTGTGATCCACCCGCCTCGGCCTCCCAAAGTGCTGGGATTACAGGCGTGAGCCACCGCACCCGGCCATGGTTTTCTTCATTTCCTCGATGTATTCATTTTTTTATATTCCCCCCCACCAAATTGTGCATTTTAAGCTTGGTTTTTAAATGGTACACCGTTTGGTATATAAATGCGAGTATATTTTGTTCATTCATCTTTTGGAATTATCTCCATTATTTAATAGTTCATTGGGATTGTTATATATAAAATAGGCTGTTTTCATAGATTTATTGTCATGTAGTTTGTGTTTAAGTACATTTATTAATGATGGTTTTTTGTTTTGTTTTTTGACAGAGCCTTGCTCTATCAACCCGGCTGGAGTGCCGTGTTGCAATCATGGCTCACTGCAGCCTCCATTTCCTGAGCTCTAGCGATCCTCCCACCTCAGCCTCCTTAGTAGTTGGGACCATACGTGCATGCCACTATGCCTGGCTAATTTTTGTATTTCTGGTAGAGATGGGGTTTCACCCTGTTACCCAGGCTGGTCTTGAACTCCTGAGCTCAAACAATCCACACACCTCGGGCTCCCAAAGTGCTGGGATTGTAGGCGTGAGCCATTGCACCCAGCCTACTGATGGTTTTTATGATCAAATTTAATACTCTTGTTTTCTGATTCTTCTGGCTACATTGGCACTGTAACCAATTTGAATCCCTTACTTTTTAAAATAAACTACCTCAATAAAATGTCATCTAGCATGTTTTGCTTTTTAAAAAACATCTCGAATAATTGAATATTTCCTAGTCAGTGTCCGTGTTAGCCAGCCATTTGAAGATTTGATTTAACTATTGTCTTTCTAAAACTTAATTTATGTATTTGATGTGCTGCAGCCCAGAGACACATTAGAGATTACTGTTGATTCATTTGTACACTTCTGTGCTTCCTTGGCATTTTGGCATCTTGAAGGATTATTATCCACTAATAGCTAATTTTAAAATTGCTTATGCTTTTTAGTGTTCCCATGGAATTCAGTGGTTTTTAGGTGCCAGTTAGGACATTTCGTAGACTGGCTAGGAAAATAATTATTTAAGCAATGCTGGAAAACTGTGAGGTAGCTGTTGCCTTGACAACCAGAAAACTGTTCTGTTTGCTCAACAAAAGGATGGTAATTTAGTAGTTTAATTTCCTTTTTGGCATGGAGGTGCTACATAAAAACATCTTATTTTAGCCTCTGAGATGATCCATACTATTGATCAGAATTAGAGAAGCAGAGCAAAAAGAAAAGGGAAGAGTTTTTTTTTCTGGCTACGTATAGATAGACATGCATATTTATCAGGGTTGGTGTTGGTCAAAAGAATCTTAGTTAACCTGCTGACATAATCCTTTGTATGTCTCTAAATTGGACCAAAGTAAATTAGCCTCAAAATACTGGTGCAATCTTGGTACACTAAGGGGTCGTGATACACTTTTATTATGGAGCATCCCCACAAAGATTTAAGATTCTCTTGCCGCTAGAATTCAACGTGATTACTTCATGTCTGGATTGAATAAGGGAGAAAATATTTTAAAGGAACCCCTCTTCCCCACGTATATACACAATTACCTTGGCATCTGCTCTATTTATGTGGGAATTTTTTTATGACTTAACCCATTTGTATATAGACTTAAACATTAAAAAAAAAAAAATTGCCTCCTAGGTTGTAAAGTGAAAATAATAGCCTTTATTTGGCAATGTGTGCTGGGCCCTCTTCTAAGCATTTTATGTGTGCCGTCTTACTCCTCATCCTTGTGACAGAACTGTTATTGTATGCTGAGGGATTTAGCTAAGTGGCTTAGCCCAGGGTCATCTCACTACTAAGGGATAGATTTGAACCTAGGCATCTAGTTTAGGAACATATACCCTTTTTTTTCTTTTCTTTTCTTTTTTTTTTTGAGACAAGGTCTCAGTATTGCCCAGGCTAGAGTGTGGTGACGCTATCTCTGCTCACTGCAACCTCAGCCTCTCAGGCTGAACTGGTCCTCCCACCTTAGCCTCCCTCATAGCCAGGACTACAAGCAGGTGCCACCATGCTTGGCTAATTTTTGTATTTTTAGTAGAAACAGGGTTTTGCCATGTTGCCCAGTCTGGTTTTGAACTCCTGGGCTCAAGCAGTCCGCCCACTTAGGCCTCCTAAAGTGCTGGGATTACAGGTGTGAGCCACTGTGCTTGGCTTGGGAACCTATACTCTTAATTACTGTATTATACTGACTTTTTTTTTTTTTGAAACGGAGTCTCACATTGTCGCCTGGGCTAGAGTGCAATGGCACAATCTTGACTCACTGCAGCCTCGCAACCTCTACCTCCCAGGTTCAAGTGAGTCTCCTGCTTTAGCCTCCCAAGTAGCTGGGATTACAGGCGCCCGCCACCACACCTTGCTATTGTTTTGTATTTTTAATAGAGAGGGGGTTTTCACCATGTTGGGCCAGGCTGGTCTCGAATGCCTGACCTCGTGATCCACCTGCCTCAGCCTCCCAAAGTGCTGGGATTATAGGCATGAGCCGCCGTGCCCAGCCTAAAATTTTTTTTTTTTTTGAGACGAAGTTTCACTCTTGTTGCCCAGGCTGGAGTGCAATGGCATGATCTCGGCTCACTGCAACCTCCGCCTCCTGAGATCAAGTGGTTCTTCTGCCTCAGCCTCCCGTGTAGGTGGGATTACAGGCGCCCACCACCACGCCCGGCTAGTTTTTTATATTTTAAGTAGAGATGGGGTTTCACCATGTTGGCCAGGCTGGTCTCGAACTCCTGACCTTCAGGTAATCCACCCGCCTTGGCCTACCAAAGTGCTGGGATTACAGGCATGAGCCACCTTGCCCAGCCAAAATGTGGTTTTGCCCCTCGAATATTAAGAAGAAATAAGGAAGGGAACCAAATCTGAATTTCTGTTGATAAAATGATTTGTCCACATCAAGTGTTTCATAATATTAATTATAACTTCCTAGCTAACTACCTCAGACATCACAATGGAGTGCTTTCTAATATTCACCCTGTTTTTTTGATGTGGCAGCTGAAGCTTAGAGAGGTTCAGTAGCCTACAAAAATTCATCTAGTTGGTGTAAGGAGTAGAGCTTGGATTAGGACCTTGCCTCTCTGCTTTGAAAGCCTGTGCTATTAATCAGTCTGCTCCATTACCTCATGTTAAACTAATGATAGAGTGATACCTTATGCCCAGCTAAAATTACATCCTCAAATCTGACCACCTCAGTTATGGATTTGATTTGGGTTTCTGTGTAAAGTCTCATTCATATTTTGGTTGGCATTTAAAAATAGTTTGACAGTTTCATTCTAGATGATTATATATGTCTCAAAACTTCCCATTCTGACCACCTTTGTAATGCCAATGCTTTGATATAGGCTTCCTAAACAATTATTTGTAAGATTCAAATTATTGTGCTGAATGAGAATTTAGGAACAGAAAAGTAACTTACCTGAGATGATGTATAATAAATAGAGGTGGCAGCAGTAAGATCAAAACACAGATCACTGCTTTTTCTGTGCTCTAACAAATTAACACTGCTCTGATAATGTGTTTCAGTTTTAGCAGCTTTTATTAGACTTTGGTTTCCTTCTGCAAGTCTTTTTTTTTTTGAGATGGAGTCTCGCTCTGTCACCTAGGCTGGAGTGCAGTGGCATGATCTTGTCTCACTGTAAGCTCCGCCTCCCAGGTTCACGCCATTCTCCTGCCTCAGCCTCCTGAGTAGCTAAGACTACAGGTGCCCCCCACCATGTCCAGCTATTTTTTTTGTATTTTCTTTCTTTTTTTTTTTTAAGTAGAGACAGGGTTTCACTGTGTTAGCCAGAATGGTGTCGATCTCCTGACCTCGTGATCCGCCCGCCTCAGCCTCCCAAAGTGGTGGGATTACAGGTGTGAGTCCCGCGCCCAGCCCTCCCTCTGCAAGTCTTTCTAAAGGCATTTTCTTTATATGCCTTGTAATTCCTTTTCATGTGTTCTAGCATGAAGGAAAGAAAATATTGCCCTTCAAAAGAATAATTTACCCCACAATAATTTGAAGTAATTAATACCCTTGTCCCGTCAACACAGATTTTTATATTGTTGAAGATGTGGGATTGGCTTAATTTGGGGGCGGAGGGAGTCCCCTTTCTCAAATTCAGCTTTAATAAATTTGCCCAATAAGCAAATCTGCAGTTTGCTGTAGTTGAAATGTTGCTAGTGTCTGTGAATGTTAGTGAAAAGAATACGCAAATGGGTTTCTGAATACTAATAGGCTAAAGATGTTACTATTCTATACCCTATTTTTGTTAAGAATTATCTATTAAAAATTTAAAAGTGTATCAATTCCTTAATTTTTATATGTTCCTCAGTAGGTACAAATATGCAACTTTTAGTTGATTTATTGTTCTCTTCTATGTTTCATAATTTTGGTTTCCTCATCAGTTTTAATTTATTTTTAAGTATGCTGTTTGTCTCTGAAAATAAAATTTTACTGGCTAGTATGGCAGAATGTGTTAATAGAGGAGGGGTTGCAAATTGTGGAAAGTTATGAGCCTGTGGTCATGAAGACTGCCCTGCCATTTGGGTTTTTATAGCAGTAATACCGAGTACCAATTGAACCACAAAGTGAACTGAAATTTCCTTAAATTGTTTTTCTCTCTTTAAAACATTTAAAAAAATATTTAATTGATGAGTAAAGCTTGAACATATTCAGTATGTGCAATATGATGAATTGATATACATTTTATGATTACCACAGTTAAATTAACAAACACATTCATTATCACTTGTGCTGTATATTATATTCCCATCCTTATGATAAATTTTTTTTTTTTTTAAATAATTGAGATAGGATCTTCCTGTGTTGCTTGGGCTGATCTTGAACTCCTGGGCTCAAGCAGTCCTGCTTCGGCCTCCCATATTGCTGGGATTACAGGTGTGAGCCACAATGTGTGGCCATTTTTATGATTTTGGAGCAAAGTGGTGTGAGTCCCTTTTCATTTTATTGCTTAAATAAAGCCACTAGTATGCCTGGAATGTAACCATAATTTTGGCCAGGGAAAATGATATTTTAAGAGACCTAAGACAGGTAGGTAAAGTAGAAATTCATTTATTCACTAGGTACAATAATAATGTAAAGTTATCAAGTTGTAGTTAATAATATAAAAAAATTAGAAAGTATTAGTGCAGAAATGATTATCTTTCTGTGAGGATATATTCCCATTATGGTATAAATGAACTGATGAATAGGCATTTTCCTAAGTTGATTTTAAAAATCGTATAACTGATATGTTTTGAGTTTACTTTTTATGAAAATACATGGAATGTGAAGCAGGTGGCCATTATGGAGGTCTGATATAATTGTGGGCACTCCTGTTATGGCACTAGGATATTGTTTTTTTCCCTTTTTCTTTGGGAAATAGATTACTCTGTATGATAGCTACAACTTTTAGGGGAGAATTTATTTTAAAATCTAAATGAAATTATTCTTTCATTATTTATTACTCGTAACAGCATTTCTCACTTTATATTCTATGGGATTTCTGTAGGATGTTAATAGATGTCAATAGAAAAGAAAGGGTTCTTTGGACAAATAGACTGGGAAATGTTGAGTTAAAATGTAATCATTTTCTCTATTATAGGGTTTCTCAGATCTTTTAGCTTACATTTATGAATCTCCAAAGTTGAGGCAGAGAAGTAATTCATTCAATATACTGAATTTCCCCCAACTCCTGCCTCCTTTCCTTTTGGTGGAACGTCCTGGGCTGTTAGTGCTTTTTATAAAGCACTTTGGAAAAAGCCACTTACATGTTTTTCCTTTGGCTATGGAATTAATATAAGCAGAAGAACTCCTTAGAAATAAAGATGTAGAAATGTACCTGAATGTAAAACGTGAGAGCAGCTATTAAAAACTAAATCACAACTGAGGAAACATAAATATTAGTTAAGGTAGAAGAGTAAATATCCAGCGAATCCCTCCTATTAAAGCATTTAAGATATTTTGGCTTCAAAGTTTTGAGACTTTCCAGATGACTTTCTTCAGATAGTTTTCACTAGTAGTTTAAATATACTAACTTTTCTCCCTTATATGCTATACTACCTTATTTTTTGTTTGCTTTTTTGAGACAGGGTCTCACTCTGTGGCCCAGGCTAGAGTTCAGTGGCACAATCACAGTTCACTCCAGTCTCGACCTCTTGGGTTCAAGCAGTCCTCCCACTTCAGTCTCCCAAGTAGCTAGGAGTACAGGCGCATGGCACCATAGGCAGCCAATTTTTATTTTTTTATTTTGTAGAGTTGAGTTTTCCCTATGTTGCTTGGGGTGGTCTCAAACTCCTGGGCTCAAGTGATCCTCCAGCCTTGGCCTTCCAAAGTTCTGGGATTATAGGCAGGAGCCACCACACCAGGCACTACACTAAACTACCTTAGACTTTTCTAGATAGAGATATAACAGAGCTATTCTGAATTTGGGTGACTGCCAAGATAGAGCCTAAATATTAGAAGATTTCCCCCCCACCCCAGAATTTGAGCTTTAAAGATCTGCCTTCTGGCCAATGGACCCTTTTCTTGTAAGTGGTCATAGAATAAATAAATATTTGAATGAATGAGTGACTAGAGGGGTATACTTGTGAGTGAGCTAATTCATATCATGGACCATATGTATTTAATGGAAATAAGATACCTTTATATTTTATGTGATGTACATTTAAATAGTCTTTATGATAAACATTTTACTTGTTTTTTAATTTATAGTATTTTATAGATTGGTCTTCTTAACATACATTTCATATTTATAACTGTTGTAGCTTAACAAGATTAGGCTCACTATTCTGAGGTCTGATTGTGGGAAAGAATTAGAGAGTTTAAATCTAATTATATTTCTTTGCATTTTTAGGCCCTTGATGAGCCTCCCTATTTGACAGTGGGCACTGATGTGAGTGCTAAATACAGAGGAGCCTTTTGTGAAGCCAAGATCAAGACAGCAAAAAGACTTGTCAAAGTCAAGGTACAGTATTTGTAGATTTTATAAATTATATGTTCAGCATTTGATATTTAAACTTTTATTTGGTGAGTGTATTTAAGAATTATTTTTCTGCAAAATAAGTTTCTAGGAGTGAAGGTTGTAAAAATACCTCAAAACAAAGCATTTTTTGTTATTTTAAAAGTATTATAATTGGAAAGAAATTAGATTATCACAGTTGGTATTTTGAATGCCATTTCACTGTAGACGTCTTATTGTTTGTATAGTGTTTTAGAGCAGGAAAGGCACTTAGAAGTCATCTAGTTTAAATTGCTTCATTTTATTACAAGAAAAATTAGGCTCGGAGAGGGTTAGTGATTTCTCCAAGGCCATTATGCCAAATTCATGGCAGAATTGGAACTACCATAGTTCATCAATTTTAAGGCATCACCCCCTGTATTTCAGCCATAAAATTAGAATGTGACTGTAATTGATGGTGCCTTAGATAACAGTGAAATAAGGTACATCTAGTTGTTGACTCCTTATGCTCTGCCTTTCTTGAAACATATTTCTAAAGTACTTGAGTTTTGTCTTAATATAGAAAAAGGAATGTAATTGCTTCCATTTTAGTAAATTATCAGCATTGAAAAATACCAGACAGACAAGTGAACTTGAATATAGACATTTATTCATTTGTCAGTAATTTATTGAGTGACAAACCTTTTGCAGGGAACTTTTAGGCGGGAAGGAGGATGGGGATATTAGGATGAGATTGACCTGATCTGTCCTCAAGGAATTTATAATCTAGATTAGCAGATACCGTTTAAACCATTGGTTTTTATTTCGCCAATTACATAGACTGTAGAGGTGTTGTGCTTCTATGTAGGGTATCAGTCTCTTCTGGAGCTTTTACTGTTCCTGTATTCCTTATGCATGGATGTGTTGAAAAAGCTACCTGGGTGATTCTAATTTGCACTCCTGGTTAGGAACCATGGTGATAAGGCCTTTAAATTAACTACAAACTGGTAGGGGGCTAGTCTTGGCCCCACCCTACCTTCAGTTTCCACATGCTTGGTGGTTGGTGCTTTTATAGTGTGCATTTCCTGTTCTGGCTTCGCACACTGGTATTCCCCAAGCACTGTTTTTTGCCAGTACTATCCTGTAGAGGAAGAGAAAGCCTTTTATCAATGTTTGTACTTTTTCAGGACTACTGGTAGCACATGTATCACCTTTGTGTGAAGTAGACAAAAGCCCTCTTTCCTGGTGGAAAGCCTCCTTAGCAGCGCTTGACATGCAGATAACAAGTTTGTGCCAGTTGGAAAAGACATTCTCTTTGGACAGGAGCTGTGTCACTCCAGGACCCATGCTTTGGCCCACAAAGCAAAGGCTGGATTTAAGCCCCACCTTGCATCCTTAGCTGCACATTTCCTGTGTAATGAATGAACTAGGAAAATGACGTGTAGCAGTCCTGCCATTTCTTGCTGTAAATGAAAGGAACAAAACTCTTACTGGACTCTACTGCCTCTGTTGATAGCACAGAGTACCTTGTGCCTTATAAGTAATGAATATCTAAAGCTTATTTTTAATTTTTTCGGCTGCCCTAAAAATTTATTTCTGTGGAGGTGATGTCCATTAAAACACATACACAAAGAAAAAGAAATTGTTTTTAATTCAGTGATTTTGTCAGTAGATATAGGGATATATATTTTAACATGTTTAATTTGTTTATGATTCAAAGTTAATGTATTTTTAACAAATTTGTTGATATGTTTTCACTACCTGTTTTCATTTGTTGAACATTTACTATGTGCTAAGCTCTATCTAAAGGTGAAACTCTAGTGTTAAGACCTAGTCTCCATCTGTAAGTAGCTTATAGTTTAGTGAAGGGCACAGATACCTAAACATGTGATTTAAATAAAAAGTGTGATAATGCTTTTCTATGACACAGAAATGCCTGGGATGCTGTGGGTATAAGGCATCTCCTTTCATAGCTGGTTTTTGAGTGAGCCTGCCTGTTACCTAAAATAATTATCACATATTCCTGATAAAGACCATGTTAATGATTCAATCCCTATAAGAACTCTTTTCCCTTGTTAGAGAAAACAATTGTTTTCTATACTGAGTAGTGGAAGCTATCTTGTTTTTCACCAGCTAATTAAATATTTAAGTTTGAACTCATTATTTTAACTTACTCTTTTCACATCTGGTTTCCCATTCTCTGATTTCTGTAATGATATAGAGCACAGTAAAGTTCTGGAACTAGACTGCCTATATTTAAATATCACCTCCACCATGTCTAGCTCTGTAAACTTGGACCAGGTACTTACACTTTCTGTTTTTTGTTTTGTTCTGTTTTGTTTTGTTTTGTTTTTGAGACGAAGTCTCGCTCTGTCCCCCAGGCTGGAGTGCAGTGACGCGATCTCGGCTCACTGCAACCTCCACCTCCCTGGTTCAAGTGATTCTCCTGCCTAAGCCTCTGGAGTAGCTGGGATTAACAGGCATGCGCCACCATGCCCGGCTAATTTTTGTATTTTTAATAGAGATGGGGATTTACCATGTTAACCAGGCTGGTCCCATCTCCTGATCTCAGGTGATCCACCTGCCTCGGCCTTCCAAAGTGCTGGGATTACAGGGATGAGCCACCGCACCTGGCCTGTTTCTCAGTTTTCTTATCAACAAAATGGGAACAGTCATACCTACCTAATAGGGTTGTCGTGAAGATTAAATGTTTGGTACTAGAGACTGATGCTCAGATCTCAGTTAAGTGTTTGCTGCTACTGTTTATTATTAAGGTAGGCCTTCACAAAATGATATAATACCCAATAGCCTAAAATCCCCACATCTTTCTTTCTCATTTTTTAGGAAAAGCAATTTTACAACTAAATTCATAACTGATAGTATTGAAATAGAGGATGATATGTGGGACCGGGTGTGGTGACTCACACCTGTAATCCCAGCACTCTGGTAGGTCGAGGCGGGCGGATCACTTGAGGTTAGGAGTTTGAGACCAGCCTGGCCAATGTGGTGAAACCCCGTCTCTATTAGAAATACAAAAATTAGTCAGCCTGGTGGTAGGTGCCTGTAATCCTAGCTACTTGAAAGGCTGAGGCAGGAGAATCACTTGAACCCTGAGGTGGAGGTTGCAGTGAGCCAAGATTGCGCTACTGCACTCCAACCTGGGCGACAGAGTGAGACTGTGTATCAAAAAAAGAAAAAAGTTTAAAAAAAAAAAAAAAAAGAATGACATGTGGAACATCTGGTAATTTAGATGTGCTATCATTGATTACTTTTATTTTTGAAAACTGAGATACGGTCTGGGCAGTTGTCTGTAAATAATTTTTTAGTTAATCTACTTAGGGATTGGGATGTTGTATAAACTAGGCAGCTATTATTTTATATTTCTTTTACTACAAATGAATAATTGGTGCATTGATGAGCTTGTGTTGCTTGGTTTATTTTTGGTGGCTAATTAAACTTATAATCTCTAGGTGACATTTAGACATGATTCTTCAACAGTGGAAGTTCAGGATGACCACATAAAGGGCCCACTAAAGGTAATTCATGTATTCATTGTTAATTCTAATGGTTGTTTGGGAAAAAATAATCATGCTTGGTATTAATTCATTGGCTCTTTTGTTACTGAGTTGATTAAACTCAATATGTAATTTTCTCTAAAAAGACTAATAGAAAAAATAGACTTAGTCTCAGCGACTAAGGAGGCTGAGGCAGGAGGATAGCTTGAGGCCAGGAGTTCAAGGTTGCAATAAGTTATGATTGTGCACACTGCACTTGGGGACAGCATGAGATGCTGTCTTTTAAAAAAAAGATTTAATATTAAATAATACTTGATATGGTAGTAAAACCAAACAGTTTATTCAGAAATAAAATGAGTGTCAAAGAAGCATTGACTACATTTATTTACTTAATCCACCATATTTCCATTACTAAAATGATGGATTTTCCAAAATTAATAGATGATGAACTAAGGATTAGTGATGTCAGTTCCATGATGATCTGAAAAATGAGAAAGTTAGAAAACCAAAAAAACCAGAGCTCTTACTTCTTTGGAGCCACTACTGGCAAATGAAATCTTTTAAGGGTCATCAGCCTTCACACTAACAGCTGGAGAGTTTTATTTCTTTGCATTCATTTTTCCTCTTTGGCAAGTGAAATAAATGCTGCTTTGCTTTTTGCCAGTGAGCAAGCTAAAAGAGAATGTGTGGGTAAACCACTATGTGCTCTTTGGCTGGTTTAGGGCCAAAAGGAAACCCCAGAGCAATTTTTAAATTGTCCCTATCCTTCCTGAGGTTCCTTGAAAGAAGAGTGGAAATACGGGGCAAGGACAGTCAGTTTCACAGATGGTGGTACTCACGGTGTAATCTACTGACTCTGGGGGTTCCCAGGACTCTTTTAGGGGGGTTGTAAGGGTAAAACTTTTTAAAAGTACTTAGGTATTATTTGCCTTTTTTTTTTACTACGTTAACATTTTCACTGATGGTACAAAAATATTGATGGGTAAAACTGTTGGCACTTTTTTTTTTTTTTTTTTTGAGGCAGAGTCTCACTCTGTCACCCAGGCTGGAGTGCAGTGGTGCGATCTCGGCTCACTGCAACCTCCACCTCCCAGGTTCAAGCAATTCTCCTGGCTCAGCCTCCCGAGTAGCTGGGATTACAGGTGCCTGCCACCACGCCTGCCTAATTTTTGTACTTTTGGTAGAGACGGAGTTTCACCATGTTGGCCAGGCTGGTCTTGAACTCCTGACCTCAAGTGATCCACCTGCCTCAGCCCCCCAAAGTGCTGGAATTACAGATGTGAACCACTGTGCTTACGCCAACTGCTGGCACTTTTAAATGAAGTCAGTAATCATTTTATTCTTCACTGTCGTACACTCAGTTAAAAGAAAACAAACCCAGGTTTTGGTTTGTTCATTTACCTTTTAAAAGTTTTTCTAACATGTTTAAAAATACTTTAGGTAGGAGCTATTGTGGAAGTGAAGAATCTTGATGGTGCGTATCAGGAAGCTGTTATCAATAAACTAACAGATGCGAGTTGGTACACTGTAGGTAAGAAAATAAATTTTCTTTTAAAAATGTATTTTTAGTTACAGAAAGAAAACTTAATACAAATAAAATGAAATTTCCTGGATTCACTTCTTAATACCCTAGATATTATTACTGTTACTGGATTTTATCTTTCCACATCTTTTAAAAATTTATTTCCAAAGTATATGTATGTGTATGTAACAAAAATTGAAATTATTTAATGTGTATATTATGCAATTGGAATTCTAGCTTTTTTTACTTCAAAGTATATCTTAGGTAAATTTCTTTTTTTCCCCCATCTTACCTATTTTTAAGTTTATAGTTCAGTAATGTTAAGGATATTCATGTTGTTTTATAATAGAAATTTCTTTTAACTGTATATATATATAGCTCCCAGCAGGAAACAAAGTAGTAGTATATTTTATAATAGTTGATGTGCTAGTTTATTTTTTCTTACTGATGAGGTTTCCAGTTTTCTTACTATTACAATAAATGCTGGATTGAATGTCTTTTTTACCTAATTAGGTACTTAATTAGGATACCTACTGTATCCTAATATTTCTTTAGTGTACATACTGAGAAATAGAGGTTGAAGAAAAATATACTCCAAAAACTTTGGTAGTTAATGAAAACTGCCTTCCTAAAAGACACTGTCTGTTTTCTCAATCCTTGTCAGATTTTATGTCATTTTAAAAAATTTTTTGCTAATTTGGAGATAAAGTAGTATCTCAGTTTTGTTTCAGTATGCCCTTCCCATGATTACTAGTGAGATTGAACATCTTTTCATATGTTTATTGAAAGGAACATAATTTCATTTGTGTTTTCTCTGTTTTGAGTTGCTGGCTTTTATTCTTTCCCATTTTCTCTTGAGATGATTCATCTTTTTCTTATTAGTTTTAGGATATGTGTTCTTTATATATTTTGGATATTAACTGTTTACTACTTCAGTTATAAATATGTTTCTCCTGTTGCTTTATTCTTGTCTCTGCTTTTAATTTTCATGTAGTCAGTTTTCGTATGGTCACCTTTTATTTTGTAATTTTAGTTTTGAATCTTAAGAAAGCCTTCCATCAGCGTTATAAATCTATTTTCTAATGTATTCTTCAAATTTTTTATACTTTTATTTTTATTTTTATTTTTGTTCTACAAATAGATTTTTATTTCATCTACAGTAGTATGTATTTTTTCCAACATTCTAAAATAATGATTAAAAAGTATTTGTCCTAGATTGATAGCCCTTTATGCCAGTATTATTTACTGAAGGTAACAATTCTTACCATTTAACGACCTCAGAGATGAAAGTAAACACCTAGTAAAATGTCTGGTGATTTCAGAGTTTGATAGAACTTTCAGATAGAATAGGTGAGTTTTGTTTATACTTTTTTGGTGTGAGAATAAAACCTGGTGAAAATAGAGGGAAAATTATTTGATTTTGAGACATAAGTAAATATGTGACTTTATGTAAGTGAGAAGACTGTGAGCAATTCTATGTAGGAAGTCTAGATGGTGATTGGTTGTAATAGTCTCCTAAATGTGACACTTATGTTGTATATTTTAGTTACATCATTTAAAGATGTACTGAAAATTATTTATCCAGTTTCACATAATGTAACTTGTTATGTAACATATGAGAATCTAATTTTAGTTCAGCCAGTAAGGAAAGGGTATTGCCTTTCTTTTAACCATTAATCATTTCTCAATAAATGTGAGATCCTGTTAAGCATCAGAAAAAGAAAAGGAAAGAAGAGAATCTAATTTTAGTAGGTAGGCAGAAAATGTAATTTCTAAAATAGAGATCTGGTAACATTATTTAAAACAGAGTTACTGTCTTCCCATGATTTCTAAGGAATGTAGTATATCCCTAAATTATTTATGTATATCACAAATTTATGCATATAATACAAATAGTCATACATTCCATATCTGTTAACTTATGGTGGTTTTGCTGGGGTGTTTTAAGTACTTTATTTTTATTAAAATTTTCCCCCTACTTTATTGAGATATAATTGACAAAACCATATAAATGTATATGTAACATGATGACTTGATAGGCAAATATATTGTGAAATAATTACTGCAACCAAGTTGCTTAACACTTCCATCACCTTTTAGTAGACATTTTAGTATTTTAAGTCACTAGTTTTCAACTGGGATGAATTTACCCCCAGGGAACATTTGGCAATGCCTGGAGACATTTTAGATTGTCACAGCTGAGAAAGGGGTGCTACTGGCATCTAGTGGGTAGAGGCCAGGAGTGCTGCTAAATATTCTGCAGTGCACAGGAGAAGCCTGCCACAACAGAGAATTTTCTGGTGCAGTATGTCACTAGTGACAGTGCTAAAGGGTGAGAAACCCTACTTTAAATAATGAAAATACAGTTATTTTTTTAAAGGGGCAGTCTGATTGCATAAACTTGTAATCTTTCTTAGGTGTAAATCTGTCAATATCTGTCAGTAGGAAAACCTGGCTTTTCTTTACCATTTTGAGAAGAGTTAATTAGCATTTAAATGTTTTCCTCTTGAAATACCAACTTCTTATTTTTATTTGGTATGTCCTGTTTTATACAAGTTGTTTTCATTTCATATATGTTGTTTCTTTTTCACTAGAAATTGGAAAAGTTACTTTAATAACTCTATATTTGAAGTTACTCACTAGAAAACATAAAATGTGAATTGAATTCCAAATGTAGTCTTAAATAGTGGATCTGTTTGCACTCAGAAAGTTATAATACATATCATCTCTTTGATCTTTGAAAAAAATCCTTCAGTAGCTTCCATTTTTACCCCCTCTCATAGTTTTTGATGATGGAGATGAGAAGACACTGAGACGATCTTCACTGTGCCTGAAAGGAGAGAGGCATTTTGCTGAAAGTGAAGTAAGTCATCATTTAACAAATGAACATGCCTTAATGTGTTTTATTGGGAGGAATAAATTTTTGCTGTCTCAACTCAGTAAACGTACTTCCTAATCAGGAAAGTTCATTAATACACAGTACCCTTATGATGTAATCTGTGAAGCCTGTTTAAGGCCCTGTGTTTGAGCACCAGGTTCTGTCTTCTTTTTTGTCTATATAAAGTGTTTCAGTATTTGTCCACAGAGAAAATACAATGGGCTTTAATTATTATCTTTAGGCAGTTTTTAAATAGACTTAAAATTTGTAAATAACTAGAAAACAGATTTCTGATTTGTAATCTACTTGATCCTTGTCGTAGTTAAAGGATGTGTAGATACAACAGTCTTTAACTACTGCTACTGCTATTAGCTGATATTATTATACCCTTTCCTCTTGCCTGACTGCCCTTCCTAAAATTGTCCCTTCCATTCCTTATCATCCTTTTAGATTGATTTAGGTCTTATTCCCTAACATCAAAATATGAGTACATAATTATTTATTGTCTGCCTTGCTCACTAGAATGTGTCACAGGGGCAGAGACTTTGTATATCTTCTTCATGGCTTTGTTCCTAGTTGCTGTAACAATGCCTGACGCAGAGTATGAACTTCGTAAGTGTTAGTTGGATGAATAGATGAGATGCTTATAATTGCCAGGGCCTTTGCTAAGTGCTTTACATACATTATTGTATTTGCAACATTATGAGGTAGTTACTATTATTATCCCCAACTTTCAGATTAGGAAATGGATAGCTAGAGCTGGTTTTCTAACCAGCACTTTCTAGCACCAAAGCCATATCCTTAAATTGAAAGATGTTACTAAGAACAGAGGGTTCACAAAGTTTTGTAACTAACTCGCTTGCAATTCAGAATTTAAAAGATAGGTGTTGCTCTAAATGGTGTTATGTTCTCTAATCCAGTCTACAGATACTCATTGATACACAGTGTGGCCGAGCTATTTCTTTTTTCTACTCACTATTTGGAATAGTGTTTCTTTGGGGATATTTTAATATTAACTTATTAACCTATTAGACTTTATGTTTCTGTTTTGAAAAATTTTTGCTTCTCAATGATTGAATTCCCACTTAAATTTAGAATTTGGGACAGGTTCTCTGTATTATAATTCCAGCCTATCCCTTTAGTCTCATATTCAACCACTTCCCTGTACTTCCGCCTTATTAGACTGCTTGGTATCTTCAGACTATGGTACATACTTTCCTTTATTGACTCCTTTCCTCTTGTTGGAATCTCACTTATGTTGAAGGCCATTATAAATGCTTTCTCCTCTATGATGTCTTTCGTGAGCTCTCTACCCAGATTGGATCTCTTTATCCTTTGGTCGTTTGGCACTTCCCTTGCTTATTCTTGTTTTAGGGCCTTTTTTTTTTTTTTTTTTTAACTTTTCTCATTTTTGCTGTAAGATTTTAAGCTGTTTTAGGGGAATATCCATCCTTTCCTCACTTGATAGGCCCCCCTTTTCCTAGCAATTTCTACACAAAAGGCGTCAATAAATATGTGTGGAATAAACTGAAGGTTTACATACAATAAATACAGACAGCTTTGGGGCAAGTATAGTGATAAAATACAGAATTCTCTCTGAGTTTGTGGAATTATTTTAATTTCATTTCCATACAGTCAGTGAGTATGAGGACTTGAAGACATGGTTTTTCTCCTGTTAAGTGAAGGTCCGCATTTTATTTTTTTAGTCTAGAGAAACAGCCAAAATATTATTGTTTTTAACCAGGAGAATTTTCAGTTGGAATGGTTCATAAGACAGTTGTAAGTTAAATGCTGAAGGTAATATGAACAAGTGGCTATGTATCCTTCATATCTTCAAGGAGGTTCAGTTTTAGTGTGTCTGTGCAGGTGTGTACTTTTAATTTATGTTTTGCTAGAAGGAAATTAGAATACTGGTGTGTGATTCTTTAATTCCCTTCCGATGTGCCAGGAGCTGTGTAGTGCTAGGTACCGGGACAAAGGTTAAGCCAAGCCATGTAAACATGGAACTTATCCTTGGATACTCATTCTCTGTTGGAGGAGAAAAAGCATTAATCAAACAATCAAACATATTTTAAAATTTGAGTATATTAAGCCCTGTGAAGATGTGGTCCAGAGTGTCCCCAATAGGGGAATTTAATCTACCATCTGTGTGTTCTTTTCTCTTTATTTGGTATTTTTCATATTGTTTTAAAAGTTTTAATGTTTTTGAAAGACCATTCAGAGTATTAGTAGTAGTAGTAGTCCATAACATTGTCCTTTAAGAGGAAAGCCGCTTCATACTGGCAGTATTTTGGGTCACTAATCCCATTTAATAAACTACTGAAATTAATCCCATTTCATAAACACTGAAATTCAGGATTTTCATGGAAAGAGATCACATTTGCACTTCAGTCAGTTTATTTTTTTATTTTATTTTATTATTATTAGTAGTAGTATTTTTTGAGATGGAGTCTTGCTCTGTTGCCTAGGCTGGAGTGCAGTGGTGCAATCTCGGCTCACTGCAAGCTCCGCCTCTCAGATTCATGCCATTCTGCTGCCTCAGCCTCCCGAGTAGCTGGAACTACAGGCGCCTGCCGCCATACCTGGCTAATTTTTTTTGTTTTTTTTTTTGAGATGGAGTCTCTCTCTGTCGCCAGGCTGGACTGCAGTGGCACGATCTTGGCTCACTGCAACCTCTGCCTCCCGTGTTCCAGTGATTCTCCTGCCTCAGCCTCCTGAGTAGCTGGGACTACAGTCGTGTGCCACCACGCCCAGCTAATTTTTGTATTTTTAGTAGAGATGGGGTTTCACCATGTTGGCCAGGCTGGCCTCAATCCCTTGACCTCGTGATACGCCTGCCTCAGCCTCCCAAAGTGCTGGGATTACAGGTGTGAGCCACCGTACCCGGCCACGCCCAGCTAATTTTAAAATATTTTTTAGTAGAGACAGGGTTTTACTGTGTTAGCCAGGGTGGTCTCGATCTCCTGACCTCGTGATCCGCCTGCCTTGGCCCCCCAAAGTGCTGAGATTACAGGCTTGAGCCACCATGCTCAGCCTCAGTCAGTTTAAATTCCAACACTGAAGCCACTGGTTTTAGCCATAACCAGCTTAGTGAGTATGTTACCTGCTGCCTAACATCTGTAGGACAGTTTAGGTATTTCTAAAGACCATTCATACTTTGAGTATTATACAAAAGTAGATTCATCATCTGGTATTTATTTATTTATTTTTTATTTATTTTTTATTTTTTTGAGACAGAGTCTTGCTCTGTCGCCCAGACTGGAGTACAGTGGCATGATCTTGGCTTACTGTAACCTCCGCCTCCCAGGTTCAAGCGATTCTCATGCCTCAGCCTCTTGAGTATTTGGGACTACAGGCGTGCAGCACCACGCCCGACTAATTTTTGTATTTTTAGTAGAGATGGGGTTTCACCATGTTGGCCAGGCTGGTCTTCAACTCCTAGTCTCAAGTGATCCTCCCACCTTGGCCTCCCAAAGTGTTGGGATTACAGGCGTGAACCACTGCGCCCAGCCAATTATCTGGTATTCTTTCTTTGTATTTACTATGTGCAATTGAAAACTCTAGAGAAGTTTAGGTAAAATCCCAGTTGCATATTTTCTGCAGCCCATTTTAGGTAACAGGGCCATAGACATTTTCCCTCTAGGCCTACGGAGTTTTCTATGTGCTTTAATACAGCTTTCAGGAGCCTCTGGTTTTTGCTCTTTAGGTATAAGATGGGACAAATTCTACCCTACCCCCAGGTCTTTTTAGTCCCTTGAAACAAACATGCGCCTACTTTCCTGGACATTGAGGTTAGGGACAGAGATATTGCTTATGTTTCTTCTTGTTATGTGCTAGGGAGAGACTGTGGTCTCTTATTTGAAAATTACTATGTGTGATTCTTAAACAACTCTTTAGAAATTTTCTTTCCCGTAGCAAGTGAAATGACTAACAGATACTTAAAATAGAAATCACACTGTGTAGTATAAATCTCTCTCTCTCTTTTATTTTTCTGCTTTAAAGAGAGCAACCTTAATTTTCTGTGGGGAGAGCATACATTTAATCCATCTGTTTGCTTGGCAGAAAGTGAATCCAGATTAATTTATTTTCCCTGTTTACCAAATAAAGTCATTTAGTAATACTCTATAGTGATATAGTATTACCAAAATAATATTTCAGATTACATAGAAATTTTCACCATAAGAGTTAATGACAGGCAATGTCTAGATTTTCTGGGCGGGTGTGGTGGCTCATGCCTGTAATCCCAGCAGTTTGGGAGGCAGAGTTGGGCAGATGGCTTGAGCCTGGGAGTTCGAGACCAGCCTGGACAACATGGCAAAACCCCATCTCTACAAAAAAATACAAAAATTAGCTGGGTGTGGTAGTGCGTGCCTGTGGTCCCAGCTACTTGGGAGGCTGAGGTTGGAGGATCGCTTGAGCCCAGGAGGTTGAGGCTGCAGTGAGCAATGATCACGCCACTGCACTCCAGCCTGAGTGGTAGGGTGACACTCTGTCTCAATAAAAAGAGTTTCTGTTTGGTATATATTGAGTTTAGGACAGCTTTTGCCTCCAAATAATTTTTATTGTTATTTTTTGAGATGGAATTTCACTCTTGTTGCCCAGGCTGGAGTGCAATGGTGCAGTCTTGGCTCACCGCAACCTCTGCCTCCCAGGTTCAAGCGATTCTCCTGGCTCAGCCTCCTGAGTAGCTGGGATTACAAGCACCCACCACCACGCCAGGCTAATTTTGTATTTTTAGTAGAGACGGGGTTTCTCCATGTTGGCCAGGCTGGTCTCCAACTCCCGATCTCAGGTGTTCCACCTGCCTCGGCCTCCCAAAGTGCTGGCATTATAGGCGTGAGTCACTGCACCCAGCCCAAATAATATTTTTTAAATGCCTGATTTAAGGTTCATTAGGACAGGGTTAGGTTCTGTACAAACTAAATTTGAAAGGTTAGATTTTTTGCCCTGTGAGAGTTATGAAAGCTGTGATTTTTGTCAGTCTTTTGAAGGAATCAATCTTTAGTTAATCCTTTATGGCTAGTACCTTTTTTCTTGATCATATTGTTTGTTGTTAGATACATACATCTATGTACCTTAAACACATTTACATATATTCTAATGAATTATGTAAAAAAGTGTTAATATGGTTCATCTTTTCACAGTTTTGTTCATTGTAGTTATAACAGAATTGTCTCAATTTTAAAGAAGTTATATAACATTTCTTTTTACATATTACATTAGTTAGTTTAGATGCCTGCTCTTTAATTCTAAGTTGATGGATACTCTTTCTTATACCACCCTGGTCTGTAACTTTAAGAAGTCTCTGTCTTAAATAGTTCCTCACTTTTATTTTCATCTGGGCAGTTTTCTTGGGAATCTCTAGTTGCTCTGATGTTTGTGAAATTATTTATAACAGGAAAGATTCTTCTTAGGATGAGGAGAGGAACAGAAACTGTGGAAAATCTTAAGAAAACGTAGGAAAGGAAAAAATCAAATGTAGAAATCAAATGTAATTTAAAAAATTAAATAAAATTAATGTTACATTTTATTAAAAAAGGTTTATTGCAGAAAATGTTTGCAGAGTAGTAATATAACTTACTCTGAGGCTTTTTGTTCATGCAATTGATGCTTTATCTTCATAATTAATTTTGTTTCTTATTAATAATTTTATTTTATGGATTATGATTCCCCATGTACAAATTAATATTGGAGCTGCAGTTGGCCCTAACCTTACAAATAGATTTCTTAATTCTCACATCTGTCTTTCCACTGGGCTGTGTTTGTTTTGTGCTTTAATCACTCTTAGATGCCTGTCAACCTTCACATAGGTAGTGAATCATCTAGAGAGAGCAGCCAAATTTCTTTTCACTTTTTTTTTTTTCCAGTAATGAGCTCATTCATCTTTATTCTAATATCTTTGAAACTAGAATTTTCTATTTTTAGGAAAGCTGTGTTTTAGCTTCCCTTGGGGGGAGAGTTTAATCTCAAAATCTGAGCATATTCTTAAATTGATTTGGTTTAAAACAAAGAAGGCACTTGCAAAGTGTTAATTTTTTGATGGGTTTATGTTCTTACCCACAGACATTAGACCAGCTCCCACTCACCAACCCTGAGCATTTTGGCACTCCAGTCATAGGAAAGAAAACAAATAGAGGAAGAAGATCTAATCATATGTAAGTCCATTTTCATGACTGTTAGTTGAACCTGAATTCATTTCTCCTTCTAGTATTGTTTATAGTTATTTTAAAATTGTAATTTGCAAAATGCTAACCAGATCTAATAGTGATTTCAGATCTAATAGTAATTTCAGACTCCTCAGCATGGATGATTGAGGTTCTCCATGCTCAGCCGACCTTACTTAACAGCTGTATCTGCCTTCAATTTCTCCCTGCATGTTATCTTGATGCTGTAGTCAAAATGAAACCAGTCAATAATTCCTGAATACATCGCTTGTTTTCTAATATCATGCTTTTATTCATGCTATTATTTTTGGTCTCCATGCCTCCCTTCCTGGTAACTGTCTTGTCCATGCCTTAATTCTCAACAAAAATGCTTAAACCTTTATATGAACCATTTTGTGTCTCCCCACACTTGCCTTGAAACCAGACATGTTTCTCTCCCCTGTAAACCCAATTCTCTGGCATAGTATGAACTGTGGAGCCATTTGGTCTGGGTTTGAATCCTGGCTCTGCCACTTCCTTGCTGTGTGATCTTGGGATGGTTACTTAATCTTTTCATACCTCACTTCTTATCTATAAAATTGGGATAATAATATTACCTATCTCTTAGTGTTGTTGTGAAAATTAAGTGAATTCGTATCCTTAAAGTGTTTATAGAGTAAATGTTATGTAAGTACTAGATAATCAACATCATATACTGACATGAAAAATTTCATGATGAAATACCAGTATGTAACAGTTTCATTTATATATGAAAATGTGTTTACATGTATATATAAAAATTCTGCTTCCTGGTGTTTATGTCTGACATTTAGGACTGGTTCTTGTTGAATTATTCGAACTTTAAAAAATTTCTACGTTTTTATATATATTATAGGAAAAATAGTCTCTTATTTGTCAATAAGTTTTTTTAATTTTTAAAAGATTGCATCTAGTATTTAGACATATTTTTACGATTTTATACACATCATCCTAAAGTGGAAAAATAAGTTTAAAAATGAATTTATTGTGCAGTATCACATAATATTGACCTGCAAATATGACTAAAAATTATGATCTGTTAAAAAGTCAGTTATTTTTTATTTCCTCTTCTGTCGTTCCCCAACTGTTAGATGTTTCTTAGTTGAGGCGTCCGTTTTGTGAATATGAGAATAAAGCACGCATTTGTTACTGAATAAGTTGATCTTTGCTTTCTAAAGACTCCAGCAAACATTCTAAGTTAGTGATTTTCCTGTTGAGAATCTCTATGTGTAATGAGAGATTTGCTGTTGAGATTGTGTTATACATGTGTAAAGTATGAATGCAGACAAAAGGTTGAGGATTACTAGTGTAGGAATGAAGACCTGCTCCATCTGTAATCTTGTTTTGCTTGCTCTTCCTTCCCCCTCTCTACCATGGTTGGTCATTCTCACTGCCAAGGAACCTGACAATGTTACTCTTGCTTGGCGTTGTAAGCCTTGGTGTGTAAGCATTACAGGCAAGTACTAGTTTGAAATGCCCATCTCCTTAATTACATTTCCTCAAAGTTCTTTCTCCCCTTTCTTCAGAGTGATTTTCTGCAACAAAGTCTTAAACCTAGATCTTAAGGGCATTCATCTGACCTTCATTTCCTCTTCCATTACTCCATTGAAAAAAGTCTTTGCTGTGGTCTCAGATTGCCATTTAAAATGTATTTTTGTACAAAGATATATAAAGTTATCTCTTCTTAGGATTCCCAGGACTTCGTTGTTGGAGTGATGTATCACCAAATTTGTTTTCTTTTAGCAGCTGTTATTCCACGTATCAGTTAATCTACCCCTAGTTATTCCAAAATTGATTACTTTTAACATCTTCCATTACATTGAGTTTCAGTATGTTCTACCTTTAATCCTAGTAAATTCAAGTATTTTCTTTTTTTAATGATTATCATCTTCTAGCTAAATTTTTTTAAAGCAAGTTATTGATTATTTTAATCAATGTATTACTGGATTGAATTTTCTCCTTATAACTTACCCATTGTTTGCAGCGGTTGTGTTTAAGTCATCCAGAAGAATAGAACACCTGAAGTTACGGAAATACTTGTTTGTCCCTCTCCTCTTGAAGTTGTTTTCCGATGATCTGGCAAAAGTTTATGTGCAACTGCTACAGTAGGAAAGCAGTCTATTTGCTGTTATTTTTTTCCCCTTCAGAAAAAAGATAAAGCATAAGGTTTACAATGAATCTTGTTAACAAGGGATTATTTATGAGTATAGATTTTACCCAGTAACAGTGCTAAGATTTACCCAATACCTGGTTTATACTTGCTATTTAAATACAGGCCTGCAGATCTGAACACATTTTAAAATTAGTTTATAATTCACATATCATAAAATTTACTCATATATTTTAATCTGTAGATTTGTATCCAATAATTCACCCCTTTAAAGTGTACAGTTTAGTGGTTTTTAGTATATTCATAAAATTGTGTAACTATCATCACTAATTCCAGAAGATCTTTTTATTTTGCTGCTTTATTTTAATATGAGAATTTGATTCATTTCCTCCTTGATAAAAATTGAGAAAAAAATTAAAACCCTTTTATAGTTAAGCGTACATAGGTTCTGTGTGTTTCTAAGAAGGTATTTACGTTGTCAGTCTTCCAGATACTAATAGAACATTTCAATTTACAAAGTTTGAAACTGAGTAAACTGATTTGCCTAAAATAAAAAATAATCAGAATTGCATGTCAAAGGTTGAGCCTCTTGTTTCTAGCTCAATTTATATCATTATTTGGTATTCCTTGGCCCATATCTTGTCTAAAGTTCGTCTTTCTTGATTTACAACTAATTAGAGTTAATAGTGAAGTGTGATCAGCTTTAAGTGATTGGCTGTTAGAGTATTACGGTAAAAATTTCCATGTAATTAGCTTTCTTTCTAGTGACATCATCAGATTGTATTTCATAGAGACAGTGCATTATTTTGTTGTGGCTCTACAAATACCTTGTCATCAAAGAAATAACAATGTCAGAAATGAATAAAAATCAGGCAGGCTCGCTGCTTGCTCTGTCTTTGCTCCTGTAAAATATTTTGGATGCTCATTAATTTTAGTTCATTAGTTTATTGAGTACCTGTGTAAACAGTTTTCTGGCTAAGCTCCTCTAAAAGGAAAAGTTAAGGAGCTTCATGTGCAATAGTATGGTTTACACTGATGTATACATTTTGTGATTTTAGAATAAAAATCAGAAATACCATAATAAAAAAATTGCATCTTTTTTATTTTATGGACAAGTATTTATTTAGCATCTATACTGTGCCAAACATTGTTCAGGTACTTGAGATATATCAATAAACAAAAAAATTACTTAAAAAATCTTCAACTTGAGAGCTTACATTCTCTCAGGGGAGGAGATAGCGACTTAAACATTGGATTCACATACTTGGTGTGGAAAAAAGGAATAAACATAAGAAATAAGTAAATTATATGATATGATAAAAGTGAATGCTGTGGAAATGAAGAGCAAGATGAAAAGAGGTAGATGGGCAGGGTTTGTAAATTTGAATAAGGTGGAACAAAGTCTTGAGTAGGTGAGGGGGAAGGGGCATCTAGTCTAAAAATGGGGATGATTTTAGACAGGAACCTTGCAATTTTATATGTAAGGTGGATAGATGTTTCAGCTAGCTGAACAAAGGTGTTTTGTTTTTCTTTTTGATATACTGTGAAATCTGAAGTCTTAACACTTGTTAAGTCTTAAGAAAAGTTACAATTTTTACAATGATGCAGATAATTTTGTTAGCCAAATAAAGCCCAATTTTCTCTATGTTGTACAGATTTTGATATATGTTATCTCTGACACTGTAGCTTTCTAGCTGCTACTGATAATAGAGTGTTCATAAACCCCTAGCTGAATGAGTCTTCTGTGGCTACTTTGAGAAAGCAGTAATTATGATTTTAAGCTCGGTTGTATCCTGTAGTCATTAGAGGGTAAAAAAAAAGTCACTACTCTTAAGCTCTTCTAAATCAAGTAGAAATCAGACTTGTGAGGACTGTCGTTACTGTCCCAAGCTGTGTGTCTATGTGTAGGGTCTTATTCTCCACTAATATAAAGGTAGTTGAGTTTTCCTATTGTTACCTACTTTCTAAGTAGAGATTGAACTTCTTTAAGTGCCATTGAAGTACAATATATCTTTTTTTTTTTTTTTTTTGAGACGGAGTCTCACTCTGTCGCCCAGGCTGGAGTGCAGTGGCGCGATATCGGCTCACTGCAACCTCCCCCTCCCGGGTTCAGGCAATTCTCCTGCCTCAGCCTCCAGAGTAGCTGGGATTACAGGCACCCGCCACCATGCCTGGCTAATTTTTGTATTTTTAGTAGAGACGAGGTTTCACTGTTTTGGCCAGGCTGGTCTTGAACTTCTGACCTCAGGTGATCCACCCGTCTTGGCCTCCCAAAGTGCTGGGAGTACAATACTCCCAGCCAAAGTACAATACTTCTATTCAATAGTAAGCTTTGAAGATTTGCTTTATTTCTGCCAGGGAACAATTTTTAAGTTATTTGACTGATCATTGAAATCAAGGGGATGGTATTTCCAATGTCACTTTAAAAAGCTTAATATTATTCTAATAGTTTTTACTTTTTTGGCCAGGTGGGGTGGCTCACGCCTATAATCCCAGCACTTTGGGAGGCGAGGTGGGCGGGTCACGAGGTCAGGAGATCGAGACTATCCTGGCTAACATGGTGAAACCCCTTCTCTACCAAAAATACAAAAATTAGCCGGGCGTGGTGGCAGGCACCTGTAATCCCAGCTACTCAGGAGGCTGAGGCAGGAGAATTGCTTGAACCCAGGAGGCGGAGGTTGCAGTGAGCCAAGGTGGTGCCACTGCACTCCAGCCTGGCGACAGAGCTAGACTCCATCTCAAAAAAGAAAAAAATAATTTTCACTTTGTTTACATTTATATTGGAATATATAAATATAAAGGCATGATGGTTACTTTGTCATACTTTTGGAAAGTCATCAAAGACAAATTCAGAGTATACTAGATAGTATACTAAATAGGTAAATCATGTTTAAAGTTTTTTAGTAGTTTAATCTGTCAGTTTTCCTTTTTTGGTCAGTGAAACTGATCATTGCAAACTATCTGAAAAACACTTTTATCTTTGTAGGTATTCAATAATAGTCATTCTAAAAAGGACATATGTTGTTGTCCATCAAACATTTCCTATTCTTTACTCATCCTTGGCATTTTCTTGGGTGCTGATTCTTTATTAGAATCAGATTCAAATTGGAATAGCTTTTTGTTTTGTTTTCCTTTTTACTGCACTTTCCTTAAACATCAAGTTGATGGTTTCAGATACTTCCTTTTTCTTCTGACAGTTATCTTTCTAATTTACTAGTCCAATATTTAATGTTACTGAAAGGATTTTCTGTTTTTCTTTTAATTTTGAAAGTTTTTAACATCATACAAAAGAGGCTTATTGGACATTTTATGAATACCTAATTCGTGTGTATTTGTTGTTATGGATAGCAGTGGTGATCTCTTTTCAGATTGCCTCCTCTTCCCAACCTAACCTCAGTTAATAAAGGTCTGCTCTCCTACCTTTTAAAATTAACTTTGTACTGGAGATACAGAATTACTGTCTCCAGAATTCCTTTAATTTGAGATTGGGATTGTGTATATTTTAGTGTAATACTGGGATGTTTAATATGGAGGCTTCACCTTTTTGAGGATTTGGGAACCAGTTATTTGTCCTGATTTTCCTCCTCAATTTTTTACAGTAGCACTAAATAAACCAGAAATATTTTTAGGAAAATGATGTGCTTTCCTCTCGTGATAAACTCTTGCTGTTATTTTTTAGAAATTTAGAAAATGATTTAAGATTTAAATTAGCCATTTTGCAGGTCTTAGGAAATGTAATAAGAGTTTGGGAATACCTATATTCATCACTGGCATGCTTATTCTTTGTGAGGATAAATGGAAATATTTTATTTTTTTCTCTCCCTAGACCAGAGGAAGAGTCTTCATCATCCTCCAGTGATGAAGATGAGGATGATAGGAAACAGATTGATGAGCTACTAGGCAAAGTTGTATGTGTAGATTACATTAGTTTGGATAAAAAGAAAGCGCTGTGGTTTCCTGCATTGGTGAGTAGCTTCAGTATAAAAGAGTTTAATTTTAAACTATATAAGTTTATGAAGAAAACAATTTTCTTACTAATGTTTTTCATAGGTACAAAATGAGGAAATGTTTTTAGCATTATTTAGTTCACACTAAGCTTACTTTCAGCGTTGTCTTTCAGTACAAAGAACTCTTGATGTCATTCAGGAAAGGCAAAATCTTGATAATCTTAGAGGTTTAGCTATGTGGAAGTTGAATTCTCTCTCTCTCGGTAGAAAATTCATGATGCAAACTTTTAAAGCTCCTAAGTCCATGTAGGTCTAGATTGCAAAAGAACAACAGAATCTTTCCTGGTTGACAAGGATAACTAGACATTTTCCTCATACTTAGTGAATCAGGGTGTTTCCATCCTTGATCTTAATCTTGCCTTTTAGGTACTCCCTATATAATCATGACTGCAATTATACATTACCCCAATCTTCAATTTTCTCTACAGTAGATTGTTAATTCTACCTACTTTTTAATGTTTTTCTCTCCAAAAGATTGCAATTCCTTAGATTCCAGGTTGAATATTTTTCATTTTTCCCTTGTTTTCTCACGTTGCCTTTTTGTGATTCTGAGGAGGTACTCAAGATTTATTATCAGGAGTATCCTCATGATTGTCCCAAGTTCTTGTATTTCAAACTGTTAAGACATGACAGAAAGCCTTTTGAGCTTTTTATCTCTCTGTTTTTCGTAACCACTAGCTTCTTTAGCAAGTTGAAAGGGCCATGTATAGACCATTTTCTTTGACTTTTACAAAGGGAACATATACTAATATCTTTCACGGACATAACTAGGCTGCTTTTCAAGTAATCTTTTGGTAGACAAAATAATTTGTAGCTCTTAAAGCAAATAAAGGTTCAACTAATAATTAGCTATATATGATACTTTAATGAAGATTTAACTCTGTGGCAATAAGAATGCATTTTTTTCTGGACAGGATATAATTGGATAAATCGCTTAAGGTTTTAAATTTCAAGTAGGAGACTGAAGTTAAGAATCAGTATCTCTTAAGAATTATCTTGGCTGGGGTGTGGTGGCTCACACCTGTAATCCTAGCACTTTGGGAGGCTGAGGTGGGCAAATCCCCTGAAGTCAGGAGTTCGAGACCAGCCTGGCCAACAGGGCGCAAAACCCTGTCTCTACTAAAAATACAAAAAAATTAGCTGGCTGTGGTGGCACATGCCTGTAATCCCAGCTACTCAGGAGGCTGAGGCAGGAGAATAGCTTGAACCCAGGAGGCGGAGGTTGCAGTGAGCCAAGATCGTGCCACTGCACTCCAGTGTGGGCAACAGAGCAAGACTCCCTCTCAAAAAAAAAAAAAGAAAAAAAAAGAATTATCTTGAACTCTTTAAAATTTTGATATGTCTGAATTGTCCTATGATGATTTTACCTGAAGACCATTGAGTCATTTGTATCAAACAGTGAGATCCACTTTTTTTTTTTTTTTTTCCTGGAGACAGAGGCTTACTCCGTTACCCAGGTTAGAGTGCAGTGGTGTGATCCTGGCTCGCTGCAGCCTTGACCTCCTGGGCTCAACAATTCTCCCACCTCAGCCTCCTGAGTAGCTCACACTACAGGTAGAGACCACCACATCTGGCTAATTTTTAAATACTTTGTAAATACGAGGTCTCCCTATGCTGCCCAGGCTAGTCTTGAACTCCTGGATTCAAGTGACCCTCCCATCTTGGCTTCCCAGAGTGCTGGGATTACAGGTGGGGGCTACTGAGCCCAGCCCACATCTTTTACAAATACGTCCTCCCCTCACTTCATATTTAATAAACTATAAACTGAAGATCCGCTGATAAACAAAAGACACTTTGAAAGTACTATTCTCATGTTTGACAACTAATTTGTTCTCAAATATTGAGAGACAGAATGGGTCAAAATTATTCTCTGTCTCTGTTTTGTATGTTCTCACTCCCTTACTAAAAATAATTAGCCAAATTCTCCTCTGATGCTTTTTTCCCTTATGTTAATGACATTTAATAAAATTTTTGTGTTCTCAAGACTAACACATATTTGTTAGGTATGCATTTATCATATACCAAGTTCTGTTCAAAATATTTAACAAGGATAGACTCATTTAGTTGCTGTAGAGGTTTTTTATTCTCATGATTAATAAACTTTTCTTTTTTCTTTTTTTTTGTTTTTTGTTTTGAGATGGAGTTTCGCCCTTGTTGCCCAGGCTGGAGTGCAATGGTGTGATCTCGGCTCACTGCAACTCCGCCTCCCAGGTTCAAGTGATCCTCCTTCCTCAGCCTCCCGAGTAGCTGGTATTACAAGCCACCATGCCCGGCTAATTTTGTATTTTTAGTAGAGACAGGGTTTCTCCATGTTGGTCAGGCTGGTCTCCAACTCCTGACCTCAGGTGATCTGCTCGTCTCAGCCTCTCAAAGTTGTGGGATTACAGGCGTGAGCCACCACACCCGGTGATGATTAATAAACTTTTCTCTACAATTTGTGGTTGAGAATCTGCTAACTCTTTATTCTCTTTCTCTTATTTTCCTGCTCATTGACTAACAATTGCAGAGACTTAGAAATGGGATTAAAACACTATTCTTTGTTTATATGTATTTGTATGAAAACTTATGTCCATAATATATATAAACTCTTTTGTATATTTGTGGGTTTTGTGCTAAACTAGGTAACCATGGTCTCAAATGAAAAAGAAACAATAGAACTATCTTTGTTTTTACTGTTTTCTACTTGTGATGTCCATTTACCCTTTTTAGTCAACATGTTTTATTTCTTTATCTCCACTGCTTAGTTCAGTGTTCAGCACAAATTGAGTATGCAGTAAATGTCAGCTCTTGTAATGATAGTGAAAAATGAGGACAATTATTTGTTTTAATAAATATAAATATTTTATAATACCTTTATACCTTCCTGTGTATCCAACATTTAGTGGATACCTATATGTACAAGGAGTGTGCTAACACCTATTATGAGATAGGTATTAGTATTTATCCCCATTTAGAGATAAGGAAACTGAGTATTAGCAGCGTTAAGTTAGTTGCCACACTTTGGGTTAATTATTAAGCTGAAAAAAAGCATCAGTGTATGCGATTCTTTCTTTCTTTCTGAAGCACTAGGAGTCTTTATGAGTTTCTTTTGAAAGTATTTTTTAAGGCCAGCTGCAGTGGCTCACACCTGCAGTCTCAGCACTTTGGGAGGCTGAGGCAGGCAGATCACCTGAGGTCAGGAGTTCAAGACCAGCCTGGCCAACATAGTGAAACCCCTTCTCTACTAAAAATGCAAAAATTTGCAGGGCATGGTGGTGCGTGCTTGTAGTCCCAGCTACTCGGGAGGCTGAGGCAGGAGAATCGCTTGAACCTGGGAGGCGGAGGCTGCAGTAATCTGAGATCACGCCACTGCATTCCAGCCTGGGTGACAGAGCAAGACTTTATCTCAAAAAAAAAAAAATATATATATATATATATATATATATTTTATACAACCATTTTGTGGGTCAGGTGCGGTGGCTCACGCCTGTAATCCCAGCACTTTGGGAGGCCGAGGTGGGCAGATCACTTGAGGTCAGGAGTTCAAGACCAGCCTGACCAACGTGGTGAAACCCTATCTTTACTAAAATACAAAAATTAGCCGAGCACGGTGGCGGGCGCTTATAATCCCAGCTACTTGGGAGGCTGAGGCAGGAGAATTGCTTGAACACGGGAGGTGGAGGTTGCAGTGAGCTGAGACCGTGCCACAGCACTCCAGCCTAGGTGACAGAGCAAGACCCCATCACACACACACACACACACACACACACACACACACACACACACACACACACACACACACACACACACACACACACACACACACACACACACACACACACACACACACACACACACACACACACACACACACACCTGTTTTGTAAGTCTTTTTCTCAATAGGAACATTAAATTTTTTAATATTAGTGTTTTGAGTTACTAATTTAAGCTTCTCACACCATAATCACTAAAAAGTTTCTTTGATGAAAATAAAAAATCTAAGGATTTTTAATATTGAAAGGATAGGAATCTGTTTAGTCAGCCATTTCACTGTTGTTTTTAAATTCTTAGAATTATTGATGTATGTTATCCCCTCCCAAAATTGAGATCCATTGGACAGGGATGGATAGTTTTTGGTAACTAGAGTGAAAAGTTATGTTCTAAATCGACCAATCTTGATATAATCACACAAATAATATTTGTGTTTCTAATTTATAAGTTATTTTTATAAATCGAGTAAATTCAAAGTGTTTTAGTAACATCATAAGAAAACAGTTAACTGGGTCTGGTGGCCTGTGCCTATAGTTCCAGCTACTTGGGAGACTGAGGTGGGAGGATCGATTGAACCCTGGGAGGTTGAGGCTGCATTGAGTCATGATCATGCCACTGCACAGAGTGAGACCTTGTCTCAAAAAAAAAAAAAAAAGAAAAAGAAAAAGGCAACAACTACATAGTCCCAGGAACTATAAATAACTACCATGCGCTGAGTATTTACCCTGACTAGGACTGTGCTGAGCTTATTAATATAAGTAGTATTGTTTAATCCTAATTAAGACTTACTCTGAGTCTCAATTTTTTATCTTATTTTCCTATTTCATTTTAAGAGGGGGAAATCTTAGATTCCATGGCTCATGCAGTTCTCCTTTTCAGTTTTTTTCACCAAGTTCTCCTCTTCTAATCACCCTTTCAAGCTGTAATTCAGGATTCAGAATGTATTGCTGTATTTTCTTTAGGGTGATCTCATCCCCTTTTAAAGCTTCACTTTGCACAGATAACAAAGAGATAAAGTGACCAAGAAAATAACATACATGGGTGAATGGGATAAAATGCATATTGTCGTTCTGTGGCAGAACTGGACAGTGAGCCCACTTACTCATACACCAGTGTCATCACTGGCCAAAGCTATCACATGTGCAGTTTTTGAAATCCTTAGCTCATCAGGGAAAAGTAATGAGTGGATTTGGCTCACAAGCCCCAAGTTTTAGACCCCTAATATTTAGGCTGTGGGCTCTCAAATTTATATCCTTGAGTCCAGACCTCTACGCTTTGCTCTAGACCTGATTTTTCTGTTCACTATCTTCATTTGGATGTCTTTTAGCCACCTAAAACTTAGTAGTCCCAAAACTCCTCTTATTATCCCTTCCCTCATGCACAAACTTGGCCCTTTTTTGTTGTTTTTCTTTCACAGTGAATAACCCTGTCATCTGCCTATTTGTACAAGGCAGAAAACTAAGCGTCCTCTTCTTGTTCATCTTTCTACTTCCCTAATTATCTTGGATATTTCTCATTCCTTTAATTTGCCATTGCCACCACTTTACATCCAAGCCACCACCTCTCACTCAGATGATCACAATAGCCTAGTTTCTTTGAACAGTCGCCTTTGCGTGGTCCATTTGCTTCATAGCAGCCAAAGTAGATTTTTAAAAGGAAAATCTATTATGACATTCTTTGGTTTCAGATTCTTTCAACAAAGATGTTAGATTTTATCCTAAGAATTAATATGGCCTACAAGGCTCTGGAAATTCTGGACCCTTGTTTTTCTCTTAGCCATGATATATCCTTTCAGTTAAGGATCTAGCTCTACCTTTTTTCTGTTTCTGACTAGAACTTTGTCCACAGCTTCATCCTAGGCATAGCTGTGCTTCTGCTTTCAATGCCGTGCCTATGCCAAAAAAAAAATCTAGATTATCCAGGCAGCTGGAAGGATGTACGATACCAATTTAAAATTACTTGTGTGTGCTCCCACATGTGTGTGTACCTGTTTACCTTCAAACTAAAATTAATTTTTAAACTTCAAGCTTACACTTTTTAAAAGGATTTAAATGGTAGGTACTTACCTATCTATGAGTTCTTTTAGTTATAATAGCTTCACCCTTTTTCTTAAAAGGTGGTTTGTCCTGATTGTAGTGATGAGATTGCTGTAAAAAAGGACAATATTCTTGTTCGATCTTTCAAAGATGGAAAATTGTAAGTATAATTTACTTGGTTTGAAAAACCAGTTTATAAATATATGCTGTTATTTTGAATTAGGATGTTAAATGATTAATTAGTTATTTCCAATTACCTTAGGCTTTTATTTTTCATCATACAGAATGTTTCAAAGAGTGACTGTTTTTCATATTATCTTAATGTGTTGTAGTCTTATAGTATGTTTTTCCTTACCAATTTTGGTAATCTTTTCCAAACTAGACACTCAGTACTGTCTAATTTGTTAACATTTGTCCACATAATAGCTGGTTATTTGAGGCAAATTTGCCATATCTAATGTATTTAATACTTTATTGATTTTTTTGTTTTTTTGAGACAGAGTCTCACTCTGTCACCCAGGCTGGAGTGCAGTGGTGCAATTTCGGTTTACTGCAACCTCTGCCTCTTGGGTGCAAGCTATTCTCCTGCCTCAGCCTCCTGAGTAGCTGGGACTACAGGTGCATGCCACCACACCCGGCTAATTTTTATATTTTTAATAGAGACGGGGATTCACTATGTTGTCCAGGTTGGTCTCGAACTCCTGATCTCATGATCTGCCCGCCTCGACCCCCAAAGTGCTGGGATTATAGGCATGAGCCATCGCGCCCGGCCTATTGATGTATTTATTGACATTATTTCCTTAGGGTTTGTTCTTGATGGTCTAATTAGGAATTTCCGATACTTCTACTAGTTATGTCTAATGGTTGTAGTGATACCTGTTGGATAATACTCAACTTTTGCAGTAGTCTGAGGATTAAAATGGGTTACTTGTATATGGATGGTAAGTGTTAAGAAAATGATTTGTTAATTTTTCTTTAAGAATTATATGACTAGAGAAGCCAGATACTTTATACAGAATTGTATTGGGTATAAATACCTTAAAAAGGTTATCATGTTTTAAGATTTGGTGTTTGAATTTTCAAGTTCGGGAAAGGTATTTTTTATTTTTAATTGTTTTATTTTACTTTATTTCATTTTTTTGGTGAGGGTCTCACTCTTTTCACCCAGGCTGGAGTGCAGTGACATGATCACGGCTCACTGCAGCCATGACCCTTTGGGCTCAGGTTATCCTTTCACCTCAACTTCTCTTGAGTAGCTGGGACTACACCTGGCTATTTTTGTATTTTTTTGTAGTGATAAGGTTTCACCATGTTGGCCAGGCTGGTCTCGAGCTCCTCAGCTCAAGCGATCCATATGCCCTGGCCTCCCAAAATGCTGAGATTACAGGCGTGAGCCTCTGCACCCAGTCTGAAAAGTTAGCTTCAAAAACAGTATGTAGGCTGGGCGCAGTGGCTCACGCCTGTAATCCCAGCACTTTGGGAGGCCTAGGCAGGCGGATCATGAGGTTAGGAGTGCAAGACCAGCCTGGCCAACATGGCAAAACTACGTCTCTACTAAAAATACAAAAATTAGCCAGGCATGGTGGTGGGCACCTGTAATCCCAGCTACTCAGGAGGCTGAGGCAGAAGAATCGCTTGAACCTGGGAGATGGAGGGTGCAGTGAGCAGAAATAATGCCATTGCACTCCAGCCTGGGTGACAAGAACAAGATTCCATCTCAAAACAAAACAGAACAAAACAAAAAAATATGTAGAACCAACTTTAACAAAATTGAGATAATTAGAGGAATTTGAGCACAGAAATGGAATACTGACTTGATATTGTTGGGGGGTAAGGAAAATGGGAAGACATTAGTAGAACGGCACAAACTTTTATTTGTAAGATGAAGAAAATGTACAGGATCTGATGTACAGTGTGGCAGCTGTAGTATTCTGGCAGCCTCCCAAGTAGCTAGAACTACAGGTGTGTGCCACCATGTTCGGCAAATTTTTGTAGGGTTTTTTTTTTGCCATGTTGCCCAGGCTGGTCTTGAACTCCTGAGTTCAAGTGATCTGCCCACTTTGACCCCCAAAGTGTTGGGATTACAGTTGTGAGCCACTGTGTCCAACCTTTATTTATTTATTTGTTTATTTATTTTATTTTATTTACTTTTTTTTGAGATGGAGTTTCACTCTTGTTGCCCAGGCTGGAGTGTAATGGCACAATCTCAGCTCACTGCAACCTCCGCCTCCCAGGTTCAAGTGATTCTCCTTCCTCAGCCTCTCGAGTAGCTGGGACTACAGGCATGCACCACCATGCCCAGCTAATTTTTGTATTTTTAATAGAGATGGGGTTTCACCATGTTGGTCAGGCTGGTCTTGAACTCCTGACCCCAGGTGATCCACTCGCCTTGGCTTCCCAAAGTGCTGGGATTACAGTTGTGAACCACTGCACCCAGCTCAACCTTTATTTTTTAAGAGATGGGATCTTGCTCTCTTGCCTACGCTAGAGTGCAGTGGCACAATCATGGCTCACTGTAACCCTGCCCTGGGTTTCCAGTCAGCTCCCTGCCTCAGCCTCCCAAGTAGCTGGGGCTACAGGCACATGCCACCACTCCTGGCTAATTCTTTGCTTACTTTTTTAGTTTGTCTGTGGAAACTGGGTCTCGCTATATTACCCATCCTGGTCTTGAACTTTGTCATGAAGCAGTCCTCCCACCTTGACCTCCCAAAGTGTTGGGATTACAGGCATGAATCACCATGCCTGGCCCCAAACATTTTATCATTATATTGCCATAAATCGTTTTTGGCCGGGCGTGGTGGCTCATGCCTATAATCCCAGCACTTTGGGAGACCGAGGTGGGTGGATCAGTTGAGGTCAGGAGTTCAAGACCAGCCTGTCCAACATGGTGAAACCCTGTCTCTACTAAAAACACAAAAATTAGCCGGGTGGTAGTGGCATGTGCCTGTAATCCCAGCTACTCGGGAGGTTGAGGCAGGAGAATCGCTTGAGCCTGGGAGGTAGAGGTGGTGGTGAGCCAAGATTGTGCCACTGCACTCCAGTCTGGATGACAGAGTGAGACCCTGTCTCAAAAACAAAACGAAACAAAACAAAAAAAGTTTTCAGTGTTGCATTTGGGCAGGGGACTCTGGTGTTTGGGAACACGTTGGTGTTTATAAAATAGCTCTTATGGTAGGATCCTTCTGTAGATGATTACGTATTTTAACATCCTGTCTTGTATGTTATTTCTGACTTGCTACTCTGTGTGCAATCACTTTTATTGTAAATGTCAACATTCCCAGATTTTCAGTATCTTTCTGTGATATGTAATCATCTGGATTCTTAATTAATCTCAGTCATATTTTGGGGTTTTTTTCTTCTCTTATAATTAAAAAACATATATAGTACTTCAGTTCCAAGAAAAGATGTCCATGAAATTACTAGTGACACTGCACCAAAGCCTGATGCTGTTTTAAAACAAGGTAAGGATAATCTTGGAATAAATTACAAGTACTGTAAAAACTGCTAAAGTGTTTTTGAAGATTAAATTTTTCTTCGCTCTTTAAAAATTTTTTTAAATTATGTTCTTATGGTTATATTTGGTTCCTTGTGACCTTTATTTTTATAAACCCATGTGTCTTCTGTGTTATAAGTTTACTTTTCTTTTTTCTTTTTTTTTTTTTTTTTTGGAGACAGAGTCTTGCTCCGTTGCCCAGGCTGGAGTGGCGCAATCTCGGCTCACCGCAACCTCTGCCTCCTGGGTTCAAGCAATTCTCTTGCCTCAGCCTCCCGAGTAACTGGGACTACAGGCACACGCTGCCATGCCCGGCTAATTTTTTGTTATTTTAATAGAGATGGGGTTTCACCGTGTTGCCCAGGCCGGTCTTGAACTCCTGAGCTCAGGCAGTCCATCTGCCTCGGCCTCCCAAAGTGCTAGGATTACAGGCGTGAGCCACTGCGCCCAACCATAAGTTTCCTTTTTTTTTCTGTTTTTTTTTTTTTTTTTAGCTTATAGTCAGGCATAATAATCTAGAATAATGGGAGAGAACTGTGTAGTCAGCTGTTACTATAATCTAGCTTTTGCCTGGTAAATAAAATATTAGTTTCTGGGAATGGTAGAAGAAAGGAATCAAAGTAACTTTGTGTTGTTTTTTTTTGTTTGTTTGTTTTGTTTTGTTTTTTTGAGATGGAGTCTTGCTCTGTCGCCCAGGTTGCAGTGCAGTGGTACAATCTCGGTGCAACCTCCACCTCCTGGGTTCAAGCGATTGTCCTGCCTCAGTCTCCCAAGTAGCCGGGACTATAGGTGCCCACCGCTATGCCCGGCTAATTTTTGTGTTTTTAGTAGAGACAGAGTTTCACCATTGACCAGGCTGGTATCGAACTCCTAAGCTCAGGCAGTCCGCCTGCCTTGGCCTCCCAAGTGCTGGGATTATAGGCATAAGCCATCACACCTGGCTGAGGAATCAAAGTAATTTTGGTTTGGTATTTCTCACTAATGAATGTACATCCTTAACCACAAGGCTCCAGTAGTTTTATTTGAGGAATATGTGGTAATTGCATCTGTCACTTAGTTTTTGGCACTGTAAATAGTTGTCTTCTCTTTGCCCTTATTCCTTGAATTCAGTAATATGCTATGTAGATTGGTTAAAATCTTCAAGATTTTTTGGTATATAATTTATTCCCATATATTATAAAATGAGAATAATTGTGTCTAGCTAATTTTAGTCAAAGGTAATTGTTACCATAGTTTTAATTGAAGTTTAACTGAAAATGTAAAAATCATGTGTGGTCAGTTTTCAGGCATTGTATATTTATTTTAATGGCTCTGTGCCTGGTATTAATACTGTTTGATAATTGTTTGTTGCATAAGATATTACATGATTTCGGCCAGGCGCAGTGGCTCACGCCTGTAATGCCAGTACTTTGGGAGGCCGAGGCGGGTGGATCACGAGGTCAGGAGATCGATACCATCCTGGCTAATGGTGAAACCCTGTCTCTACTAAAAATACAAAAAATTAGCCAGGTGTGGTGGCGGGCGCCTGTAGTCCCAGCTACTCGGGAGGCTGAAGCAGGAGAATGGTGTGAACCTGGGAGACGGAGCTGGCAGTGAGCTGAGATCACACCACTGCACTTTAGCCTAGGCGACAGAGCAAGACTCTGTCTCAAAAAAAAAAAAAAAAAGATATTACATGATTTCCTGTATTAAAGGTTTTTACTAGCGAAGCTTAATCTTTGTTTAAAAGAATAAAACTGCTCTTCTTTTATTTATTTAAACTTAAGTAATCTTCCAATGGTGGCAGTTTTGCCATCTATAAAATGACTACCTAATGCATAGGATGGATAGGATTAAATATATTGCTACATTTAAAAGCACTTAACACAGTTTCTGGTACATAGCAAACAATAAATGTCAGTGGTATTAGCACAGTAGTTTTTATTTCTTTATTGTGTTTAATACTTTTTGAGAAAACAATTGTCTTAATTTCTTCAGTTCATGTACCTTGTGGTCTGTTTCCAGCCTTTGAACAGGCACTTGAATTTCATAAAAGTAGAACTATTCCTGCTAACTGGAAGACTGAATTGAAAGAAGATAGCTCTAGCAGTGAAGCAGAGGAAGAAGAGGAGGAGGAAGATGATGAAAAAGAAAAGGAGGATAATAGCAGTGAAGAAGAGGTAAGTGAAAACGGTTGATACCTTTTAAAATTATAAATCACAGTTGGGTTTCCCTTGTGGGTTAGGATTTGGCATTAAGTCATTAATCACATAAGTATTTTTAGTATGAGAAATATTTCATAATCTTGTATTTGTAATACTCATAATCAGATAGTTTACTTGGTTACTTTAGATGTATGATCTTGTGAAATTAAAAATATTAAGTCTGATTTTCCTAATAACCTCAAAAACATGTCTTAGTCTTCCTATGCTTTTTTTTATGAGATGATTAAGAAAATATCCACCAGGCTGGGCGCAGTGGCTCACGCCTGTAATCCCAGCACTTTGGGAGGCTGAGGCAGGCGGATCACAAGGTCAGGAGATCGAGACCATCCTGGCTAACACGGTGAAACCCTGTCTCTACTAAAAATACAAAAAATTAGCCGGGGGTGATGGTGGGCGCCTGTAGTCCCAGCTACTCGGAGGCTGAGGCAGGAGAATGGCATGAAACTGGGAGGCGGAGCTTGCAGTGAGCCGAGATCGCACCACTGCACTCCAGCCTGGGCGACAGAGCGAGACTGTCTCAAAAAAAAAAAAAAAAAAGTTTCTACCTAGGCCAGGCACGGTGGCTCATGACCATAATCGTAGCACTTTGGGAGGGCAAGGCAGGCGGCTCGCTTAAACTCAGGAGTTCGAGACCAGACTGGGCAACATGGTGAAACCCCATCTCAACAAAAATAAAAATAAAAATAATTGGCAGGGCATGTCAGTGCACTCCTGTAGCCCCAGCTACTGTGGAGGCTGTGTTGGGAGGACGGCCTGAGCCCTGGAGGTGGAGGTTGCAATGAGCCGTGAATTTACCACTGCCCTACATCCTGGGTGACAGAGTGAGACCCTGTCTTATTAAAAAAAAAAAAAAAAAAAAAAAAGAACCTACCTACCTAATACTTTAAAATGTTTTTCATTACCATGTTGACAGCTGTCACCTCATGAAATGTTTACATCTCCATATTTTATTGATTTACCCAGGAAAGTGTAAAATACATCTTTCATTTAATATTTAAAAGAAAAATCAGGCCGGGTGCTGTGGCTCATGCTGGGATGAGTAATCCTAGCACTTTGTGAGGCCGAGGCGGGCAGATCATGAGGTCAGGAGTTCGAGGCCAGCTTGGCCAACATGGTGAAACCCCGTCTCTTACTAAAAATACAAAATAATTAGCCAGGTGTGGTGGTGGACACCTGTAATCCCAGCTACTCGAGAGGCTGAGGCAGTAGAATCGCTTGAACCCGGGAGGCGGAGCTTGCAGTGAGCTGAGATCGCACTATTGCTCTCCAGCCTGGGTGACAGTGCGAGACCCCGTCTCAAAAAAAAAAAAAAAAGCAGAAAAGTAAAGATCAATATCTCTTTGATTCAGAGAATCTTGAATCATTTTATCTAAGGCAAATGGGTAGATGGTTCTAATTAGATCATAAATAAGACATCTGGTTGTATATGGATCAAAGAGCTCAAATTTTGGATTTTATTTTAACTGGAGCTTTAGGTCTGGCAGTGACAAGGTACTCTTTAATGGTTTGCTGAACAGCCTCATAAAAGTTAATGAGTGGTACAGATAGTGAAGGCTACTATATTTGATAATGAAATGTATTTAATGTGTTTAGTAAATTAATTGGTCAGTATGTAATATTTTAGGTAAGTTATGAAATTCTGCCTTTTAACTGTAGTAAAGTATTAATGAAATGAGATTGTTTTGGAGGTTATGTTTTAGGGTATAGTGATCTGTAATGACAGTGTGTAATGTAGAAATTTCCCTGCTTCAGTCTTCTCCCCGACTGCTTTCTATTTAAATTGCTAAAATGAGCAATCATTCCCTTGCTGCTAAAAACCTCCTGAGTAGCTTTTTGTCACTGTAAAAGTTAAGCTTTCATATAGAATCTCCTTTATAGTCCAATTCCTGCCTCAATTTTTTCTCATCATTTCCCTTTCTATGTCCTCCCCCTTGAACTTTATGCTATAGCAATGTCAGATTACATATATTGCTGCTACTCACCTTTGCATATGCTAGTACCTCTGTAGGCACCATCTTTTCCTCCCCTCCTTCCTTAGTCAGCATGGCACATTCCTGTTCAGTTTTCAGAACCCTACTTAGGTGCCATCTCTCTAAAGAGAAACCTGTGAACCATCATCTCTCTCACCTCAGGAAAGCACCAGTTCATTTGCTAGTCTAAACTACTGCTGCTCCTGGCCAGGCACGGTGGGTCATGCCTGTAATCCCAGCACTTTGGGAAGCTGATGCGAGCGGATCACCTGAGGTCAGGAGTTTGAGACCAGTCTGGCCAACATGGTGAAACCCCGTCTATACTAAAAATACAAAAATTAGCTGGGTGTGGCTGGGCACGGTGGCTCATGCCTGTAATCCCAGCACTTTGGGAGGCCAAGGCGGGCAGATCACCTGAGGTCAGGAGATCGAGACCATCCTGGCTAACACGGTGAAACCCTGTCTTTACTAAAAACACCAAAAAATTAGCCGGGCATGGTGGCGGACGCCTGTAGTCCCAGCTACTCAGGAGGCTGAGGCAGGAGAATGGTGTCAACCCGGGAGGCGGAGCTTGCAGTGAGCTGAGATCACGCCACTGCACTCCAGCCTGGGTGACAGAGCCAGACTCCATCTAAAAAAAAAAAAAAAATTAGCTGGGCGTGGTGGCAGGTGCCTGTTATCCCAGCTATTAGGGAGGCTGAGGCAGCAGAATTGCTTGAACCCAGGAAGCGGAGGTTGCAGTGAGCCGAGATGACACCACTGCACTCCAGCCTGGGCAACAGAGCAAGACTCTGTCTCAAAAACAAAACAAAACAAAACAAAAAACTACTACTGCTCCTTATACATATTTTTGTCATTTATATTTATTGTCTATTTTTTCTTCCCCACGAATTTGTAAGTTCCTTAAAGTTAGGAATGCTGTCTTACTCGTATTCATACTTAAAGTGTCTGTCATAATGTGTAAAATATAACAAATGATAAATAGCTACCAAACCTTTTGGTGCTTAGTGTTTTCACAAGTATTCTTGTAAAAGCAAATCTGTAGTGTAATGTAAACATTTTCTTGAGTTAAAAGCTTACCTTAAATGTTTTTGGAATAGGAATAAATTGGGCTGTTTATTAAAGTTAAATATTGTACCATGGGATCATTTAAGATAACATCTAGAAAATAGATGTCCTTAGATTTGTATTTGATCACCTTACCAAAACCTGAATGTATGGAGTGTGTTTAAATTGAGAAATACAGGTTCGTCATTAGCAAATTAATGGTTGTCATTTATTTTTCTCTGCCCAGTTAGAAAACCTAATAGTTTATCAACATGGGCTTTAAAAAAAAATTACCTTTCTTTGTTGTACTAGCTTTTAAATTAAAAAGACAATCTCGCTAAAGCAGTGGCATTAGGCACATGATTTTCCAAATTGAAAAATGCTATGTTTTTATTTATTTAGATTACCAGTTGAATATCCTAACTTTTACTGTTACAAATATGTATATTTAAGCCAGAGTAACTGTAAAGCCTAGCTGTATATTTGGAATCATTTTCTCTGCAGTTACTCCTAATCATGTTCTGTAATGGTAGGCTCCATAGCTTATTTTTTCTTTTATTTGATTCAGCACCTAGCATAGTGCCTACACTTACAGGTGCTCAAGTGTTTGTTGAATGGATGAAAGTCATTGAATTGGTGAGTTCGTCAATCTTAACCTACTACCCTGCTCCTTGCAGGTTGCTTCAGGACCAGCTCCCTGCTGCCACAGCCCTCGGCCACAGCAGCAAGAAGCTAGTCCCTTCCCTTGTAATTGATAAATTGGGGAACTATTTTGTTACTTGAAGATTTCCCTAAGTCTGAATCTTCAGGTATTGTAGATCAAATTTGTTCCCCACTTTACTGATTATGTAAGCTTCAAGTATATACAGTGGGGCTGCATAAAATGAAGGATACTTGCAGTTACAGCTAATGGGACCCATAATTTTATAGTACCTTGAGGAGCAATAATATAATTAGTTTTGATGTTTAACCCTGACCCAGTTTCGCATAAGTTGAGAGTAGGTATTCTTGAGCCTGTGATCCTGATTTAAAAAATAACTCTCTGATATGGTAAAAAAACAAAACAAAACACAAACAATCTTGCTAGTCCCTTTTCTCATATGGGAATTTTTACTGTGGGGATTCTAACTATTGGGATACTTTTTAAGACATATTCCTCTATAAAACATAAAATGTCTAGACTTACCTGGTTTTGAACAGCTTAGTGTTAAAAGAGTAACTTTGATTAGGTAAAAAGCCTTTGAGGTATTTTAATGAACACTAGTCTTCGCTGTTGGCAAGAAATCTGCTTGTTTTATTAAAATGCTTAATTGAAGAAAATAATATTCTTCTGTGATTAAAATTAGGAAGAAATAGAACCATTTCCAGAAGAAAGGGAGAACTTTCTTCAGCAATTGTACAAATTTATGGAAGATAGAGGTGAGTATTTTTTATTTATCATTAACGTGGTAAGTTTTGGACAGATAATTAGTATCTTAAAAATAAGAATAGAATTTTGTTTACTGAACTTTATGTCTTCAGTAATTATGGCTGTCTTTTTGACTCTGATATCACCAGCACCTAGCATAGCACCTGTCACGTAACAAGTAGAATGAGGAATTTGAAAGCATTTTGCCAGATATTGTGGCTATGGACACATAAATGCACTTATTACCCTGTCCTGCCAATCCCTTTACCTATCCATGGGTCCCTAAAGAACAGTAGCAAAATGGGAATTAAGCCAGAAATAGAGAAAGAAGTGTGACAAAGTCTCAAAGTGAGCCTTGGCTCAGCTTATTTAATCTGCCAGAAGCTGCTAAGGCCATGGAGGGATTGAAGGAAGAAGAATAACTTAGGGTAATGAACTAATCCTTCCGTAACCTCAACACTGTTATTCTCTAGCTTATCTTCTTGGTCAGAGTCTACTTTCTTCTTTTCTGGGAACATGCTTGTAAGGGAGTAAGGAGAGGCTTTCTAGGTGGAAGGGAAGGGCAAAATGAATGATTACTGTTTGGAAACACCACAATACTCTGGGAATTGAACATTTTCTAAATCCCTGATTGTAGTGCTGATGAGTAGAAACTGACTCTGTTTGTCATGTTTTGTTTTCATAAATGATAACGCCTAACACAATATATTTTCTTTTTCAATATAAAATGTCTTTGATTCTTGTATTATTTCTTTACATGAATGGAGGGTTGGCCTAAGAAGTATGTTGTTTCGTAGGCTCTTGTATAAGACAAATGAAAAAGCAAAGAAAATGAATAAAATCTAATACTAGAGTGAAAAAATATGATTAAGCCAGTCATATATTTTGTAGAAATGGCCATATGAGGCATTGTACCCCTACCCTGTTACCTCCTTTACCACTTTCCCATGGTTGGTTTGATTTAGCATCCTTGCGTTGCATTTTCTTGTGTTAGCATGAAAACAAACAAACAAACATGTAGCTTTACTATAGAATCATTATTTAGAGTAGTAGTAAATTGGTAAAATACAAAGAAAATGCCATAAAAGTAACTCTTATTGGGAAGCAGTTGTCTAGTATTTATTTACTTGCTCAGCAGAGGGAAGAAAGTAGAATGAAAATAAAACGTTTCAAGAATCTGGTTATGTGAAAAATTTTAAAGTGGCCGTGGGCTTGTTTATGTGTAGATACCGTGTCTTTGATTAACAAGATAATTTCTCATATATATACACATATATATGTGTATATATATGTGTATATATAAAATACTATAAATACTCTGGTATTATTTGAATCTTTTGAAATTTTAAGTTAAAAATGTAGTGTGGATCTAATATAGTTTGTGTTTTCTGTAACAGGTACACCTATTAACAAACGACCTGTACTTGGATATCGAAATTTGAATCTCTTTAAGTTATTCAGACTTGTACACAAACTTGGAGGATTTGATAATGTGAGTATTGTAGTCAAACTGAAACATCTTTTTCATGTAACATGTTTTCTCAGGTATCTGCCATCTCTGAAATTGTTTTTCTAAAGAACAAAACAAAGTTTTTCAGTAAAAACCTAACAAGAAGATAAAGTGGAAAGTACAGCTAGCCTCCTCAGACAAAATTTAAACTTTAAAGATTTTTTAGGCCAGGCATGGTGGCTCATGCCTACAACCCCAACACTTTGGGAGGCCGAGGCGGGTAGATCATTTTAGGCCAGGAGTTGGAGAACAGCCTGGCCAATATAGCAAAACCTCATCTCTACAAAGAATACAAAAATCAGCCAGACGTGGTGACGCACACTTGTAATCCCAGCTACATGGCAGGCTGAGGCACGAGAATCACTTGAACCCAGGAGGCAGAGATTACAGTGAGCCAAGATTGCACCGCTGCACTGCATTCCAGCCTGGGTGACAGAATGAGACTCTGTCTCAAAAAAAAAAAAAAAAAAAGATTTTTTTCATATCAGCTTTCTGATTACTGTTAAATTGGTCCAACTTTCATAAACCTCCTTTTTTTATCTGAGTCACAGCACAGCCATATTGGTGGAAATCCTTCCTGTGTCTCTTTTTCATTAGACAGTATGCTCCTTAAGAGCAGGGATCTGTCTTAATATTCTTTATATTCTTAATCCCTTTAAGAATATAAAGGGATTAAAGCAGGAAATGTTTGTTGAACTGATCTGAAGAAATTATTTTAAGGTTGACGTGATGTACAATACTTATCCAATTGAGAATATTCTATGGAATAAAATACTTTACAAATTTCTGTAGAACTGCTTTCATTTATTAGCCTGTATATTTTATGTGAAATAATAAATCCTTTAAAAATGTTTGTCTCCATTTCTTTGTTAAAAATTTTGATTTAAGAACCTGAATATTTTTCCATTTTCCATAACTGGGTTTATTTAAAAGTCAAATGGGGCCAGTTATGGTGACTCATGCCTGTAATCTCAGCACTTTGGGAGGCTAAGGCCAGAAGATTGCTGGAGCCCAGGAGTTTGAGACCCGCCTGGGCAACATGGTGAGACTCCATCTCTACAAAAAAAATTTTTTAATTAGCCAGGTGTGGTGGTGTGCGTCTGTAGTCCCAGCTACTTGGGTTGCTGAGGCAGGAAGATCCCTTGAGCCCAGAAGTTCAGGGCTGCAGTGAGCTGTGTTTGTACCACTGTTGCTGCACTTTAGCCTAGGCAATAGAATAAGATCCTGTCTCCAAAAAAAAAAAAAAAAAAAAAAAAAAGTCAAATGGCCTAATATTTCAACATTTATAATTTTCTGATATTTGTTAGAGTACTAAAACCTTTATTTTTAAACCAGATTTAGAATTTATCAAGTTTTTAAAAATTCTTTTGAGACTAGGACCAATAAATATAAAAATATACTCATATATACTGTGTCTATCAAAATGTTATTATATTAACACCTTTTAATTTGAGAGTTTTTGTTTCACTTTGTCCATTAGATTGAAAGTGGAGCTGTTTGGAAGCAAGTCTACCAAGATCTTGGAATCCCTGTCTTAAATTCAGCTGCAGGATACAATGTTAAATGTGCTTATAAAAAGTAAGTTAGTATAATTGATACGATTATCTTCAGTATTTTTACCTAGAAAGCAGGATGAAATTTACCTTATAACTGAGGTTAATTATTTCTTTAAAGAAATCAGAACATTTTACTAGAGTAGTCATTCTATGATAGTATTTTCTAAAGTGTATTCTATGAATACTAGATCTATGAGAAATTCTGTGAAGAAAGTTTTTGTGGCTAAGTACATTTGTCAAGTACTTCATAGAAGTTAAAAAGCTAATATTCTAAAGTCAAGTAAATCCACATTTGAATCCTAGTTCTGCCAATTATTAGCTGTTTATGCCCTAGGGCCAGTTATTTATTCTCCTAAGCCTCAGTTTCTTCATTTGTAAAATGGAATGCTTGGCCAGGCACGGCGGCTCATGCCTGTAATTCCAGCACTTTGGGAGGCCGAGGCGGACAGATCACTCGAGGTCAGGAGTTCAAGACCAGCCTGGCCAGCATGGCAAAACCTTGTCTCCGCTAAAAATATAAAAATTACCTGGGCATAGTGGCTCACGCCTGTAGTCCCAGCTACTCAGAAGGCTGAGGCAGGAGAATTGCTTGAACCCAGGAGGCAGAGGTTACAGTGAGCTGAGATTGCGCCACTGCACTTCAGCCTGGGCAACAGAGTAAGACTATCTCAAAAAAAAAAAAAAGAATGCTGCTGCGTGCCCCAGGATTACTGTAGTGACTAAATGAGATTTACTAAGGAGTCCAGCCTCACACATAAGAAATGTGCAAAAAATAGATGCTATTACTAATACTTTTAATAGCTGTTATTGTTATGACTGAGCACAGTTTTTTAAATGAATTTTTTGACCAATTTTTTTGCATTGAAAAGATTAGAAAGAACTAGAATAAATTAGAATGTTAATATGGCTCAATATCTGAGAGTTTAGACAAAAGAAATGAATACACATTAAAAATAACTCTATAGTTATATTTTGAAGTGTTTTCACCAAATGTAATTTCTCTTCATGTTTCCAGATACTTATATGGTTTTGAGGAGTACTGTAGATCAGCCAACATTGAATTTCAGATGGCATTGCCAGAGAAAGTTGTTAACAAGCAATGTAAGGAGTGTGAAAATGTAAAAGAAGTAAAAGTTAAGGAGGAAAATGAAACAGAGATCAAAGAAATAAAGATGGAGGAGGAGAAGAATATAATACCAAAAGAAGAAAAGCCTATTGAGGATGAAATTGAAAGAAAAGAAAATATTAAGCCTTCTCTGGTAAATCAGATATTGTTAATTGTCCTTTGCTTTCTTTGGTATATTTTCCATATCCTCTATAAAGTTCCAAAATCAATATATTGTATAATATTATTATTTATTATTTATTTTCTTCATTAAGTGCTACTTTTGTATAATTTTTATCATAATAACTTCAAAATAGCTGTTAGCTATTTTTGTCTAGAGCTTTAAAGTAGCAGGAGTTTCTTAAAAGTAATTTATAACTTTTAATATTAGAATTGGTTGATACCTCCTGTTGCTAAGAGATAAACCATGGATATAGGTTGAAAATTTTTACTTTTGTTGGTTTCTTTCCTCTGATCTTTTTCTAGGGAAGTAAAAAGAATTTATTAGAATCTATACCTACACATTCTGATCAGGAAAAAGAAGTTAACATTAAAAAACCAGAAGAAAATGAAAATCTGGACGACAAAGATGATGACACAACTAGGATAGATGAATCCCTCAACATAAAGGTAGAAGCTGAGGAAGAAAAAGCAAAATCTGGGTAAGAAAATTGTTTTTGGTTATGATGCATTTCAGCTTGATGGATTCTTATCATTTGCTCTTTGTATGTGTATATGTATGAATCGAAATTAATTGACAAAATATTAAATAATACAGTCATTGGCATTTATTAATTAAATAGCATTCACTTCTTTCAGAGACCCTACTGATAGAGATTTGTAGAGAAAGATCATACTTTGATCCACCCTTCTTGCTCTCATCATGGAAATTGATAAAATTTTTAGCTAGAGCAAAGTACTTTTTAGGTCTGCTGAATTACTTGATAATGTAAACTTGGGGCTATGTCCATGTTTTATAGATTGTATGTTGGCTATAGATTCTGAGAGTTGTATTTATTTCTTAAGCAAAAGCAAGAGTGGAAAAATACTAAAGTTTTAAAAGGCCAAAAATTGTATGTTCTATTTTATGTGATAGTAGCATTTGTTTGTTTTAGTCACTTGGAATGATGAATTATTTGACAATGTAATTTATGCACTGCTAGTGGATCCCTGGATTTTATAGATAATCTTTGGCATTGAATCTTTTTTCTGAGGCTTAAAAAACATAAACATAATCTATTAGTGTCTCATTTAAATAAGTACAATGAATTTTTTAAAAAAATCATTTAGCAGGCCAGGTGCGGTGGTTCACGCCTGTAATCCCAGCACTTTGGGAGGCCAGGGCGGGCAGATCACTTGATATCGGGATTTCAAGACCAGCCTGGCCAACATAGTGAAACCCTGTCTCTTCTAAAAATACAAAGAAGTCAGGTGTGGTGGCATGTGCCCGTAATCCCAGCTACTCAGGAGGATGAGGCAGGAGAATCTCTTGAATCCGGGAGGCAGAGGTTGCAGTGAGCTGAGATCGTACCACTGTACGCCAGCTTGGGGGACGGAGCGAGACTCTGTCTAAAAAAAAAAAAAAAAATCATTTAGCGTACTGACATTTGGCCACAGTATGCAGACGAACAGGGAAGGGGAAAATAAAAAATGGGGCTTATATGAATATAGTAAAAAGTGTTTATTATACTTTGTTGTATTTTTGTGTATAAAAATATATATTTGAAGTATGCCTTACTGCTGTTGGAGACTATTTCAAGTATTAAGAAACAGTAAAGATTTCAGCTTTTTGCCTAAAATCTTGATTGATCAGAGTTCTGAAATTTTGGTGGCACCATACAGACAAACATGGAAGAAAAAAATCCTGGGTTTAGAAGAATGTAGTAAAAGTGTTTGTTGATTATACTTTGTTATATTTCTATGTGTAGAAGTGTATGTTTAAAGTACTGCTAAAGGAGATCATTTTGATAAGAATCTTAATAAAGACTCAGCTTTTTACCAAAAAATCTGATTTTTAAATCTGCAGATGTTTCTGGAACATCTGCTGTTTGCAAGGCACTGTGATAAATCTGTATTTTTTTCTTTGCTAATTTTTTAAGTTGGTGCTTCTGCTTATTTTATAGAATAAACTGTATTTTGTAGGTTTTTAATAACCCCTTTAACTCTATAATTATATGGATTTTTGTGTACTACAGATATTTATTAGTATATGCGTACCTCAAACTAAAATTTTCCTGATGTGACTGCCCTAGTTTGGTAGATATTTTTTAGAAGCATTGCAGTTGGGACTGTTTATATAGTACTCCCTGCTTTTCCACAGTTTCAGTTACCTGTGGTCAACTGTAGTCTGAAAACAGGTGAGTACAGTGCAATAAAATATTTTGAGAGAGTGAGACAAGACTATATTCACATAACTGTTATTACAGCATATTATAATTACTTTATGTTATTAGTCATTGCTTATCTCATGCTGTGCCTTATTAATAAATTAAACTTTATCAGAGGTATGTATGTATAGGAAAAAACACAGTATATATAAGGTTTGGTACTATCCACGGTTTCAGGCATCCACTGGGGATCTTGGAATGTATCCCTTGCAGATAAGAGGGGCTTACTGTAATTGATTTTTGAGTTTTATTAGATAATTGCAGTGGAAAATTTTACAGTGATAAAGAATTAATATATAGGTATTTTTCTGGCATATAAACTTTCTCTAAGTAATAGGCTACTACCAAGAATGTTCAGTGTCCTTCTTCCATTGTCCAGATGTGGGAGATTGAAGAAGTTGATATATGTAAAATGTCTAGTTCAGTGCCTTGACCATAGCAGGTGCTTAATACACTATCTTTTTTAAAAATTTTGTTTCATTGTAAAGAGTGTAACATCTTAGGTAAAGAGTGTAACATCAAGTAGGGAAGATTTGATGTTTCTTTGTGAATTCAGATGAAAATCCTTGCTGATACATTTCGTTTCCCAAGATATTCTTCTCTAAAATATGACTAGCTTAAATGCATATGTGTGTGTGTGTATGTATGTATGTATGTGAGTGTATGTATGTATATGAGTGCATGTATGTAGTGTATGCATCAACTTAATTTTTTTAACCTGTATGTTGGTTGCATTTTATACTTTCAGAGGCTCTCTTTCTTGGCATTCTGTGTTCCATCTGGTTTAGCACATTAGTCTTGAGTTTGCCACTGAAGTCTTAGAGAGTAGAATAGTTTTCTTTGGTTGATTGCCAGTAATTATGTTGTTTTTTTCTTTATACTTCAGTGTATTATTAAAGTGAATTTCATTTGGTTTGTGTCTGAGGGTGATATTAAATGTATATGTATATTTTTAGTTTTTGATTGCTTGATTTCATGAATAAAAGAGTGTTGGGTTTTTGTTGTAGATTGAATGAAAATTTGCCTGGGCTACTACTTAAAGTATGATTGTGCTTGCTGTTGGCATTTAGAATTGTTTGTATTCATCAACTCAGTGTATTCTATGATGTAAGATACAGCTTGGAGTTTGTCGTCATTTCAAAAAATTTAGAATTTTGATTCTATATCTCATTTTTATATGATGATTCTGAGGTGCATGATAAATCTCTTTTATTGTGGCCACAATAAAATATGCTTCTTTTCCCCAGTATGCAAAGATAGAGTCTTATGACTTAGGCAAGTATTCTTTCAAAAAAAATTGTTTTAATTTACTATATAAAATAAAATTCCTCATAATAATTTATCATTGATAATGCCATTTCTGTTAATTTTTTATTTTAGCCTTAATAAAATTACTTTTTCATAATAGAAATATTAAGGTATTTTCAATAACGTTGTTAATATTTTAATCTCAGGCTGGGTGCGGTGGCTCATGCCTGTAATCCCTGCACTTTGGGAGGCCCAGGCAGGCGGATCACCTGAGGTCAGGAGTTCGAGACCAGCCTGGCCAACATGGTGAAACCCCATCTCTACTAAAAATACAAAAAATCAGCTGAGCGTAGTGGCTGATTTTTGTAGTCCCAGCTACTTGGGAAGCTGAAGCAGGAGAATTGGTTGAACCTGGGAGGTGGAGGTTGCAGTGAGCTGAGATCATGCCACTGTACTCTAGCCTGGGCAACAGAGCGAGACTCTGTCTCAAAAAAAAAAGTATATATATATATATATATATATACACACTTTTATATATATATATACACACACACTTATATATGTGTGTGTGTGTATATATATACGTATATATACATATATATGTATATCTCAGATTATAGCTGGTTTCATGAAGGTTTTAGTTTTTTAAATACTTATATATTTGACTGTAACTGAATCTTTAAAATAGGAATAAATCTTGAGAATTTTTGAGGAATTTGTGTTATAGTTCAGACAAAATTGATACATTTGATACTTTCCTGAACATGGACTTACTTCCACCGGTCCATTAAACATCCCCCCAACACTCCTGCCCCACTATACAAAAGGAAAAGGAGAATAAAAAAGCATTATAGTGCTGCTTATATCACTATTTATATATCATTTTTGTTGCCTGTATAATTGCATAATTAGGAATGATAAAGTATATTATCCCTAAAAAGGTTGCATATAGGAATATAAAGCTGAAATTTTCAGTGGAGGAAGTTTTTTTTTTTTTAATATAAATATTATATTCATCAGGCGGGTGCAGTGGCTCACACCTATAATCCCAGCACTTTGGAAGGCCAAGGTAGGAAGATTGCTTGAGCCCAGGAGTTCAAGACCAGCCTAAACAACATAGTGAGACCCCTGTCTCTACAAAAATAAAAAATAAAAAATTATCTGGGTGTGGTGGTGTGTGCCTGTAGTCCCAGCTACTTGGGATGCTGAGGTGGGAGGATCATTTGAGCACAGGAAGTCAAGACCACAGTGAGCCATGATCAGGCCACTGCACTCCAACCTGGATGACACAGTGAGACCATGTCTCCAAGGGGGGGAAAAATATATATATATATATATATACATACATACACACACATACACACACACACACACACACATATATATGTGTGTGCGTGGTGTAATATATGTATATATATAATCATTAATCTTAATATATAATGTAGCATATATTTTAATATATCATGTGTATTTTACATATTATTAATTTTTAAAGCTTAAATACTAAACTATCTGGTTGTTCTGCCTTATGATGTTTAGTCATTTGTCAGCCCTAAAGTGATGGAGTCTTTAAGTACAGACATACAGGACAACAAATAAAACCAGACTAAATGTAGCCTTGGATTTCATATTGAAATTAAAAAAAAAATAAATCTAGTGTTTGGAAAGATTTATAATTGAAGATTTTCTCCAACTTGTTGAATACAGATTGGTGGTCAATATAAAAAGGATATGAATGCTCAGTTTTAGAAAGTACGTGGTACTAAGAAGATAAAAATGGATGTAAGGCCAGGTGTGGTGGCTCACGGCTGTAATCCCAGCACTTTGGGAGGCCGAGATGGGCGGATCACCTGAGGTCAGAAGTTTGAGACCAGCCTGACCAACATGGTGAAACCCTGTCATTACTAAAAATACAAAAAAATTAGCTGGGCGTGGTAGTGGGTGCCTGTAATCCTAGCTACTTGGGAGGCTGAGGCAGGAGAATCGCTTGAACCTGGGAGGCGGAGGTTGCAGTGAGCCGAGATTGCGCCATTGCACTCCAGCCTGGGCGACAGGAGTGAGACTCTTATCAAAAAAAAAAAAAAAAAAAAAAAGGATGTAATACTCTTTCTAGAATAGTTTGACTTTTAGTTTCATATACTTGTAATTGGCCTCTCATCTGTCTATTTCTTTGGAACGTCAAAGTTGAGAAGATTTGTAGATGTTAATAAATCTGTGGTAATGAGAGTAGAAATTGTGTTGAAGTTTAAAGGAAAGAACAAACCTGATAAGATATTAGTAGTACATTATTAGAATATTTCTGTTTAAATTAAAATAGTATTTTAGTTATTATAACATTTGAAAATTCGGTTGGAGAATGTTTTAAAGTTATTAAGACTGCCATCTGCTAGTAAAAATTATTGTTTCAAACTTCCTGAGGCCTCCAGCTTGGGTGACAGAGCAAGACTCTGTCTCTAAAAAAATAAAATAAACATCTTGAGGCTGGAAATATTTGAATGAAAAATAATTTTTAGTTGTAAAATGACAATGAAGTATAATGAATTCTTTTGTCAATTGAGATGTGAAACACTTTTATTAATAAAACATGAAAAAATTGTTAGAGTTGACCATACTTGCTTCTTGCTGTTCGGCACAAATTCTGTTCTTTCTGACTTTTGGAAATTTTCTTTTACTGCACTTATTTTTGAATCTTCATTTTCTCTAAATGTGTCTTTCTGTAACCTTGGTTGTCTTACAGTTTTAGTTTTTAATAGTAAAATGAAACTCTGAGAATTTCATACACGTGGAACCTGCTTTTCCTGGAACAATCACAGCCACAACTTTTATCAATATATGTGGTTTGGAACTGAAAAACTTATGAAGTGTCTTTTATTAACTCTGCAATTTTTTAAACCTTTCAAGAGATGAAACGAATAAAGAAGAAGATGAAGATGATGAAGAAGCAGAAGAGGAGGAGGAGGAGGAAGAAGAAGAAGAGGATGAAGATGATGATGACAACAATGAGGAAGAGGAGTTTGAATGCTATCCACCAGGCATGAAAGTCCAAGTGCGGTATGGACGAGGGAAAAATCAAAAAATGTATGAAGCTAGTATTAAAGATTCTGATGTCGAAGGTGGAGAGGTCCTTTACTTGGTGCATTACTGCGGATGGAATGTGAGGTAACTTGAGTTTTAGCTAGTGATTATTACCTAAAAACAATTATAAAATACTTTTCTATTTAAAAACTTAAGTAACGGATTACAGATTTATTAGTATTCTAAGTGAGGTCATAGTACCTTATAAAAAATACATAGCTTTTAGCATGCAAATACCTCACTTAGCGACTTACAATTAATGTTTTCAGTACTTAGAAGATATCCCTAATGTCTAGAAAACCGAGGTCTACACACTTGATTTTTATGTACTACATGTAGATCAGTAGACAAAACATTGTTGAAATGATCAGAACTTCTGGACATCTACAAACCAATTATCAGGCTGCTGGCTGTCTTGCATTTTAAATACATTGCCACAGTAACCTCTTTTTTGTATTCTTAAGTCATTTCTTTCCTTCTGTAGTCAGGGATTTAAAATCCTAGGAAACATTAGCTATTTTAAGAAAGCCTTATCTCCTTAATTAACAGCTATTGCATTACAACCTTATTCAGAAGTCTCAGAAATTTATTAGTATCTTTGAAAAAATATGGTTGAACATGTAAGCAGGCCTGCTTCACTAAAATAGAATGCACTTTTTGACTGCTTCTAACCTAGGGAACTGAAAGGCAAGAGTGAAATTTGGTTTTAAGTCGTGTTCAATGACTTAAGCATTTTTCTTAGATAAATTTTCTTTGGCTTTCCAAAGAAATTTTGTATTTTGATTTTAACCAAAATTGGCAAGCCAGTTTTGGGATCTATTCGTTCAGTTATCTTTTAAGAATAATTTGTTTTAGAATATTTGATATTATATTTGAAATGTAGCCTATAAGACAGTTAGATACCTGGAAAGATTAACCATAGAAGTTTTAAGTTGTGGTTTCATGGTGTACCTAGTGTCTTCAAGGAGGAATACAGTTCTCATGCTTTATACTTAAATTATATTCTGTGGTTTGGGAAGTTAATAGGAAGGCATCATCTCAAATTCTGTGTTTGAGTGTTGCAAATGAAATTTTGATTCTCTTTAATCACTTCCCACAATGCCCTTTCTCTAAAGAAAATCACTTCTGAGAGTTTTGAGGCTGTCCTTACTAACTTTTCATTCTACTTTCACATACATATAAATGTACTCATAGAAAATATATAGTATTCTTACATGCATGTGTTTTAAATAAATTATACTATACAAAATTGTGTTTCTTAAATTTTTTGTTGTTCTGTTGTGTAATAGGAAGCTCATGATCTAATCTGATTACCTTTCTTATTTTGAGAAAAGTACCAGTCCGATCCATTCTGATGCTTGGAAGAAAATAGCAAATAGCAACTTAAGTCATGAGGAAATGTTCAGAAGTTTTGTTTTGGGCTCATTCTTTATTATGTCTAATCAGGATACAGTTTTAGATTTTAAGAATACCTATCATCAGAGCTTAGATGTGATAGTTACCCAGAAACATAAGTTTTTCCAGATACCACTTTAACACACTGCACAATTTATCCTTTCACCTGTTGGTTCTTTTTTTTTTGTTTTTTGTTTTTATTTTTGTTTTTGTCTTTTTTTGGAGACGGAGTCTAGCTCTATTGCCCAGGCTGGAGCGTAGTGGCACGATCTCTACTCACTGCAACTTCCGCCTCCCGAGCTCAAGCGATTCTTGTGCCGCAGCCTCCTGAATAGCTAGGATTATAGGCGCCCGCCATTGTGCCTGGCTAATTTTCGTATTTTTAGTAGATATGGGGTTTTGCCATGTTTGTCTTGAACTCCTGACCTCAGGTGATCCGCCTTGGCCTCCCAAAGTGTTGGGATTACAGGTGTCAACTGTTGGTTCTTATGCTGCCTTTCTGGTATGTGATTTTCCTCACCTGAAGGCCTGGCTATTAATGAATATATTCCAAAGAAGGTACTTGAGATCTCAGATATAGCTACCAAAAGAATATTTTGCCCAATTTTTGACTTCTAGTCATTTTGATCTTACTAAATTATCTTACTGAATATAAATGTAGAGGGAGTTCTACTTCTGCCTAGGATATAAATGTAAATGTAGAATATGTTAGTTTAAAATTAGGAAGAAAAAAGCTGGGTGTGGTGTTGCATGTCTGTAGTCCCAGCTGCTGAGGTGGGAGGATCGCATGAACCCAGGAATTCGAGGCTGCAGTGAACTATGATCATGCCACTGTACTCCAGCCTGAGTGCCAGAATGAGACCTCATCTCTTAAATTAAGAAATACTTGGATTAGTAAAAACGAATGATTACTGCATAATGCCCATGAGATAGAGTCACAACACCTTTTGCCTCTCTTTTTAGTTTTTCTAATTATTTTGCTAGTTTACATGTAGAGGCAGTTTTTCCTCTTGGCCTTTATGAAGTATTTGAAATTCTTTGAGAAATGGATAGAATTTAGGTGTTCTCCAACTTTCACTATATATAATCAGGGCTCATTTCCTTCCTTCCTTTCCTCCTTCCCTCCTTCCCTCCTTCCTTCCACGGAGTTTCACTCTTAATGCCCAGCTTGGAGTGCAATGGCTGGATCTTGGCTCACCGCACCCTCCGCCTCCCGGGTTCAAGCGATTCTCCTGCCTCAGTCTCCTGAGTAGCTGAGATTACAGGCATGTGCCACCACGTCCAGCTAATTTTTGTATTTTTAGTAGAGATGGGGTTTCTCCATGTTGGTTAGGCTGGTCTCAAACTCCCGACCTCAGGTGATCCACCTGCCTCAGCCTCCCAAAGTGCTGGGACTACAGGCATGAGCCACCGTGCCCAGCCAAGGCTTATTTTCTATTAATTGGCTCTTTAAACAAAAAAGGCTTAGTAGATATAAGAACTGAGTCATTCATGAAACTGTTTTACAATTAAGATATAGCTTTGTTTTGTTAAGAAAAGGTTGACTAAAATAAAGAGAATTCCAGGAGTCTTTTGATTTTAGACGGTAGAAAGAATCTCTAGTAATTTAGTTTTTAAATAGATAGCGGGAAGGGAAAGTGAGGAAAGAATTTAAATTGAGGCATTCAAGTTTTTTAATAATATAGGAAGGAAAATGGGACCTAGTTCAACAAGACATGCTTGTGTTACTGTGAAGGTTGCCATCTATTTCTGAGAACTCAAGTGCTTGTATGCTATGAACTTTCAAAAGAAGAAAACTTAACATCTTGATGAAGACCTGTAGGATGGATCTCTATACACTCCAACATCATGGAGAAAACAAATGTACTTCAGTAGATTAAGCAGTTAATCTTCTTAGAGTTAACGTAACAGTATTTTATTTCTCTCTACAATAATCAGTCTGTCTTATTGATAAATAAGCAATAATTTTTATTTTTGCTGCTCCTCCAGTTCTGAAGCTAATTTAATAAGGACTGCAACAAATCCTCATCAGCTCTATGACAATTTTTCTTTTATTTTTAGGGTCTTCAGCTTGATCTCTAAATTTATACTTAACAGATGTGAAATTAGAAATGAAGATTTATGCGTGGAGGTTCATGAAAATAGTTTTATCTTTAGTGGCAGTCATTCATGACAAGCAGTTTGGGAGATTTGTGTGGACCTATTTCCATGGTTTTTTAAATCTGAAACATGTATTTCAGATAAAAAAAAAAAAGAGAGAGAGACAGACAGGACCTCGTTCTGTCACCCAGGCTGGAGTGCAGTGGTGCCATCATGGGTCTCCAGCCTCGACTTTTGGGCTCGAGTGATCCTCCCACCTCAGCCTTTGGAATAGGTGGGACTATAGGTGTGCATCACCACACCTGGCTAATTTTTTATCTTTTGTAGGGATGGGGTCTCACTGTGTTGCCCAAGCTGGTTTCAAACTCCTGGGCTCAAGCAGTCCTCCTGCCTTGGCTTCCAAAAGTGCTGGGATTATAGACATGAACCAATGCTCCTGGCCATGAAACATGTTTTTCCAGTAAAGAGATTTTCTCAAATAATGTAAAAGTATCTGTCTTTTTGTTTAAAAATACTGTTTTTAGGCCAGGTGCAGTAGCTCATGCCTGTAATCCCAGCACTTTGGGAGGCCGAGGTGGGCAGACCACCTGAGGTCAGGAGTTCGAAACCAGCCTGGCCAACATGGCGAAACCTCATCTCTACTAAAAATACAAAAATTAACCGGACATGAAGGCAGGTGCCTGTAATCCGATCTACTTGGGAGGCTGAGGCATGAGAATCACTTGATTCAGGGGCACAGAGGTTGCAGTGAACCAAGATCATGCCATTGCACTCCAGCCTGGGTGACAGAGCAAGACTCCGTCTCAAAAAAAAAAAAAAAAAATCCATTTTCTTGTTAATTTTTACATTTTTCTTTTTTTTTCTAACTAAAATGCTGTTTGTTTGTTTGTTTTTGAGATGGAGTTTTGCTCTTGTTGTCTAGGCTGGAGTGCAGTGGCATGATATCATCTCACTGCCACCTCCGCCTCCCAGGTTCAAGAGATTCCCCTGTCTCAGCCTCCCAAGTAGCTGGGATTATAGGCACATGCCACCATGCCCAGCAAGTTTTTGTATTTTTAGTAGAGATGGGGTTTCACCATGTTGACCAGACTGGTCTCGAACACTTGACCTCAGGTGATCTGCCCACCTCTGCCTCCCTAAGTGGTGGGATTATAGGCGTGAGCCACTGCGCCCGACCTGTATAAATCTTTAATATAATTTTCATGTATGTCTCTTATTTCACAGCTGAAAATGTTGATTTTTGTTATACAAAGGTTAACATTTGGGCAAGTTTGTTTTCTATTATTGTGATGAAAAAAAAGTCATATTTTAACATGTTCACACCACATTTATGGGAAAGGGCCTGAACTCTTTAACCACAAATAGTATAATACTTTTACAGAATTTTTCTGATGCAGTGACAGTATCTAAAACTATTGTCTAGCGCTATATTACTTACTATGTCACCAAGCACTAGGCATGTTTGGAGTATGCTCATAAATTATTTTTTAAACTCTTCTAAAAATAACAATTTAGAAAAATGAGAAAAATACATAAAAGTAGAAAGATAAAATTATTGCTGGCCGGGCACGGTGGCTCACGCCTGTAATCCCAGCACTTTGAGAGGCCAAGGTGGGCGGATCACCTGAGGTCGGGAGTTCGAGACCAGCCTGACCAACATGGAGAAACCCCATCTCTACTAAAAAAACACAAAATTAGCCAGGCATGGAGGCACATGCCTATAATCCCAGCTACTAGGGAGGGTGAGGCAGGAGAATCGCTGGAACCTGGGAGACGGAGGTTGCGGTGAGCCAAGATTGCGCCATTGCACTCCAGCCTGGGCAACAAGAGTGAAACTCCATCTCAAAAAAAAATAAATAAATAAAATAAAATTACTAATATTATAATGTGTTCTCTTTTAGTCTTTTAAAATGTCTCCATACATTTAAAAAAAATTAGTTCTGCTTAAGTAGTTTTTAATAGTAGGCTCTCTGTTATATTTAACTTAGTGACGTTAATATTTTATAGAGAATCTTAGTGTAATTATCTAATTGATCCTTTTCACTCTCAAGTTTCTAAGTCATGTCGTAAATATGGGATTGATTTTTGAAAGTAAGGGTACACATTGAAATTAACATGCCGTAAACTGGTTGAGTGTGTTGGATTTCTTTGTTTAGTAACAACTGAGTGAAACTATCTAGACTAATTGGCGTGGAATTTAAAATACATCAATATTTTGTAATAGTGTATCAATACTGATTGAATTTTCTCGCTCATTTCCAGCTTGGCTTTCTGTAATCAAAGAGTTGCAAATTTAGTTAGAGAATAATTTTTTATATGTTGAAGATCACCAGCTGCATTAATGGGAACCCAAAAGTAAAAGAGACACTGTAAAACTTCAGTTGTAAAACTCTTAAATAAGCCACAACAGTTCTAGTTCATGTTAACAGTTATAGAGAACTGAAAATAAGCTAAATTATGCTAAATATATTATTTGAAATTAAAAATGTATTACAGTTAAAAAATATTTTCACCAAACAAGTTAAATCCTCTTAGGCGGGAATGAGTTAGGGGTTGAAAAAACCTGCTAAAAGGCTTTCACAAATGAGTAGGCTCAATCCTACTTTTTGCCATCATTCAGTTGCTTTTTATCACACTTTATTCCTTTATTTTCCAAACATAAGTTGAATATCCACTATGTGCCAAATACTGTGCTTGTCACCAAAGATACCAAGAAGTGGTCCTTATTAAGGAATTCATAATAATAATAAATTCCTTATTAAGGTATTGATCCTACCACCCCTTACCTCTCCACCCCAGTTAATGCGCTCAGTCTTCCCTTGATATTGCTTACATTCCCTGGCATTTATTATTATAATCACTTCTTTTGACTCGAGCTGTTCTTTTTCTGTCCTTTTGCTTTATAGTACTCATCTGACAAAACCACAAGAACCTTGATTAAATCTAACCCTCCAGCTCCTTGCCTGCACCTGTGCAGCCGATACTGGTTGGAGTAAAGCAAGCAACCACAATGACTGTTCTTATTTTAAATTCATAACTGTGAACCTCAAGTGGGTCCTTAATTCTTTATGTCCTTCTTCCATTCACTCTCCTACTTTCTTAGAAGACTATTTCATACTGCTGCTTATGTCTTCACATCCCCAACATCTCTTCCCTATCCTCATTTTCAGCTGGTGACCTTGCTTTGTACCTACTGAGAGATAGAAACAAGAAAAACATTTCTACACACTTCATAAGATCTGCCTACCTAACTGCATTTGCTGCCACATTCTCTGTGTTTTCATCTTTAGCCATAGATATACAATCATGCTACTGTCTGAAGCCAGTCTTCATAACCATCCCTTCTTGACTGATCAAAGACATGGCCCATTTTCTTGCTCTGTTCTGAGTCATTCCCACTGATTACAGATCTGTGGTTATTTGTCACATCTCAAGGAAAACCTTTTCTGGAGCCTGACTTCTCCTACTGTGACATTTCTTCGCTCCATTTTCATTCAGCAGAACTGTTTGAAAGTTACCTACACTTGTTATTCAGTTTCTCTCCTTTTTCTGTGTAAATCCACTCTCATCAGCCTTTTGTTCACTGTGTCTCCACAACTGTGCTTACCAGGAACACTAGTGACCCTTTGTAAATAAATTCCTCCTGCTTTTCTTGCCCTCTTACGTGCCTTATCAATGGCTTTACAGTCAGTTGATCACTCCTTCCATGATATGCTTTGCTTGGGCTCCAGCTGCTCCAGCTACAACCATTTTTCTTGTTTGTTTTCCTTTTCTTCCTTTCTCAAGATTAAGAAACCACTCCTAAATTATCTTTTCTGTCTTCTTCATCTTTGTGTTTTCTCCCTTCTAATTTTTCCCCTATTTCTTTCTAATATCCATTTAGCATTTTTTTGGTTTCTGTTCCTATTTTTCCAATCCTAACTTGAGTCACAATTCTGATATTGAATTTTTCTAAATTATTTTTCTGAGCCAAAGGAATTTGATCTGGAATATAACTTTCACCTAGGACTCTGGGTAAATTCTTTCCCTTCAACTCTCCTCCCCCTCCTTTTCTTTTTTTCTTCATCGTTCAAGCTTTCTACATCAGGACTACATTATGTATTATTACAAAAGTGAACTTAATTTTAAAATATGAAAAAAATTTCTGTTTCATATCTATCCTCCTAATATCCCTTACCACATCTAGAAAAGTATTCATTTGGCATATGATAAGTACTAATGAATGTTGAACTAAATTGGACCTCCTGACAACAAAATGGAAAGTAGAGCAGAAGGTAAAATCCAAATAAAAGCCACTGGTTTTTTAAAGCGATACCTGTAATAGGGGATTGGGACAGATATGGCTTGACCCTCTCACTGGAGCTGCTTCTAACCTCATTTATATATAACTCTGTGTTTCACTTTCTGAGGAACTCTCAGACTTTTCCACAGAGACGACACCGTTTTACATTCTCACCAGCAATGTGTTAGGGTTCCAGGTTCTCTGCAGCCTTGCCAACACTTGTTATTCTCTGTTTAAAAAAATTTGGAGGTTATAGCCATTCTAGTGAGTGTGAAGTAGTATCTCATTGTGCTTTTGATTTGCATTTCCCTAATGACTAGAGTTGAACATTTTTTCATGTAGTTATTAGCCATTTGTGTATCTTCTTTAGAGGAACGTCCCTTCAGGTTTTAGCCATTTTTGAATTGGTCAGTTGTTTTGTTGTTGTTGAATTGTAGTTCTTCATATATTCTAGATGTTATTCCCTTATCAGATACATGATTTGCAAACGTTTCTTTTGTTGCCTCTGCTTTTGATGTTATTTCCAAAGAAACATTGCCAAATCCAGTGTTCTGAAAATTTTCCTGTATGTTTTCTTCTAAGAACTTTATAGTTTTAGCTGTAATGTTTACATCATTGATCTAATTTGAGTTCATATTTGTATATGATATATGTGACCTCTTTGGGTTACATAAAGGGCCCATCTCTTAGCAAACAAAATGGAGTTGAGACTGAGAGACTGGAATGAATTTGATTGGAAATATTAATTTTCTGTGACTTTTTAGCTATTCTTAGTCTCCTTTTGTCCTTAAAAAATTTTTAAGTCACTTTTCAGCTTAATTTCTTTGTTCTTTCCTGCTCTAAAATGTTTTGTGTCCTTCATTTTTTTTCTTTTTTCTTTTATTTCCATGTAATCTGATCCCTGCTATACTTGAGTTGTGTATGCCATTGGATTTAGGAATATTGAAATAGAGTACAAAGTTATTCTACTTATTTTCTTTGAAATAATTGTCCTGGTAATGATAGAAAGCAAGGTCCCCTGGGAAGTTGTCTGCCTTGTTTCTATAGTACAGAAGTCAGAGGCCTATAAAATGACCATTTGACAGTGGTTTCCATTATCTGTAAGTTTGTATTAAAAGAGAGTGGCTTTTGAGTTAACCATAGTTTTTGAGTACAAATGAACATAAACATTTCCTTCATGAAAAAAAGATGATAATTCAGTTGTGTGTTATACTCAAATGGGCTTTAATTTTTCTTTGTGTATTCATCTTAGAGTGTTTACTAAACTTGGACCTGTTTCATTCAGTAGTTTTGTAGATTGGCAGGTACATTGGTATTTTTGTCTAAGTATGCACAAATAACTAATTCCATACATTTATCAAATATTAACAAAGTATACTTTTGGGGAATTTAAAAAACTTAGCATCTGCATTACAATATGCAATTAATGGCACAGTTAACCATTTGCAGTTGTCTTTGTACGCTTTGGTAAAATGCTGTATTAGTGTTCTTATTATTACATATTACCTCTGCCTAAAGACCTATACTTCCGTTTCATTTTATAGCGTTATATTGCTTAGGAAAACCTATTGATATAATTACTATACCATTCCGTTGAGCTGTTGATGTCAACTCTTAAATATGACTATGCTATAACATTTATGGTTCTGTCATTCTGCTGTTATATTCTTAAGTATGAGGAATACCATTGCTGTCTCTCTGATGTAGATTTAAGTGTTATATGAAGTAGAAATATGAAATGTTTATATCATACTTAGGAATTTTATTTTATTTTATCTTATCTTATCTTATTTTATTTTATTTTGAAGTGGAGTCTCGCTCCATCGCCCAGGCTAGAGTGCAGCGGCACGATCTTGGCTCACTGCAACCTCCGCCTTCTGGGTTCAAGCAATTCTCCTGCCTCAGCCTCCCGAGTAGCTGGGACTGCAGGCGTGTGCCACCATGCCCGGCTAATTTTTGTATTTTTAGGAGAGATGAGGTTTCACCATGCTGGCCAGGCTGGTCTTGAAATCCTGACCTCATGATCTGCCTGCCTCGGCCTCCCAAAATGTTAGGATTACAGACATGAGCCACTGCACCTGGCAGGAATTTTATTTTTGAATAATATACTACTTTTTTGTTTCATTTTATTATAGATACATGATTAAAAGTATTAATTGTGATCAGTTCTTATTTTCATATATCTTGTTTTAGATATTCAATCAGATTAAAATACATATAAATTGAGATTATATAAAATTCATAAAGTAGGTAAATATTGATAAAATTGCTTATGAAGTTTATAATTAATAACAACACTGCTTTTTATCTTGACTTGGTGTTTTTTTCTATTATTTTGTCATACTTTTATTTATTTAATTCAGGTGGGGAAATCCCTTTCGTTACTAAGACAGTACAAATTTCCACTTTAGATGTGGGGTTCTTAAAAACTAAGTAAGTTAATTATATGACATACATTAACTTTTTTGATTATAGAGAGGCAAGATATAAAATACATATTGTGCAACAATTATTAAATGAATCTATTCATTATAGAAAACAAAATATAGATGATTTTAACATTTACTTAATGATTGGTTATTAGATTTTTATCTTATCTATACATATTTCAAAGAGTGAGGTTTTAAGTATTATATTAATTTGATTTTACTTACGAAGTTATTTTTAAAATACCTTTATTCTGCATGCTATTTATTTTTAAATCTCTAAGACTGTGCTTTTTAGGTATATATTAACTATATGCTGATAATGTTTCTTTTAAAATTGGGTTTAAGAAGAACCAAAAGCTGAATTGATGTGGGCATATTAACCATTTTGGTAGTATATCTGGTCGACTAATGTTCTTTTCTGTTTTTATTATTACAAAATGATTTCTTACGTAATTTGCCAATGCATCTGTACAAAAGCCATAAGGTTTTCTTTTTAGAAATCCAGTTTTTCTGTGGTGAGAGCAAGTATGCTGTGGTCTCTGAATGGTATCTTTTAGCTTTGTATGAATATTTTTAAACATTTGAAAAATCAAATAATTGTGTGGTGGCTTCTTTCAGAAAGTTTCATGTTTGTATTCACAATTTGTCATTACTGTTTAGTATTGTCTTCTTTTGTTGAATTGTAAGCTCCTCGCAGGCAAGAGCTGTGTTTGTTGATTCATTGCTGAGTACCCAGTGCCTAGTGCAGACCCTGTTATTACATAATAGATACCTAAGAGGTGTTTGTCAAATGAATACGTCCACATGTGTACTTACAGTCTTGGAGTCTCATATAATTTTTCATTCTACAGCCAGGTGCGGTGGCTCACGCCTGTAATCCCAGCACTTTAGGAGGCTGAGGCAGGCAAATCACCTAAGGTCAGGAGTTCGAGACAAGTCTGGCCAATATGGCAAAACCCAGTCTCTATTAAAAATACAAAAATTAGCCGGACGTGGTGGCACACACCTGTAATCCCACCTGCTCAGGAGGCTGAGGCAGGAGAATCACTTGAACCTGAGAGGCGGAGGTTGCAGTGAGCTGAGATCGCACCATTGCACTCCAGCCAGGGTGACAGAGCAAGACTCTGTCTCAAAAAAAAAAAAATTTTTTTTCATTGTACTCCATTTTATGTAGGTCAGGGAACATACTAGATCTTCAGAAGTTAAATGAGTTTATCATGCATATGTTCTTTTATGTTTTGTTAGTTGAATGCTAAGTGATCTCAATAGAAATATTATCAGACAAGTCATATATATACTTTGGAAATATTTTCCTTAGTACTTTAGATAAATATTCAATAAGATACGTGTTTAGATTCCATCTGTAGAATTAATTACATTGACTGTATTGATAACTGAATTGAAAAAGTATAGGCTAATCACTGTCTTAATTTTCTAACTCAATATTTGTTTTTAATATTTGTTTCAATACTTTTTGTTTGTTTCAGTATTTCTTTTTAAATGGAAGCATTTAGTAATGCTCTTTCCCTTGTGCCCTGCAAAATTAATTTATTTCCTGTTATTATGAAAAGGCCAATTATGATCTTGTAATCATAATTCCTAAAGGTTAAGACCAGTTAAAGCCAGGATAGATAAACTATCCTGGATTGTATATATGTGTATATATTGTGTATATATAGGTATATATTATATACCTATATATATAAAATAAAACCCAGTCTACCTGATTTTTCACATTTTCAGAAAACTGTATTGCTTGAATCTAAAATTGCAAGACTATTTTATTTTATTTTATTTTATTTTACATATTTTTTTGAGACAGAGTCTTGCTCTGTTGCCCAGGCTGGAGTGCAGTAGCGCAGTCTTGGCTCACTGCAACCTCTGCCTTCTGGGTTCGAGTGATTCTCCTGCCTCAGCCTCCTGAGTAGCTGGGATTATAGACATGCGACCGTGCCCAGCTGATTTTTGTATTTTTAGTAGAGATGGGGTTTCGCCATGTTAGCCAGGCTGGTCTGGAAGCATTTTTAAGACCAAAAGGTTTGTATTTAACTTACTTACTAAGATTATTGTATTCCTCCAGACGCGGTGGCTTATACCTATAATCCCAGCACTTTGGGAGGCCAAGGTGGGTGAATCACTAGAGCCCAGGAGTTTGAGACCAGCCTGAGAAACGTAGTGACACCCTCTCTCTACAAAATACAAAAAAATTATCCAGATGTGTTGGTGAATGCCTAGAGTCCCAACTGTTCAGGAGTCTGAGGTGGGACAATTGATACTGGGAGGTCAAGGCTGCAGTGGGCCAGGATGGCGCTACTGCACTCCAGCCTGAGCAACAGAGACTCTGTATGAAGAAGAAAAAAAAAAAAAAAAGAAGATTCTCGTATTCCTTAAGAATGTACTTTCGGGGATGAATAGATATCTTACTTGACATGGTACCCCAAGGAGAAATTGAGAAATATTTTATGGCCTTCTATTTCTTAGCTGCAGTTTCACTCTTTGCCACTTCCTTTCCAATTATTTTATTTTACTTTATTTTTATTTATTTTATTTTTTTTGGAGACAGAGTCTCGCTGTGTCACCGAGGCTGGAGCGCAGTGGTGCGATCTCGGCTCACTGCCACCTCTGCCTCCCGGGTTCAGGTGATTCTCCTACCCCAGCCTCCCAAGTATCTGGGACTACAGGCGCCCGCCACCACACCCGGCTAATTTTTTTTGTATTTTTATTGGAGACAGGGTTTCACTATGTTGGCCAGGCTGGTGTTGAACTCCTGATCTTGTGATCCGCCCTCCTCAGCCTCCAAAAGTGCTAGGATTACAGGCATAAGCCACCGGGCCTGGCCTATTTTAATTTTTTATGAAATTCAAGATATGTGAACTTGAGCTAAAATTTCCCATTTTCTATCTGCGTTGACTATTTTCTTATCTATTATGTCTAAGGTAAATTTGGTGTTGTCTCTTTTTAATATATAGTAAATGTACTGTATTTTTAAAAGTCTAAATTTATGAAGAAGAAGTAGGATTAAGTATAGCTTTTTGTTGTAGTTCTGAAGTAAATTCTTCTTTGAAGCCTGTGCTTCTTTGGTAAGGAATGAGAAATCTTGACCCACTAATATTGCTTTCTTAAATTAATTGGCAGCAGTAATTATGCCAGTCTAAGACGTTCTTTCTTATGTAATTTTAATGTCTGTAGGAAATGTGGGGTTTTCATGTAGAGTTTTTCCCCACATGAATTTTATTTTTTTGAGATGAGTCTTGCTCTGTCACCCAGGCTAGGGTGCCGTGGCACGCAATCTCAGCTCACTGCAACCTCCGCCTCTCAGGTTCAAGCGATTCTCCTGCCTCAGCATCCCAAGTAGCTGGGACTACAGGCGCCCGCTACCACACCTGGCTGATTTTTGTATTTTCAGTAGAGACACGGTTTCACCATGTTGGCCAGGCTGGTCTCGAACTGCTGACCTCATGATCTGCCCACCTCTGCCTCGGCCTCCCAAAGTGCTGGGATTACAGGCATGAGCCACTGTGCCCAGCCTAATTTTTATCTTTTTGTTAGAGACGGAGTCTCACCACGCTGGCCAGGCTGGTCTTGAACTCCTGGCCTCTGGTGATCTGCCTGTCTGGGCTTCCCATAGTTCTGGGATTACAGGTGTGAGCCACTGTGCCCAGCCTCCCCACATGAATTTGCGTGTTTTTTTTTTTTTTTTTTTTTTCCTATTCTTTGAAAATATCCTGTAGAGAAAATAGAAGGAACACTTGAGTAATATTCTAATGGGTAATTACATATACGGAAGGAACATTTCTTATTTTTAAAAACGATCAATTATAGTTATTTAATCTTCTGACCATCTTTATTTTTCTTGTAAGATCTATCAGACAACTAAAGTGCTATTTAACATCTCATTAGGTTTTGAAATACTTGTCTGCCAATATGTTTGTGTCAGTGATCTCAGCTTGTATTTGGTAAGGACATTTGTAATTTGAAAAAGCTTCCTCAACCAAAATTCTCACATGTTATTTTCACGTTTTCTTCCTCTTCACGCCACTGGTCTCTCACTCTTCACTAAGCTTACTCTGAATAGGGCCTGGAATGCCCCCTACCGTTATTTTCGTGTTAGAATCTTTTCCTGGGCAGTCCATTCCCTTCTCTTCTCTAATTCTCCACAGGAGTGCTTTTTGGCAAGCACTCTCTTTCATTTTCATTGTTGGAATTTCTTAACTTGTGAAATAAAGGCCCTGATAAATTTTTAAGATATGCTCTAGTTCTAAAAGTTATTAGTTTTGATAACAGTAACAATATTGTATAACTGTATTTTATACAAAGAGCATAACTGGCAAGGTAAAAAAAAAATGCAAAAACTTAGTGTCAAAACAAGGGCCTGAATAAACAAATAAAAGCACTGAGAAAGTAGAATAGAAAGAAGCCAGGTAACAGAAGAGTCATAATATTAGCTAATATTTATAGATCTGTAAGTTAGATCTATAAATATAATGTAATATTATAATACATTATGTTTGCTGTTAGATTACGTCATTACTCTATAGTAAGTTTTCAGGGAATTTCTTAAAACCATATAGAATATTCCATGAGAATTTTTTTTGTTTTGTTTTTTGAGACGGAGTCTTGTTCTGTCACCCAGGCTGGAGTGCAATGGCGCGATCTCGGCTCACTGCAACCTCCGCCTCCTGGGTTGAAGCGATTCTCCAGCCTCAGCCTCCCGAGTAGCTAGGATTACAGGCATGTGCCATCATGTCTGGCTAATTTTTGTGTTTTTGTAGAGACAGGGTTTCACCATGTTGGCCAGGCTGGTCTCGAACTCCTGACCTCAGGCGATCTGCCCACCTCAGCCTTCCAAAGTGCTGGGATTACAGGCATTAGCCACTGCGCCCAGCCCCATGAGAATTTTAAAACAAAAATTTTCCAGAATAGTAAGGCCATACTGTTTATTACAACTATGTATGTAGTTGGTTTCATCTAATTTAAGAATTTATTTTTTTGTGTGTGTCCTGCCTGCTCCAACACACTTTTGACATCTAAACTCAACTACTTAACATTTTGCTGACATCCAGTCCTCTTGTACCACCCTTCTTTTATAATTGAGTAGAAGAGAACATGATTAGCATATAGGATTTACAGAGCTTAGGCAGTGGGCCCCAGCCTGTACCATACCAAGCATCCATCATTTTATTATTTTTGTGTATGTTCTTGCCACCTTGTTCTTAAGAGAATTTAAATAACATACATTATATCTGAGTAATAAAGGAATCTTCCTTTATCACAGTGGCCTTACCCATGAGGCAGTAACTGTTTTTCCTTGTTTGATGTGTTTGGTGATGCATGTAAAATATACAAATGTGCAATATCATGCATGTATTCTTAAATTGAAAACTATTTTACCCTACTTCAAAATATAATTGATAATAAAACCCAGGTTGAATTGAGTCGGTTTTTTATTGATAGTAAAACATGTCTGGTATAAAACTAGCTACAGAACAGATAGCCTTTGGTTAAGAAAGGTAAAACATGATTATAACTTTGTTTAGCCCACATTAATGTTATGTGCAGCCATCATGAACTGACTTCAGTTTCTCTCATAAAAAATTAGAAAGCTTGTTTTGTTTTCTTTTAAAAACAAAGTTGATATCTTGACTTCTTCTTTCCATAACTATTCTAATAGAGCAACTTCTAGGAGTTCATATTGAAATCTACAGAGGATGGAGGTGTTTTCTTTTCGTTTCCCACCATGCCCCCAATTTTGGAAAGAAGTAAATTGCTTTCCTAAGCATTATACAGTTTTTGATATTAATAGGAAAGGTAAAAGTACTACTGCAAATATACAGATAGATGCTACAGTGCCAGGTAGAAGTACCAAAAGGAGTGTGTTTAGTAGAAGAATACTTGCTTTAAAGCTTTTCAAAGTACTTATCATATATTTGTACTTATACCTGTACTTACCATATATTTCTACAAAAAAACCCCATATATGGTATGTACCATTATTTTTTATTTTATTTTTAAATTGTAGTCTTATTTTATACAGAAATAAACTAAGCCTTAGATTGAGAATGAGTTGATCAGGACCACATAACTAGGAAGCAGGGATTATGTTAAGTCTGTCCTAAAGCTCATTCCATTCCCTCTTATTCTTATTACGGCCCTCAGCATCTTCCAGCATATAAACAACCCCTTGCATGGGGTTGAATCCTCAGCTTTTCTGGCTTTTACTGGCTACAAGCCAGTAGTTTGTACCAGCAGAGTAACTGCCCAGGAGTTTGCTACAGATACTTTCCAGGCCTATGCTAGAGTAAGAATATAATTTATTAGTCAAGTAACGACTCAAGTCATTTACTTCTTGATTTGGGGACTTTGTTACTTCCTTTTAATACCTCTAACAATGAGGACATTTTAATTTAAAAGCTCATTTTCAGGTGTCCATGTTCTAGAGTTTTGTGTTTTCTATGAGTAATGTATATAACTTTGAACACAAAAAGAGAATGTCAATTAGTTTTTATTTTTATTTTTATTTTTTATTTTTTGAGACGGAGTCTGGCTCTGTCGCCCAGGCTGGAGTGCAGTAGCGCGATCTCGGCTCACCGCAAACTCCGCCTACCAGGTTCACACCATTCTCCTGTCTCAGCCTCCGGTAGCTAGGATTACAGGCGGCCGCCACCATGCCCGGCTAATTTTTTTTTATTTTTAGTAGAGATGGGGTTTCACCGTGTTAGCCAGGATGGTCTCGATCTCCTGACCTCACGATCCGCCCGCCTCGGCCTCCCAAAGTGCTGGGATTACAGGTGTGAGCCACCACGCCCGGCCGTCAATTAGTTTTTAATGTTTACTTCTTCTAGCCGTCATAATTCTTGAATGAATGAAGAACGAATAAACTGTCATTCTTTTTTTTTTTTTTTTTTGCTTTAAACAAATAGTTTTATTGCAGTTAATAGTAACTTGCACCCTATGAAATTGTGAAGACCATCAGCATTGAATCAAGAGGCCATCACAGCTGTTGACTCAGCTGTCTGTACATGTAGGGAGCATTTCAGAATACTGAAAAACTTTGCAGAGTAATGTTTTTCTGGTATTTTATGAGCAAGCATTTTTTTTCTAGTTGATTTTGCATTATCCATACGTTACAATACGGTGCTTTTCTTTTCTTTTTTTTTTTTTTTTTTTTTTTTGTGAAACAGAGTCTGGCTCTGTCGCCCAGGCTGGAGTGCAGTGGTGCAATCTCAGCTCACTGCAAGCTCCGCTCCTGGGTTCACACGATTCTTCTGCTTCAGCCTCCCCAGTAGCTGGGACTACAGGTGCCCGCCACCAGGTCCGGCTAATTTTTTTATTGTTAGTAGAGATGGGGTTTCACCGTGTTAGCGATGATGGTCTCCATCTCCTGACTTCGTGATCTGCCCGCCTTGGTCTCCCAAAAGTGCTGGGATTACAGGTGTGAGCCACCATGCCCGGCTGTAATACGGTGCTTTTCTATTACACAATGCCATTTAAAACTGAAGCTATTACCTTAGCTTTCTGATGTGTCTAGAGAAAAATTGCCTACCTGCTGCTTAAGAATGAAACAAAGTAAAACAAAATGTAGAAAATACTGTGATTTATCTTAATACTTCCTGTACAGATTCAGTTTCTCTTTGTTGTAGCCGAGTAAGCAGTGCTACTTGAGGAGTCATGAGGTCATGCTCTCTAGTCTTGGCTCGGCCAGTAGCTAGCTTTAAGTCCATGGGCAAGTTATTACCTCCCTCTCTTTGTGCCTTGGTAGCTTGCTCTTCAAACCAGGAAGCTGAGATGACTTCCAGGGTCCTTTCCCTTCTAAAATGTCATGATTCTATATGAGTTTCTCTTTAATATGGCATAGGTTATTTCTGTGGTATATATTGTACATATTTATATTAATTTCCTTTAATTTTAGATACGACGAATGGATTAAAGCAGATAAAATAGTAAGACCTGCTGATAAAAACGTGCCAAAGATAAAACATCGGAAGAAAATAAAGGTAAGTGCTTGTTTTTACTACACACTGTTAGCTCTTAAAAAGAAGTTTTCCTCCAAATGATGCAATTAAATATGTGTTAGTGTTACACTTTATTGAAATAGCACATTTCTCAAATGCTAGATTTGTATATAATTAATTTTGTCAGGTTAGGGAAAGCATTTTAGAAACAGTACTGGATGATCTTTGAGACTTTTTCAGTCCCAACATTATATAAAGCCATTCAACCAGATTTTATTTATCCATTTCTGCCATTTCCTTCCCCTCTAGTTCCCAACCAGGAGCCATAAGGCAGTGTGACTTGGAGAGACATAGGTTATTATTGTAGCTGTAAACCATTCCAAGGAAGAAAAGGCTATCTGGCAACTCCTTTTTCTCTTCTTCTTTATCTGATTATAGTCAGTGGCTTAGAATATATTCACAAGATTTTTTTTGTTTTTTTTTTTTGAGACAGAGTCTCACTCTGTCGCCCAGGCTGGAGTACAGTGGTGCAACCTCGGCTCACTGCAACCTCCACCTCCCAGTTCAAGTGATTCTCATGCCTCAGCCTCCCGAGTAGCTGGGATTACAGGCACACACCACCACACCTGGCTAATTTTTGTATTTTTAGTAGAGATGGGGTTTCACCATGTTGGCCAGGCTGGTCTCGAACTTCTGACCTCAGGTGATCCGCCCGCCTTGGCCTCCCAAAATGCCGGGATTATAGGCGTGAGCCACCACACCCAGCCCCACAGGATCCTATTAACCACGCAAATGCCGTGGGGATTTACTTAGGAGCTCATATGGAAAATTAATGTTACTTTTATGTATGATAGAATTATTCATTCTAAGACTAAATTTTCCTAAATGTTTGATTAGCATCTTCTGTGCATCTGGAATGACACTAGATATGTACCATCCTTAGGAGAATTACTCTCACTCAAAATTTATAGTGTTTACTGCTAACTCATGCTTCAGAGAGCTTATTTTTCCTATAAATCAAAAAAATTTTTAAGAGTAGTTTCCAGGAAATATTGGCCTCTGCTTATCTATTTGTAAACAAATAATTTGAGAAGATTTCTCATCTTTTCTCAAAACATTAATATGTCACTGAGGTAGGAAGGTTGCCCCTGACTTGACTTTACAAAAGTACCTGGAATTTTGTCATTCCCAACCCGCATATAATGAGATTTTAAAATGACCACGTTGCAATTGTTTTCTTGTTTTTTCTTTCTTTTCTTTTCTTTTTTTTTTTTTTTTTGAAACGGAGTTTCACTCTTGTTGCCCAGGCTGGAGTGCAATGGCGCAATCTTGGCTCACCGCAACCTCCATCTCCCAGGTTCAAGTGATTCTCCTGCCTCAGCCTCCCGAGTAGCTGGGATTACAGGCATGTGCCACCACCCCGGCTACTTTTGTATTTTTAGTAGAGATGAGACGGGGTTTCTCCATGTTGGTCAGGCTGGTCTTGACCTCCCGACCTCAGGTGATCTACCTGCCTTGGCCTCCCAAAGTGCTGGGATTACAGGTGTGAGCCACCGCACCTGGCCTCTTTTTTTTAGTTAGTATTCAATTTAAACATATTGTGATTTTAATTCTGAAGAGCAAGTTGTAGGTTTGCTAGTCCTAATCACCTGATTGTTAATTTGATTCCCATTATTAAAGTATAAATACAAAACCTTTTGATCATCCTGTGTAGTATTTCGTTAAGTAGCTTTAAAAATCTGGCTGTTTTGAGGGGCTTCTTATATTCTTTCTTTTTATGTTCAATATTTAACAACATATTCTGTAATAGTGAGTTAAAAGTGGACATTAACATTGTTTCTGATAAATGCCTTATGATAAATTACGACATACTTTTTTTCTTAACCTAGAATAAATTAGACAAAGAAAAAGACAAAGATGAAAAATACTCTCCAAAAAACTGTAAACTTCGGCGCTTGTCCAAACCACCATTTCAGACAAATCCATCTCCTGAAATGGTGTCCAAACTGGATCTCACTGATGCCAAAAACTCTGATACTGCTCATGTTAAGTCCATAGAAATTACTTCAATCCTCAATGGACTTCAAGGTAAACAACAATCATTCTGTTGCATGCAAGTATTTGATTTTCGTTTATGAGACAAATTCTATAAAGGTAATTCAGTGACATTACCAACTACTGTTTTTTCTACCAGAATTTTGTTCGCTCTCTTATTACAGGTTGAATATCTCTTAACTGAAATTCTTGGAACCAGAAATGTTTTGGATTTCAGATTTTTTTTTGGATTTTGGAATATTTGCATTCCACAAGCCAAATCCGAAATTTCTAAATCTGAAATGCTCCAGTGAGTGTTACCTTTGAGAATCACGTCAGCACTCAAAAAGTGTATGATTTTGGAGTCTTTTCAGATTTTGGATTTGGGATGTTCAACCTGTACTTGAAATAAAATCAGCCATTGATTGAGGCCTCGAATTTTTTTATTACTAGTAGATCCAAGGGCACCATAAAATTTTGGTTAACATTTAATATTCAACTTTTAGCATTGTTACTTTAGTTTTTTAATCTTTTCTGTACCATCCTTTCTGTTGCAATGTAATGCATAATTTGTGTTATACAACATCAGACCATAAAAGTATACTGACAAGTTGTTGTAAAGAACACCAAACTTTGTTTGTCCTGATTATGACTATTATGATCTCTGTTTCTTTGAGACAGGGTCTCACTCTGTAGCCTAGGTTGGAGTACAGTGGTGCAATCTCAGCTCACTTCAGCCTCAACCTCCCAGACTCTAAAGATCCTCACACCTCAGCCTCCCAAGGAGCTAGGGCTGCAGGCGCATGCCACCATGCCCGGCTAATATTTATATTGTTTCTAGAGACGGGGTTTCGCCCTGTTGACCAGGCTGGTCTCGAGCTCCTAGGCTCAAGCAGTTGGCCTGTCTTAGCCTCCCGAGTGCTAGGATTACAGGCAGGAGCGACTGCACCTGGACTGACTTCCTTTTTTTTTTTTTTTTGAGACGGAGTCTCCCTCTGTCACCCAGGCTGGAGTGCAGTGGCGCAATCTCAGCTCACTGCAAGCTCCACCTCCCGGGTTCACGCTGTTCTCCTGTCTCAGCCTCCCGAGTAGCTGGGACTACAGGTGCCCGCCACTGCACCTGGCTAATTTTTTGTGTTTTTAGTACAGACGGGGTTTCACTGTGGTCTAGATCTCCTGACCTCATGATCCGCCCACCTTGGCTTCCCAAAGTGCTGGGATTACAGGTGTGAGCCACCTCGCCCGGCCTGACATGACCTCTTTTATGATGGGATTATTGCTTAGTATTTAAGGCAGAATGAAGTATAGATAATAAAAACAGTGAGGATTGGAGCGGAGATTTATTAAATCTGACTGGCAGGGAAGGGGACATATCTATGAGAGAAAAGAATGGATCTCCATAAAAATATTTTAACATTTCTCATAACTTAAAAGAAGTTTCATTTTTACTTACTTTGAATGTAGTAGTAGCTAGTTTTTGTTCCTTATTGTAGATGTGTGTTTATATTAACTCATTATTTTATAAACCAAATGCTGTACTGTATTTTTGTTTACTCTCCACTGTACTAATTAGGGCAATATTTTAAAATTGATTTTTAAAAAATTTTCCCATGTATCCTATGTGCGACTAGTGCATGGAAAATACATGTATAGTTTAAAGAACAGTAATAATATGGATACTAGTATGTCTCCACAGTAGCAATCAAATACTCTTTACTTAAAACATGTAGTATGTCTCCTCCCAGAAGTAATTATAGTCTGGACTTTTGTGTAATCCTTGCTTTACTTTTCTTCAGAATTGAATTATCTATATTTATATTCCTAAGTAATTTTTATTTTACTTCATTTTTTTAGGGTGTTTTTTTGTTTTGTTTTTGTTTTTGTTTTTGTTTTTGAGGCAGTCTCGCTCTGTCACCCAGGCTGGAGTGCAGTGGTGCTATCACGACTCAAGTGACCTCCTGGGCTCAAGCGACCTTTCCACCTCAGCCTCCTAAGTAGCTGGAACTACAGGTGTGTGCCACCATGCCAGGCTAATTTTTGTAGTTTTTGTGGAGATGGGGTTTCACCATGTTGCCCAGGCTTGTCTCAAACTCCTGGACTCAAGCAATCCAATCCGTCTGCCTCAGCCTTCCAAAGTGTTAGGATTACAGGCATGAGCCACTGCACCCAGCCTGTTTTTTAGTTTTTTAAAAACTGAGTAACAAGCATAAGCCTAGTTTTATAAGAAGGCTCAGATGAAGGCTTTCTGAGAATGTTACCTGAATAGAGATTCTAAGTCGTACTCTGATTTCAGATTTAGCTTCTCTGAGAGTTTACAAAAGCCCCTCTAGAGAATTCAGTTGGACAGGTCATAAGCCAGTTCTGGTAAACCTAGGGGTCCACTACAGTTAGAATATCTGACACATTTGACTGGGCATAGTAGCTCACTCCTGTAATCCCAGCACTTTTGGAGGCCAAGGTGGGCAGATTACCTGAGGTCAGGAGTTTGAGACCAGCCTGGCCAACATGGTGAAACCCTGTCCCTACTAAAAAAAAAAAAATACAAAAACTTTGCCGGGTGTGGTGGTGGGCGCCTGTAATCCCAGCTACTTGGGAGGCTGAGGCAGGAGAATCGCTTGAACCCGGGAGGCAGAGGTTGCAGTGAGTCAAGATCACGCCATTGTACTCTAGCCTGGGCAGCAACAGCGAAACTCCGTCGTAAAAAAAAAAAAAAAAAGAATGTCTGACACATTCGCAGTGGATGTTATGTGGGAGTGTGCTCAGTCGTAGTAGCAGACTACTCTATATATATTCCCATTCTAGGCTTATGGTGATTTACTCCTATTTTTCACAAGTAGGTCAGAATGTTTCTGCTGGATAAAATGATGTCATTAGCTGATCTAGGTAGTGGCACATAAGACATGGAAGGGAGAGCTGGAATTTCATTGACACATAGTTGAAGCAAGATAAATGCAGATTTTAAAATCCAGTCTGGTTCACTCAGGCATTCAAAGACTACAGAGAGGCAGCAGCAGGTAGCTTAATGATAATAGCCTACGGTATGACTTTCTTTGGAAATAACAGTGCTCTAGTCTGGACTGGTTTCCCTCTATATCTGTTGCACAGCTATTTTCCTAGGGAGATCCCATTCTAGGGATCTCCTTTAATGTAGCTCTTGGATTTCTTTGTTTTTGGCATCTCAGGTTTCTCCCCACCCCCATACTTTCATTTTGGTGGAGCACATTCTCTAGTAGCTTCTAAAGAGCAAGTGCATGAGAGGGAATTTTTAGAGATTGGCTGCATTTAAATATCTGTATTTATTTTTGCAAATATCTTTACTCTATTCATAGTTTGGCTGGATTGGAAGTTTTTCCTTCAGTGTTTTATTGGCAGTGTTGAATTGTTTTTTTGCTTCCAGTATTGCTTTTGTGAAGTCCAGAGCTCTTCCACTTCCTGATGCTTTGTATGTGACTTGTTTTATTCTTTATTTTTTGCTTTTCCCTCTCTGGAATCTTTTTTTTTTTTTTCTTTTCTTTTTTTGAGATGGAGTCTCACTCTGTCGGCCAAGCTGGAGTGCGGTGGCACAATTTGGGCTTACTGCAACCTCTGCCTCCTGGGTTCAAGTGTTTCTCCTGCCTCAGCCTCCTGAGTAGGTGGGATTGCAGGGGCCTGCCACCATGCCTGGCTAGTTTTTCTATTTTTAGTAGCGATGAGGTTTCGCCATTTTGGCCAGGCTGGTCTCGAACTGCTGACCTCAAGTGATCTGCTCACCTCAGCCTCCCAAAGTGCTGGGATTACTGGCATGAGCCACCATGCCCTGCTAGGAATCTTGAATCTTTGTTTTTCATATCCAAAAATTTAACTCTGAAATATATCTACACAAGGCCAAAGGAAGAGAACAGATATATCCACAGTACACTTGGCTGTTCTCTGTCTTTAGCCTTGTGTAGATATATTTTCATCCTGTGATGCCTATTTGCTAGACTCTTCATTCTAGCAACTTTTGTCTTTCTGTTCTAGGCAGTTTTTTTGAATGATTTTCTTGATTATTTCCTCTCCTGCATTTTACTGTTCTCTCTTTTTTAATTTTTATTCATTATTATTATTTTTAAAAAATAATTATTCTTTTTGAGATGAGGTGTCACTATATTGCCCAGGCTGGTCTCAAACTTCTGAGCTCAAGCAATCTTCCTGTCTCAGCCTCCGAAAGTGCTAGGATTACAGGCATGAGCTACTGTACTGGCCCCACCAAATTTTTTTTTTTTTTTTTAATTGAGACTGTGTTTCACTATGTTCAGCCCAGGCTGTTCTCACACTTCTGGGCTCAAGCAGTCCTCCTGCCTCAGCCTCCCAAGTAGTTGGGTAGCTGGGTTATAGGTGCATGACACTGCGCTTGGCTGTTATCTTTCTTTGGCCAGCCATTATTTGATATTATACCTTCTATAATATACTCTAATATGCTCACCATTTAATTTCTTGCTTTTTATTAATTTTTTTGTCTTTTTATTTCTTTGAAATTTTATCTGCTTTGTCTTTTAATCCTTTTGTTGACTTTTTGCTGTAATGTTTAAGTTTTCCGTGTGTGTGTGTGGTTTTTTTTTTTTGAGACTTGAGTCTCACTCTGTTGCCTAGGCTGGAGTACAGTGGCGTGATCTCGGCTCGTTGCAATCTCTGCCCTCCAAGTTCAAGCGATTCTTCTGCCTCAGCCTCCCGAGTAGCTGGTATTACAGGCGCCTGCCACCGCTCCCAGCTAATTTTTTGTATTTTTAGTAGAGATGGGGTTTCACCATCTTGGCCAGGCTGGTCTTGAACTCCTGACCTTGTGATCCACCTGCCTCAGCCTCCCAAAGTGCTGGGATTATAGGCGTGAGCCACTGCGCCCAGCCTTTCAATGAATATTTTAAAATTAAACTAGTTTAATTTTTCAAGAGCTCTATTTTCTGTGTGTTTTGTACCACTCTTTTCTTATAGATGGACGCAATACCTTACCTTTCTGATTTTGATCTTTCAAAGGATTTTATAATTTTTGGTTTTTTTTTGCTTGGTCAATTACCTCTAATTTGCTTTTTTCTGTTTTGTTGTTTTGAGCTCTTCCCTATTAAGAATTTTTTTTCCTGGCTGTCTTATGATTATGAAGGAAAGACTAAACTGATTTGGAAATTGCAAGCATATGGTTGGCACTTGTTGACCTTGAGTTTCACTATCGGGTGATCTGGTTGGCCATGTCCTGGAGAATTTATAATATGAAGTCTTTAGGTCTTTTTCTCTTAGACTAGTTGGCTTCCAGAGAAAAGAATTCCAGTCTCTTGACTGGAGGGTGGTAAGAGAATGGTTTCCAGTGTTCTAGGATCTAGTTGAAGAACAGAGAGTGGGGTGGAGGATTCTTAGTGGTTAGATATGTTCATGAATCCCCCTAATTTCAGCATTACATCTGTACCTGTGCCTTCAACAGTTGTTAGCATCTCCCAGGCTAGGAGCCCTCTCCTACTGTCTTCAGAGAATAAAGCTCTAGAAGGGCAGTCACCTTCCAACCTGAAGTGAGGTGGAGATCTAGGCATCTAAGTAATTTTCAGTCTTCACCCAGTGCTCCTTGTATGAGGCTCCCCACTGCCGTTTTTTATTTTCATAGGCACTAGGGCAGTCAGTAATTATTGAGGGTTCTATGGTAAACTGGGTTGGTTTTTGGCTTTCCTCACTGCTGGTATGAGGTTTAGCCTTCGTTGGTGCCCGTCATTCATTTATCTGCTTTCTGACTTGCAAATTGTGTTGCTTTTCTCTTGTATTTTCCCCCATTTTTATAGGTTTATTCATTTCAGAAATTGCATTTATATAGCATATATATGACATATGAGTATATATACACACACACACATACATATAACATATATACAGTGCCCTAAAACCCCCCACACACGTATTTATCCTATATGTGTAATAGATACTCACATGTGTGCAATCTTTTTACAGATGGGAACATTAACATATTACAAACTCTTTTTTCCCCCTACTTAGTGGTATAACTTATAAATCTTTCCAAATCAGCACATCCACATCTACTGAATAGATATATCATAATTTGTTTAATTAGTTTCTAATAAAAACACATTTTGTTCATTTCCCATATTTTTCCTGTTAGTTCAACAATGAGTATCATATTTGCATACTTTTAACATTTTAAGTATTCTCTTCATATTTTCTCTTTTTTTCAGTGAATTTTATTTTATCTTTGGCCACAGATCAAATTGAAGACATTTCAAATATTTCCAGTTAATTAATGATCATCATATGAATGCATATGTGTACGTATATGTATACATAAAAATTTGATGCCCCTTGTGAGTAGAGAACACAGACAGCTAAGATTCTATCCTCTCGTTCTGAGATGGGTTGGGAATAAAACCAGAGGTACAGTGGTAGTTGGAGTTCTGTGGAGAAATTGAATGTCTCTGGAGAATAATCTTCTACATTCTGGCAGTGGAAATACCCTAGAGTAAACTAGATCCGGGATGAATCACGTAAAGCCTGTCAGTTAATAAATCCTACTAACAGTAGTGCCAATCAAGTTTTAATAGGGCATTCTTAATCATCTCTTGTTATTCTCAGAGAACCTACAGTATCTATAAAACAAGAATAAGCTGGGCACGGTGGCTCACACCTGTAATCCCAGCATTTTGGGAGGCCAAGGTAGGCGGATCACCTGAGGTCGGGAGTTCAAGACCAGCCTGACCAACAGGGAGAAACCGTGTCTCTACTGAAAATAGAAAACAGTTAGCCGGGCGTGGTGGCACATGCCTGTAGTTCCAGCTGCTTGGGAGGCTGAGGCAGGAGAATCACTTGAACCCACGAGGCGGAGGTTGCGATGAGCTGAGATCACGCCATTGCGCTCCAGCCTGGGTAACAGGAGTGGAACTCCGTCTACAAAAAAAAAAAAAAAGAATAAGATGCAGTGAAAAAGAAAAGAACAAGAAAGACTTGGAGATAAAAATCTAAAGGCCAGGCACAGTGTCTCACGCCTGTAATCCCAGCACTTCGGGAGGCCAAGGTGGGCAGATCACTTGAGGTCAGGAGTTCGAGACCAGCCTAACCAACATGGTGAAACCCTATCTCTAATAAAAATACTAAAATTAGCCGAATGTGGTGGTTGGTGCCTATAATCCCAGCTGCTCAGGAGGCAGAAGCATGAGAATCGCTTGAACCTGCACCACTGCACTCCAGTCTGGGCAACAGAGAGAGACCCTGTCTCAAAAAAACCAAAAACAAAAAATCTAAATTAAAATTCAGTAGAGCTGGGCACGGTGGCTCACACCTGTAATCCCAGCACTTTGGGAGGCCGAGGCAGATGGATCACCTGAGGTCAGGAGTTTGAGACCAGCCTGACCAATAGGGTGAAACCCCATCTCTGCTAAAAATACAAAAATTAGCTTGGTGTGTGCCTGTAGTCCCAGCTATTGGGGAGGCTGAGACAGGAGAATTGCCTGAACCCGGGAGGTGGAGGTTGCAGTGAACTGAGATCTTGCCAGCGCACTCCAGTCTGGGCAACAGAGCGAGACTCTGTCTCTTAAAAAAAAAAAGCAAATTCAGTAGAGCATTAAGAATTTTAAATGGAGGAAATCTTCAGAAAGTTTAAAACAGCAGCGATGGAAATTTTAGAGAAAAGATAGGTTACATAGTGTATTAATCTAGGAAGGGGGAACTATGAAAACAGAGGAGAGAGGCCAGGCGCGGTGGCTCACGCCTGTAATCCCTGCACTTTGGGAGGCTGAGGTGGGTGGATCACGAGGTCAGGAAATCAAGACCATCCTGGCCAACATGGTGAAACCCTGTCTCTACTAAAATACAAAAATTAGCTGGGTGTGGTGTCATGCGCCTGTAGTCCCAGCTACTCAGGAGGCTGGGGCAGGGGAATCACTTGAACCTGGGAGGTGGAGGTTGCAGTGAACTGAGATTGCACCACTGCACTCCATCCTGATGACAGAGCAAGACTCAGTCTCAAAAAAAAAGCGAATAACTAAAAGAAGAAAAATTCCAGAACTGACAGACACAAATCTTTACACTGAAATTGCTCACTAGGTACCTAATAAATTAAGAGTCATACCGTAGTACATCATTATGAAATTATAAAATATCAAGAATGAAAAAATCACCACAAAGGAATGAGAAACCAAAGGAAAGTTATGGTTTATAACCCCTTAAGCAAAGAAGCAGTACATTCAGAAGGATTCAGAACTCTTAAGGAAACAATTTTTAACCTAGAATTCTGTACCTCGTTAAACTCTCAATCAATGAAGTTTGAGGGTAAGGATGTATTCAGATAAGTAAGGACGATGAATATTTATATCCCATGTACCTTTTTAAGGAAACTACTCGATGAGCTCTAGTACAGATGAGATGAACAAGGAAGAAGAAGATGTGAGATTCAGTTAACAGTGGACCTAGCTCAAGAGAAAGCAGTGAGGAGGATTCCCCGGATGACAGCAGTTAGAGCAGACCCAGAGAGATACCACCCAGATGCTACTGCAGAAAATAGCTCTCTAGGGTGCAGAGATAGGGTGAATAAGGGGAAATTGGATACAATGCTTGATTTAATGAAATAAAATAATGTTAAAGAGATACAAAGGAAGATATAACATGCAGAAAAGTAGTTGGAAACTCTTGGAAAAATAAATTGCTGTATAAGAAAGGAAGTTTATCAAATGTACTACTTATTTCTGCAGGGAACCACATTTACATATGTTATTATATTGTAAAAATGAAAGATAACTATATATAGAAAGGATGGTAGAGGGGAGATATGGGTGTTGATAAGAAAGAATCCCCATTGCTCATAGAGGATAAACTTTATAAATAAGTCAGCAGGCCAGGGACGTTGGCTCATGCCTATAATCCCAGTGCTTTGGGAGGCTGAGATGAGCAGATCATTTGGGGTCAAGAGTTCGAGATCAGCCTGTCTAAGATGATGAAACTTCATCTCTACTAAAAATATAAAAATTAGCTGGGCATTGTGGCATGTGCCTGTAGTCCCAGCTGCTTGGGAGGCTGAGGCAGGAGAATTGCTTGAACCCAGGAAGAGGAGGTTGCAGTGAACTGAGATCACACCACTGTACTCCAGCCTGGGTGACAAAGTGAGATTCCGTCACACACACACACAAAAATAAATAAATAAAACAAATAGTATATTATGAATAGTAAGAGATGACTGTAACTATCAGATGTTAACACTTTGGAGGTGGAAAAAGAGATTTTTATCCTCTTGTTGGTTTTTCATTATGAGTGTAGATTTGTTTTTAATGATGTATATGTATTGTTTTGATAATTTAAAAAATGTGGCCATGCAGGCACACATTGTAAAGGTGAAATGGTTTGCCAGTCTTAGTTATGTCAGTTATGTTTTACATTTAATGAATTTAGCTAAAGAACATGCATGGATTTCTCACTAGAGAGCTATAGTTAAGGTTGTAAGTTCTGGAGTTAAATGACTTAGATTTAACTACTTTGGGGGGTAGATTAACCTCTAAACCCCAGTCCCTTTTTTTGCTTTGTTTTGTTGTGTTGCTTTTTGTTTGTTTGTTTTTCTTATTTATTTAAAACCCTAGTCTCTTGAACTATAAAGTGGGGCTGATAACAACATATATTATGTAGTGTTGTTGTGAGGATTGAATGAGATGGTCTGTTCAAAGTGTATCAAAGTAACCAGCATGTAGTAGGTTCTCAAGAAATGTTATCTTAAAATAACAATAAAATGATTTACCAGAATGAACACACTGAAGCAGTAAGTTCCATAATTAATTTTACATAAGTTAGCAGTAACTAAAATTAATTATATCTATTCTTTAAAACATCATGGAAATCATTGATTACAAAATTATTGGATATTCATTATTACATTGAAAAATGAAGCTGGCCAGATGTGGTGGCTCATGCCTTTAATCTTAGCACTTTGGAAGGCTGAGGTAGGCAGATTGCTAGAGCTCAAGAGTTCAAGACCAGCCTTGGCAACATGACGAGACCCTGTCTCTCCAAAAAATACAAAAATTAGCTGGATGTGGCACACCTGTAGTCCCAGCTACTTGGGTGGCTGAGGTGGGAGGATCATTTGAGCCCAGGAGGTTGAGGCTGCAGTGAGCCATGATAGTGCCTGGGGAACAGAGCAAGACCCTGTCTCCGAAAAAAAGAGAGAGAGAGAGGGAGAAATAAAGAAAGAGAAAGAAAAGAAAGAAAAAGAAAGGAAGGGAGGCAGGGAGGGAAAGAAAAGAAAACAAAACAAAACAAAGGAAAGAAAAATGAGAGGCCAGGTGCAGTAGCTTGCTCCTGTGATCCCAGCTACTCAGGGGTCTGAGGTGGGAGGATCTCTTAAGCCTAGGAGTTTGAGGCTGAAGTGCACTGTGATTGTGCCACTGCACTCCAGCTTGGATGAGAGAGTGAGACCATCTCTGATGAAAAGAAAAACGAAGGCTATAGTTTTATAAGAGTATAAACTTGGGGCCGGGCGTGGTGGCTCACGCCTGTAATCCCAGCACTTTGGGAGGCCGAGGAGGGCAGATCACGAGGTCAGGAGATCCAGACCATCCTGGCTAACACAGTGAAACCCCGTCTCTACTAAAAATACAAAAAATTAGCTGGACGTGGTGGTGGGCGCCTGTAGTCCCAGCTGCTCAGGAGGCTGAGGTAGGAGAATGGCGTGAACCCGGGAGGCAGAGCTTGCAGTGAGCCGAGATTGCGCCACTTACACTTTTAGCTTGGACGACAAAGTGAGACTCAAAAAAAAAAAAAAGAAGAAGATTATAAACTTGGAGGTAGTACAATCTGGGATTACATCCTGACTCCACTATTTTCTTAGATATATTATGATAAAAATATTATACTCATATAAACTTGGAGAAGCTTTTTTCTTTTTTATTTCAGCTTTATTAAGGTACACTTTACATAAAAGTGATGACTTTTATGTTTAAAATTTGGTGGGTTTTGACAAAAGTATACAGTGTTACAACCATCACCATGATCGTAATAGAACATTTCCATCATTGGAAGAGCCTCTTAGCCTCTTTGAAACCCAGTTTCTTTGCATGTAACATAGAGATAAAAGCCAGCAACCTCGGATGGCTGTATACACAGGACCTAATATATACAGTCCTTGGCACATAGAAGACATTGCTAGTGTTCTTATCATACTCATCATTTTTTTTCTCTTATTTTCTAGCTTCTGAAAGTTCTGCTGAAGACAGTGAGCAGGAAGATGAGAGAGGTGCTCAAGACATGGATAATAATGGCAAAGAGGAATCTAAGATTGATCATTTGACCAACAACAGAAATGATCTTATTTCAAAGGAGGAACAGAACAGTTCATCTTTGCTAGAAGAAAACAAAGTTCATGCAGATTTGGTAATATCCAAACCAGTGTCAAAATCTCCAGAAAGATTAAGGAAAGATATAGAAGTATTATCTGAAGATACTGATTATGAAGAAGATGAAGTCACAAAAAAGAGAAAGGATGTCAAGAAGGACACAACAGATAAATCTTCAAAACCACAAATAAAACGTGGTAAAAGAAGGTATTGCAATACAGAAGAGTGTCTAAAAACTGGATCACCTGGCAAAAAGGAAGAGAAGGCCAAGAACAAAGAATCACTTTGCATGGAAAACAGTAGCAACAGCTCTTCAGATGAAGATGAAGAAGAAAAATCAAAAGCAAAGATGACACCAACTAAGAAATACAATGGTTTGGAGGAAAAAAGAAAATCTCTACGGACAACTGGTTTCTATTCAGGATTTTCAGAAGTGGCAGAAAAAAGGATTAAACTTTTAAATAACTCTGATGAAAGACTTCAAAACAGCAGGGCCAAAGATCGAAAAGATGTCTGGTCAAGTATTCAGGGACAGTGGCCTAAAAAAACGCTGAAAGAGCTTTTTTCAGACTCTGATACTGAGGCTGCAGCTTCCCCACCGCATCCTGCCCCAGAGGAGGGGGTGGCAGAGGAGTCACTACAGACTGTGGCTGAAGAGGAGAGTTGTTCACCCAGTGTAGAAATAGAAAAACCACCTCCAGTCAATGTCGATAGTAAATCCATTGAAGAAAAAACAGTAGAGGTCAATGACAGAAAAGCAGAATTTCCAAGTAGTGGCAGTAATTCAGTGCTAAATACCCCTCCTACTACACCTGAATCGCCTTCATCAGTCACTGTAACAGAAGGCAGCCGGCAGCAGTCTTCTGTAACAGTATCAGAACCACTGGCTCCAAACCAAGAAGAGGTTCGAAGTATCAAGAGTGAAACTGATAGCACAATTGAGGTGGATAGTGTTGCTGGGGAGCTCCAAGACCTCCAGTCTGAAGGGAATAGCTCGCCAGCAGGTTTTGATGCCAGTGTGAGCTCAAGCAGTAGTAATCAGCCAGAACCAGAACATCCTGAAAAAGGTGAGAAGGAAAATGTGTATGTTGACTTATTTTAGGGTTTCCCCTCTTAAAGTTTCAATGATTTCACAGTATCTCTTGTTATAACGTGAGGCGATTAAGTGTCATATTTGTGTGAACATGGTAAAAATGGAAATTTTAAAGGTAATTTGAAAATGAATAGTGGAATGCATTTAAAAGCTTGAGAAGGCTTTAATATGCTTTGCTTGAGCCATCCATGACATTTTATTGTGGACCAGAACACATGCTAGAAATTGCACCCAGGCCCAAATCCAAACCTGTTTGAGAATTCATTATATGCAGTGGTTGACTATATGGCATGAGCAGCTTAAATCTATTTCTGTAACATTGTTTTTGCAATTGTAATGTGCAGTTTCTCACGAACATTTTGATTTATTGACAGACCCCTCCACCCTTAACCAAATACTGTATGTAGGGGTTTGGAGCAACCAACTGTCCAGGCACTGCTTTCCTCAGACAACCGTGTCAAACTGATTTTCAAGCCTGACTAACTTGTGTGAGTTTGTAAAGGAATTTGATGCTTTCTTAGATGCATAGCTTCCAAATTGAAGGACCAATGTGTACGTTAATAACCTACAGTAATACTTTTTTGATTTTCCGTGAAATTGTTAAAAGTGGAAATTCAAATCGGTACCTTCCCAAAGTATTGGTGCCTTTCGATGGTGCCATAGCCATACTTCTGTCATCATTTTTCTTATAAACCACTTCATTCAGGTATCTTTAAATCAGTATACTCTAGGCTGACACCTGGCTTTAGAACACACTTTTCCATTGTAAAGACAGAGCACTGGAGTATGTTTTTTATATACCATAAAAGATTTTAGAATGCTAGCTTTAGGTTTTCAGCAAAGCTTAAAGAGATATGGTCTAGATCAAATTAGTTAATTCTATGTTTTCTCAGGAATTTTGACTTAAAACATTTCTGTTTTAAAATAAATTAAAAAAATACTTGCAATTAAATTGAAATGTTCTTTGCTTTTTTTCACATTTACAAGTATAACTACTGTGATTTTATCTGTGCCATACTATCTCATGGAACTGAACTATCCAGGCATGACTCATCTTCAAAATGAAAGAATCCTTTATTTCAGAATATTAGGCTTTCAACAATAAGATTTTACTGGCCAGGTGTGGTCACTCACACCTGTAATCCCAGCAATTTGGGAGGTCTGGGAAGTCAAGGCGGTGGATCGCTTGAGTCCAGGAGTTCAAGACCAGCCTGGACAACATGGCAAAACCCCATCTCTACCAAAAATACAAACATCAGCCAGCTGTGGTGGCGCATGCCTGTAGTCCCAGCTACCTTGGGGGCAGATGGGGGAGAATCACTTGATCCCGGAAAGGCTGCAGTGAGCCAAGATCACGCCACTGCACTCCAGCCTGGGTGATAAAACAAGACCCTGTCTCAAAACAAAAACAACAACAAAAAAAGAATAAGAAATGAAAGAAAAAAACAGATTTTATTGTTATAGGTTTTTTGGGGGTTTTTTTTTTGAGATGGAGTCTCGCTCTTTCGCCCAGGCTGGAGTGCAGTGGTGTGATCTGGGCTCATTGCAACCTCCGCCTCCTGGGTTCAAGTGATTCCCCTGCCTCAGCCTGCTGAGTAGCTGGGACTACAGGTGTGTGCCACCATGCCCAGCTAATTTTTTGTATTTTTAGTAGAGATGGCATTTCGCCATGTTAGCCAGGATGGTCTCTATCTCCTGACCTCATGATCTGCCTGCCTTGGCCTCCCAAAGTGCTAGGATTACAGGCGTGAGCCACCGTGCCCAGCCTATTGTTATAGTTTTTAAGAGGTTGTATCCTTATTATGTTCCTAATATCTTACAAAAGATTAAAATTAACAAACAAACAAAAAAAGACGATATCTTGTCTGCTAATAGACTAAGTCAACACTGCCCTTTTGAATCTTAATCTTGACTAGGTTAATAATTGTGGAATTTGAAAGCTACTCCTAAATTTAGGGTAATTTATATCTCTTTAGAAATAATTGTTTGTTTTTTTTTTTCCAAGTTTACAGTGATAAAGTCTTTTTCATGGCTTAAAAAAAAAAAAAAAAAAAAAAATTTTTTTTTTTTTTTTTGAGACAGAGTTTTGCTCTTGTTGTCCAGGCTGGAGTGCAGTGGTGCAATCTTGGTTCACTGCAACCTCCACCTCTAAGGTTCAAGAGATTCTCCTGCCTCAGCCTGCTGAGTATCTGGGATTAACGCCTGGCTAATTTTTGTATTTTGTTTAGTAGAGATGGGGTTTCGCCATGTTGGCCAGGCTGGTCTCGATCTCCTCACCTCAGGTAATCCACCTACCTTGGCCTCCCAAAGTGCTGGAATTACAGGCGTGAGCCACCGCGCCCAGGTAGAAATAGGTTCTTAAGCACCTATTTCACATGGCCACATTTTAATAAATTTACTTATTATGAATATTGGAGAGTCCCTATTATATCACAAGTTAAAATTTAAGTTTTACTATTTAGATGTAGTTTTTTCCTCTTAATTTACTCTACATTTAAGGTTTTTATTTCTTAGTATCTGAACACTTTAGAATTAAACTCTCTTGGAGAGAAACCTGACAATTATGATTCTGTGCTTCAGTATGGTCAATATCTACGTCTCCTTTGTGTTTCACTTAAATTGTTATATTAAAATGACATTAGGTGGGTTCACATACTTGGTGTAAAAAATAAAAAAGAAATATTAAAAATTTAAAAAAGTATTAGGAAAAGTTGTAAGTAAGATTATATGACCCATTAAAAAAAAAAAGCTAGGAAGTTGCAGACAGTTAATTACTTGTCTTGTTTTTGATCAAGGAAGTTAGGTTTTATACACAGAGGGTTGATTTAGTGTCTGACATTGGAACTGAATGGAGATAGTACTTTATTAGTCTCTAGAGAAAAAAGCTTATTTTATATAGTCTGAGAGATAACATATATGAATTAGACAGAAATATAGCAGATGCTAAGGACCAAATGAGTAGTATAGAAAAATGCTACAGTTCAGAGTAGTGATTCATCAGTGAAGCCTGGAACATCTTAGTGAAGATGTAGGACTTGGGCTAGTCCTTGAAGAAAAGGGAGACATTTATTTGTAATGTTTTGCAATAATTTCCCACCAAGAAGATGAGACGTTTTTTAGAACTACTATGTTGGATTTGTAAATGGTATGCATGTTAACCAAACAGTGCCCTGGGAGCTTAGTTATTCTTGACATAAATTGGTAAAAAAAAAACCAAGTATGAATTACTGCTAAAATTTACCCCATTAATATCATTATATCATTTAAAAATTATATTACTATGATTATAAGACATAGTGTCATTAACATTTTAACCTGTGATTAAGTCTTAATATTTTGGTTTTATTGAATCTTAACAAATTTCAGTTTTTATTTTCAGCATATACTTGTTTTTTAATTACTAGGCTCATAAACTCCCAGTACTATATTAAGGACTATTTTCAATTTATATCTGATTTTTTTAAAGAAGGATGTGCATACTTTGTTTGCCTTTTTAAAAACCCTGACTTTTATTATGTACAAGAATTGAGCTTCCATTAATGACAGTTTATTTAAAAATTGTAGTAATTTCTGTGACAACTTATAAATGTCATAAAGAACATGTAGTTTTGGATTGTTCTATGTTTCTAAAATGTGGAATTAATTTATACCTAGGGAATGTTGGATTTTATTTTGTGTTACTTAATTCCTTTCCCTTCATAGCCTCTACAGGTCAGAAAAGAGTGAAAGATGCTCAGGGAGGAGGAAGTTCATCAAAAAAGCAGAAAAGAAGCCATAAAGCAACAGTGGTAAACAACAAAAAGAAGGGAAAAGGCAGTAAGTGTGAAATCTCTAATTTTTAAAATATAAAAATAATAGCTGATAATTTTACCCCCAGTAAGAAAATGGTATTCAGGGTATGGGATAGTGGATAGTACACTATTTTGATTTTGTCTGTACACTCAAAAAAAAGTCACACAGATTCTGTAAGGCTACTTGCTTTAAAAAAAAAAAAAAAAAATGCACTAAGAGAAATACCTAATGTAAATGACGAGTTGATGGGTGCAGCAAACCAACATGGCACATGTATACCTATGTAACAAACCTGCATGTTGTGCACATGTACCCTAGAACTTAAAGTATAATAATAAAAAGAAAAAAGAATTTCTGCAAAAACAAACAAAACAAAACAAAAAAACACAGGTTTTCTAATCTTAGGTAAATTCTAGTTTTAAGCAAGTTGGTGTTATTCAGCGGTGGTATTGATTGCTGATGAAAAATCAAGTAATCTGTTTTTGAAATAATAGCCAATATATTATAAACATCAACATATTTGTTACCTTTGTATTCCACAGTTCTTTTCACTTGCTATAAAATGTATCACACATTGTGAAATATTTCAACTATATGTTATTTTTATTACAGTGAAATTGATTGCTTAGTAATTCTTCAAGGCAAAATCAGCATAGAAGTATAACAATCAAGATAACTTTAGAACTATAATTCCAACAACTCCAGTCTACAACATTTATCTTTGGTACCCTATATTATGTGACCTGAGAGTAACTACAAACAATACTTTTTGCTAAGTATGCTCCAACTTTAGCAACGACTCCGTGCATCAATCCACAGAAAATATATATACTGTATTTCTTCTGAGGGCTGCACATTTTATCTCTCTTTTGTAGACAAAGTAAGAAGCAGAAAATATGTAAAGAATTTTTTTTCAGGTGCCCCACACTGACCTCCTGCTGCTCTTCCAGGAGACTCCTGCCACCTCCACTGCCTGACCTTTGCTAGCAGCCGGCTTGGCTGCACTTCAGTGCAGAAAAGGGTTATTCGGCCAGCTCCCCGAGGTTCTGCTGAGCCCATATGACTTCCAGGCGGTGAATATGGCGTCCCTGGGGCCCCGGGCGGCTGTGCTCAGCAAGGCCATGAAAGCCAGGCTGAGACAGTCCACTGCATAGAGTGGGGCCAAGCCTTGGGTGGCTTAGCTAGTAGTTGCCAGGGATTCCAGAGCAGCAGTGGGGGAGCTGGGAGGGAATTTGTGTATATGTGTCAACCAGTGGTGGAGTTTCTTTATTCCCAAAATTTCACAGTGGGAGGAGTTGCTGCTATCTACCTTTACTATTTGGAATAATTTCTGGCTTTGAGAGTTTAACTCCTTTTTTTTTTTTTCTTTTTTTGGTGATGTTGTTAAGTGAAAAATCAGTAAATATATGCCAAATCAGTCAGTCATCAATTGTTTGGTGTAACTGGTAGGATATTTAAAGTGTTTTTTCTTTCACTGTGATGTTTTTGTCTTCAAGAGTTTACTATTTAAATGACATTTCCTAGGAGAGCTCATCTTCAATGAGTTATTTAGTATATTCATATAATACAGAGATATAGTGTTCTCCCATTTTACTTATTGGGATTCTGCCATGGTAAATCAGAGTTAACCATTCTAGAGAATAATTTAGTAACATGAATTAATTCTGATGGAATCTAAACTAATACTTTGTATCCAGAAAGAGGTTATCTGTGGAAATACTAATTCCATCACCTACCTGTTCACATGGTAAGCTGACAAGGTCAAGTATTTCCATTTCAGTGCTGAAGTTTAATTAGCAATAGCAGTTGTAACATAATTGTTACATAGACTTCTGAATTGTTCATAAAATACTGAATATTTTAATAGGGTGAAACTGATTATTTTAGTCAACCCACAGCATAGGAGTTAAGAATAATTTCATTATACATGTCAAACTTTAGAGTTTATTCCCGAGGAGTTCTTTATTGAATATGATGATTGTGCATCATTATTTGTTTGTGGCCAAAGGAGCAGGAAAATGTTGCATATACCCAATGTTACATATTCATTGTAGAGGTTTCTAAAATTAATCATTTTAAAAGATGTTATATTTTACTTTATATATTAACATAATAGAGTAAAAAGCCATTCAGATGATTACTGTATATTTGACAGTCTACCAAGCATAATGATAGATTAGTGCGAGTGATTTTAAAAGTATATATATTATTGGCAGTTCAGGTAAGAAGAGTTTTTTGTTTTTGCTTTTCCTAAGGTGCTGCTGCATTTGTATGTGATTTTCCAGGTTTCTAGGCAGGTTGTTTTCTGTAGGACTAAATTCAAATGGCTAATTTTAATTACCTACTAAAATCTGTGACAAATTTATTGTTACATTTTTGTTTATTAAATCTTTTCTTTCTCTTTCAGCAAATAGTAGTGATAGTGAAGAACTTTCAGCTGGTGAAAGTATAACTAAGAGTCAGCCAGTCAAATCAGTTTCCACTGGAATGAAGTCTCATAGTACCAAATCTCCTGCAAGGACGCAGTCTCCAGGAAAATGTGGAAAGAATGGTGATAAGGATCCTGATCTCAAGGAACCCAGTAATCGATTACCCAAAGTTTACAAATGGAGTTTTCAGATGTGTAAGTGACATGTTAAATTGCCAAGCATACAAACTTCATCCTAGTAACTCTTTTTGTTTTGTTTTGTTTTTGTTTTTAGAGACAGAGTCTTGCTCTGTCACCAGGCTGGAGTGCAGTGGTGCGATCTTGGCTCACTGCAATCTTCAGCCTCCTGGGTTCAAGCCATCCTCCTGCCTCGGCCTCCCGAGTAGCTGGGATTACAGGCTTGCGCCACCACACCCAGCTAATTTTTTTGTTTTTAGTAGAGACAGGGTTTCACCATGTTGGCCAGGATGGTCTCCATCTCCTGACCTCATGATCCGCCTGCCTCGGCCTCCCAAAGTGCTAGGATTACAGGCATGAGCCACCGTGTGTGGCCTTTTTTTTTTGAGACAGAGTGTCTCTGTCACCCAGGCTAGAGTGCAGTCCAGTGGCATAGTCTCTGCTCACTGCAACCTCCATCTCCCTGCTTCAAATGATTCTCCTGCCTCAACCTCCCGAGTAGTTGGGATTACAGACGCCCGCCACCACACCTGGCTAATTTTTTTGTTGTTGTTGTATTTTTAGTAGACATGGGATTTCACCAGTTGGCCAGGCTGGTCTCGAACTCCTGACCTCAGGTGATCCGTCCGCCTCGGCCTCGCAAAGTGCTGGGATTTCGGGCATGAGCCACCATGCCCAGCCCCAATCCTAGTAACTCTTCATGCCAATACTCTGAAAAAGAGGCTTTACCAAACTTAATAGATGTACTAATGAATTGCAATGTATAGGCCTTATTTGGATCCCGATTTGAATAAATAAATTGGTTAAAGAAAAATTTTAAGGCAGTTGAGGCAAATGCCAACATTGACTAGATATTTCTGATATGGCTGGGCGCAGTGGCTCACGCCTGTAATCCCAGCACTTTGGGAGGCTGAGGTGGGTGGATCACGAGGTCAGGAGTTCGAGACCAGCCTGACCAGCATGGTGAAACCCCGTTTCTACTAATAAAACAAAAAATTAGCTGCGTGTGGTGGCACGCGCTTGTAGTCCTAGCTACTCAGGAGACTGAGGCAGGAGAATTGCTTGCACCTGGCATGTGGAGGTTGCAGTGAGCTGAGGTCGTGCCACTGCACTCCAGCCTGGGCAACAGAGTGAGACCCCATCTCAAAAGAAGAAAAAAGATATTTCTGATATGATGTCGGTAATTTGATTTAAAAGTATCTGGTGTTAGGGGTGAGGAATGGTTAGGGGTGCAGATGATACAGGTTTTGCCATAAATTGATGATTACCGAAGCTGGATAATGAGTACATGGGGTTCACTATCCTTCTCTCTATACTTTTGTATATGTGAGAAATCTTCATAAATCTTCATTTAAAAAAAGGTATATGTATATATATATATGTTTTAGGTATATATATATTTTAAATAGAGATGAGGTCTCATTATGTTGCCCAGGGTAATCTTGAACTCCTGAGCTCAAGACTGAGCTGATCCTTCCACCTTGCTTCCCAAAGTGCTAGAATTACAGGTGTGAGCCACCACACCCAGCCAATATGTATATTTTTTTAATACTACTCTAGAGTTTTTCATACAAGGAAATATCTTAAGTATTCTTAGGAGATTGAAGATTGCTTTAGAGCTTTTTAAAATTGCTTCTAATTTAAATTGTTTTACACACTCTTTAAAAAAACCTAAAAAATAACAGAGAACAGAAGAGAAAAATTTATCCACAGTCTTGTTACTCAAAAAGTGTGTACAATTTAGCATTTTGGTGTCTTTCCAGGTTTTTTGTTTTGTTTTGTTTTTGTGTTTTTGTTATTTTTAGACAGAGTCTCACTCTGTTGCCCAGGCTAGCGTGCAGTGGCACAATCTCGGCTCACTCCAACCTCCACCTCCCAGATTCAAGTGATTCTCCTGCCCCAGCCTCCCGAGTAGCTGGGATTATTACAGGCACCCGCCACCATGCCCGGCTAATTTTTGTAGTTTTAGTAGAGACAGGGTTTCACCATCTTGGCCAAGCTGGTATCGAACTCCTGACCTCGTGATCCGCCCGCCTTGGCCTCCCAAAGTGCTAGGATTACAGGTGTGAGCCACTGTGCCCAGCCCCAGTTTTATTTTTAAGTGTGATTTTTTACTGTGGTGATACTGTATATGGATGTGGATATATGTAGATCTTAAGGTGTTTAATGCTGTACATATTCATTCAACAAATATTGTGCATTTATTATGTGCCAGGCATTGTTCTAGGCTAGATAAAAAATTTGGAAAACAAATATTTTAGAAGCTTTAGTTTTTTAGTTCATCTGCCTCAACCTTATTCAGCAGCCATGCTCGATGTTCTCTCCTTTATATGTTAAAATTTTCTTAAAAAATGTCTATTAATGAAAGCTTTAAATTTATAGCGGACCTGGAAAATATGACAAGTGCTCAACGCATCACAATTCTTCAAGAAAAACTTCAAGAAATCAGAAAACATTATCTGTCATTAAAATCTGAAGTAGCTTCCATTGATCGGAGGAGAAAGCGTTTAAAGAAGAAAGAGAGAGAAAGTAAGTATTTTTACTTTATTTTTATTTATTTATTTATTTTGAGACGGAGTTTTGCTCTCGTTGCCAGGCTGGAGTGCAATGGCGCAATCTCGGCTCACTGCAACCTCCACCTCCTGGGTTCAAGCAGTTCTCCTACCTCAGCTTCCCAAGTAGCTGGAATTACAGGCATGAACCACCAAGCCTGGCTGATTTTGTAATTTTTAGGTAGAGACAGGGTCTCGCCATGTCAATCAGGCTGGTCTCTAACTCCTGACCTCAGGTGATCTACCTGTCTTGGCCTCCCGAAGTGCTAGGATTACAGGCGTGAGCCAAGAGTACCCTGCCAGTATTTTTACTTTATTTAAACATAAACCAGAATTTCTCACTCTGCAGTTAGACTGCCATGACTTTATAACTGTCTATTTTCAGGCAAATTTTTTAATTTCTTTGTCTTATTTTCCTCATCTCTAAAGTGAAATAAATTATCTCAAAAAAAATTATTTCAGATCATAATATTCACTTTCATAGAGTTTATACTCTACCAGAAACTTCCTAATAAGATAATTTCAGATAGTGAAAGCACTATGAAGAAAATGATGTTAAGGTAGTGATTGGATGGGTTACTTTAGATTACAAATGGTCAGCATATTTTTGTTGATACCTGAATGACATGAGGAAGTGAAATAAATTAAAATCTGGGAGGAGGCCGGGCACAGTGGCTCACACCTGTAATCCCAGCACTTTGGGAGGCCGAGGTGGGTGGATTACCTGAGGTCAGCAGGTCGAGACCAGCTTGGCCAACATAGTGAAACCCCGTCTCTACTAAAAAATACAAAAAATTAGCTGTGCATGGTGGCAGGCGCCTGTAATCCCAGCTACTTGGGAGGCCGAGGCAGGAGAATTGCTTAAACCCAGGAGGCAGATGTTGCAGTGAACAGAGATCATGCCATTGCACTCCAGCCTGGGCAACAAGAGCTAAACTCTGTCTCAAAAAAAAAAAGACATCTATCCAGAAACTCCTTCTAAACAATATTTTGTAAATATAGTCACCACAAATTCTTTATAATGAATGATTTTGCTAAATAGAGCCTCTCTACTGGGTTAGCATTAAAAGTCAGTTCCTAAATATTATTTTAAGAAAAATCCATAGGAAAATGCTTATCCTGGCTACCAAAGAAATGCAAATCAAATAAGGTATCATTCTTTTTTTTGGAGATGGAGTTTTGCTCTGTTGCCCAGGCTGGAGTGCAGTGGTGCGATCTCAGCTCACTACAACCTCTGCCTCCTGAGATCAAGTGATTATCCTGCCTCAGCCTCCCGAGTGGCTGGGATTACAAGCATGCCGCCACGCCCAGCTAATTTTTTATTTTTAGTAGAGATGGGGTTTCACCATGTTGGCCAGGATGCAGGATGGCTCAATCTCTTGACTTCGTGATCTGCCTGCTTCAGTCTCCCAAAGTGCTGGGATTACAGGCATGAGCCACTGTGACTGGCTCAAATAAGGTATCATTCTTACCAAAAAAATTAAAACTAAAACCAATGCAGGAACAGTGTAGTGAAATTCATATAAGTTATGAGTTGTAGTATAGTAGAATACTACTCAACTTTGAAAAGGATCTGTATGTACTGATATGGAACAATCTCTTAAAATATATTGTTTAAAAAAAAGTCAGACACTGACCTATGCTTCCACTTGTGTGTGTGTGTTTTTTTTTTTTGAGACGGAGTCTTGGTCAGTCACCAGGCTGGAGTGCAGTGGCGCAATCTTGGCTCACTGCAACCTCTGCCTTCCAGTTCAAGCGATTCTCCTACCTCAGCCTCCCGGGTAGCTAGGACTACAGGTGCGTGCCACCATGCCCAGCTAATTTTTGTAATATTATTATTATTTTTTGAGACAGAGTCTCACTCTGTCATCCAGGCTGGAGTGTAGTGGTGCAATCTCGGCTCACTGCAAGCTCCGCCTCCCTGGTTCACACCATTCTCCTGCCTCAGCCTCTCTAGTAGCTGGGACTACAGGCGCCCACCACCACACCCGGATAATTTTTTGTATTTTTAGTACAGACTGAGTTTCACTGTGTTAGCCAGGATGGTCTCAATCTCCTGAACTCGTGATCCGCCCGCCTAGTCCTCCCAAAGTGCTGGGATTACAGGCGTGAGCCACCACGCCCGGCCTCCACTTACGTTTTTAAAGGGGTTGCTATATCTACATATTTTAAATTTGCATATCATATCTCTAGATTCTAGAGATAAAATTCCTGTAGAACAGGGGTTGCAAACATTTTCTGTAAAGAGACAATAAATATGTTAGGCTTTGTGGGCCATATGGTCTCTGTAGAAACTACTTATCTCTGCCATGGTAAATGTGAAATCTCCCATAGGTGATATGTAAACAAATAGACATGGCGGTGTTCCAGTACAATTTTTCTTTCCAAAGACAAGTAAGCCAGATTTGCCCCTGGGGTAGTTTTTTTTGCCAGCCTTTCTTCTAGAGTTGTAATGAATATGAATCAACTGGTAACAATGGGGAAGGGAATTTGCGTGATTAGGAGGTTCCTGGATGAGAGGGAGATTTGCTTTTCTATCTTATTACCCCTGTGCTGAATGAATTTTTTAAATCTGTGCATGTATTTAAAAATATTAATTTATGAACACTAATTTATAACAATGAGAGAGGCCGGGCGCGGTTGCTCACACCTGTAATTCCAGCACTTTGGGAGGCCGAGGCGGGCGGATCACCTGAGGTCAGGAGTTCGAGACCAGTCTGGCCAACATGATGAAACCCCATCTCTACTAAAAATACAAACATTAGCCGGACATGGTGGCGCATGCCTGTAATCCCAGATACTCAGGAGGCTGAGACAGAAAAATTGCTTGAACCCAGGAGGCAAAGGTTGCAGTGAGCTGAGATCGCACGCTGCAGTCCAGCCTGGGCAACAGAGCAAGACTCCCATCTCAAAGAAAAAAAAAAAGGAGGCTGAGGCAGGAGAATGGCGTGAACCTGGAAGGTGGAGCTTGCAGTGAGCCGAGATCACACCACTGCACTCCAGCCTGGGCGACAGAGCGAGACTCTGTCTCAAAAAAACAAACAGGCTGGGCGCGGTGGCTCACACCTGTAATCCCGGCACTTTGGTAGGCCGAGATGGGCGGATCATGAGGTCAGGAGATCGAGACCATCCTGGCTAACATGATGAAACCCCATCTCTACTAAAAATACAAAAAAATTAGCCGGGCATGGTGGCGGGCACCTGTAGTCCCAGCTACAGGGGGGCGCTGAGGCAGGAGAATGGCGTGAACTTGGGAGGCAGAGCTTTCAGTGAGCCAAGATCGAGCCACTGCACTCCAGCCTGGGCAACAGAGCGAGACTCTGTCTCAAAAAACAAACAAACAAAAACAAAAAAACGAAAAAAGGAAACAATGAGAGACTTCCTCTGATGAAAATAACTAATGTGTTATTTGCTTTGTAAACCTAGTGGAGGAGAATGCAACAGTTGAGCTATGCACTGTTTTGATCCAACTTGAAGAAGCAATTAAGCCTCCCATTCTCGTCACCATTTACATGTACAAGAAAACTCCTAAGTACAGAAAGATGGAGGGATTAGGAGGGGACAGATGATTTTTGGATGGATTGCAGATTTTTCCTGTTTTGATACTTGTTTCAGTATTACAAAAAGTGTATTCTATATTTTATTTCTGTGTCTTGTAGACTAGGCACAGTTCTTTCCCTCTTTGACCCACGCAGGAGCCTTCCCTGGTCTGTCCTTTTCGTTACTTCTGTAGTTGGGCACTGTCTAGCTTCTTGAGCTACACTAACTTTTCCTTTCTTCACATTGTAGTACTGTGAGAATTGACCACTGTTGTTGTAAGCTAAATGATTTTGGACAATACGGCGGAATTTTAGTTCAGAGGACTAGTATTTTCTGTCTATTGTTAGACATAAATTTTTATTAAGCTCTTGGTTTGGTCTCCCTTTTCCTTAGGTGCTGCTACATCCTCATCCTCTTCTTCACCTTCATCCAGTTCCATAACAGCTGCTGTTATGTTAACTTTAGCTGAACCGTCAATGTCCAGCGCATCACAAAATGGAATGTCAGTTGAGTGCAGGTGACAGCAGGACTTGCTAAAGCACTTTGCACTTAATGGCTGTTGAGGGCCACTTTTTTTTTTATACTGCACAGTGGCACAAAAAAATATCAGACGAGCACTATTTTATATTTAAAAATTGTTTCTTGACAAGCTGACTTGGCACTTAAGTGCACTTTTTTATGAAGAAAAAGTACAATGAACTGCTTTTCCTCAAGCAATAATTGTTTCCAACTTGTCTGGGAATTGTGTGTCTGGTAACTTGAAGGCCTTCCACTGTGGCAAATGGAGGCTTTTCACTGCCTGTAGAGACAATACAGTAAGCATAGTTAAGGGGTGGGTCAGAACATGTTAAGATAACTTACTGTATATGTATTCCCTTGTATTTTGTTAAAGCTGGAACATTTGATATTTTTCCATTTATTTATGAAAAAATATGAACCTATTTTCATTTGTACAAGGTAATTGTTTTTTAAAGCAAGTCACCTTAGGGTGGCTTTAATTGTATAAGTCAAGCACATGTAATAAATTCAAAACCTGCAGTTAACAGGATATTAGACATCAATCCTGGTAACCAAATATTAAAGATTCTCTTTAAAAAAGACTGAACATGTTTACAGGTTTGAATTAGGCTAAAAGGTCTTGCAGTGGCTTTTCATGGCCCTTCAAATTGGAATGGAACTACTGTACTTTGCCATTTTTCTATAAATCAGTATTTTTTTTTAATTTTGATATAATACATTGTGTGAAAAAAGAAAATGGCTAATAAACTGTATTAAATCTTAAACAATGTATAAAGATTGTACTTAGCCAGTTCAAAGTGTATATTTATTCATAATGAATTATAACAGTTATATTTTTGTGTTTTCTTGTAAATGTTTCTTTTCCCTTAAATACAGATAATTCATTTGTATTGCTTATTTTATTATGAGCTACAACAAAAGGACTTCAGGAACAAGTAATGTATTAGTATGGTTCAAGATTGTTGATATGAACTGTCTCAAAAGGATGGTGGTTATTTTAAATATAAATAGCTAATGGGGGTGGTAGGCCTATAAAATTAAATGCCTTGTATAAAATCCAAAATGAATGCAAAATTGTTTTCACTTGTATTGACTTTATGTTGTATGATTCCAATCTCTGTTCTGTTTGGCACTTGTATTTAATTCTTCACCTTTGTAAGACATTTGTATATTGCGGATGTGTTCATTCAAGCTATTTAATATCTGGCACTGTTAATACACAGTACTTTATTGTACAGACTGTTTTACTGTTTTAATTGTAGTTCTGTGTACTTTTTTTGGATGGGGCTGGCATGTTTTCTTTGTTTTCTGGCAATACGACATGTGAGAATTTCAATGCGTTTTGTTGTAGATGCTAACGTGTCAGAATCCTTTACATTCAACTTTTCTAAGAAAAGCATTTTCAGTCTTGTAGTGTGTGCTTACAGTAACTAATTTTGTTGAAAATGGTTTCAAGTTACTAAAATTTGTACAGGACTGTAAAGATTTGTTGACAGCAAAATGTTGAAGAAAAAAAGCTTATAGAATAAAAGCTATAAAGTATATATTAGGATCTGCAAACAATGAAGAATTATGTAATATATTGTACAAATGTAAGCAAAGGCTCTGAAATAAAATGCCATAGTTTGTGAATCCTTGATTTTTGTTTCTAAAAGATTTAGTAATTTTAGTTCATTTCTGTATGTGATGACTGACTGGAACATACATATCCAGCACGTATTATCACAAGGGATTAATTGATAGACCAAAAAGGGAAGATTCTACCTATGAAAATTAAAAGTCCATTAACCAGATAAGGAATGTATTAGGCATTCTTTTTTTTTTTTGAACACAGAATCTTGCGCTGTCGCCCAGGCTAGAGTGCAGTGGCGCAATCTCAGCTCACTGCAACTTCCACCTCCCGGGTTCAAGCAATTCTCCAGCTTCAGCCTTCCGAGTAGCTGGGATTATAGGCATCTGCCAGCACTCCTGGCTAATTTTTGTATTTTTAGCAGAGGCAAGGTTTCACCGTACTGGTCAGGCTGGTCTCAAACTCCTGACCTCATGTGATCCACCCACCTTGGCCTCCCAATGTGCTAGGATTATAGGCATGAGCCAACGCACCCGGCCTAGGCCTTCTTTTATCTTTGCACACACTATTTTGCTTGAGTCTGAATTTAAATATTTTTCTTATCACTTGTAGAATTGTCCAAATTTGAAAATCAAGTTTTTTTTTTTTTTTTATTTAACACTTGAAACCATTACTAGCAGCTTTAAAAAATTTTTAATTTAGTTAGACCCTTCCGGGTCTTTTATACTTCAGTGTGTTCTATTGCACATTGCAATCATCTGGACATTGTTAAAAGTATATTCAGTACTCACACCCCACTCCCAAGGAGTTATATTTAATTGGTTGGGGGTAGTACCTGGATGTTGATCTTTAATTTTTAAAGGTCTCTAGTGATATTAATATGCATCTGGGTTGAGAAACACTGCTTTGCTGCAAACTTTTAAAAATCTATAATCTAGTTTTTTGGCCCCACTTATTGGACTTTCTACCAACAGAAAACCTTTCTTGGCTGGGCGCAGTGGCTCACGCCACTTTGGGAGGCCGAGGCAGGCGGATTACAAGGTCAAGAGATTGAGACCATCCTGGCCAACATGGGGAAACCCCGTCTCTACTAAATATACAAAAAAAATTAGCCGGGCGTGGTAGTGGGTGCCTGTAGTCCCAGCTATTCGAGAGGTTGAGGCAGGAGAATGGCATGAACCTGGGAGGCGGGGCTTGCAGTAAGCCGAGATCGCGCTATTGCACTCCAGCCTGGGCAACAGCAAGACTCCCTCTCAAAAAAAAAAACCTTTCTTTAATACAAAGAGGCTGGGCGTGGTGGCTTAATGCCTGTAATCCCAGCACTTTGGGAGGTTGAGGCAGGTGGATCACCCGAGGTCAGGAGTTCGAAACCAGCCTGACCAACATGGTGAAACCCTGTCTCTACTAAAAATGCAAAATTAGCCGGTCGTGGTGGCGCATACCTGTAATCCCAGCTACTAGGGAGGCTGAGGCGGGAGAATTGCATGAACCTGGGAGGCGGAGGTTGCAGTGAGCCGAGATTGCACTCCAGCCTGGGCAACAAGATTGAAACTCCGTCTCAAAAAAAAAAAAAAAAAAACAAGAAAGGAAATGAACTTTTTTAAGGCCTAGAAAGCTTAAATACATATTTTTAATGCATCTTTGTGGTGGCCCTTTATTTTCACAAAAATTAGTTTAAGGGATGATCTTTTAAGTCTGTGGAACGGTGCTTCCCAAAATGAATTCCTAGAATACTGGTCCCTGGAAATGCTCTGGGAATTTATAACCAAATATATTTTGGGAAATCTATGTATAGCACATTCTTTTCTTAGAGAATCACAGTGTTTGCATATTAAAAACTTTGAGAAGGCCTGTGAAGAGATACCTGCCTAAATAACTTCCTTTACCCTACTGTTTTCAATCCTACCTAATCATGAAACCCTGTTTTTTGAGGAGCTTTTAATATCACGTACTGAGTATGTTATAGAAACAGTGCTGAATAGGGGAATTATTCCCAATTTTGTTGGAGTCGAGATTTATGCCTTTGTGCCTCTCTGTCTTGCCTGCCTTCTTGTTCTACATCCTACCTTCTTAAGAGGGTTTGAGGATTTTATTGAATTAGCAGAATTGACCTATGTATACTTCTGGTCACCTAAACTAGACTTTACTAAGTTAGTTTACAATTGACATATCAAGATGGTATGTTTTCCTTTTCTTTTTTTTCTTTTTTTGAGACAGAGTCTCGCTCTGTTGCCCCAGGCTGGAGTGCAGTGGTGCAATCTTGGCTCACTGCAACCTCTGCCTCCCAGGTTCAAGTGATTCTCCTACTTCAGCCTCCCGAGTAGCTGGGACTACAGGCACATGCCACCGCACCCAGCTAATTTTTTGTATTTTTAGTAGAGAGGGGTGTTTCACCGTGTTAGTCAGGATGGTCTCGATTTCCTGACCTCGTAATCTGCCCGCCTTGGCCTCACAAAGTGTTGGGATTACAGGCGTGAGCCACCGCGCCCGCCCAGGATGATAGGTTTCTTAATGGTGTTCTCCAAAACGTTTTTTTTCCTACTGAAAAAACTTTAGAGTGGGGTCTTGTTAATTTCTTTTTTTTGTTTGTTTTGTTTTGTTTTAGACAGAATTTTGCTCTGTCGCCCAGGCTGGAGTACAATGGCGCCATCTTGGCTCACTGCAACCTCTGCCTCCGGGGTTCAAGTGGTTCTCCTGCATCAGCCTCCCGACTAGCTGGGATTACAGGCGCCCGCCACCATGCCCAGCTAATTTTTGTATTTTTAGTAGAGATGGGTTTTCACCATGTTGGCCAGGCTGATCTCAAACTTCTGACCTCAGAGGATCCACCCACCTCGGCCTCCCAAAGTGCTGGGATTACAAGCATAAGCCACCGCACCCGGCCTCCTTTTTTTTGGAGACGGAGTTTCGCTCTTGTTGCCCAGGCTGGAGTGCAAATGGCGCAGTTGCTGATCTGAAACTCCTGGGCTTGCATTCCTTCCATCTTGGTCTCCCAAAGTGCTGGGATTATAGGCGTGAGCCACCTTGTCCCACCATGTCCTCGTATTTTAAAAAACTCTCAAAGCGGTCAGTGATCTCTAAATGGTTAAAAACAGCACTGAACGGCAATGAAGATAATTTTAAAACTATCTGCAACCACAGCTGCTTTCGCAGTCTGTTTTCTTCTGTAAGTATCTGCTACCTAGCTGGGCACGGTGGGTCATACCTGTAATCCCAGCACGTTGGGAGGTCAAGGCGAGTGGATCACCTGAGGTCGGGAGTTCGAGACCAGCCCGACCAACATGGAGAAACCCTGTCTCTATTAAAAATATAAAATTAGCCAGGCGTGGTGGTGCATGCCTGTAATCCCAACTACTCAGGAGGCTGAGGCAGGAGAATTGCTTGAATCTGGGAGGCGGAGGTTGCAATGAGCCAAGATCGTGCCACTGCACTCCAGCCTGGGCAACAAGAGCAAAACTCCGTCTCAAAAAATACACAGAATAGAATTCTATAATTCTAGAAATATAGAATATAATTTCTTCACTGGACTGGATAGGACAGATTTTTGAGTTGTATCGCATTCATGTATGGATAAGCTTTCTTCATCTTTGTGAAATAAGAAGATCAAGATTATGGGAAACCAAAATAAGGGGCCTAGTAATCAAAACTCAGGGCCAAGCAGTTGAATATTGTGGATTTTTTTCATAAATTTCTCTGAAGGGGGAAGTAAAAGTCATATATATTCCCAGTCAACTTGTGTCGAGTAGCTTTCAAAAAGCTAGGCTGTCCCCAAAAGACTCAAAGTCAAATCCTGGCTGGATGCAGTGGCTCACGCCTGTAATTCCAACCCTTTGGGAGGCCAAGGCAGGAGGACTGCTCAAGCTCAGGAGTTTAAGACCAGCCTGGGAAACACAGCGAAACCCCCATCTCTATTTACAAAAAAAAAAAAAAAAAAAAGGCCAGGCACGGTGGCTCACACCTGTACTCCCAGCACTTTGGGAGGCTGAGGTGGGCGGATCACAAGGTCAGGAGTTCAATACCAGCCTGGCTAACATGGTGAAACCTGGTCTCTACTAAAAAAATACAAAAATTAGCTGGGCATGGTGGCATGCACCTGTAATGCCAGCTACTCGGGAGGCTGAGGCAGGAGAATCACTTGAACCTGGGAGGCGGAGGTTGCAGTGAGCTGAGATCACGCCACTGCAGTCCAGCCTGGGCGACAGAGTGAGACTCTGTCTCCAAAAAAAAAAAAAAAAAAAAAAATTAGCTGGGCATGGTGCTGCTGCCTGCAGTTCCAGCTGCTCCGTGGTGGGAGGATGGCTTGAGCCCAGGAGGTCAAGGCTGCAGTGAGCCGTGATCTCACCACTACACTCCAGTCTGGGTGACAGAGCAAGACCTTGTCTCAAAGAACAACAAAGTCAAATCCTATTTTGCCACTCAAACTATTGAATGATTTAACTAGTAATCTTTTATTACCCTGAGAGTCAATTTAACAAATATTCACTATGTACAGCTAATAGAGACACAGCATACATGACAAATAAAACATAATCCTTACTGTCTTGCCTTTACATCTAAAGAGACTGTAACTAACACTAAAGCAGACCAAAAATGATTATAGTAAGTACCATGGGGGCTTGGGAAAAGATAAGATCCCTATTGTAAATAGCAAAGAATTTTTTTTTTTTTTTTTTTTTTTTTTTTTGAGACAGGGTCTGTCACTTAGGCTGGAGTGTAGTGGTGCGATCACAGCTCACTGCAGCCTCGACCTTCCAGGGCTCAAGAGATCCTCTTGCCCGAGCCTCTCAAAGTGCTGGGACTACAGGCGCCGAGCGCGAAGGTGCCCGTCTAATTTGTTTTCTGTAGAGAATAAGTCTCGCTAGATCGACCAGGCTGGTTTCAAACTCCTAGTCCTCACGCAATCCTCCCGCTTCGGCCTCCAAATGTGTTAGGATTACAGGCGAGCCACCGCGCCTGGCTGCAAAGAAATACTAAGTTAGACAGTATCTGAGGTAGGCCTTGAAGGATGGGCATTATTTTGCAGAAGGGGAAAGAGGAGGGCAATTACAACAGAGGGGACAGGAATAACAACTGTAGAGGCGGTGGAGAAAGCAGGCTGGAATGTCAGGGGCTGGAGGGAGATGAGTCTGGGAAGACGGGCTGAGAACACCTTGAAGCTTTCTGAATGCCAAGTATCTACTTTTCCAGATAGAATAGCAGGTCCGCATTACAATCTTTCGAATTGTATGTTGACGTGACTCGTTAGAGTTGTGGTCTTTATTTTGGAATAACGTCATGTTTCAGAAAAGTTGCAAGAAGAGTACAAAGAATTCCTTTGTACTCTTCACAGCGATTAGCAAATTGTAAACACCCCACTGCGTTCACCCCCAACCGCATTTCTTGCCAAACCTCCCTCCCTCCTTTTCAACAAGTCGGTATTCTACGTGTTTCTCCCTCGGCTTGGGTGGACACCCCGCTCCTAGCCTGGCTGATTCTTCACACTGCAGGCTTCAACCACTCCCAGAAGACGTCCTTCACTCCCAAAATGAGGCTTCTCTGAAACGGCGAGGACCACCAACCGACGGGAACAAACTCGCTCCCTTACCGAGCACCTTCTTTCACCGCCGCCCGGCGGCCGACTGCCGGGAGGGGCGGGGGCGTGGCCAGAGAGCGGAAGTGCCCGGAACCCGGAAGTGCGAGCTCGCGCGCCCCTGCCGTCTGGGAGTCTTTGGAGTAAGAATGGCCTTGGAAGGGATGAGCAAACGGAAGAGAAAGAGAAGTGTCGAGGAGGGGTGAGTGGCGCGCGGCACGAGTACCTGGGGAGGGATGTTGTACGTTCCCTCGTGCTGGCGAAGCGGTGGTGCGTGGCGTGGCTGAGTTTCTGGCGTCCGTTTCTAGAAAGAACCCTGACGACGGCGTTCGCGGGAGTCCGCCGGGAGACTACAGGGTTGGACAGGTCGCCAGTAGCTTATTCCGCGGCGAGCACCATTCTAGAGGTGGCACCGGTCGGCTGGCGTCCCTCTTCAGTTCTCTGGAGCCCCAGATTCAACCCGTGTACGTGCCTGTGCCTAAAGTAAGTCACTGGGCTTTCTTCCCGAATAGCTCGTTAGAACCACTTACGTACAAAACAGTCTTCTTACCTACCGCGTGAAGTGTGATTTCTAAAGGGGGCAGACAGGATTCATTTTAAGTAACCTTTCATGACTCTTACATACCAGTGAGAGAGAAGAGATGCTCATTTAGAAAGACTAAATTATGGCTTAGGGTCAGAATTCTAAAAGTATGGGGTCTCAAATATAACTTCAAACTTTTAAAAAGGAAACCATCAAAAAAACGAAATGGAATGAGAAAGAAGAAAGTACATCCCAGATTGAAAGACCGCTTTCGCAAGAACCTGCAAAAAAAGTGAAAGCGAAGAAGAAACACACTAACGCAGAAAAAAAGTTGGCAAACAGGTTGGTAAAATTCTCTTATTTGATGTTAAAGAAATTAGATGGTAAATTAACATTCCTGTACTTGCAATATTCCTCTTAGTTTTATTTCATATTTCTACTTTCTTTCAAAAATTTTATTATGGAAAATCCAGTACATATAGAAAAGTTGAAAAGGCTAAGAAACCCCATGTACTCAGCATCAGCAATTACTAATATTTGGCCAACCTTTTTGTATTTTTACCCCACTCATATACCCCCTCATTATTTGTTTTTGTTTGTTTTGAGATGGAGTCTTGATGCCATGCCCAGGCTGCAGTAGAGTGCAGTGATCTCAGCTCACTGCAACCTCTGCTTCCCAGGTTCAAGCGATTCTCCTTGAGTAGGTGGGACTACAGGCTTGCGTCACCATGCCCAGCTGATTTTTGTATTTTTAGTGGAGACAGGGTTTCACCATGTTGGCCAGGCAGGTCTGGAACTCCTGACCTCAAGCGATCTGCCCACCTCGGCCTCCGAAAGTGTTGGGATTACAGGTGTGAGCCACCTCGCCCAGCCACCCCCTCATTATTTGGAAGCAAAATGAAAATTTATGTTTCATCTATAAATATTTCAGCATGTATATAAAATAATTTGGTTTGCGTTTTTTTTTTTTTTTTTTTGAGACGGAGTTTTGCTCTTTTTGTCCAGACTGGAGTGCAGTGGCCTGATCTCAGCTCACTGCAACCACCACCTCCCGGGTTCAAGTGATTTTTCCTGCCTCAGGCCTCCCAAGGAGTTGGGATTACAGGCGCCACCATGCCCGGTTAATTTTTTTGTATTTTTAGTAGAGACAGAGTTTCATCATGTTGGCCAGGTTGGTCTCGAACTCCTGACCTCAGGTGATCCACCCACCTCAGCCTCCCAAAGTGCAGGGATTATAGGCATGAGCCACTGCACCTGGCCTAGTTTGCTTTTTAAATAAAAACTTTTTTTTTTTTTTTTTTTTTTTGAGATGGAGTCTCACTCTGTCGCCCAGGCTGGAGTGCTGTGGCGCAATCTCGACTCACTGCAACCTCTGCCTCCCGGGTTCAAGTGATTCTTCTGCCTCAGCCTACTGAGCAGCTGGGACTATGGGCGCGTGCCATCACACCCAGCTAATTTTTGTATTCTTAGTAGAGACGGGGTGTCACCATATTGACCAGTCTGGTCTTGAGCTCTTGACCTCATGATCCACCTGCCTCAGCCTCCCAAGGTGCTGGGATTACATACGTGAGCCATCGCACCTGGCCGAGTTTGGTGTTCTTAAATTTATTCATTTCCCTCATTAACTTTTTTTTTTTTTTGAGTCAAGGTCTGGCTCTGTCACCCAGGTTGGAGTGCAGTGGTGCGATTGTGGCTAACTGCAATCTTTGCTTCCCAGACTCAATCCAGCCGCCCACCTCAGCCTCCTGAGTCGCTTAGACTATAGGCATGCACCACCATGCCCAGCTAATTTTTGTATGTTTTGTAGAGATGGGATTTTGCCATGTTGCCCAGGCTGGTCGCAAACTCCTGGACTCAAGTGATCCAGTCAGCATTTTTTTTTTTTTTTAATAAAAAAATAGAAACAGGGTCTTGCTATGTTGCCCAGGCTAGTCCTGAACTCTTGGGCTCAAACCATCCTCCTACCTCCATCTCCCAAAGTGCTAGGATTACAGGCATGACCCACCATGCCTGGCCAGCATAACGTTGTTTAACAGTGTATTTGAATCAAGGTGCAAATAGTGATCCCATCACATGTACCTAGCTAACAGTCTTCATTCCTCTCTTCTTTGCCACTCTCCTCAAGCCCCTTATTTCCTTTTCCCTTTTCTCCTTTCAACTGAAGACCTTTGTACCAGTTCTGGAGCTGTTAGTCACTAACAGTTGGGAACTGCTACTTTTTGTCCTATTTAAACTTAATGCATCTGTACACAGCCTTGTTTCTTCCCCTCTTTCTTAGAGAAAAGTGTCTTCCCTCTTGTCCAAGATTAACTCAGCCACCTGGGTGCTGTGTGTACCACATATGTTCTTCTGCCTTTTTAGGGATTGTGCCGTCAGATCCATCCACGTTCCCCTCTTTCCCTTATCCCTCGTTTTTTTTGTTTGTTTGTTTTGAGATGGAGTTTCGTTGTTGTCGCCCAGGCTGGAGAGCAACAGTGCAATTTTGGCTCACTGCAACCTCTGCCTCCGGGTTCAAGCGATTCTCCTACCTCAGCCTCCTGAGTAGCTGGGATTACAGGCGCCCACCAGCACACCCAGGTAATTTTTGTATTTTTTTGGTAGAGATGGGGTTTCACCATGTTGGCCAGGCTGGCCTCGAACTCCTGACCTCAGGTGATCCACCCGCCTTGGCCTCCCAAAGTGCTGGGATTACAGGCGTGAGCCACCGTGCCCGGCCCTTATCCCTCTTTCTGTTATATAGACGTGCTCAAGATTCTAATCTTTAAAAAGGACATTCCCCCTATCTGCCAAAAAAAAACCCATGTAAATGCGTGTCTCTGTTTGCTACCATTCCCACAGTCCTTCCCTTCAGTCTAGCTTTTAGGAAAAGTAGTCTGTTCTTGTACTTTCTCCCTTTTCTTGATCTGTTCACCTTTCCACGCACTTGCATTCTGGTGGTGGTGGGTTTTATTCTCCGTCCTGACTGTGCCACTGAAGCAGTGCTCACTGAGGCCACCCTGACCTCTCTGACATATGTAATGGGCAGTGCAGCTTTTGTCTTATGAGTCCTCTGTTACCTTTCACGTGGCTGCTTTTCTTGTTGAAGCTACTGGATTCTCTGAGAGAAATCTCTTCTGATTTTCCTCTTGCCAATTCTTTCTTGGTGTTACTGTGGTATCTTTTCCTCTGACTGCTCTTTAAATGTGCATTTCCCTCAGGGGTCTCATTCTTGGTCATGTTCTTGTGACCCTTTGTCACCCTTTTTTGGGGGCAGTATCTCTTGTGCCCACCGTGATCTCCTGATCTCCAGACGTGTATGTTTGTTTGCCTCCTGGCATTTGCACCTGTTTATTCCATATGTACCACCAGGTAAGAATGCTCCACTGGGAGCTCATCATTCTCATCAGACCTGTTCCTTGGCATGAGCGCTACCACTAGCCTTCTAGTTGCCTAAGTTAGTGGCCCGAGAGTCATTCTGTCTTCTTTCCTCTCCTTGCTTAGCTAATCAGTTGCCAAGTCCTGATGATGCTGTTTTTTGATTATCTCTTTAATCTGCTTTTTCGTGTTCACCTCCTTCCCTGCTGTGGTCAGTCTGGTCAGTCTTCTCAGATACACACTGTTGTAACCATCTCCTTACTGGTCTCCCTTCTCCAACCTTATCCCGTTTCTAATTATCTTCTACTCTTCTGCCCAAATGATCTTTTTTAGATGCTCTCAAAGTCTTCAGTGTCTCCTCGTCTTCAGTAGGATAAAATCTAAGCACTTTCGTGTAACATTGAAGGTCTCTTCTGAGCTGGTTCCCATCTTACTGTACTGTCTCGTTTCCTTTCACTCCTGCTAGGTACTTTATATACTGTAGTGAGCAAAACACTAGACATGGACCCTGTCCTCGGGAGGAGTAATAACAGTCAGCTTTTATTGGACTATGTGCCAGACACTGATTTCCTCCTCTGAGAAGCCTTTCTCGTTTATGTTTGCATACCATGTATTATAGCTGTTACCATTTTATTGTGAACTTGGTCTGTCTCTTCACTACACTATTGGAGGCCTTTGATTGTTTCTTTATCTTTGTATCCTCAGAGTCTAGAACTGAGTAGGAACGCGGTAAGTATTTGCTGATGAGTGAGTCATTTTTATGATTCTTACTAGCTCTTCTCTTCCCTCACTCCTTAATATCCTTTAGTTCTCCTTTCAGATTGATGCTCAGACCTTGCTTATCCATATCCAGCAATACTTTATATTGTATTTACCATTTCACAATTTACTTTTGGTAAGAGTCCTTTAAATATTACAGAAGTATTAGAAGTAGGGAATCTGGTTTTTCCTATCGGCCATATTGCTTTTACAGAGTAAGTACTCTGCTGCCATATTAACCTTTTTAGACTCTCAGGGAGTGTGATAGTGCCCCTAAAGGTCTAGAGTAGAAAATGAAATTAGGCACTGATAGAGTGTAAACTAAATCTCCAGGAGCTTTAAGTGAATCAGCTTTTGTTTAGATGAACTTGCTGCTGCTGTTGCCTGGCAGATTTAACGTGTTCAAAAATTGAGCTTCACTTATTCTTGCCAGGTGCAGTGGTTCATGCCTGTAACCCTAGCACTTTGGGAGGCTGAGGTGGGCGAATGGCTTGAGCTCAGGAGTTCAAGACCAGCCTGGGCAACATAGCAAAACCCTGTCTCTACAAAAAAATATAAAAGGAGACCGGGCGCAGTGGCTCATGCCTGTAATCACAACACTTTGGGAGGCCGAGGTGGGCGGATCAAGAGGTCAGGAGTTCGAGACCAGCCTGGCCAACACAGTGAAAACCCCGTCTCTGCTAAAAAAAAAAAAAAAAAAAATTAGCTGAGCATGGTGGCAGGCGCCTGCAATCCCAGCTACTTGGGAAGCTGAGGCAAGAGAATCGTTGTGAGCCAGGGAGGCGGAGGTTGCAGTGAGCCGAGATTGCACCACTATACTCCAGTCTGGGAGACAGAGCTAGACTCTGTCTCAAAAAAAAAAAATAAATAAATAAATAAAAAAACAAATGTATGTATGTATGTATGTGTGTATGTATGTATAAAAGGCTGGACACGGTGGCTCACGCCTTTAGTCCCAGCACTTTGGGAGGCCGAGGTGGGCAGATAACTTGAGGTCAGGAGTTCAAGACCAGCCTGGCCAACATGGCAAAACCCCGTCTCTTACTAAAAATACAAAAATTAGCCTGGCGTGATGGCGGCCACCTGTAATCCCAGATACTTGGGAGGCCGAGGCAGGAGAATCACTTGAACCCGAGAGGCAGAAGTTTCAGTGAGCCGAAATTGCACTATTACACTCCAGCCTGGGTGACAGAGCAAAACTCCATCTCAAAAAAAAAAAAAAAAAAAAAAAGCCAGGTGTGGCGGCATGCGCCTGTGGTCCCAGTTACTTGGGAGGCTGAGGTGGGAGGATTGCCTGAGCCTGGGAGGTTGAGGCTGCAGTGAGCTGTGATTACGCTGCTACATTCCAGCCTGGGTGACAGAGCAAGACCCTGTCTCAAAAAAAAAAAAAAAAAAAAAAGAGCTTAACTTTTTCTAACTCTTGAGTTAAATCATTTTTTTTCTAAAGATACTAGTCAGTTTCTAGATAGTGCTGCTCTAAAAATTTTGATATATTTGTGAGTGGTAAATCTAGGAAAATTCAGAAGACATTGGGAAATATTTCTAGTCGGGAGGGTAGGGCTGTGCTTTGTCAAATACTAGACCTAACTGGCATGACTCTTACTGCTTATTTTGTTTTATTTTTTGCCTTAAAAAGGGAAAGCGCTCTAGCGAGTGCTGACTTAGAAGAAGAAATTCACCAGATACAAGGGCAGAAAAGGAAAAATTCTCAACCTGGTGTTAAAGTAGCAGATAGAAAAATACTTGGTGATATAGATGACACAGTTGTCAGTCAAAGAAAGAAAATTCAAATCAACCAAGAAGAAGAGAGATTAAAGAATGAGAGAACTGTGTTTGTTGGGAATTTGCCTGTTACATGTAATAAGAAGGTGAGTTTGTATATAGTAAAAGTTCAGAGAAGTTAATAACTTTGTTCTTCCTGTGTTGAATAAGCATTCAATAATAAGTCATGGATATAACTTCATTGTAAATTATTACATAAATCATCCTAATATAAATGGATTCCAATATCCACCCCCTCCTTTTCATTCCTGTAGTCCCTGCCGATTCAGGCTTTTGCAGATTATATTTGAATATTGCAGTGACGACCTGCCTGGTTTCTTTCTTTCAGCCTTATCTCCTGTTATATGCCACTAGAAAGTAAGCTCCATATGTTTAAAGATGTTTTTCTTTTTTCTTCTTTTTTAAGACAGGTTCTCACTGTCACCTAGACTGGAGTGTAGTGGCACGATCATTGCTCACTGCAGCCTCAAACTCCTGGACTCAAGTGATCTTACTGCCTCAGCCTCCTGAGTAGCTGGGACTACAGGCGCACACCACCACGCCTGGCTAATTTTTGTGTTTTTTTGTAGAGACAGGGTCTCACTATGTTGCCCAGGCTGGTCTCAAACTCCTGGGCTCAAGTGATCTGCCCTTTTAGCCTCCCAAGGTGCTGGGACTTCAGGCATGAGCCACTGGGCCTGATCCTCTTTTTTCATCATTCTGTCTCTCTTTTTTTTTTTTTTTTTTTGAGACAGAGTCTCGCTCTGTTGCCCAGTCTGGAGTGCAGTAGCGCCATCGCCACTCACTGCAAGCTCCGCCTCCCGGGTTCATGCCCTTCTCCTGCCTCAGCCTCCCGAGTAGCTGGGACTACAAGCGCCCGCCACCACGCCCAGCTAATTTTTTGTATTTTTAGTAGAGACGGGGTTTCACTGTGCTAGCCAGGATGGTCTCGATTTCCTGACCTTGTGATCCGTCCGCCTTGGCCTCCCAAAGTGCTGGGATTACAGGCGTGAGCCACCACACCCGGCCTCGTTCTGTCTCTTGACACCTGAAGTGGTGCCTTGTGCATAGTAAATATGTGTTGTTTAAAGAATGAAGATGTCCTGAGTGTCTTCCGTTGTGTGACGATCACTGAAGCAAAACCTGCCCTTTGCTTCTGCATGTTCATGTGATAATAACTGTTGCAATCCTTAGCTCGGCATCCTGCTCATATTTTGAAGGACAATTTAAACTCTACTTGATTAAAAACAGTAGAAAAACCTTTTTGAGGCCAGGCGTGGTGGCCCACACCTGTAATCCCAGCACTCTGGAAGGCCAAGGTGGGTGGATCCCCTGAGGTCGGGAGTTCGAGACCAGCTTGGCCAACATGGTGAAACACCTTCTCTACTGAAAGTCCCAAAAATTAGCTGGGTGTGGTGACACATGCCTGTAATCCCAGCTACTTTGGAGGCTAAGGCAGGAGAATTGCTTGAACCCAGGAGGGGGAGGTTGCAGAAGCCAAGATCGTGCCACCGCACTCCAGCCTGGGTGACAGTGAGTGAGACTCTGTCTCAAAAAAAAAAAAAAAAAAGTTTATTCCTGGTTTAAACCAATGTGAAAACATGAGAGAGTCTATGGAAGTTATAAGTCTATCCTTAATTTACATGTGATAAAGGTTATAAAAGATTGAAAGAAAAGCATACATCCGATGGATACTAATAGGAGCTTGAATTGTGTTTTTTTTTTTTTTTGGGGACAGAGTCTCACAAGTTTCAGTAAAATTTTTTTGTTCATCCAACTGAATAGTCACCTACTTTCCTGAAATGTTCTTAAAAACTGGCAGTAGGCCGGGTATGGTGGCGCATGCCTGTAATCCCAGCACTTCAAGAGGCTGAGGCGGTTGCATCACCTGAGGTCAGGAGGTCAAGACCAAACTGGCCAACATGGCGAAACCCCGTCTCTACTAAAAATACAAAAATTAGCTGAGCATGGTGGCGGGCGCCTGTAATCCCAGCTACTTGGGAGGCTGAGGTATGAGAATCGCTTGAAGCCGCGGGGGGTGGAGGTTGCAGTGAGCCGAGATCACACCACTGCACTCCAGACTGGGCGAAAGTGCAAGACTCTGTCTCAAAAAAAAAAAAAATACCTGGCAGTAAAGGATTATCAGACAATTTTTCTTAATTTTTGTAGCATGTATTTGATGTTCTGAAGGTGAGCTAATGTGTATGTATCATTTTAATTTTAGAAGCTGAAGTCGTTTTTTAAAGAGTATGGACAAATAGAATCTGTACGATTTCGTTCTCTGGTATGTTTCATTCCCCTGTAAAATTACATAATATTAAAATTTATTGCATTTAAATCAGATTAACTTCTTGCTGTTAGTGAGATGGTGGAGCACTTTAACCTTTTGAATCAATAGATTCAAATTTAACCCAAGAAAAGAGTTGCTCTTACTGTCTACTGCTGACTCTTGAACTTTTTAAATAATGTAGTGAGTTTACTTAATAAAATGATACTCTTGCTATGAAAGCCTGCAATGTACTTTGGAGGGTGGATGGGTGACTTATTTACTGTGTCAACAGAATAGGCTGAAAAGTTAATACTGATTATTATTGCTGGAATCCTAGGCATTCTCTTCCTATGTCCCATCATACGCATTAGTATGGGAGGTGGGTATGATTGCTGCAAACAGTCTTTGTTCTCTGAGCACAGACAGATAAAGTATTTATGTCAATTTAATATTAAAACTTTATAGAAGTGAGTTGGATTTTACCAGCTCAGCCCTCTGGACCAGTTATAGCCACATTCTTTGGAGCAGGAAATAAGTATCATTTATATTTGGTTTTCCCATACATGATTTTTTTTTTTTAACTGCATAGGCATAGTTAGTTGACGTACCGTAGTGTACATTTTTGGACACTATTACATAATTAATGTATATTAGAATATAGGAAATGTTTATTCTATTTTTTTTTTTTGAGACAGAGTCTCGCTCTGTCTCACCCAGGCTGGAGTGCAGTGGTGCGATCTCGGCTCACTGCACCCTTCACCTCCTGGGTTCAAGCAATTCTCATGCCTCAGCCTCCCAAGTAGCTGGGATTACAGGTGTGCGCTACCACGCCCGGCTAATTTTTGTATTTTTAGTCCAGACAGGGTTTCACCATGTTATCCAGACTGGTCTCAAACTCCTGACCTCAGGTGATTCGCCTGCCTCAGCCTCCCAAAGTGCTGGGATTACAGGTGTGAGTCACTGCGCTTAGCCTTTTTCTTGTTTCTAATTGCTCTTTCTCATGTGATTCTCTGGAATAGAGTTTCTCAACTTTCATACAGTTGACATTTTGGGCTGGATACTTCTTTGTTGTTGAAGGCTGCCCTTTGTATTATAGGATGTTTAGTAACATCCATGGTCTTTACCCACTAGATGCTGGTAGCGCCCCCTGCACATCAGTTTAACAATGGAAAATATCTTCAGGAATTGCCAAATGTTAGAGGAGGCACAACTGCCCACTTCTACAGAAGTAGACGTTACCCGAAGCTTTGACAGTGCCCATAATTTCTGTCAGGGTATTTATTTCCCACTCTCATCACATATCTTTTGTCTGTCCTTCTGAGTTCCATTTCCCCGTATTAGACCTTTGGCTGACGCATTAGTGTGGGTGTCTTGCCAGACCCCGATTTCAGTATATCTGCTTACTTCATCCATTCTCACCCCAACCCTACACTGCCTACTGATTTTTCTGTGGTATTTAGTGGCGCCCAGGCTGCAGGTTTTGTGGTTGCCTTTGACTCTTCATTGGCTCACCCATGCTAGCGTTTGCCATTCCTGCCCGTTTTTCAACTGTGATTTCTTCCTAATATGAGTCATTCCTTTCTTTTTTCCTTGTCCTACCTAAGTTCTCATTACCTCCTGTCAGAATAGTCGCAGAGGCCTATTGTGGTTCCTACCTTCAGTCTTCCTCTAATTTGTCCAACAAAACACTGTCAACTCAGTCTTCCTGAAGCTCTTCTTCCCGGAACCCTTACCTCTTTCCCTGCCTTGCATTAATGAAACGCCCTTCCCCCCCATCCCCCCAGCCGCCACACACACACCCCTCACTGGGCCTGCTATTGCCTTCTCCCCTTTGGGGAGCCTGCCTTGATTCTCCCCAGTCTCTAGGCTACCAGTGTGTCCCTGCTATGCATTTGACAGCACCCATCCCTCATTACAGTACTTAGTACACTCTACTGAAATTGCTGTTTGCCTCCTCCACCAGACTGTAAGCTGTGGTTACAAATACTCTGTCTTACTTCTTCTTGGGTTACCAGCACCTGTAGATTGTGTTAATTATTCTCACTGTCAGTGAAATACATCCTTAATTCTTAGCTTGGCAGTTCTCCAGTGTGGCCCCGCCCGTCCTGTGTTCCTCTACACATGGGTTTTCTCACCTTTGTCCCTTTGCTAGTCCATTTGTTTTGCCTGGAATCCTTCCTTAAGGTACCATTTTTGCCTATGAAAGTATTTTTCAGTATGTGGCTAAAATGTCCCTTCTTCAAAGCTTTTCTGATACTTTATATCATTAAATGATATTTTTTCCTCTGCATTATTCCTGTACTTTATTGCCTTATGTTGTACTTATGTATTAATATCTTTAATGACAGGATGTAGGCCGGGTGCAGTGGCTGATGCCTGTAACCCAGCACTTTAGGAGGCCAAGGCGGATCACTTGAGTTCGGAAGTTCGAGACCAGCCTGGCCAACATGGCAAAACCCCGTTTCTACTAAAAATACAAAAACTAGCTGGGCATGGTGGCGGGGGCCTGTAATCCCAGCTACTTGGGAGGCTGAGGAGGGAGAATCGCTTGAACCTGAGAGGCAGAAGTTGCAGTGAGCCAAGATTGTGCCACTGCACTCCAGCCTGGGCGACAAAGCGAGATTCTGTCTCAAAAACAAACAAACAAAATAATACAAAACCAAACAAATAACGGGATGTAGACCCTGTACAGAAGGCACCCAATAAATGTGTTTTGATGATGTCATTCACATGTTGATTATTCATTTAGACATTTCTATGTCTTGTACTGTTTTTTTGAGGTTTGAGAGTTTGACTGTGTTAGCAATTTTAGCAAGATAAACTGCAAACAGAAGAAATAGTTAAAATTTCATAGTTTTACTATGTAAACTGTCAGGTTACTGAGAAAGAAAATAGGCTTTCCAGAAAAGATTTATAATAACTGCCCTACAGGGCATTTATGTTCTAGATTGTGAACTAGCAGGGTTGGTGTCTTTTCACCTTGATCTTCTCAGTACCTGGTTGCATTTGGCATGTTGTCGACAGCTGTAGTTGTTGACATGTATTTCTGCCTCTTCCATAAAGTTTTCCCTACCTGCCCCATCCACTCTTAAAGGAGGCTATATATGACTGAAAATAAAGTGAACCTGCATATAAAAGAGATTCCCATACCTGCACAATGGACACCATGCATTTTTTTGCCTGTTAGAATATATAAACTCTTAGAGATACAGGTGATACAATATGTCTTTTTATATTATTCATCAGTTTAGTTAGACATATTTAAAAATTGTATTAGAATACACGATAAAATGTTAATTTATAAACATTTCTTTTTCCTTAACATTTTTCCTTTTTTTTTTTTTTGAGACGGAGTCTTCTTCTGTCACCCAGGCTGGAGTGCAGTGGTGCCATCTGGGCTCACTGCAAGCTCCGCCTCCCAGGTTCACGCCATTCTCCTGCCTCAGCCTCCCGAGTAGCTGGGACTACAGGTGCCCGCCACCACGTCCGGCTAATTTTTTTGTATTTCTAGTAGAGACGCGGTTTCACCGTGTTAGCCAGGATGGTCTCGACCTCCTGACCTCATGATCCGCCCGCCTCAGCCTCCCAAAATGCTGGGATTACAGGCGTGAGCCACTGCGCCCGGCCTTTTCCTTACATTTTTCATGTGTCTTTCATCGTCTGTGTCTCTTCTTGGCGTCCTCCCTGTAGGAGTCATCTGATGCAATTTGAGAGCCCAGTATCTTAACTTCTGTCTGGGTTTTTGAGTCCCTGCCTGTTAAATCTGAGCATGATGGTTTCATTGGAAAAACTTATCCTAAGCCATGAGCTTCATTTCATATAGCATTAGGATGATTGGCCAGGCACGGTGGCTCATGTTTGTAATCCCAGCACTTTGGGAGGCCGAGGTGGGTGGATCACGAGGTCAGGAGATCGAGACCATCCTGGCTAGCACAGTGAAACCCCGTCTCTACTAAAAATACAAAAAATTAGCCGGGCGTGGTGGCGGGTGCCTGTAGTCCCAGCTACTCAGGAGGCTGAGGCAGGAGAATGTTGTGAACCTGGCAGGTGGAGCTTGCAATGAGCCGACATCATGCCGCTGCACTCCAGCCTGGGTGACAGTGTGAGACTCCGTCTCAAAAAAAAAAAAAATTAGGACAATTGTTTCTGATTTGTTTATTTCCCTAGAATGTTTTTGATCACAGTGTACTGGAGTTAGATACTTAGACTTCACTTAAAATATTAATTTGAGGTAATATTTCAAATACTGTCTTTAATACTTTTTTTTCTCTTGAAAGATTCCAGCAGAGGGAACTCTATCCAAAAAGTTGGCAGCAATAAAGTAAGTCTATAATTAGAGGAAGGGAGTCACCTTAAACTTTCTTCCTTTTTGGCTAAAAAGTTAGACCATTTCTTAACATTGCATAGATTTTATTAATATATTTGGATAATAGAGCATGATTGACTGTTTGCTTCTGTATTTGAGAGCCTTTACATTTGTCACGTTTTTCTTTAAGCCATAATATAAATTATAGAGTCGTAGAAAATATTACTGGAAAATGAGCCATGAAAAATTTTAAGAATGTTTTTAGTGTTTGGAAGAGAGTGTAAAGTTTCATGCCTAAATTTTCTCATACAGATTACAAATGCCATATTTCTTGTGTTTTTCCAGAGAGAATTCATGTTTGCTTGTGCTGGTCACCTGGGTATACTGCCAACCTGTGACCACTTGGCGTTCTCTGTTGGAGGGTTTTGGACCACACTGGTGGTGGCTTGTTTCCAGTGCTCAGGGGACTTTTTTGTTTCCCACTCAGTGTCAAGAATGAAACCTACACGTCTCCTTGTTCGCCCTTCCATATGGAAGGCTTATTTTTCATTTACCTTCAGCTTTATGCCGGTTTCCTATTAGTCTCATATCTTGGGTGTTTTTCTCTCTTAATGGTACATGAAATGATGAAGTTTATAAGGAGATACTTCTTTATATTAGATAAAATATAATAATGTACTTTAGAAACATTTCTGGGAATCCTGTTCTATCAAACTTTTGTATGACAACAGTCCCTTTGGACATCTTGGTGACTTCATTTCAATATTCAGTCTTCATTTGGAGTTATTTGGCCGACCAGGTCTTCGCCGGTTTTTCCTCATAACCATCACAGTGCCAGGTGTATAGTTAAGACTTGATAAATATATGGATTCCCACAGTGTTTGCTGAGGTAACCAAAGATGCAGATCCTCCTAGATACCAGGCATTGTTCAGTGCTGTGGAGACTAGAAACCTTAGTAAGATACAACCCTTCTTTTTGAGTCATACTTTTGTTTCTGTATGAGGTTGAAACCCAGGAACCTAAATTTGAACAGGAACAGAGGTTCTGACAGGTGTATGTACAAGTACTACTGAGGAATTTAGTGGGATATGTTAGAAAATTGGAATTTTCTAACATGACACCATACTGTCAGCTTCTCCTCCAGCCCCATCTCATTGTTTTTTTGTTTCTTTGTTTTGTTTTGTGTTTTTAACATACAAGCTCTTGCTCTGTCACCCAGGCTGGAGTGCAGTGGCAAGATCTTGGCTTACTGTAGCCTTAAACTTTTGGGCTCAAGTGATGCTCCCATCTCAGTGTGTCCCCAGTAGCTGGGACTACAGGTGTGCACACCACCATGGCTAATTTATTTTATTTTATTTTTTTGTAGACATAGAGTCTCACTATGTTTTTCAGGCTGGTCTTGAATCCCTGGCTTCAAGCAATCCTTCTGCCTCAGCCTTCTAAAGCAGTGGGATTATGAGCATGAGCCACTGCCTTTTTGTTGTTGTTTTTAATTTAAAATTTAATGATGGCTGGGCATGGTGGCTCACACCTGTAATCCCAGCACTTTGGGAGGCTGAGGTGGGCGGATCACTTGAGGACAGGAGTTTGAGACCAGCCTGGCCAACATGGCAAAACACTATCCCTACTAAAAATAGAAAAATTAGCGGGGTGTGGTGGCGTATGCCTGTAGTCCCAGCTACTTGGGAGGCTGAGGCAAGAGAATCGCTTGAACCCAGGAGATGAAGGTTGCAGTGAGCCCAGATCGCGCCATTGCGCTCCAGCCTTGGTGACGGAGTGAGACTCTGTCTCAAAATAAATAAATAAATAAAATTTAATTATACACCTTTTCTCTAGTCAGCCAATTCCCTACCCTAGGCAAGTGTTTTTAGTTTCTTATGTAAGCTTCTAGAGACATCTTGGCGTTTAAAAACTGATAACGCATAGATGTTCTTCTTCCCACATAAAACATTTTAAGTCACTGGTATTCAACATACACACTACTCCACACCTTCCCTTTTTCTACTTAATACAACTTGGAGATCTGTTTATATTGGTGTGAAAGTGATTATTTTTATAGCATTTTAAAAAAATGCCCTTTTTCTTAGAGTATTCTGTAGTTGTGCCTTAATTTATTTTATCAAATCTCCCACTGATGGACAGAAAGTTTTTTCCCAGTCTCATGGCCATTACGAATAATGCTAAAGGCCGGGTGCAGTGGCTCATGCCTGTAATCTCAGCACCATTAGAGGCCAAGGCGGGCAGATCACTTGAGCCCAGGACCTCCCTGGGCAAAATGGCAAAACCCCATCTCTACAAAAAATTAGCTAGGCATGATGCCATGCACTGTAGTCCCAGCTGCTTGGGAATCAGATGAAGGAACACCTGAGCTCAGGAAGTGGAGCTGTGATTGCACCCCTGGCACTCCAGCCCGAGTGATAGAGTGAGACCCTGTCTTCAAAACAAACAAACAAACAAACAAAACCTGCTGTAATATTTTAGCTGGTCATGGAGGCACGTGTCTGTAGTCCCAGCTACTTGGGAAGCTGACGTGGGATGATCACTTGAGCCCAGGAGCTTGAGGCTGCAGTGAACTGTGATCACAACACTGCACTGTAGCCTGAGTGACAAGCAAGACCCGCTCTCTCAAAACAAAACAAATAATGTTGGAGTAAATGAGTGACTTTGTACTTAGGTAATTTTGTACATAAGCTAAACTTATCTGTAGGATAAACTTCTAGCAGTGGCATTGCTCAGTCAGAAGGGTATTTGCATTCATATTTGACTGCTGTCTCGTAGAGATTGCAGCCTATTCATGTTCCCACATCTTTACCAACAGTAAAGTTTTTTACTTTATAAAACCAGTATGTTGGCCAGGGAAGATGGCTCATGCCTGTAATCCCAGCACTTTGGGATGCTGAGGTGGGTGGATTGCATGAGCCTAGGAGTTCGAGACCAGCCTGGGCAACATGGTGAGACCCCATCTCTACAAAGAAATACAAAAATTAGCTGGGCAAGGTGGTGCACGCCTGTAGTCCAGCTACTCTGGGGGCTGAGGTGGGAGGATCACTTGAGGCCAGAGAGTGGAGGCTGCAGTGAACCATGATTGCACCACTACGCTCCAGCCTGGATGACAGAGTGAGACCCTATCTTAAAAAAAAAAAAAAAGTGTGTTTTTGAGCTTTGTGATTGTTGTAAACCTGAGTGTGGTATTTCTAATTTGAATTTCTCTTATGAGTGATCATCTTGTCATGTAATTTTAAGAGTCATTTGTGCTTTCTTTTATTTGAATTATTAGTCTTATTGATCTGTGGGATGTTCATGAAATCAGCCTTTTGTGACATGAATTATGGATATTTTTTCTCTATTTGTCATTTGCTATTTATTTAATTTATTTTTTGAGACGGAGTTTTGCTCTTGTTGCCCAGGCTGGAGTGCAATGGTGCGATCTCAGCTCACCATAATCTCCTCCTCCCTGGTTCAAGTGAGTCTCCTGCCTCAGCCTCCTGAGTAGCTGGGATTACAGGCATGTGCCACTACACCTGGCTAATTTTGTATTTTTAGTAGAGACGGGGTTTCCCCATGTTGGTCAGGCTGGTCTCGAACTCACGACCTCAGGTGATCTGCCCCCCTCGGCCTCCCAAAGTGCTGGGATTACAGGCATGAGCCACCGCGCCGGGCCTTATTTTATTTTTAAGAGATAGAGTCTTGCTTTGTTCTTCAGCAGAAGTGCGGTGACTCAATCATAGTCCACTATAGCCTGGAATTCCTAGGCTCAAGTAATCATTCTGCCTCAGCCTCCCGAGTAGCTGGGACTACAGGTGCACACCACCACACCCTAGCTTGTTGGCTTTTTGACTTGGCTTATGGGAAATTTTGCCATGTAAAACTTTTTTCCTTTTTCTTATAGCCAAAATGTGTAAAACCTTTTTTTTTTTTTTAGTTTATTAAGGCTACTTCCCGTAAACTGCACATATTTGACATGTACAATTTTATGATTTTAACATATGTAGGCAATCTTGAAACCACTGCCATAGTCCAGATACTGAACACTTTATCACCTCGAGTTTCTTCCTAACCCTCTGCAATATGTCCCTCCACGTCTGTCCTCAGGCAGCCATTCACTTGCTTTCTGTCTCTATGTGTTAGTTTGCTTTTTCCAGAATTTTATTTAAGTAGAGTCATCATACAGGATGTACTCTTGTCTAACTTGCTCAGCATAATGATTTTGAGGTTTGTCTTTTTGTGGGTGAGGGTTGGAAGAGGGGAACAGTGTCTTGTACTGTCGCCCAGGCTGGAGTCGAGTGGCACGATCATGGTTCATGGCAGCCTTATCACCTGGGCTCAAGCAGTCCTCCTGCCTCAGCCTCCTAAATACCTGGGACTACAGGTGCTCGCCACCACACCCGGCTGATTTTTAAGTTTTTAGGAGAGCCAAGGTGTCACTAATGCCCAGACTGGTCCTGAACTCCTGAGTTCAAGTAGCCCTCCTGCCTTTGCCTCCCAAAGTGTTGCAATTACAGGCTTGAGCCACCGTGCCTGTCTGAGATTTGTTCTTATTATTGCAATGCATTGGTAATTAATTCGTTTTTATTGCTCAGTAGTATTCCATTGTATGACAGTACCATTTGTTTATCCATTCACCTGTTTATTGTGTTGTGTTGTGTTGTATTTATTGTGATGTATTGTATTGTATTGTATTGTACTGTATTGTACTGTATTGTACTGTATTGTATTGTGATGGAGTCTTGGTCTGTCGCTCAGGCTGGAGTGCAGTGGCACCATCTCGGCTAACTGCAACCTCCACCTCCCGGGTTCAAGTGATTTTCATGCCTCGGCCTCCCGAGCAGCTGGGATTACAGACACATACCACCATGCCCAGCTAATTTTTTCATACTTTTAGTAGAGATGGGGCTTTGCCATGTTGGCCAGGCTGGTCTAAAACTCCTGACCTCAGGTGATCCACCTGCCTCAGACTGCCAAAGTGCTGGGATTATAGGCGTGAGCCATCGCACCCGGCCTCATTCACCAGTTTATGAACATTCAGGTTATTTCAGCCTTTGGCTATTATACATAAAAATGCTAAAAAATATTTGGGTACGGATCATTTCTTTTGAGAAACTGCCTGGTCGGATTGCCAGATCTTATGGTATATTTTAACTTTCTAAGAAGCTGCAAAATTGTTTTCCAAAGTCCTTGTACCATTTTACATTCCTGCCAGCTATCGATGAAAATGTCAGTTGCTTCACATCCTCACCAGCACTTGGCATTGTCATTTAATTTTAGCCATTCTAAAGGTTTGTCAACCACAGTGACTGAAGATGTTAAGCATCTTATGTGCTTACTATTTGTATCTATTCTTTGGTGAAATGTTGGTACAAAAATTTTGCCCATTTTTTAGTGACTTTTAAATTATTTTTATACAATTGTAAGGAGTTATTTATATATTCTAGATATAACACCTTTTCCTGCTATGTGTGTTTCAGATATTTTGCTCCAGTTTGTGGCTGGCTTTTTTAGAGGTGTCTCTCTTTCTTTTTTTTTTTTTTTTTTTTTGAGATGGATCCTTGCTCTGTCACCAGGCTGGAGTGCAGTGGTGCGATCCCAGCTCACTGCAACCTCCGCCTCCTGGGTTCAAGTGATTCTCCTGCCTCAGCCTCCCAGGTAGCTGGGATTACAAGCGTGCGCCACCACACTCGGGTCATTTTTGTATTTTTAGTAGAGACTGGGTTTCACCATGTTGGCCAGGCTGGTTTCGAACTCCTGACCTCAGACGATCCACCCACCTTGGCCTCCCAAAGTGCTAGGGTTACAAGCATGAGCCACCGTGCCCACCCAGAGGTGTCTCTTAAAGATTGAAAGTTTTAAGTTTTATTGAAGATCTCATTTAGAGAGTGCTGTTGTTGGCCAGGCACAGTGGCTCACGCCTGTAATCCATTAGTTTGGGAGGCCAAGGTGGGCGGATCACCCAAGGTCAGGATTTCAAGACCAGCCTGGCCAACGTGGTGAAACCCCGTCTCTACTAAAAATACAAAAATTAGCCAGGAGTGATGGCGTGCGCCTGTAATCCCAGCTATTCGGGAGGCTGAGGCAGGAGAATCGCCTGAACCCGGGAGTTAGAGGTTGCAGTGAGCCGAGATGGTGCCATTGCACTCCAGCCTGGACTGCAAGAGCGAAACTCCATCTCAAGTGCTATTGCTTGTCAGTTGGCTTGGTAGTCTGGTGGGAGTGGGCGCAGCAGGGTCTCTGCTGTCTTGTCTTAGTGTTTCTGTGTCTCAGGAGTGCACCTGATCAGGGCTTTTTTCCTGGGGCAGCCAAGCTGTGCCAAATGCCTTGTACCTTTAGTGGGAATTGTGCAGAGGATGTTTCCCACCTCTCTCCCGGTAGCTGGACTCCTCCCTTCCTCCGGCTGTAGGGGTCTTCAGTATGCCCTGGAGTGACAGGGTTTGCTATCCCTCTCCTAGCAGCTTAGCCTTCTCCTCCATCAAGAGAAGAATCCAGGTGGGGCTTTGTGCCTTTCCCACACTTTGGCAATTCCCTCCTCCAGGCCTGCAGCATCCATGGCTGCAATCTCAGCCTTTCCCATGGAGTGGAGGTCAGTGGGGCAGATCCTGAGGATGGGTGCACACTCCTGCGTCAGCAGCCTCCAGGACTTCTGTTTCAGGCCCAGCCCACGCTGAGCTCTAGTGTTTTAGTGAGATCATGGCTGGAATCTTTCCTGCTTGTCTGGTGCCCAGCATTTTGCCCCTGTGCTCGGCCATCATAGAGCCAGTAGAGCCAGTGCTTCCTCTGTCTCTCTTTGGAGGGAGCAGGCCTGTCCTTAGCTTCTAGCTGCTGGCTTTCCCCAAGACTTCAGCTCTCTGATGGCTGCAACAAATGTTATGATGCTGGGGGTTATCTGGTTTCTTCTTAACTGGTAAGAGCAGGAGTGATGCACTTTCTGGCTTTTTACATTCTAGGTGGAAGTGGAACTCCAGCATTTGTTCCTGGGGGTGCACTAGGATGTGTTGGATTTGGGAGTTGTCAGCAGCTGTGTGTTGGGTGAAAGAGCAGGGCTCTAGAGTCAGCTAGACTTGGTTTCAGTCCTAGGCCAGCCACTTGTTGCCGTTTCATCGCAGTCACATACCTCTTTCAGTCTCAGCTTCCTTATTCATAAAATCAGAAAAAAAACACCATGTTGGAGATGTGAGATTAAATGAAATACATAAAATGTCTAGCTGAGTGTCTGGTATATATTAGGCATTCAATAAATCACAGCTGGTTTAATCAATACAAAAGCATTAGTATAGTGTATTATTACAGAATGCCATCAGTCATGTCAGGCACTAGTTTCCAGTTCCCTTCTTGATGATACTCATTTATGTAGTAGCATTTTTGTTACTTCAAAACAGTAGGTTGATGTCTTCAGGGAAAGATCTGTGTTCATTACTAGGTCCTTTTTGCTAACTCCTCACATCCAAATTATATCACCATTTTGCAAACCTAGTGACTTAATGAGTTTAGGCATTTAGTAGCAGCAGCTGCAGTCATTGACAAAAGGGTAAAAACCAGTCATAACATGACTCCCTGGAAAGAACACAACACCCACCAGCAGTCGCGACAAAGGGGTCACGTCTGAGTCTGATCCATCCTTTGGATGCAGCTGCCAGTTTACAAGAAATAGAGAGGACAAAGGTTTGTGTTAAACTACTTGATGAGCTTGCAGTTGCAAAATCCAGGCTGTGGGGAATTCTGCAGGCCAAACAGTGAGATAAAGAGATACAGAGAAAACTCTGTAAATTAAACAAGATTCAAAAGACGTATCAGGTCAAAAGAATAGACAAGACCAAAGCATGATGTCTAATAGACACTTGGTTGATAAAACCACAAAGATGTGCAGGGAAGTAGTTCCTATAAAAATGGGAATGGTGGTTGCCTTTGGAGGGAAGGAGGGGCTGCAACAGGAAAGGGCCACAGAGAGGCTTCTGAGTGGGCTACGAGGCACGTTGAGCTGTTGTTAATTCACTCAGCTATACATAGTTTGTGCACTCTTCTATATGGGTGTTTTACAGTAAAGAGGAAAACTCAGTCTTTCACAGCTGTTTATGTGTGTGTTAGATACGGACTGCAGCTAAGATGTCAGTTTTTAGTTCTCGTATGGCTCTCAGGGATTCATATACATGGTCCATCTGTTTTCTCATGGTTATGACTCCTAAGAAAGTATGGGTTGTGTCTCCACCAATATCTTTGTAAGTTGTGTGCTATTTTTTGAGTTATTACTAAATATTTATTCAAAGAGATAAAATGTCCACCCAGGAATTCTTGTCATGTGTGTTGATTAAGAGTTGAAAACAAGCTGGATTTTTTCTAGTGACTTTGAGGCTAAGAAACTTTACCTTGTCTCTCTTTTCTTTCTTTTTTTTGGTGTAGACGTAAAATTCATCCTGATCAGAAAAATATTAATGCCTACGTTGTGTTTAAGGAGGAGAGTGCTGCCACGCAAGCATTGAAAAGGTAATTTTATCCCTTAGGTTTGAACAGAATAATCGTCCTATAAGTATGTATGAGTATTTTTTTTATTCTTTGGTTTCATTTTAGCATAGATGTTTTAGTAATTGAGTGCTGATTTTTAACAACCATTTTCCCTTTGTATTTATAACATAGAAATGGGGCCCAAATTGCAGATGGATTTCGTATTAGAGTTGATCTCGCATCTGAGACCTCATCTGTAAGTAGTACTTGATTTGTTTAAAGAACGAGAGCTTTGTAGAGAGAAATCTTTCCTTCCAGGCTTTTCCTGGAAGAGGACTGGAATCAGCAATGTGAGGGAAGCACAGAAGGAAACAGCCTATGTCCTCTGTGGTTACAGAGTTGATGGCAAGAGAGGCACAAGGACTGAGGTCAACATTCTCTTCAAAAATGTAGTCCTGGCTGGGCACAGTGGCTCATGCCTGTAATCCTAACATTCTGGGAGGCCAAGGCGGGAGGATCACTTGAGCCCAGGAGTTAAGAGCAGCCTGAGCAATGTAGCAAGACCCTGCCTTTACAAAAAAAAAAAAATTAGTCAAGTGTGTGATGCATGCCGACAGTCCCAGCTACTCAGAAGGCTGAGGTGGGAGGATCACCTGAGCCCAGGAATTTGAGGCTGCAGTGAGCTGTGATCATGCCACTGCATTCCAGCCTGGGCAACAGAGGGCAACCCTGTTTCCTAAAAAGAAACAAAAACATAGTCCTCTTCAAATAATCATAATTAGGTCAGAAGGTACATTAGACATCATCTGGTTTAACACATTATAGACCGAGGTCTAGAAAGTTCAGTTATTCATTAGACAGTTTTTAGTACATACTCTGTCAGAGATACAGTTCTAAGACATAGTCTCAACTTCCTAGGAGCTGACAGTATACATTAGGGTCGGAGTGACAGATCATGTCACTGTTGTATAAGTACTGTCATCAATGCACAGGATGATTTGTCAGCTCAGGATTGGGACACTTGACTTGGGGATATGCCAGGAAGAAGAGACAAGGCAAGCTTCCAGGGGAATGAATTTCATAATAGTCTTGAAAGATGAGGAGATAGAACTTACCTTGTGGAGAAGCGGTGGGGGGGGGGCGGAAAAGAAAGAAGAGAAGGCTTATGTAGACCAAAAGTGGTGTAAAGGCCGAGGGCCATGTCTGGGAGGAAAAACACAGTATAAATGGTGAGGACAGAAACTAATTCACTCAGGAGATGGCAAGAGCTTGATACAATTGTTAGGTGGGTGAGGTATGTAAGAGTTGCTGTTGGACAAATAGGCAGAGGCCAAATCATGAAGACCTTGTCTACCGTGCTTCACACAGAGGAGTCTGGATTTTGTTCGGGAGCTATTCTAAAAATTTAAACTCAGAGTGACATGACCAGATTTGGACTTGACAAAGGTGCCTAGAAATGAATGAAGGACAGTTATAACAGTTCACCCACAGAAACATAGAGTGCATTTCTGTCGATATCAAAGCAACTTAGTGGAGAAATGACAACGACCTGGATGAAAGCCCTGGCTTGACTTGGGGACCCAGTAGAGGGTCAACAAACTATGGTAGAGAGCCAAGTCTGCGTGCTGCTTTTTTTTTGTTAATGAAGTTTTCTTTTGACACACAGCCACATCCATTCATTTGTGTATTATCCATGGGCTGTTCTCAAGGTATAATGGCAGAGTTGAGTAGTTGCAACAGATTCCACATGGCCTGCCAAGCCTATAATATTTGCTCTCTGACCCTTTACAGAAAAAGTTTGCATGCCCCCAATATAGCAGGCCGCTCCTGATCCCTACCGTGTGTCAGTGCCAGCTGTGAACAAAAGGCCCCTCCCTTCCTCTGGTACCCACACACAGTCCAGCAGGGAAGACAGAAGAAACAGAATCAAAGAACATGATGTGTGGTTAAATTAGAAGATGGGTGACCTGTCAGATATGGGGGGAAGGAGGGATAGGGAGGATTTTCGATGACTTCCATTTTCTGGTCTAGTGAGTGATTTTTATTAACTGTCTTTTTGTTTCAGAGAGACAAGAGATCGGTTTTTGTGGGGAATCTCCCTTACAGTAAGTTTGTTTAAACAAAGTACAGTTAATATTACTAAGTAAATAACAAGGAAATAAGAACTGAGTAGTAACTTAATGTTTTGATTTAAGACTAATTTTAAAGCATGCAATGTGTTTGCTGTGGCAGCACATGTACAAAAAAGTGTGCAATATAATGGCTTATTTTCATGGGACCATGCTTAACTAGTTGTATTATGAAACATCTCCATGTTTCTGAGGGGCTCCCAACTCTTTACTTCCATTTTGGTTGAATTTGTTTTCAGAAGTTGAAGAATCTGCCGTTGAAAAGCACTTTCTGGACTGTGGAAGTATCATGGCCGTGAGGATTGTGAGAGACAAAATGACAGGCATCGGCAAAGGGTTTGGCTATGTGCTGTTTGAGGTATGGGAGACTAATGCATTGTCGCTGTCCTTCGAAGTGCCCTGGGAGGCATTGACACTGTTGCATGTCATCATTGAGACATAACTTTCACTTCCATTCTCAAATTCCATCTTCAGAAAACTGGGCTGGGTGTGGTGACTCATGCCTGTAGTCCCAGCACTTTGGGAGGCCGAGACGGGTGAATCTCTTGAGCTCAGGAGTTCGATACCAGCCTGGCCCACATGGTAAAACCTCGTCTCTACTAAAAGTCCAAAAACTATCCAGGTGTGGTGGCGGGCGCCTATAATTCCAGCTACTCAGGAGGCTGAGGCAGGAGAATCGCTTGAACCTGGGAGGTGGAGGTTGCAGTGAGCCGAGATCATGCCCACTGCACTCCAGCCTGGGCCACAGAGCAAGACTCCATCTCAAGGGAAAAAAAAAATACAAAAAATTTAAAAATTAGCCGGATGTGGCGGCTCATACCTGTAATCCCAGCTACTTGGGAGGCCGAGGCAGGAGAATCACTTGAACCTGGGAGGCAGAGGTTTCATTGAGCCGAGATCACACCACTGCACTCCAGCCTGGGCGACAGAGCAAGACTCCGTTTCAAAAAAAAAAAAAAAACCGGCTAGGTATGGTGGCTTATGCCTGTAATCCCAGCATCCCAGCACTTTGGGAGGCCAAGACGGGTGGATCACCTGAAGTTGGGAATTCGAGACCAGCCTGACCAACATGGAGAAACCCCATCTCTACTAAAAATACAAAATTAGCTGGGCATGGTGGCACATGCCTGTAATCCCAGATACTCGGGAGGCTGAGGCAGGAGAATCGCTTGAACCCGGCAGGCAGAGGTTGCAGTGAGCCGAGATTGCTCCATTGCACTCCAGCCTGGGCAACAAGAGGAAAACTCTGTCTCAAAAAAAAAAAACCGAAAACAAGAAAACTGAATTTATAACCTGCCATAATATATTGCTACAACTGCACCTATCCAAAAGATGTCCCAGTTCTTTCTTCATACTAATGAAATGTTTTCGATCCTGGATATTAGAAGGACTAAATCACTGAATCTTCTCCACCTTCTGTATGATAGAGTAAATAATTGACATTAAGGTATAAGAAAGTTTTATTCTTTGTGCCAAATTAGTTATATTTAGTTCACTAATTTTTAACCAGTGATTCATGCCTGACAATATTAAGGAGTAAAAGACTATACAGGCCGGGCATGTTGCCTCGTGACTGTAATCCCAGCACTTTGGAGGGCTGAGGCGAGAGGACTGATTAATGTGAGGACTTCAAGTCCAGCTTGGGCAACATAGGTAGACACCGACTCTCCAAAAAAATATACAAGTAAGGCTGGGTGCGGTGGCTCATGACTGTAATCCTACCACTTTAGGAAGCCAAGGCAGGTGGATCGCTTGAGTCCAGGAGTTCAAGACTAGCCTGGGCAACATGGCAAAATCCCGCCTCTACAAAAAAATACAAAAATCAGCTGGGCGTGGTGGTGCATGCCTGTAGTACCATTTACTTGAGGGGCTGCGGCAGGAGGATCACCTGAACCTTGGGAGGTCAAGGCTGCAGTGAGCCACCCACCCTGGATGGCAGAGTGAGACCCTGTTTTAAAATAAGAAAGAAAAATTAAAAAATAAAGATCTAGCTGGTCATGGTGGCCAGCGCCTGTGGTCCTATCAGGAGGCTGAGGCTGGAGGATTGCTTAAGTACAGGAGGTCAAGGCTGTAGTGAGCCATGATTGCACCACTGCACTCCAGCCGAAGTGACAGGGTGAGACCCTATCTCAAAACAAAAAATAATGTATTGTCATCCCTTGATATCCACGGTGTATTGGTTCCAGGATCCCTCTCACATAGCAAACAGTATATATAGCTGCAGATGCTCAAGTCCCTTATATAAAATGGCACATTTGCATGAATGTATATTGTTATATATAATAAATATTTTTTATTGTCATCTTATTTGTTGTTTTCAAGTATTTTCTATCTGCAGTTGATTGAATCCTCTGATACTGAACTCACGGATTTGGGGAGCTGACTCTACATACTATGTGATGTCATATATTTTTCTTCTCTCAGTAACAACCCATTACTACATTTCCTTTCAGTTTTTCCTTGTGCTGCCATTTTTATAGTTGAACTTCTCTCTGTGAACTTAAATTGTGTTTACATCCTATTTTATGTTGTTTTCTGTTATGTAAGCATGTTCCATTGAGTGATATAACAGAGTTTATACTGTCATTTCTCTCATGTTGGACCTTGGTAGAATTCTCTATTTTTCCCTGTAATAATGAAATTGCAGTGGTTGTGTGTTTTTTGCTTTTGAGACAGAGTCTCACTCTGTTGCTCAGTCTGGAGTGCTTTGGCACGATCTCAGCTCACTGCAGCCTCCGCCTCCCAGGCTCTAGCGATCCTCCCATCTCAGCTTCCTGAGTAGCTAGGACTACAGGTGTGTGCCACCATGCCTGGCTAATTTTTGTATTTTTATGTAGAGACAGGATTTCACCATGTTTCTCAGGCTGGTCTTGAACTTCTGAGCGCAAGTGATCTATCCGCCTTGGCCTCCCAGAGTGCTAGGATTATAGGTGTGAGCCACCCCGCCTGGCCTGGTTATGTTTTTTTCCCAAAAGTTTGGATTGTAGATTACTTAAGATAGATCCCCATTAGGATATTACTAGGTTAAGATGTGTTACCATTTTGAAGACTCTTGATAAGAATTGCCTGGTAGCTTTTTTAGAAAGATTGTCACAGCATTTGTTGCCATTGTTACTGTATTGTGGTTACCTTTCTGCTTCTCTGCTCCCTGTCTTCTATTACTTGATAAGCTTCTAAAGTCCTTTAACAAAACATCTCATGGATATTCAGGGTTGTTAGCATTAATGGCTCTATATTAGAACAGAAGTATAACAGAATTTTGGATCTAAATGGAATCCTAGAGGGTGTCTAGTCCAACATCTCAGGTACCGTAATGGAGAGTTCCCTGCCCTCTGGTCAGCTAATACAGTGGGGCTTTGACAGAAAGATGGCTATGCAAAGGAGGTTTATTGGTTTAAAATATTGCATATGGGGGCCAGGCGCGGTGGCTCATGCCTGTAATCCCAGCACTTTGGGAGGCCGAGGTGGGCAGATTACAAGGTCAAGAGATTAAGACCATTCTGGCTAACGTGGTGAAACCCTGTCTCTACTAAAAATACAAAAATTAGCTGGGTATGTTGGTCTGCGCCTGTAATCCCAACTACTTGAGAGGCTGAGGCAAGAGAATCGCTTGAACTCAGGAGGTAGAGGTCACAGTGAGCTGAGATCGTGCCACTGCACACCAGCCTGGCAACAGAGCGAGACTCCGTCTCAAAAAAAGAAAAAAAAAAAAAAGCCAATATTGCATATGACTAATCTAGTTTAGAACCTCATTTTACAATAAAAAAAAAAAACACGAAGCCTGTAGCATTGTGACTTAGCTGAACATTTCACAAGGCAGCTTGAGTGCTTTCTGGGGAAACACTGGTGAGGAGCATGGTGATAAGGAGACTTAGAGCGCGGCAGCTGATACACCTGGGATTGGATGGGGCTTATCTGTGCAAGCTTGAAAGTCATTCTCATCTGTTAAAGTGACACTTTCACTAGTTTCTTTGCAGATGGGTTTCTGGTAGAAATTAATGTATTGTGTTTTCTTTTGATTTGCAGAATACAGATTCTGTTCATCTTGCTCTGAAATTAAATAATTCTGAACTCATGGGGAGAAAACTCAGAGTCATGCGTTCTGTTAATAAAGAAAAATTAAAACAACAAAATTCAAATCCACGATTGAAGAATGTCAGTAAACCTAAGCAGGGACTTAATTTTACTTCCAAAACTGCAGAAGGACATTCTAAAAGCTTATTTATTGGAGAAAAAGCTGTTCTCCTTAAAACGAAGAAGAAAGGACAGAAGAAAAGTGGACACCCCAAGAAACAGAGAAAACAGAAATAACAACCGGGAACTGCTTTTTCTTTTCCTGCTGAGTACTGCTAATAAAAGTGCTATTATCTGCTGATAGCATTGTCTGCTAATCATGTGTTGAGTTTTATACTTCTTTATGGATGGTGTATGTGAAATGTGGAGACTTCCACATTCTCAGTTTATTCACATTGTGATACTACCTTTGAAGGTTTTTTTGTTTTTGTTTTGTTTTTTGAGACGGAGTTTGGCTCTTGTCTCCCAGGCTGGAGTGCAGTGGCGTGATCTCGGCTCACTGCAACCTCTGCCTTCTGGGTTCAAGCGCTTCTCCTGCCTCAGCCTCCCGAGTAGCTGGGATTACAGGCGCTCGCCACCACGCCTAGCTAATTTTTTGTATTTTTAGTAGATGAGGTTTCACCATATTGGCCAGGCTGGTCTCGAACTCCTGACCTCAGGTGATCCACCCGCCTTGGCCTGTCAAAGTGCTGGGATTACAGGCGTGAGCCACTGCACCCAAGCCTCCTTTCTCTTTTGCCTATTAAACCTCTGCTCTTAACCTTACTCCGTGTGTGCTCAAGTTCTTGATTTCCTTGGCATGAGGCAATGAACCTTTGGTATTACCCCAAACGACGTTGCTTCAGTATCTCACTTTGTTGCCCAGGCTGCTCTCAAAACTGCTGGACTCAAGTGATCCTCCCACTTTGGCCTCCCAAAGTGCTAGGATTACAGGAGTGAATCACTCATCAATTCCAAGGGGCTAGAACTCCCAGGAACTGGGGACAAAGGCCAGCCAAATTCTTTATTACACAACCTGGTGTTACTGGAAAAGGGTCCAGATCCAGACCCTAACAGAGGGTTCTTGGATCTTGCCTAAGAAGGAATTTGGGGCCAGTCCACAGAATAAAGTGAAAACAAGTTTATTAAGAAAATAAAGAAGATCGGTCGTGGTGGATCACCAGATGTGAGGAGTTTGAGACTAGCCTGGCCAACATGGTGAAACCCCATCTCTACTAAAAATACAAAAATTTGCTGGGTGTGGTGGCACGTGCCTGTAATCCCAGCTACTGGGGAGGCTGAGGCAGGAGAATTGCTTGAACCCAGGAGGTGGAGGTTATAGTGAGCCAAGATCATGCCACTGCACTCCAGCCTGGGTGACAGCAAGACTCAGTCTCAAAAAAAAAAAAAAAAAAAGTGAAAGAAGGGGTACTTCGTGGAATGGTGCATACCCTAAAGCAAGAGAAGGAACATGTCCACCTTAGGTACAAGGCTTGTTTATATTGAACAGCAAAAAAATAATGGGGAAGATGTGCTCTACTCCAAGAGCTTGTGACAAAGGATTTTTTTTCTGTGGTAGTTTTGAGACAAGGTCTTACCCTGTCACCCAGTTTGGACTGCAGTGGTACAATCAACTAACTGCAGCCTCAACCTCCTGGGATTAAGGGATCCTCCCGCATCATTCCCCATGTAGTTTGGACCACAGGTGCGTGCCACCACACCTGGCTAAGTTTTTAATTTTTTTGTAGATACAGGGTCTCACCATGTTGCCCAGGCTGGTGTTGAACTCTTGGGCTCAACCTATCCGCCCATCTGGGCCTCCCAGAGTGCTGGGATTGATTACAGGTGTGAGACACTGCCTGGTCTTTGTCAAAGGATTGTTAATCCTGTGTAACTACTGTCTTCTGCAAGAATCAATATTATCTTTAAAGGGAAAATTAAACTAAGAATGCTTTTGTTCTTAAGATATTGGGACATCAGGTCATTTCCTGGGTCTGTTAAGTAAACATTATTAACTTGTTCCCTTCCCTGTAAATATCCTGTGACCAAGAATGCCAAACTTCCTGGGAATGTGCCCCAATAGGTCTCAGCCTCATTTTACCCAGTCCCTATTCAAGGTAAGGTAGCTCTGGTTCCAATGTCTCTGACACTGATACTTGACTTCTTTGATGCCCCTCAACTTACAGTGTCTGTTTAATGCCTGCTTTCTGCCCACGGTTTTCCTTGTCAGAATATCTTAACTTAGATCATATATATATATATATATATATATATATATAATTTTATTTTATTTTTTTGAGACGGAGGCCTGATCTGTCACTCAGGCTGGAGTGCAGTGGCTCGATCTTGGCTCACTGCAACCTCTGCCTCCTGGTTCAAGCGATTCTCATGCCTCAGCCTCCAGAGTAGCTGGGATTACAGGCCCCGGCCACCATGGCCAGCTAATTTTTGTATTTTTAGTAGACAGGGTTTCACCATGTTGGCCAGGCTGGTCTCAAACTCCTGGCCTTAAGTGATCCGCCCGCCTCGGCCTCCCAAAGTGCTGAGATTACAGGAGAGAGCCACCGTGCCTGGCCTGATCATGTGTATGTTTTCATGTGGCTATAAAACAACGTTTTCTATTTTTCCTCCAATTGTGTATATTTTTCAAGAAATTACTCCATTTAATTTTATTCCAGTTATCATAAAATGAGGCTATCCTGTAACATTCTTTTGAAATGGAACCACTACGCACAATGGATTGTGGCAACCTGAAAAGAAAGTACAGTTTAATTCAAACAAGTCACAGGCTGCCTGTGTTAGACAAGAAGACAAGATGAAGCATTCGCGGTCTGGGACCCTGCATCTTTGTCTGCCACAAACAAGGTTGTCAGTTAGTCTTCCGAGTACGTGCAAGCCAGCAACGCGTCCGCCTCATTACAGCATGGTCGGCGGATATGAAAAAAAACCCGCGGTCACGTGCAAATTCCCGAGTCCTGTGCGTACACCCAGCGGCGCACTGGCAATGCCGGCGTGGCCCACTGCGCAGGCGCAGGCGCAGGAGCCGCGCCCCGGACCTCTGCTCAGGCACTGCCGCGGACGACCTCGAGGCCCTTAGTTGACTCGGACCGGAAGTGGCGTGTGCTCTGCCTTTTCGTGTTCCTGGTCCGCGGCCGTCGGGTGTGAGCTCCGCCGACCGCTCTGAGGGTTCGTGGCCCACCGCTCCTTCGCGGTCCCTGCCGCCACCGTCCACGCTCAGCGTTGTAGAGAAGATGGTGGGTCGGAACAGCGCCATCGCCGCCGGTGTATGCGGGGCCCTTTTCATTGGGTACTGCATCTACTTCGACCGCAAAAGACGAAGTGACCCCAACTTCAAGAACAGGCTTCGAGAACGTGAGTGGGTCGTCTCTACCCTGCCCGGGCCTGCTGCCTTCGGCCGCCGCCCTCCACAGGAGGGGTCATTGCCTCCCACCAGCCTGTGGGCCGCGCAGGGCGACCGCGTGGTGCGGCCCTCAACAGGCGATGGCGCTGGCTGCGCCGCACCGGGGGCTCTAGTGCCCCGCAGGAATTGCCTTCATTTTGGAGGAAGGATTTTTCCCGTTTTGTTTTCCCTAAACATTTTAGCCGTGCAAGTGCACTCTTGATTTGTGTTACAATCTGGGGTGTGTGTGGCCTGGGGAGGAGCTAGTCTCTTTTTTTGTCGTTCATCTTTTTAAACCTCTAAAAAGTCGTGCATTTTTGTCGCGAATTTTAGTCTGAGGCTAAATCCGCATGCTCAGTGCAGTATCATTGTTGCATTCTTTTTTTTTTTTGAGACGGAATCTCGCTCTGTCGCCCAGGCTGGAGTGCAGTGGCGCGATCTCGGCTCACTGCAACCTCCGCCTCCCGAGTTCAAGCGCTTCTCCTTCCTCAGCCTCCCCAGTAGCTGGGATTACAGGCGGGCGCCACCACGCCCGGCTGATTTTTTGTATTTAGTAGAGACGGGGTTTCACCATGTTGGTCAGGCTAGTCTCGAACTCCTGACCTCAGAAGATCCGCCTGGCTCATTGCTGCATTCTTAAACCCTCTTGGTAGCTTCGTTCTAAGTGCTTCCAAGATATGAGTGAATGCTATAGAAATTGCAGGGGAGTCCAAAGGGCTGCGCTTCTCCCGTGGCTGAGTCTTATTTCATACCTGCGACATCTTTTAAGAGAGGTCTGCAAGAGGGGACTCGTTTCATGAAAACAGTTAGATCCACCTTGAATTTTGGGAGACTCTTCATTCGCATCACTGAAGAGCAAATTTGTTGCAATAAATATTTTTTGGCTTATCTTGGTTGGTCAGCCAAATTAGTTTTTGAAATTAAAATTTACACATAAGTTACTAAAGCCCAAGGTGTACAAAGAAGGGATGATTGTTTACTTAAGTAACAGTGATTACGGTTTAATTCAGCTATACTAAGTCATTTCAAGTGTTCAATAGCCATGTGTGAGCAGTGACTGCAGCGCTGATCTTACTAGCACTTAGAATCAGACATCTAGTTCCAGCTTTCTTATGTTTTAGGAGGGAAGGGATACAGACATAATTTGATTTATGACTAGGCAGACTAATAGAATACTGTTTTGGATTCAGACCCTGAATTTCTAGGGCCAGGTTAGCGGCATAATTTGGGGTTTCTGAATCCTAATTTCCGTAGTTGTAAAATCAGGTAATGCCACCTACCTCTTGTTGGTCGTGTGAAGATTGAGATGTTTGAATTGCCTCCCACGTTTCCTGACATAGGAAATGCTCCTCCATAAATGCTGGCAGTCATTCTGCCTTCAGGTTATTGTCCTGTAGTTGCCAAAATGGGTGACAGCTGGGGGTTTTGGTACAAATGCGGAGTTAGAAAGAATGGATTAACCCTATCTTCCGTTGGAAACCCTGAAGTCCTGTTGCAGAAACAAGAGCTATCATTTTAGACAAATGGAGGAATGTTATTTCAAAATAACTTCTCCATCATTTTCAATCTAAAATTGTTTTTTCTGGACTTAGCGGCAACCTAATGATTACAGTGAATTACTTAGCTGCAGCAGTAACTTTAGGCAAGTAACTTCAAGCTTTAGTTTTCCCTTTTTGTAAAATGGTATAGTGTAGAGTTTTAGTACTGTTCCTCACACATGGTAATTGATGAATGCTAGAGATTTTTTGTTGTTGTTGTTTGTTTGTTTGAGTCTCACTCTGTCGCCCAGGCTCGAGTGCAGTGGGGTGATCTCGGATCATTGCAACCTCCGCCTCCCGGGTTCAAGCAATTCTGCCTTAGCTTCCTGAGTAGCTGGGATTACAGGCGCACACCAACGCCAGGCTAATTTTTGTATTTTTAGTAGAGACGGGGTTTCACCGTATTGGCCAGGTTGGTCTTGAACTCCTGACTTCGTGATCTGCCCGTCTCAGCCTCCCAAAGTGCTGGGATTACAGGCGTGAGCCACCGCGTCTGGATGAGATATTTTTATGAGTAGAATTATTTTGTTGTTTGATGTTTTTGTAAAATTTATTTAGAATGATCTTGCAGTCTGTTTAAAGGTAATTGCGGCCAGGTGTGGTGGCTCAACGCTTGTGATCTCAGCACTTTGGGAGGCCGAGGTGGGCGGATCACCTCGTGTCAGGAGTTCAAGCAGCCTGGCCAGCATGGTGAAACCCCCTCTCTGCTAAAAATACAAAAATTAGCCGGGTGTGGTGGCGCACGCCGATAGTCCCAGCTGCTTGGGAGGCTGAGGCAAAATTGCTGGAATGTGGAAGGTGGAGGTTGCAGTGAGCAGAGATTGCACCACTGCACTCCATCCTGGGGAGACAGAACAAGACTCTGTCTCCAAAATATACGTGCGTGCGTGCGTGTGTGTCTATAGGCCAGGTGCTGTGACTCATGCCTGTAATCCCAGCACTTTGGGAGGCCAAGGTGGGCAGATCACGAGGTCAGGAGATCGAGACCAGCCTGGACAACATGGTGAAGCCCCCGTCTCTACTAAAAATACAACAACAAAAAAAATTAGCTGGGCGTGGTGGCACGCACCTGTAGTCCCAGCTACTTGGGAGACTGAGGTAGGAAGATTGCTTGAACTTGGGAGGCTGAGGTTGCAGTGAGCCGAGATGGCGCCACTGCACTCCAGCCTGGGGACAGAGCGAGACTCGGTCTCAAAAAAAAAAAAAAAAAAAAAGTGCAATTGCGTGATTGGCTGATTTTAAAAACTTTAGGGGTATTTTGCCTTTGTGGAATGAAATTCTGTTCAGTTAATTTTGAGTTTTTAAAATTAATTTTTTTTAAAATTTTGTGGTCTAGTCTTATTTCCAATAGAATATTTACATCTGCAATAAAAGAGCAGTTTCTCACATAGGGCATGTAGCTCATTGGCTTTCTTTTTCGTTAAGAAGAGAGGCTTAGGCGGCCGAGCGCGGTAGCTCACGCCTGTAAACCCAGCACATTGGGAGGCCGAGGCGGGCGGATCACAAGGTCAGGAGATCGAGACCATCCTGGCTAACACGGTGAAACGCCGTCTCTACTAAAAAATAGAAAAACTTAGCTGGGTGTGGTGGCGGGTGCCTGTAGTCCCAGCTACTCGGGAGGCTGAGGCAGGAGAATGGCGTGAACTCGGGAGGTGGAGCTTACAGTGAGCCGAGATCACACCACTGCACTCCAGCCTGGGCGACAGAGCGAGACTCCGTCTCAAAAAGAAAAAAAATAAAAAAATAAGAGAGCCTTACATTGTTTAAAATGAGGCTTGAGGTTAAATTTGAGATCCTAATTTATTTAGACTTTTTGTCACCTGTTAGCAAAAGCAGAGTATCAGGATCCTTGAAACATAGTTTTTATCATTCTAAATTATGAGTAAATGAAACGTAATTGCCAAATTACAATGCCAGCTGCAGGTGCATTTCACTTATATGGGACGGATAAAATGACACCTTAAAAATATATTAAGCATCTTATTTAAGTGAATAAATCTTGGAAACATTGAGTCAAGGCTTGATTTTGCTCATTGTTAAATTTCTTCATGGTTTTTCAGTTGATTACCATCTGTCCCTTTATCACAGAGATACTGCATAATACTATATCTGAAAATATGTTAATGTAATAAGTTAATTGTATCATGAAACTAAAGCCAGAATTTTAATCTTATTGCTAAAAATGTAAAGCAACTAAGTGATCTTAAAATTTGGTAGCTGTATCAGTTAAATGTATTCAGTGGCAATCACACACTCTTCCCCACCTTATTAAAAAAACTTATGACTCAGTTTCACTTCCCTGGGTTTCATTATCAGTTTTGTAATTTTCCCTAAATTCTGGTTTGGCAAATTGTATGTCTCACATACAGTTGATCCCACAAACTTGGCACATTCATTTCTGAGGTGCCTTTTTTTTTTGATGGTAATAACATCTTTACTTCTCCACACTATTAACTATAGAGGCAGAAGAGAGTCATGTTTCAAGTCCAAAAGCCTGGGTTTGAGTTGCCATTCCACCAGTAAGTAATTGTGACCTTGGTACATTTTCTCATCTGGAAAATGGGGATGATAATAGTAACTGGATTTTGTTTTTTGTTTTTGTTTGAGACGGAGTCTCGCTCTGTGGCCCAGGCTGGAGCGCAGTGGCGCTATCTCAGCTCACTGCAACCTCCACCTCCCAGGTTCAAGTGATCCTCTTGCTACAGCCTCTTGAATAGCTAGGACTACAGGTGCCTGCCACCATACCTAGCTAATTTTTTGTATTTTAGTAGAGACGGGGTTTCACCGTATCAACCAGGCTGATCTCGAACTCCTGACCTCCAGTGATCCGCCCGCCTTGGCCTCCCAAAGTGCTGGGATTACAGGCGTGCGCCACTGTGCCCAGCTGTAACTCTTTTAATGTTGTGAGGATTAAATAAGCTAATAAACATTTAGAACAGTGTCTGGCATGTAGCATCTAAAACTTAGTGCTCACATCCAAGTGTTTCTTGTCTTCATGTCCAGATCCTTTGAAGTCTTCCATTTCTTTTCTAGTTTTACTACGCTCCCTCCAGTGCAGGTTCCAGTGTAGAGCATGATATTTAGCAATTAGATATTGTTGTTTGGTATCACTCATTATTTTCTGCCTTAAGAGAACAAAAACCCATAAGCAAATGGAGGGTTGAATTATGTTCTTTGTCCTTTTTCCCCACAGTTAGTTGTGCGGTGATGAACACTTAGGTAAGGTACTTAGAAAAATTAGCAGCCTTCAGATTAATACATAAGATCAACTTTAATGCATATTTTTTCTGTTGAAATGGCTAGAATCGTATTTAAGCCTTACAGTGGTAGCACTCTATTATGGGAGATGAGTGGGTATCTGATGCTGGTGTGATGAAATCCAGTTTACGAGGGTTGACTTAAGAAAAGGTACCTTGACCATAGTAAATGAACCTTCTGTCTGCAGGTAGGCAGACCTCTTTTTTGAGACAGAGTGTCGCTCTGTCACCCAGGCTGGAGTGCAGTGGCACAATCTCTGCTCACTGCAACCTCCGCCTCCCGGGTTCAAGTGATTCTCCTGCCTCAGCCTCCCAAGTAGCTGGGACTACAGGTGCCTGCCACCATGCCCAGCTAATTTTTGTATTTTTAGTAGAGATGGGATTTCACTATGTTGGCCAGGCTGGTCTTGAACTCCTGACCTTGTGATCTGCCTGGCTCAGCCTCCTAAAGTGCTTGGATTACAAGCATGAGCCACTGCCCCTGGCCCTCAGACCTCTTTAGTCATGCATTGAAGCTTGGATTTGTAGAGTGCTTTAAGGTTTTCAGAGGACGTTTGCTTGTTTCATGGCTTTTGTTTCTCATTGTAGTCCTCTAAGTTTAGACCTTATCTTGGGAGAGTGAGAGATTTGCCTAAGGCCACCCAGCTAATAAGTATTAGCTAATAATAAGTATTGGAGCCTTACATTTTCTTAACTATGTCAGTAGTTACTGTCTATGTCATTGGTAGTTTTTAGTGATTATCACTTTAGGTGTAGTCCTGCCTCAGTATCCTTGAGTGATTGGTTCCAGGCCTCCGCTGGATACCAAATTCTGATGATGCTCAAGTACCTTTAAGTGGTATAGTATTTTCATGTGACCATCATATGCCTCCTGTACACTTTAGATTTTTTCTTTCATTTAAGAATGCCAGTTTGCAACATTCAGTAAAGATATAATCTGGCATATTTCAGTAATAAAACTCCCCAATACTAGTGGCCTAATTCTTGCCCCTGTTACATATCCTGTGTTGGTTGGAAGGGGGGACTTGATCTGCTTATTGTAATTACTTTAAAAGTCCAGCTGTTGGAGCTATCTCCATCTTGTGAATTGCTAGATCTTCTGCCCCAAAGGGAAGGAGAACGCTCCAGTGCAGTGTCACATTGCCTGCAGCTCATTGACCAGAACTAGTCATATGGCCTTGACAGATCACAGGGAGGGATAGATTCCTAGAGTTAGAAATGTTTTGCAAATGGAATTAATGACTGCCACAGCAATTAGAATTCTTTTGATTCCCATTTTTATAATGACAAAATGTAAATATAACTTTGCATTTCTTGCAGGAAGAAAGAAACAGAAGCTTGCCAAGGAGAGAGCTGGGCTTTCCAAGGTAGTAGTCTGGTTTCTGTTTAAATTATATGTTTTGTAGAAATATTATTTTAAAATCTGTAATTGGAAATGTAATTAAAATGTAATTGGAAAAAGCTAGTTGATACTGGACATTGCTTTTTTATTTTAAAATACAGCTTATTTTTAGGAGTAGGTGAATAACATAGTTCCACTGACAATTATTGAGTCCTTCATTATTTCTTTTGCTGGCCATAACAACATACAGCTTACTGTATGAACAATAATTAAGGAACAAGATGAGGGCCTCAAGACATTTGCACCAAAAGATGAAAAGTTCCTAATCAGCTGCTTCAAAATGATACAATATTACACTTAAGATTTAATTTCTTTACTCTAACTTCCTGTAAAAGAACCATGAGTTATTATTTCAAAAATTATTCAAGATTATTCAAGCCCACTGATCCAGAATCCCACTGCTCTGACAAATTTTTGCCTTGTTGCGGTACACAGTTCTGGATATAAAACTTGTAATTTATTTTTTCTTTTCATAGAGCCTGAGTTCTTGATTATTTTTAATGACTACGTAGGTTTAGCTACTTGGTAAAAAATGTTTTGTGGCGTGTGTAAGTAAATTAAGTAAATGTTAATCATTGTGCTTGCAACTTTTCCTTTTTATTGAGATGAGTTCTATTGTCTGGGTTCTTAGGACTTGGATTACTGGATCATTAGTGGTTCTTTTTAAAGCAAGTTGAGACAAGGAAAAAATAAGTTAACCAGTATATTTTGTTATTTTGAAACAGTTGTGTAAACACAGCTAGTTGACTGGACATGGTAATAGTGAAGTGAAAATGGGAGGAAACTACTTTGTTCTAGTAGGATCAGACTACCTTCCTGAAGTGTGTAATATGTTTATTATGCTTTTGGTAGCCTATATTTCTAAGGGCACAGGGAACCAGATTGAGACATGCACCAGTATGTATTTTTAGATTGAAGAATAGAATTAAATTATTGCTACATGCTGGGATAGTGCGTGAAAGATGTCTCCACTTTCAGAAATTTAAATTGTTTCACTTGTGTTGGCTAGGTTAATAAGAGCATGTACAGTGTAATTCAAGGACCAAAAACTTGCACTAATAGAAGTTTAGGTTTTCTCTTTTTTTTTTTTTTTTTTTGAGATGGAGTCTCACTCTGTCACCAGGCTGGGGTGGAGTAGCGGTGCAGTCACAGCTCATTGCAGCCTCGACCTCGTAGGTTCAAGCAATCCTGCCTTAGCCTCCCTAGTAGCTGGACTATAGGCATGCACCACCATGCCTAGCTAGTCTTTTATTTTTTTTGTAGAGAGAGGCTGAGGTAGGAGGATCACTTGATCCTGAGAGGTGAAGGCACTGAGCTGTTATCACACTACTGCACTACAGCCTGGGCGACAGAGTGAGACCCTGTCTCAAAAAACAGTCTTTTAGATGCATGTAAAATGTAGGCTGGATGCAGTGGTTCATACCTGTAATCCTAGCACTTTGGGAGGCCGAGGTGGGTGGATCATCTGAGGTCAGGAGTTTGAGACCAGCCTGGCCAACATTGCAAAACCCTATCTCTACTAAAAATACAAAAATTAGCTGGGCATGGTGGTGGGCACCCAGCTACTCGGGAGGCTGAGGCAGGAGAATCGCTTGAATCCAAGAGGTGGAAGTTGCAGTGAGCTGGGATTGTGCCACTGCACTCCAGCCTGGGTGACAGAACGAGACTCTGTCTCAAAAAAACAAAAAAAAAATCTGTATAAAATAATGTTGAATCATAAGGACAAATTGCTTACAGTTGTATAAAAATCTACAATAATGGCATCCGAAAATACTGTAAAGTGCGTAGACGGTATAGATTTTGCACTCTTTTCTCTTTACATTCGAGTTAGAGCTTTCTAAGAATTATTCAACTACAAACTCAAGTTTTTTCTTTTATTCATTTGAATGTAGATGAACTCTTAATTCCTACAAGTGTTGTTCAGGAGTAAAGTTCTTCTATCAGATTTTTTTAGAATGGGTGATTTGGTTTTTTGTTGTTTTATTTTTATTGATATCTGTGTATTGGTTATATCCCCTGACATAATTGTGGTGTCAATTATTAAATATTTTATTTCCAGTTACCTGACCTTAAAGATGCTGAAGCTGTTCAGAAGTTCTTCCTTGAAGAGATACAGCTTGGTGAAGAGTTACTAGCTCAAGGTAATAGTCATTGAAAAGCTAAGGAACTGGGTAGAATTTTTCTCACTGATAGAAATTTATAATGATAAGGGGCTTTGTTTGTGTAATTTGGCTATTAGAAAAGGTACTCCAAATATCTCAAGACAGGTTTTTAGGCACTTAATAATTGGAAGATTATTTTGTGTAAGACTGGCTCTGGAAAGAAATATTCCTTGTGGGATATTGTTGTCCATGATATATTTTAAGTGAGTTTTAGGTTTTCTTGCTATATCATATGATGTAGAAGATAGTAAATTTTTACAAATGAGGTTCTCTTACTCTGAAGTAGTTTCTAATGTATAGCCATAGTGCGATATGTAAATAGTAACTGAAGGAATATAAGCTAGGAATATACTCCTCAACTCCTTCATCTAATCTTCAGATCTTTTCCAGTATTTATAGGAAGGAATGGCTAATGTAAGGTCCCAGAGAAGGTTAATTTACCTAATCAAGGTCACACGGTGAGTCCATGACCCCTTATTTCAGAACCAACTTGTTATCTGATCCAGAATTTAGCCTTTTCATTATACATTGTACTTCATTTATTTCATCAACAGTGCTAAGACAGCTGTGAAATTGAAATTATCAAATTGACAGACGTGAGAACCATAATTTACTCAGTAATCTCAAAAGTAGATTTGAAGTAGTTGCTATCATTATTAAAACTGTTACCAAATATTTTAAAATTCTGATTGCTGTATCAATAGATTTAGATAGAAGTGAACTACATGATGTGGGGCATTTGTGTGTGAATGAGTTTGTTGTTTCTTTTATGGGGAGAGTTTAATTCATTTAAAATGGTGGTAACTAACTTTATCATGTCTCCCCTTTGCCAAGAAATACTTTTTTGATATCAATAGAATTGCTCAATTAATTTGACCTAAAGAGTCACAGTACTCAAATTGCCGACAGACTGGGAAGGGTTAAAAATCAGTGAGTAGGGACAGGCATGGTGGCTCATTCCTGTAATCCCAGCACTTTGGAGAGCTGAGGCAGGAGGACTGCTGGAAGCCAGGAGTTCGAGACCAGCATCGATAACAAAAGTGAGACCCTCATCTCTACAGGAAATGAGAAAATAAACCAGGTGCAGTAGTATGCACCTGTAGCCAGCTACTCGGAGACTGAAGTAGGAGGATACCTTGAACCCAGGAGTTTGAGGCTCTAGTGAGCTGTGATGGTGCCACTGCATTTCAGTCTGGGCAACAGAAATGATATGCTGTCTCTTAAAAACTATATACATAAAATCTGTAACTGCAGAGGAGTACAAGATAGGCACCAATCAGGAAACATTTCCAAGTCTCCTACAGGCATCACACTGCAATTTCTCCATCAATGTGAGAGAGAGGACCCAGGCATTGGGGAAAGGGAAAGCATTCCCCCTCAGTGCTAAAGCAGTGCTGCATACTGAGTTGCTCTGCTCCTTGCATCGTATAACACCGGGTTTGATCTTCGTATGCTGATAGATGGATTTTATGATATTCTAGATGCTGTTGTATTAACAAAAGATACCACTTACGATCTGGCTATCTAGTCATCCAAAGTTGTAGCAACATCCGCTTTGCACAAGAAGGGAGCTCAAAATGACAAGATCACTGCAACTGAGATTGTGTCAATGTATCTTCTTCAGCATTGTTGCTAAATCTGCAGATACGTAATCAACAGTGCTAGTTCAGAAGAGATTTAATTATAGTATGTATTCAGAAGCAGGAATTGACTTAGCCAATCTTTTGATTACTGTAATTCTAAACTGACCATCAATGGATCACTGTGCAGCCCTGGGTCGGATCTCTTGTGATGGGTATCACTACATCATCATTTCAATACCTGGGAAAGGAATTGGCCAAGCAGCTCCAGATGGTGCCTGCAAACCCAGATGACAATGATCTACACAATTGGAGTATCCTGAAACATTGTGTAGATGGGACAATCATAGTCCTCACATTGGCAGTGGAGATTCACCTGTTTCTGATGGTGATCAAGAGGTTAAGAAAGCTCTTGGAAACCTTTACTTATACTCAGGTGCCATCAGATACCCCACTGTATTCAAAATTTTACCCAAAATGTTTCTCAGTCTTTCAACAGCAGCCAATTGGTAGAACCAAAAAAACATATACCAGATTTAAGAGCCTGGAAAGAACACCAGAGTGACTATCCTGATACCTAGGCTTGCCATCAGCTGACAGGGTCAAGTGCATCGGGTATGATGGTAGAGATATTCCCTAAGACATACTTAATATCCTCAGCTTGCTGGGGAAAAATTAGTAAGGTTGATCTGAAACTGTTTCTCCTTCTTTTTTTTTTTTTTGAAGTGGAGTTTTACTCTGTCACCCAGAGTGCAGTGGGTGGAGTGCAGTGGCGTGATCTCGGCTCACTGCAACCTCCGCTTCCCAGGTTCAAGCGATTCTCCTGCCTCAGCCTCATGAGTAGCTGGAATTATAGGCATGCACCGCCAAGCTCGGCTAATTTTTTCCTGTTTTTGGTAGAGAGGGGATTTCACCATGTTGGTCAGGCTATTCTCAAACTGACCTCAAGTGATCCGCCTGCCTTGGCTTCCCAAAGTGCTGGGATTACGGGTGTGAGCCACTGCACCTGGTCCATTCTTACTTTTTTTTTTTTTTTTTTTGAGTTGGAGTCTCTGTCGCCCAGGCTGGAGTGCAGTGGCGCGATCTCCACTCACTGCATGCTCCGCCTCCCGGGTTCATGTCATCCTCCTGCCTCAGCCTCCCGAGTAGCTGGGACTACAGGCACCCACCACCACGCCTGGCTAAGTTTTTGTATTTTTAGTAGAGACGGGGTTTCACTGTTAGCCAGGTTGGTCTCGATCTCCTGACCTTGTGATCCGCCTACCTCGGCCTCCCAAAGTGCTGGGATTACAGGCTTGAGCCACCGCGCCCAGCCCCATTCTCACTCTTTAAGATCAGTTTCCTGTGAATTTATATCATGGAAAATTGTTTGGTAAATAAAACGAATCTGGTAAAAAATGATCTTAATGGTATTAAGAACTAGAAAAGGTCTGAGGTGTTTTGTTTTGTTTTGTTTTTGAGACGGCGTCTCATTCTGTTGCCCAGGCTGGAGTGCAATGGTGCAATCTCAGCTCACTGCAACTTCCACCTCCCAGGTTCAAGCGAGGGTTCAAGCAATTCTTGTGCCTCAGCCTCCCAAGTAGCTGGGATTACAGGCGTGCGCCACCAGGCCCAGCTCATTTTTTTTTTTTTTTGAGATGGAGTCTCACTCTTTCGCCAGGCTGGAGTGCAGTGGCACAATCTTGGCTCACTGCAACCTCCGTCTCCCAGGTGCAAGTGATTCTCTTGCCTCAGCCTCCTGAGTAGCTGGGACTACAGGCATGTGCTACCATGCTCAGCTAATTTTTGTATTTTTAGTAGAGACCAGGTTTCACCATGTTGGCCAGGATGGTCTCGATATCTTGACCTCATGATCCACCCACTTCAGCCTCCCAAAGTGCTGGGATTACAGGCATGAACCACCACACCCCGGCCTAATTTTTGTATTTTTAGTAGAGACGAGTTTCACCATGTTGGCCAGGCTGGTCTTGAACTGACCTCAGGTGATCCACCCACCTTGGCCTCCCTAAGTGCTGGGATTACAGGTGTGAGCCGCCGCTCCTGTTCATTTCTGAGATTTACCTTACTTGCATGCTAGCACATTAGTTTGTGCCAATTTCATGGATGCTGGCAAAATACATGAGACCACTGGGCTAGCAACAAAGGATAGCTCGTTATTCACTGCAGTAATAGTAACAAGGGTATTGGCATTTGCACTGGTTTCCCGAGCCACAGTTCCTATGGCAATGCAGAAAGTCAGGGGACACGTGTACATGTAGTGGATTGCATATAGGAGAGGAGCCCTGAATTTAAGGATCCTGAATTTTTTATAATGGGCAGTAAACATGTGGGCGCTTTTCCCTACACATAGGTGATGTTGCAAACCTGCCTTTGCTCCAGTGGGAGGCAGTTTATATTCTGAGGTTGTTTACTGTACAAACATCCTTGAAAAGACAGTTTGGAGCGAAGGCAGTAAATATCTGCTCAGAAGTGCAGAAGTGTGAGAGACTTGAGGAGAATTGTTCCTCTACTTGTATTGTTATTATTTTTATTTATTTCTTTTTGAGATGGAGTCTCGCTCTGTCGCCCAGGCTGGAGTGCAGTGGTGGAATTTTGGCTCACTGCAAGCTTCGCCTCCCGGGTTCAAGCAGTTCTCCTGCCTTGGCCTCCCAAGTAGCTGGGATTACAGGTGCGCGCCACCATGCCCTGCTAATTTTTGTATTTTTAGTAGTGGTAGGGTTTCACCATGTCGGTCAGGCTGGTCTTGAACTCTTGACCTTGTGATCCACCCACGTTGGCCTCCCAAAGTGCTAGGATTACAGGCATGAGCCACTGTGCCTGGCCGTATTATTTTTTAAAAATAATGGAGTTATTTTTATGTAAGGCACATTAAAATATTTTAATGGGAACCTCCTATACAGAAGAGTGCTTAATTTAAAATATTTAATAGCATAGTTTTGCTCAAATAATTTGGGACAGTTTTTGGAGTTTGATTTAAAGTGGGATTAGGGCCGAGTGCAGTGGCTCATGCCTGTAATCTCAGCACATTGGGAGGCGGAGGCAGGAGGATTACTTGAGTCCAGGAGTTTGAGACCAGGCTGAGCAACATAGTGAGACCCTGTTTCTACAAAAAAAAAAAAAAATTAGCCCGGTGTGGTGGTGCACACCTATGGTCCTAGCTACTTGGGAGGTTGAGGTGGGAGGATTGCTTGAGCCCAGGAGGTTAAGGCTGCAGTCAGCCAAGATTGTACCATTGTACTCCAGCCTGGGTGGCAGAGGGAGATGGTGTCTCAAAAAATAAATAAAATGGAGTTAACTGAGGACAAGGAGCACATAGCAGATACTTATTATTTATTGAATTAAGTGAACTTTGAAAAACTGTAAGCCTTAAGTATTTTTTTCAAACATAATTTGTCTATTAAAGGATATTTATAGATAAAAGAAAATAGGCCGGGCGCGGTGGCTCACGCCTGTAATCCCAGCACTTTGGGAGGCCGAGGCTGGCGGATCATGAGGTCAGGAGATTGAGACCATCCTGGCTAACATGGTGAAACCCTGTCTCTACTAAAAATACAGAAAGTTAGCCGGGCGTGGTGGCGGGCGCCTGTAGTCCCAGCTATGTGGGAGGCTGAGGCAGGAGAATGGTGTGAACCCCGGGGAGCGGAGCCTGCAGTGAGCCGAGATCGTGCCACTGCACTCCAGCCTGGGCGACAACAAGAATCCGTCTCAAAAAAAAAGCCCTCCCACTCAGAGTTAATCATGGCTTTATTTCTCCTGTCGTATTTCATTAGTATGACCATTTTTCCTACTAGTATCACTTAAAATTTTTTTTTTCTTCCCATGTGATACCATTCAAATAGTACAAAGATTTGGCTTAATGTGAAATTGGGTCTTCTTTCCACCCCAGTCCCCAGTCTTGTAGTTCTGTTACAGAAAAGTACTATTCGATTGTTAGCAATTGTCTCATGTAGTCTTTCAGAAATATTCCAAGTATATAAATAGTAATATACTTTGACATTTTTATACATTGATTTCCCCCTTACGTATGTTTGAAACCCTTCCATATCAGTACACGTAATCTGACTCATTCTTGTTAGTAGCTTCATAATAGTTATATGAATGCATTAGAGGTCATTTCCAGTATTTTACTTGCTTAGTGTTTTTGGTCAGCATCATTTGGAGATAGTGTGTAAAGTTAATTTTGACAAAGGCCAAGGCTTTTCAGGTTACATGTAATTTTATGTAAATCTTACAGGTGAATATGAGAAGGGCGTAGACCATCTGACAAATGCAATTGCTGTGTGTGGACAGCCACAGCAGTTACTGCAGGTCTTACAGCAAACTCTTCCACCACCAGTGTTCCAGATGCTTCTGACTAAGCTCCCAACAATTAGCCAGGTAAGGAATTGGAATGTTATGACATAAAAATGAGTGGGATTTAGAATCGAATGATTAGGGACATTTTAAAATGAGCCTAGTGAACATGATGAAATAAACTTATCTGTATAATGAAAACAATACGGGAGATATCAGCACTTGACATTTTCCTCTCTGATGGGAAACAATCCAGATGACTGCCCAGATCTAGTGATTGTGCCCTGGAGGTGGATCAGGAAGTGTGTGTCTTAGTGATAAGTCGCAGGTCTTAGTAGTCAACTGTCCAAAGTCAGGTCACTCTTGGCTACTTTCTACAAGTAGCTTTCTGCCTACTCTTCCAGGAGACCATGCCTTCAGTTAGGTGATCTGACAAAGGAGCCTAGATAGCTATAGCCTAGACATTAGGGCGTTCAGGAGCGTGGATTCCCTCTGACTCATTTGTGTAAAGGCTCATGCCTCTGCTGCTGCTGAGGTGCGCTTTGAGTTTGGAGCTATTTGACGACATCCCCAAATCCCTACTCAAAAATGCAAAATAGCATTAATATACTGTAAAAGATTAACTTATGTGTAAATAAGGAGTTAATGAAAATGCTTTCTGTGCATTTTGAGTTCTTTTCAAGGAGCCCAAATGAATCTGCTTTTTGGAATAGCGTGTCTGTTATATGTGTTGATTTCCCAAGTTGGTGTGATTAAAACAGTGAATGATGATAGGAAGTATTTATAGAACTGTATAGTTAGTAACTGACTGGTTAATTTTTCAAACTGATTTTTACTCAACTGAATTAGAAAAGGACTGGAAAGAAAGTAAAGGTCCCAGCGATTTGAGGGAACGAGTTGGACAACCAAGGACTTTGTCTAAATTGTTTTTATTTAGACTAATGTGGTTCTAGTTCTAGAGGATTCATACTGGAATCATCGGTTTAATATTACGCTATTTGAAAGGCAGCATAGTATAGTACTTTTGGAAAATTGGCCTGAGGGTGATGTCTTTTGGAATATTTATGAATTCATTGTGAAGCCTAATTCCTTAAAAATGACATCCTTCACTCAATTATCAGTGTTCTTGGTTTGCCTGGGAGTGAAAAGAGATCTTAAAATCTTTTTGGTTTTAGTTACATAATTGACTGATGTAATATTATGTAATGATGGCCGTACACAGTGTCTCATGCCCTATAATCCTAGCACTCAGTTGAGCTCAGGAGTTCAAGGCCAGCCTGGGCAACATGGTAAAACCCTGTCTCCATCAAAAATAAAAAATTAGCCGGGCATGGTGGCATGAGTCTGTGGTCCCAGCTACTCAGGAGGCTGAGGTGGGAGAGGATCGCTTAAGCCCAGTAGTCAGGTTGCAGTGAGCTGAGATTGTGCTACTGCACTCCAGCCTGGGTGACAGAGACCCCATCTGAATTAAAAATATATATATTGTAATGATCTGCCTCCTTTGTTAACTTGACTTTTGAAATGGGGCTGTCAGTAGTATGATCATTGTTTTCTTGGATGCTGACAGTGTGTAAAGTGTTACATTTTGAATTAAATGTCAGAATGGGTGAACTTTACTAAGATTCGGTTCTTTGAATACAAAGAGCATTTTATGTTGAAGTTAGAATCCGATTAAATGCTTATGACACTTTAAAAAATTATTATTTTTTTTCTTTCAGAGAATTGTAAGTGCTCAGAGCTTGGCTGAAGATGATGTGGAATGAGAAACAAATGTCAACATAATAAAATCTCAGTTAAAAATATTTTAAAAATTCTTGGTAGTTGAGCAGCTCTGGGGGAATAAGGGCAAATATGCTTGTTATGAACTACACTGAAATCTACCAAAGTTAATGTTTACTTTGTGTAGATCCATTTGTCTATTTTATTTATTTTTCCCAGTGAAAAGTGTATTTTGATAGAGAACTTTTCATTCTATAAATACACTATGAGTTACTAAAATATCATGGATTTTGTTTATTCCTGAAACATAGTTAAACTGTACATATGACATGGCTTATGTTAAAAATACTCAGTGCTCAGTTTTGAAAGATAGGCAAAAAAAAAAAAAGTATAGGAGAAACTGAAGAATGTACACTTTTTTAGGGAGCACATTTTGCTGTAAATCTGGAAATTTGATAGACTTGATTGTGTTTGTGAAAACTGAGCATTAAAGGTTTTGATTGATCATTTCTTTCCATTTAATCTCTGAGACGTAAATATGTGAGGTGTGCTGCTGTGCTGGGTTAACAGCTTCCTTCTCTTTCTGTATATCAGTCTTGAAATGTTCTGTTTAAATCAGTAGGCTTAATGTGTTCTGGGTATTTATCTCCTTGTATTTTAAATATACGTAGTTGCAAATAGCACCAAGAATTAGATCTCTGTACACCCCTAATCTAACCTTGTGAGCTTCGCCAGTTAATGCGTGCTCACTTTCCCTCCGTTTGTTACATGAGAGAATGCGTCTGCTGATCACTGAAGTGTCCCTTTTAGCTTCTGATTCATTGGGTTCTGTTGGGCATCTTTAAATCCACCTTAACCTGAGGAATGTATGTGGGCAACCAGGCCCTGCATTTTTTTATATTCTGAATTGTGCATGCTTGCCTGACTTAGTATTTCTGAATTGATCTTTTTTTAATGGTATAACTATCTTGATTTTCACTGAAATTATATGATTCTGTCACTACTCTGTAAATTAATCTGAAACTTTTAAGGTAACTGGGATGATCTGCTTGTAAAAATGTTTGTTGCCTTTTGCTTTTATCTTCAATGTACCTCCTTAATCCTACTTCAACTTGATTAATTTATCTTGTTAAACGATGAGAGTAAGTTGCAACCTTGTGACTGAAGACTTGAAAAGGGTGGAGCAGGTGGGACCTCTTATTCTCAAATAGTGACATAATCTCCGTAGTCACAGTTTCAGAACTGAGTAAGGATCCTTGGTACTTGGTGGCATCTGTTGAACTGACGAGCATTTCTCATTGTAAAGATTGCCTTTGTTCTGTCTAAAAGTCTGTGGAGAAATCCCAAAGACTTTTCCTATGTACTAGGCATTTTATTTTGATTGACTTACAAACTCTTCTTAATCATTATTAATCTCGGTTTTTTTGTGGTGTAGTGGAAGGAGAAATAGGTCTAGTTTCTGCCTCTGATTAGCCGCACAGCCTTGAACAAATCACATTTCATCTTTGAACTTAACCTCTACTGTTAGACTAGGCGACTCACATTTGAGGACTTTTCTCGGGTATCTTGAGGGTTTGTGATCCTGAACCCTTAAACAGTGCTTTTTTGTTACACAGGATGCTTTTTTGGGGGGATGACCAGTACAGACATGCCAGTTAGTTTTACTAGTGGGATCCCAATTCCAAAGCAGTGTAGTGGTGATTGGTCAGTGACTAACCAGGCAGCTAAGAAGTGTTAGGCAGCAGCCCAGACATGTATAGAGGGGCAGTTAGAGGGAGAACGGGTGGGAAAGGGAGCAAGGGGCAGATAGCTCAGCAAGCAAAGAATGGGCTCAGAAAAAGGAGGGCTGGCTGGAGGAGTGAGGGGCAGCTTAAGTTTGGAGAGGGTAGAAACGCCATTTCCTTGGGAACTGGAGTGCAGTATGAGCTGGATGTCACTTGGCTCTGAACATACTGGCTTTGCTGTAATGCTTGAAAAGGCAGTGGTATCTTCATTTTACAGTTCATTAACCCAAGTACATTTTGTTATTTAAATGACAACTTTGGTGCTTTAAAATGAGGTACCACTTTTTAAAGCTAGCTGTGTCGAGTTAAAGAAAAAAATCAGCACTTTTTTTCTCCCAGAAATGTAATTGCCAAACACTGTTCGTTCCCATCTTAAGTTTTACAAGGTAATATAATCAGCTCGTTGTAGTGATGCTGGCCAAATGGTGCTCAGCAGGTGAGAACGAAAAAACCCCAGATTTCAGTGAACTAATACACAGCTTGAGCGTTTCCATGTGCTAATGTTGCACACTTAACTAAAAACAAAAACTTTGGAAATGGAAAATAATGTATTAGTGTAACAGTTGACATGCTTCTTTGGGCAAAGATACATTGTTTTGTTCCACAATTTATACTTAAAAGCGAAAGAACATTTAAAACATAGACTTATTGGCCGTAGCAATGCTGGCCTGTTAACTGATAACTAGAACTTAGGTTCACGTTTATGTAAAGTGTGTAAAACCTAGTAGAGCGTGCATAGTAGGCACTCAGTAAATGTTTGGTTCCTTTTGCTCCTCGGTAAGTTTATTTTACCATCCTCCCGCCTGCCATTCTGACTTTACTAAATCAACCTGTGGACCAGAGTGTTAATGAGATGTTATTGCAGAAGAGATTGAGAAGATTGGTATATCATGCAGATAACATACAAAATCTTTTTGTAACGTAAAAAATGCAGTTTTATTATTGCTTGTGCCTCAACTGTTTAAGTGAATATTAAAGGGCTTGGAGAAAACTTTGGCTTGGCGTATGTTTGGAGAAGTGAACTCTGCTGAATTTATTGAGTCTAAAGCTGTGGGTTTTTTTGTTAACGTCTTCGAGGATGTCTAGGGCCGCAGGCTTCTCTGCCAGGAGAATGCACATTTGCCTCAGATTCCAGGTGAAGAAAATCCCTGTGATAGTGTCAGCGCCCGAGGGCTTCCGGGTGGTGGTGGGCCTAGCTTCAGGAGATAGCAGCCACCTGGGAGGCCTGTTAAAACAGATTCGTGAGAGGAGCTCAGTGGTGATGTTGCTGACGTGTGAAACATGAAGGATTGTTAGAGAAACTAGCTGTGTTAAGGTTACAGAATATGTACGTTAGCACTGTAAAAAGCAGCTAATTGGTAGCAGAATGCGCTGGCTGAGAATACGTTGTAGTCTACATCACTGATAATGATCTGAAGTGTACAAGTCATCAGTATCAGATCTATGAGAGTTTTTGTAATTTTGCTCTAACAAAATTCTCTTTGCCACCTCCAAAGTTATTATATTAATAGTAAAATTAATGCTTTGGAGAGGGTGGAAGGGGGTATGCCCTAGCCTCCTCAGCTCCTGCCATAAACTGCCCAGGTAAGCAGGACCTGAGTGTGTTGGAAAGCCTGAGTTGAAGAGCAGATTGACACAGGAGGGCTGGAATGAACGTTGGCTAGAGCAGGTGTGTCCAATCTTTTGGTTTCCCTGTGCCACATTGGAAGAAGAAATTGTCTTCAGCCACACATAAAATGCACTAACACTAACAATAGCTGATGAGCTAAAAAAAAAAAATTGCAGAAAAATCTCATGGTGTTTTAAGAAAGCTTGTAAGTTTGTGTTGGGCCACATTCAAAGCTGCCCTGGACCACAGGTTGGACAAGCTTGGGCTAGAGCCAGAGGCCATGGGAGACAGGATGCAGGGCAGGGAGTAGGGCCTCTGCCAGAACTCCCTAAGCCAGGTGCCATGCTCACCTGTAATCCCAGCACTTTGGGTAGGCTAAGGGGTGGGAGGATCACCTGAGGCTAGGAGTTCCAGAACTTGTCTGTTTTGTTAGTCTCTATTGCCCAGGCTGGAATGCCTCTCAGGTTCAAGCGATTCTTATGCCTCAGCCTCCCAAGCAGCTGGGGTTACAGGCATGTGCCACCACACCCAGCTAATTTTTGTATTTTTCATAGAGATGGGTTTCGCCATGTTGGCCAGGCTGGTCTCGAACTGCTGGCCTCAAGTGATCCACCCTCCTCGGCCTTTTAAAGTGTTGGGATTACAGGCGTGAGCCACCCTGCCTGGTCAGAAGACCCCATCTCAACAAAAATGTGAAAAAATTGGCTGGATGTAGGGCATACCTGTAGTCATAGCTACTCACGAGGCTGAGGTGGGAGGATCGCTTGGCCCCAGGACTTCGAGGCTGCAGTGAGGCGTGATGGCACTGCTATACTCTAGCCTGGGCAACAGAGTGAGACCCTATCTCATTAAGAGAAAGACAAACTTGTTCCTCTTTTAGCCCAGCCAAAAGATGCTGTTTTATCTAGAAGCTTCCCCTGGTGTTTCCATTTTTCCTGGGTGATTTCTCCCTCTCTTCCTTCAGCAGCCACCTGTAGCTGATGACTTCCTCCTGTCCCACTTCTTTCCAGCCTCACTGCCACTATTTTAGGTAACCCAGAGTTATTGGAGGTCTCATCGCCAATCCACACAGCTGCCTGCGGAATTAATCTGAAACATCATGTCCCTCGTATGGCATCCGAGGCCCTCATAATCTGGCCTGATTAACTCCGATCTCACCTTATGTGCCATCCTTCCCCTAAATGTGCCTTCCTCTTCAGCTATCCTCCTGCGGGGCTCCCTATGCCTTGGGCAGCTGCGCTTATCACCCCAGATAGCTGGATAAACAAAATAGTCCCTGATCTTACCATCTCATTGAGAGAGTCTTAATGTAGCCGGCCCAGGTCCAGGGTTCTGTGCCCCATGTTGATGATGCTGGTATCTCCATTCCTGGGATATTCCTATGGCATTTACCAATGTCTACTGTCACTTCCTGGTGACTTGTCCATCTTTCCCACCAGACAGCTCCCAAGACATGTCTTACTGACTGTCAGATTCCTCAGCATAGAGCATAGTTAAATGCCTAGTAAATAATGGAAATCCAAATGAACAGAAATGGGATTTTTTCACCACAAAATTTAAAAGATTCTTTGGGATTACACATGCCAGGTAAGCGGAAGGAAAGAAACATTATGAGGAGTAATCTATTTTAAAACCCACTTAACTCACTTGGTTATTAGAAATAGTGTAAGTTTGAGAACAGGAGAAGGGAAGGGATCTATTTAGCTTTCTACATATTTCTTGATAGCCTCCTAACCTAACAACAAAATGCCAAAAAAAAGCAAACCTGGCAGCCATTGAAGAGCATTCATAAAGGTTTTTGTTTTGTTTTTTTGAGACAGTCTGCTCTGTCACCTAGGCTGGAGTGCAGTGGCACAACGTTGGCTCACTGCAACCTCCTCCTCCCAGGTTCAAGCAATTCTGCTTCAGCCTCCCGAGTAGCTGGGATTACAGGTGTGCACCACCATGCCTGGTTAATTTTTTTTTTGTATTTTTAGTAGAGATGAGGTTTCACCATGTTGGACAGGCTGCTCTCAAACTCAAAAAAAAAAAAAAATTCTGAGATGGCCTTTTAGAAAAAAACCAAAAACATAATTTAGAGTCATTTTGAACCACCCTTTCATGGAAACTTGCCAAATACAGGGGTGACTTAGGTGTCATTATAGTTCATCATTTAAGGGTGCTCTGTGGCCCCGTCTATACCCTGCTTTTCCCAAACCTTTTTAAAAGACAGGATTGTTTTGTTTCTTAACTTTCCCTTGAGCTAGATGAACTACAGACTAGCAGTCCAGGTTGGCAGCTTGTTCAGAACTTTGACGACTTGGAATTCAGTCTACTTTCACAGGTGACAGATTTTTAAAATTCACTTATATTCAGAAAAAGAGGCTGGGCACAGTGGCTCATGCCTTTAATCCCAGCACTTTGGGAGGCTAAGGTGGGCAGATCACCTGACGTCAGGAGTTCGAGACCAGCCTGTCCAACATGGTGAAACCCCGTCTCTACTAATAATACAAAAATTAGCTGGGCGTGGTGGCACATGCCTGTAATCCCAGCTACTTGGGAAGCTGAGGCAGAATTGTTTGAACCTGGGAGGTGGAGGTTGCAGTGAGCCATTGCACTCCAGCCTGGGCGACAAGAGTGAAACTCTCTCTAAAAACAAAACGATACAAAAAAAAAAAAAAAAAAAAAAGGATGCTGGCTAAAATAACCATGTCTTTACCAAATGTTAGCTGGCAGAAGACAAGACTTTCCAAATCTTTAGCTTCTCAGATACTGTGTTAGACATTCTTAGTGAGCTCAATTTAAACACTGTCACTAAAACAAATTTAGGAGTGACTGTAGTGTGAATAATAGCTATTGTGGCTTGAATTCTGACTCATTTGCTGACTGATTTTGGGTAATTAATTACTTGGTTATTTGATTACTTAGAGCTTTTTTATTTGGAGAGGGAGTTTTGCCCTGTCGCCCAGTCTGGAGTGCAGTGGTGCGATCTTGGCTTACTGCAACATCAGCCTCCCAGCTTCAAGCAATTCTCCTGTCTCAGCCTCCCGAGTGGCTGCGACTACGGGCATGTGCCACCATGTACAAATACATTTTTGTATTTTTAGTAGAGACAGGGTTTCACCATGTTGGTGAGGCTGGCTTCGAACTCACAACCTCAAGTGATCGGCCCTTCTTGGCCTCCCAAAGTGCTGGGATTACAGGCATGAGCCACTGCGCCTGGCTTTTTTTTTTTTTTTTTTTTTTAACTGTTTTTGTTCACTGCTGTATCCTCAGCACACAGAATGGTTTGTAACACGAGACAGACACTTCAGTAAAAGCCAGATGAGGGCTGGTATTAGTAAAACCTGTCACTGTTGCATTAGAAAATGAAACAGAAACGTTAGTTCCAGGGCACTAACCAACATGAAATACAGTAAGTGTACATCTCGGTTATAGTTTACTCCCCACCCACAGCCTCCCTCTCCCACAGTGGAGAAACAATAGTGAATTAGTTTCTTTCTCAGAGAGACTTGAGGTATGTGATAAAAGACAAGTCCAAGAAACAGTGAAGCCAAGCTTGCAGACATCAGCCCTAGAACCAACGGTATTATTTCCCAGTGCAAATGATAATTACTCTGACCTACTCATCAAGACAAGAAAAAGCATCTCTGGTCAATTTTCAAAAGAGGCTGGGTTGGTGTAATTATAGTTAATAATACTCGTCTACGGAGCTGTTGCCCCTGACACACACACCCTTGAGTTGTCAGCCTCAGACTTCCATTTCTAGCACCTGTAAGCTGGTCATGTTGTGTGCACTGTAATGTGTCACCATGAAACGAAAGAGAAGTACCAGGTGAGCTCTCTCTTTCTCTGTGTATATACGTTGTGTGTGTGTGTGTGTGTGTGTGTGTGTGTGTGTGTGTTTGTGTGTGTGTACGCCTTGCCCGAAAATAATTTAAAGCTACTAACTGGGCCCCATGGAAATTCAGTCTCATTGCATAGGGCTCCAGGCAACTGAGTTACTGGACACTACACCAGGTTTTGGGTTTTTTGAGATCAAAAATCAGCAAAGTATGTGTAAAGTAACATTTCTTACAAAAATAGATTCTTCTCTCAACAGGGTATCAGTTTTTTCAATATATTGGCAAAGTGGATCCATCCACGTTTCTGGGTCCAGGCTGTGCGTCCGATCGCCTTTGTCAGCTGAGGGAAAACTCAGGGTGACTTGAGCCAGGAGGACCGCGAAGTGGACAGCCGGTACCGCGCGCTGCCCTTTCCCTTGTTCCAAACTGGGCTGGAGAAGTTCATAGGATTTGCTCCGTGTGCACCGCGTGCGCTGTGAGCCTTTTCATCAGGGCAGCAGCAGGCGCGAAGGAGCGCGCTGGCGCCCTCTGGCGGCGATCCTCGGGGGCGTCCGCGCCGTGCCTGTCCCCCAGGCCTCCGGGAGCCTCGAGCCCCAGCGCAACTGTGATTCTGCCAGGTACAGCGATCGTCATAGCGAAATGAAAATGCTCCGATTATTTGTTTAGAAATAAAACCGTTCCTCCTGGAAAATGTGCCGGGATGACATTTTGTGAAGTCCTGTTTCCAGTCTTCGTGAATTAAAATTCTAGATGGGAACCTACCAGACAGGAGAATATAATTGAAAAGGATAGTTGAAAGGACTTCTGACTTGTCCAAGAAGAGACGCAATTCCAGGTTAATCTTCAGAGTGAGTCAAAGCAACGTAAGTGATCTTTTTCTACGAAAGGCAAAGAATAAAATGTGGCAGAGGGTTTCTTTAACTCCTTACCTTCCCAGTTCTGTAGAATCACCTTACAAAAATAGAGGGGCAGCTGTCGGGTGGCGGAACGAACACGGTTTTTAGAAGCAGGGGCTTGGGGTTTTAGTTCTAAATGTGCCGCGTACTGGGGCACTTCTTTGAGGCTTAGGTGCCTCATTTCCAAAGGGCATGAGAATATCTTCTTTTTTTTTTTTTTTTCCTTTTTTTGAGACAGAATCTCGCTCTGTCGCCCAGGCTGGAGTGCAGTGGCCCGATCTCGGCTCACTGCAAGCTCCACCTCCCGGGTTCATGCCATTCTCCTGCCTCGGCCTCCGGAGTAGCTGGGACTACAGGCGCCCGCCACCACGCCCGGCTGATTTTTTGTATTTTTAGTAGAGACGGGGTTTCACCGTGTTAGCCAGGATGGTCTGGATCTCCTGACCTCGTGATCCACCCGCCTCTGCCTCCCAAAGTGCTGGGACTACAGGCGTGAGCCACCGCGCCCGGCCGAGAATATCTTCTTATAAGGGGAGTTCAGGCTGGGCTCCTGGGCTCACGCCTGTAATCCCAGCACTTTGGGAGGCAGAGGCGGGCGGATTGCTTGAGCCCAGGGGTTTGAGACCTGCCTGGGTAACATAGGGAGACACCATCTCTATGAGAAATTTAAAAAATTAGCTGAGCATAGTGGGGAGCACCTGCAGTCCCAGCTACTCGGGAAGATGAGATGGGAAGATGGCTTTGATCCCAGGAGTCTGCAGTGAGCTATGATCTCACCACTGCAATCCAGCCTGGGCATCAGAGTGAGACCTTGTCTCAACAGAAAAAAAAAAAAAAAAAGAATTCAAACTCCAACCACAACCACCATGGACTGTATCTGTGCCCATAGCCATTGCCTTTCCCCGTTACCATGGATGACCTGTATGACCTGATCGCACTTCCCAGCCAGCTCCTGGGGTCCCATTCCATCTGGGCCATCGCGGATATTGCTCCAGCAATTCTTCCTCTCTCTTCGGCATCATCAGTTTCACCTCTTTATATAACTAGATATTTCCATTAGCACACAGACATGGTAGGATTTTTCTTATCTCAAAAAAAGCCTCTTAGCCCCACCTCCCCTGCAGGCAGCACTGATGTCTCTCCTCACTTAGTTAGCAAAACGTCTCTACTGTCCATGCTCGCTGTCTCCACTTTTCCCGTTCTCCCGTGACCAGCTTTATTGAACTTGTGTTCCACCCGTTCACTGGGGCTGCTTTTCCGCAGGAAGCCAATGGCCTCTACGGTGCTGAATTCAGAGATTGGTTCCCAAAGTACTGGGATTACAGGCGTGGAGTCTCTGTGCCCAGCCTATTTGGGGAAATTTGAATGTGCCTGGGTATTAGACAATGTTGAAAATCGCATTAATTGTATTATTTTTCATTGTGGTTCTATATGATTATGTTTCAATTGTGATTATGTATTGAAATAACCACTTTAGCCAGGTGCGGTGGCTCACGCCTGTAATCCCAGCACTTTGGGAGGCCAACGTGGGTGGATCATGAGGTCAAGAGATCAAGACTATCCTGGCCAACATGGTGAAACTCCGTCTCTACTAAAAATACAAAAATTAGCTGGGCGTGGTGGCGCATGCCTGTAGTCCCAGGTACTTGAGAGGCTGAGGCAGGAGAATCACTTGAACCCAGGAGGCAGAGGTTGCAGTGAGCTGAGATCGTGCCACTGCACTCCAGCCTAGGTGACAGCGAGACTCTGTCTCGAAAAAAACAAAAACAAAACCAAAAACAAACCCATTTTATTGTATAGAATTTTTTATATACAGATACTGTATATAAAATTAACTTTAGGGGTAAATATCATAATGTCTACAATTTATTTTAAAATAATTCAGCACAGGCCAGGCACAGTGGCTCATGCCTATAATCCCAGCATTTCGGGAGGCTGAGGTAGGTGGATCACTTGAGGTCAGGAGTTTGAGAACAGCCTGGCCAACAGGGTGAAACCCCGTCTCTACTACAAATACAAAATTCAGCTGGGCATGGCGGCGGGTGCCTGTAATCCCAGCTACTTGGGAGGCTGAGGCAGGAGAATTGCTTGAACCTGGGAGGTAGAGATTGCAGTGAGCTGAGATCGTGCCACTACACCCCCGCCTGGGTTCCAGAGCAAGACTCTGTCCCAGAAAAAACAACAAAAAACAAAAAACAAAACTTCAACACAGAAAGAAATACATTTTCATGCTGTTCCCTTAAAAAAAAATACATGAAGCGAAATTGGCAATACATTAACAATTGTGGAATTGGGTGATGCATATACAGGTGTTTGTTATATACTACGCTACTTTTCTGTATGTTTGAATATCGTAGTAATTTAAAAGTATCTGGAAGTGTGCTCTGAGCTTTGGTGGAAAACCATTTGCAGGATACATTTTTTTTTTGAGATAGTCTCACTCGTTGCCCAGGCTGGAGTGCTCTGGCGTGATCTCGGCTCACTGCGGTCTCAACCTCCCAGGCCCAAGTGATTCTCCTGCCTCATCCTCCTGAGTAGCTGGGATCACAGGCACATGCCACCATGCCTGGCTAATTTTTGTATTTTTTGTAGAGATGGGGTTTTTCCATGTTGCTCAGGCTGGTCTCGAACTCCTGAGCTCAAGTGATCCACCCGCCTGGGCTTCCGAAAGTGCTGGGATTACAGTCATGAGCCACAGTGCCCAGCCAATTTTTGTATTTTTAGTAGAGATGGGGTTTCACCATATTGGCCAGACTGGTCTCGAACTCCTGACCTTGTGATCTGCCTGCCTTGGCCTCCCAAAGTGCTGGGATTACAGGCATGAACCACTGCGCCCGGCTGGATTTTTCTTACTTATACTTTCCTGTATTTTTTACATATTTGGCCATAACCACGTACCCTTCATAGAGTAAGAGAAAGCAAAGTAAGGCGTTTTGTCCATGCTTATAGACCCAGGCAAACTGAAGCAGAAGGGGACTTTGTTGTTTGACAGCAAGGTGGGCTTCAGGTACAGCTGGACCTGGGGGTCCCAATGATGAACATGGATCTGGTTTCTTTCTCTCTTCATCCTTCAGGTCTCACCTGTTGATTGGGCTGTAGTTTTGGGCAGATGCTTCCCTCCTGGTCCCAATACAGCTGTGGTAGCTTCAGACTCACGTCCTTCCAATTTCAAGTGTAGTGGGAACAATTTCTATCCCGTGATTCCTGACAAACCATTCTTTGCATCTCTTTGGCTCCAATTGGCTCATAGATTTTCCTAAAAATGAAGCACTGTGGCAAGGGAGCTGGCATAACTGCTTGACTCACACCCGTCTCACATGCATCACTCCTGAGATGGAGTTGGAACCCTCTGTCCCAAGCACACGGGCTAAGAGTAGGAGAAGGATAGTTTCCTGGAGGGAATTTGGTGTCCAGCTGTCAAAACAGGGGGAATAGATAGGTAGCAAGAAAATCACAAATGCTGTCTTCCTACCTACTTCCAGAAAGGATTTGCAGTAATGCAGGCAGAAGAAAAAGTCAGGCTAAGGAAAACTGCTATAAATAACTCAGAGTTTAGCGCTGAGCTTCCTGGTAGCCAAGGCAAAAGGGAAAGACTTGTTCACAGAATGCTAACCCACCAGGATTAAACAGGAAGAATCAACACCTCTGATAAAAAATTTCCTGACTCCAAGGCTCATGGCTGTTTTCTACTTCTGCTTTATTCTTTCCTTCTCAATCTTTCTTTCCTTTCTTTCTTTTCTTTCCTTTCCTCCCTTTCCTCCCTTCCCTCCCTCCCTCTCCCCTTTCCTCCCTCCCCCTCCCCTCCCCTTCCCTTCCCTTTTTTGAGTTGGAGTTTCCCTCTTGTTATGATTTCGGCTCACTGCAACCTCCGCCACCCGGGTTCAAGTGATTCTCCTGCCTCAGCCTTCCAACTAGCTGGGATTTCAGGCATGCGCCACCATGCCCAGCTAATTTTGTGTGTTTTATTTTACTTATTTTATTTTTTTTTTGGTAGGGACAGGGTTTCACCCTGTTGGTCAGGCTAGTCTGGAACTCCTGACCTCAAGTGATCCACCCACCTCAGCCTCCTAAAGTGCTGGGATTACAGGCATGAACCACCGCACCCAGCCCTCCTTCTCAATATTTCTTAGTTTTCATTTTTTTCCTCTTGTGGACAATCTTCATTCCCTTTTTTTCTCATGTCACTGAGAGGAGTCCTTATCCCATGTCTCTGTCTAGAGCCAATATGTGGCCTGCTGACCTCTCTTCACAGTTGGATGGGGAGCCATCGGAACTTCCAGGGCTTGGACTAGCTCTGTGAGAACATGCTATTAGATACTCCTGGAGGGAGGTGGTTAAACTTAAAGGAGGTTCAAAATTCATTGCCAGGACCGGGCATGGTGGCTCACGCTTGTAATCTCAGCACTTTGGGAAACTGAGGCAGGCGGATCACCTGAGGTCAGGAATTCGAGACCAGCCTGACCAATATGGCGAAATCCTGTTTCTACTAAAAATACAAAAATTAGCCGGGTGTGGTGGCACATGCCTGTAATCCCAGCTACTCGGGAGGCTGAGGCAGGAGAATCGCTTGAATCTGGGAGGCGGAGGTTGCAGTAGCCAAGATCGCACCATTGCACTCCAGCCTGGGCAACAAGAGCAAAACTCCAACTCAAAAAAAAAAAAAGAGAGAGAAAAAAAATTCATTGCCAGTGGAGGATCTGCCAGAAACAAGGCTCAAGAGACCTAGGGTTCAGTCTTGTTTCCCTTTCAAAGTCAGCCGCCCTCCCTGGACTCTTAATGAGAAAGGAATGAACTGGATCAGCTGGTGACCCCAACGTTGCCGCATGACTCCGCAAAACACCCGTCACACGATGGGAACATGGAATTCTCACTAACGCCCATTTCACAGTGTCTTTTGCATCAAAAAGGTTTGCAGAGATTTTTCTTTCCAGATCACATAGTTTCTCACAGATCCTGAGGGTTTCACACTCAATTCTTTTTCCCGTGTTGACAACCGGAGGAAGCACATCTGCGCAAGGCCGCTGCAGGCCTGGGCTTGGGTCTTGGTTGCCAGAGCAACCAGCAGCTGCAGGTGTGCAGGGCCGGCCCGCAAGCCGCTTATTTGCTGCAGGGGAGACCTGCTGACAGATGCTATGGCTGCTTGGGGAAAAGAACATGTTGAGCAGGTGATCCCTTCTCACCCACTCTGAGACTTTTAAGTTTACAAAGTAGCTACAGGGGATTGTCAATCCCCAAAGGTGGGAGAGAGAGGGGACCTTTTGGCCTTACTCCTGTTTGGGACATTTTCTTTCCTAGATTTTGTCCTATTTACACCTTTTTAATTGCCAGCATTTTTTCTGGAAAAGCCAGAGAGGAGAATAATTTGACTGTGGGAAGGAAATTATTTGTAAACCTTCCTGTAGAATCTGTCCAGTCTCTCTTTGGTGTTACTCTTGTAGTCTGGATTTTAGTGTTTTAATGTGGAGTTTTATAGTCTATTGAGTATCTCTCCTTTTTACTACAGGAACGTGTGCCAGTGGGCAGCAACCTGGGGAAGGCTGGTTAAAATGCAGATTCTGGGCTGGGCGCTGTGGCTCATGCCTGTAATCCCAGAATTTTGGGAGGCTGAGGTGGGCAGATCACCTAAAGTCAGGAGTTTAAGACCAGCCTGGCCAAGATGGTGAAACTCTGTCTCTACTAAAAATACAAAAATTAGCTGGGCATGATAGTATATGCCTGTGTAATCCCAGCTACTTGGGAGGCGGAGGCAGGAGAATTGCTTGAACCCAGAAGTGGGAGGTTGCAATGAGCCAAGATCGCACTACTGCACTCCAGCCTGGGCGACAGAGCAAGACTCCAAAAAAATGCAGATTCTAGGGCTCGGTCTCAGCATTACTGAGACAATCTTGTGGGAGTGAGTCCAGAAATCTGCATTCTAAATAAACAGGAGGTCATCTGATTTTTTTTTTTTTTTTTAGACGGAGTCTCTCTCTGTTGCCCAGGCTGTAGTACAGTGTTGTGATCTTGGCTCACTGCAACCTCCACCTCCCGGGTTCAAGCCATCCTTCCACTTCAGCCTCCCGAGCAGCTGGGATTATACGTGTGTGCCACCACACCTGCCTAATTTTTGTATTTTTAGTAGAGATGGGGTTTTGACATGTTGGCCAGGCTGGTCTCAGATTCCTGACTTCAGGTGATCCACCTGCCTCGGCCTCCCACAGTATTGGGAGTACAGGGGGGAGCCGCCGGGCCTGGCCACTCATCTGATTTAGTTGGACCCAAGACCAAAGTTTAAAATCATGTTAAGAACTGGGTATATATTGGCCAGTAACCTCAGCATTTTAGGAGACCAAGGTGAGAGGATTGCTTGAAGCCAGGGGTTTGAGATCAGCCTGGGCAACATAGAGAGACCTCATTTCTCTAAAATATTAAAATAATTAGCCAGGTTTTGTGGCATGAACCTGTAGTCCCAGCTATTTGGGAGGCTGAGACTAGAGGATCAATCGGGCTCAGGAGTTCCAGGCTGCAGTGAGCTAGGACTGTGCCACTGCACTCCAGCCTGGGTGACAGAGCAAGACTCTGTCTTAAAAGAAAACAAAAAGAAAACAAAAACACAAACTGATGGAAAATGAAAGGAGAATGACACTAATATTGTTCATGCCACCAAGCTTGCCTGCCCACCCCTGCAGGTGGGTGCTTCCCTGGGCACATGTTTCTTGCCTGTCCGAAGTCCTTCTCCCTGACTTTGGGAATAGCACCCCAATTTAATTCTGGAGAGTCATCCATTCAGCCCCCACTCCACATGGAGCCAGTGGTGGGAGGAAAATCACTGTGCCTGCAACCCACCCAAGCCAACTCCTCTGTCCCAGAGGTCATTGCTTCTCTTTTCTCCCCGTTTCCTCCCCCTCTCCCTCTCTTTTTCCTTCCCTTCCTTTTTACCTCCCTCCCTTCCTTCCTTTCCTCCTCCTTCCTCCCTCCCTAGAGTTTGGGTCCATCTCTGTTGAGTGTCACCAGAGAGCTCTGATCCCATAGGTGCACAGTCCGTGGGGCTCTGTGTCTCGCTGAAGTGGGCTGTCCCTCTCCCAAGTGAGGACCATTGTGCAGCCTTAATTATTTCAGTCTTTCATTGGGGAATAGGGTCTGATCTCATAAGAATTTACCCAGGACATATTGAGACTCTGCCTCTAAACAACCAACAAATAAAACCCCCAAAAACTATTGGCAGAGGTAGAAATAAGAAGTCTATTGAAAAACAACAACAACAACAACAAAACAGGCCAGGTGTGATGACTCACACTTGTGATCCCAGTACTTTGGGAAGTTAAGGTGGGAGGGTCCTTTGGGACCAGGAGTTCAAGACCAGCCTGGACAACATAATGAGACCCCCATCTCTACAAAAAATAATTTTTTTTTTTTTGAGACAAAGTCTTGCTCTTATCGCTCAGGCTGGAGTGCGGTGGCACGATCTCGGCTCATTGCAACTTCCGCTTCCTGGGTTCAAGCAATTATCCTGGCTCAGCCTCCCGAGTAGCTGGGATTACAGGTGCCTGCCACCACGCCTAGCTAATTTTTTGTATTTTTAGTAGACACGCGGTTTCGCCATGTTGGCCAGGCTGGCCTTGAACTCCTGACCTCAGGTGATCTGCCCGCCTCGGCCTCCCAAAGTGTTAGGATTCTACAGGCATGAGCTACCATGCCCAGCCAAAAAGTTTTTAAAAAACTATTAGCCAGGCATGGTGGCATGTGCCTATAGTCCCAGCTACTGGAGAGACGAGCAGGAGGATGGCTTGAGCCCGTGAGTTTGAGGTTACAGTGAGCTATGATTGCATAACCTGGGCAACAAAATGAGATCCTGCCTCAAAAAACAACAACAAACCCCCAGAAAACAAAAACAAAACAAAACAAAAAACAACAAAAAAACCCCCTTTCCTTGGTTCTGCCTACGGAGGTGACATTTATTTCCTACTCTGAATGATGTCTCCCTCAGACCCCTCATGGAGCCCAACAGCATCCAAAAGAGGATCAAAAACTTCATCTGGCACCAGTTAGACCAGTTCCTGGTCCACTACATCAAGAAGTTGGAAGTGCTGCTGATGTGCAGTGAATCTTACTGTGCAGGCACCGCTGGCCGCGCCTCCTCCAAGAACCAAGAACCGCAAAGCTGTTTCGGGAAGAGCAGCCCAGCTGCCGTCAGAGTCAGCAATCCCAATGCCCGGCTGCCCCGCCAAGAAAATGAATGGGCAGCCATGTGTACATTTTATTCGTGTTTAAATAAAGCCATAAAATCTGCAAAAAACAAAAAAAAAACAAACAAAAAAAACAAAAAACAGGCGCGGTGGCTCATGCCTGTACTGTAATCCCAGCACTTTGGGAGGCTGAGGCGGGCGGATCACCTGAGGTCAGGAGTTCGAGACCAGCCTGGCCGACATGGTGAAACCCCCCATCAATACTAAAAATACAGAAATTAGCTGGGCGTGGTGGCACGTGCCTGTAGTCCCAGCTGCTCAAGAGGCCGAGGCAGGAGAATCGCTTGAACTTGGGAAGTGGAGGTTGCAGTGAGCCCAGATCGCATCACTGCACTCCAGCCTGGGTGTCAAGAGTGAGACTGCATCTCAAACAAAAACGAAAACAAAAACAAACACACAAAAAGAGTGAAGAGTATGCTCGGGCTGTCTGGCATTGTAGAAGGGCACCTCCACTTTGGAGAACTTTCTTTCGGCTGCCTTGTCCCTCTCTTCTCTCGTAGGTGGACCAAGGGACAGGCTTCCATAGCTTTCTTCCAAGCTAGAAACACCAGCAGGTCACTACTCATGTTGTGTATTTAGAAACCTTATTTAAAAAACTGGATTGCAAAGTAGAGAGTAGCTCAAAGGATGAAGCAGTTTTTTCCCCAATGGTTTTTGTGAGTCTATTACCAATGGCCTAATTTTGCTTTAATCAAAGGTTTTTATGATGCTAACTGATGATGTCTAAACACAAATTAAAGGTTTTGTTTTGTTTTGTTTTGTTCCTGAGAATAGTGGGTTAAAAAATACTAACATGGAAAAATAATGGATGATTTTGCTGATAGCAGTACTGTTTGCAGATTTGTTTGCAGTACTGTTTGCAGTTTTATGGTGAAAGAAAATAATTTAGCAGCTAAGGTGAGTTTGTGCCTTGCCTTAGCACATGGTCACTTACGAACTGTGTGGTGTGGGTCTACACCTAGAACTTTCCCTCAGGACAGAGATTTAACAATTAGATGAAACTCAGGAAGCTTCCTTTAAACAAGCAAATATTTCCAGTTGACAACAGGAATGTAAACACGACTCCAATCAGTGAATATGCTAAAAGCTCTTTCCTATCTGTGATATTAGCTGTGCTCAGCGGAGAGGGTAACATTTCTTCCTTTGTCTCCTCACTTACTCATCTCCAATTAAATTACTTACCATCAATTCACAGACCTTTAGGGCTGAGCTAATTTTTAAACACTGACTAAAATTCTACAAAGAGCATCTATAACACAGGTTGGGAGAGTGTCCTCAGAAGTTGAACCTAGAACCATGTCATGGATAGCATTCTCTGCATTGCCTTGCGGGGTTGCGTGTGGGAAAACATTCTTTTTTGTTTGTTTGTTTTTTGAGATGGAATCTCACTCTGTCTCCCAGGCTGGAGGAGTGCAGAGGCGCGATCTCAGCTCACTGCAACCTCCGCCTCCCAGGTTCAAGCGATTCTCCTGTCTCAGCCTCCCGAGCAGCTAGGATTACAGGTGTGCACCACCACACCCAGCTAATTTTTGTATTTTTAGTAGAGATGGGTTTCACCATGTTGGTCAGGCTGGTCTCGACCTCCTGACCTCAGGTGATCTGCCTGCCTCCACCTCCCAAATTGCTGGGATTACAGGCGTGAGCCACTGTGCCTGGCCACACGTGGAAAAAACATTCTGATCCATGAACCTTTGGATTTCTCTGGGAAGAAACAGGTCTCTGCTCCAGCACTTCACACTCATTATGGGGCTCTTGGGAGAAGGCAAGAGGGAGGGACGGAGGATGCTGGTCTCCATGCAAGATCACAGCTGCTGGGCGCGGTGGCTCACGTGAGCCTGTAATCCCAGCACTTTGGGAGGCCGAGGCGGGCAGGTTGCCTGAGCTCAGGAGTTCGAGACCAGCCTGGACAACACGGTGAAACCCCGTCTCTATTAAAATATAAAAAATTAGCCGGGCACGGTAGCATGCGCCTATAGTCCCAGCTACTCGGGAGGCTGAGGCAGGAGAATTGCTTGAATCCAGGAGGCAGAGGTTGCAGTGAGCTGAGCGCCACCTGCACTCCAGCCTGGATGACAGAGCGAGACTCCATCTCCAAAAAACAAACAAACAAACAAAAAGATCACGACTTCTCTGGAACAACAGCTCAAGCTGTGTGTGTGATAGTTAACTTTATGTGTCAACTGGGAGGGTGCTTTTGTATGAGATCAACATCACAGCTAGGCATGGTGGTGAACACCTGTAATCCCAGCTACTTGGGAGGCTGAGGTGGGAGGATTGCTTGGGGCCAAGAGTTTGAGGCTGCATTGAACTATGATTGCGCCACTGCACTCCAGCCTGAGCAACATAGCAGGACCTCATTTTATATTAAAAAAAGTCTCAAAACATATTGGTAAACTCCAAGTAAAGCAGAGGCACTCTCTAATGTCGGTGGGCCTCATCCAATTAGTTGAAGGTCTAAGTAGAACTGGCCTTCCCAAGCAAGGAAAGTTATCCAGCAGAGCACCCTGGGATTTCTCTGCACCTTCTGCTCTCCTGGGTCTGGACTCTGCTGGTGCACACTGGGTTTAGGACCTGCCAGCCTCCACAATCACGAGCCCATTCCTCAACGTGAATCTCTTCCTCTCTCTACACACATCCTGTTGGTTCTGTTTCCCTGGAGAACACTAATACAGCATGTCCCGCTGGTCCTGGCTTATTTGTACCAGATCTTAGACTTTCAGTCAAGGGGCCCTCATAGATAAACTGCTCCAATCTTCCAGGAAACCCCTATACCGAAAACTCATGCTCCTCAGCCCGGCTCTCAGCGCCTTCTTGGTGTGCTTGGGCGCCATCTAGTGCCTACCGCAGGCACTGCGATGACCTACCCGCCTCACTTTCATCACTGTCATCACCGGTTTAATTCCCTAAGCACATATTAGTAGACCTCCATATTCGTGTGCATCATTCGCTCTTTTGTTCGCTCAACAAACATTTAGTGAAGGCTTGTTTATGCACAAGGCATTGCCACAGATGCAAGACCGTCCAGCAGGTGGCTTCTCCCCTTTGTGGAACTCACAGATCAGCTGGAGACAGGGAATAAATGCAGATTACAGTCAGGTGAGAGCAGGGCCACGCAGAAAGCATGACAAGGAGCTCAGGAGCTAAGTGGGTGAACAAGGGGGATTGCGGGGAGGGCCACTGTTGATGCAGTGTTTACTGCGTTCCAGGCGTGGAGTGGGCTCTGGAGACACAGGGGTGATGGTCACTCCCTGTAGCAGCATCTAGCCTGCTGGGGCCTCCTCTCCCCTACTTGCATTCGGATTGTGCCCTAGGACAGTTAGTGCTGGTCCCCAGGCCACAGCACCAAGAATGACTTTTCTTGCATTTGCCAGAGTGTGGCAGTGGTTCTTCAAAGATCAGGCTCTGCACTTGGAAGCTCCAGGCGAGACACTTGTGCTGCAGCTCCTGAGGGCTGCCTTGCTGGGAAGTGGCTGGATCCCTGCTTGTTTCCTGCTCCCTAGGGCCTAACTCCTCACCCCTCACTCTGCTGAGAATTGATGAGGAGGAAACAAGGGGAAGGCTTTGGGTCATTGTACCCCTGGTGTCCAGGCTCCTGCCCCGTCTGGACCACCAGCGCTTCCTGGCTCCCTGTCATGCTTCCCCGTGGGACTCCGGTCAGCAAGGATCCCGCTGAGCTCACATGTGCTCAGGGAGTGGCCCTGAGACTTGGGTGCTCCTTCCCATGAGGCTGACTGTGCTGGCGAAGCCACTGTAAGCCAATAGTAATGATCACTCCGAGCCTACTGTGTGCTAGATGCTGAGTGCTGTTACATAAGTCACCTCTAACCCTTCTTCTTCTTTTTTTTTTTTTTTGAGACAGAGTTTCACTCTTGTTGCCCAGGCTGGAGTGCAATGGCACAATCTCGGCTCACTGCAACCTCCGCCTCGTGGGTTCAAGTGATTCTCCTGCCTCAGCCTCCTGAGTAGCTGGGATTACAGGCATGTGCCACCATGCCCGGCTAATTTTGTATTTTTAGTAGAGACGGGATTTCTCCATGTTGGTCAGACTGGTCTTGAACTCCCGACCTCAGGTGATCCGCCCGCCACGGCCTCCCAAAGTGCTAGGATTACAGGCATGGGCCATCGCGCCCAGGCAGTCACCTGTAACCCTTCTAAGCCTTTCTAGGTGGTGTTCTCGTTTCACACGGATGTGGCAATTGGCTCAGAGGGTTGAGGTCATTAACAGGAGAAGTGAGGCTGGGGGCGGTGGCTCAGGCCTGTAATCCCTGCACTTTGGGAGGCTGAGACAGGTGGATCACTTGAGGTCAGGAGTTCAAGACCAGCCTGGCCAACATGGTGAAACCCCATCTCTACTAAAAACACAAAAGTTAGCCAGGTGTGGTGGCACACACCTGTAGTCCCAGCTACTTGGGAGGCTGAGGCAGGAGAATCACTTGAACCTGAGAGGCAGAGATTGCAAGATCACACCACTGCACTCCAGCCTGGGTGACAGAGCGAGACTCCGTCTCAAAACAAAACAAAACAAACAAACAAACAAACAAAACCCCAGCAGAAGTGAGCACGGAGCAGACTGAGGTTGGCCTGGTTCCAAGTCCCTGTCCTCATATACCCATCCCTGCTGCCCAAGCAGGCAGTTGTGGTGGCTGGGAGACGGGGGGCGGGGGGGGGGCAGTTTCCTTGCGAGCTTATGGCTTCTATCTCTCTTTTGAGATAGGGTCTTGCTCTGTTACCCAGGCTGGAGTGCAGGGGCGCTATCATAGATTGTTGTAGCCTCCAACACCTGGTCTCAAGTGATCCTCCATCTCAGCCTCTCGAGTAGCTGGAACTACAGGCATGCACCACCATGCCTGGCTAATTTTTAGATTTTTTTGTAGAGATGGGATCTTGCTATGTTGTCCAGGCTGGTCTTGAACTCCTGGCCTCAAACAATCCTCCTGCCTTGACCTCCAAGGTGCTGGGATTACAGGCGTGAGCCACCATGCCTGTATTACATCTGTTTTTTTTTTTTGAGACAGAGTCTCGCTCTTGTCACCCAGGCTGGAGTGCAATAGTGCGATCTCAGCTCACTGCAGCCTCCACCTCCTGGGTGTAAGCGATTCTCCTGCCTCAGCCTCCTGAGTAGCTGGGATTACAGGCACGCGCCACCGTGCCTGGCTAATTTTTGTATTTTTAGTAGAGACGGGTTTCACCATGCTGGTCAGGCTGGTCTTGAACTCGTGACCTCAGGTGATCCACCGCCTTGGCCTCCCAAAGTGCTGGGATTACAGGTGTGATCCACTGTGCCTGGCCATGTCTCTCTTTAGAGACCTCTCCACCCTGGGGACAGGCCTGAGTCTTGGCCCTAAGGAGGGGTTTGCACCGCCTCATCCACCCATTCCTTTGACAGACTCTGACTCCATGCCAGTCACTGAGGCCTAACCTGGGTTGAGGGAGACCCAGGATTCTTCTTTCTGAGAATCTTGCCATCCACGGGGGATGTCACCATTATCCAGCCCTAGTCTGTCATTCACAGGTGAGAAGACTGTGGTCAGGGAGGTCGGGGGTACTGAGCCCTGGTTTCCTGCTGTAGGGTGCATCACTGTCATTCCCCCCAGGACGAAGTGGCATCTAGAATGCTGCCTTTGAGCTGTACTTCTGCCTTCCCATGTTTATTCCTAAGCTCTGCCCAGTGCTTCTCACAGAGTGGGCATCTCTTAGACATTCCAAAATTGTGGACAATTGTGCAACACAGTCTCCTCTGGAGGGGCCATGTGGACCGTGGGAATCGAGTGACGTCTGGTCTTCAGTGTGGGAGCTTCCTGGTTACAGGGGGCCTCCTCCTCTTAGCAAGACAGGAGCTGCGTGTGTCTTCTGATACCCAGATCCTGCTGGGATAGCAGCGCTCCCTGTTCCACGAAATCCTCTGGCGAATCAGACAGTGGGTCCTTGATAAAATCAGTAACACGTGCCCCAGCTCTCCCCGCCGGGACCGCAGTAAATCTTCACATTTTTGCCACATCACTGCTTCTCTGACAGCTCAAGATGTTTTTCTGCTTCTGAGGATCCCTTTATTAAAAGCCTTGGAGCCCCAAGGACGTGTTAAGCAGCGCTCCCTCTGGCGCCTCCCTGCCTTGCCATTTTCCCAGCTCAGCTTCTGCCTCTCCTCGTCTCCCACAAGCTTTCCACATCATTCATTCTGACATTTGAAAGTTTCCAAGCTTGTTCTGAAATGCCACAAACACTGCCATTGTTATGTGCCAGGCTTGGAATGCGGAGAATCCCAGGACGCTGGAGATGGGGCCTCGAGCCTTGCAGGGGAGCTGAGCAGCTGCACAGGGCCTGGGGATGTGGGCTGAGGACGAAGGCTGCTCCTGTTCCTTTGTGGACCGCACCAGGCCCGGTGGCTGCTGCCTTCCCAGCCTTCCTCCATTCCCACTGCACCAGGCCGTGGTTCTGTGCTTCCCACAGACTCACTCCAGCCACTCCATTTACTGAGGAAAATCACCCCTCTTTCCCACATTGCATGGTATCTTCTGTTTGGAGACAGGTCTGCTTGCTTGTGACAGGTTCTTCAGTTTTCAGGAGACGGTATCAGAGAAAACAAACCTTGACGTGTGTGGGTGTTGGGTGTCCAGCCATGAGGTCTATCTTCCTACAGCTTTTTTTTTTGAGACGGAGTCTTGCTCTGTTGCCCAGGCTGGAGTGCAGTGGTGCAATCTTGGCTCACTGCAACCTCTGCCTCCCGACTTCAAGCGATTCTCCTGACTCAGCCTCCTGAGTAGCAGGGACTACAGGCACATGTCTCCATGCCTGGCTAATTTTTGTATTTTTAGTAGAGGCGGGGTTTCACCATGTTGGCCAGGCTAGTCTCAAACTCCTGACCTCAGGTGATCCACCCTCCTTGGCCTCCCAAAGTGCTGGGATTATAGGTGTGAGCCACTGCGCTCGGCCTGTCTTCCTATGGTTCTTATGCTGGCTGAAGTGCTGTTTTCATTAAGATTCATATCCAGTTGGCTTTGGCCACAGGTGCTATTTCTGCAAGTGCACAGCGCTCTTGCAGGCCACTGGGACCTGCTGGCGTCTGGAGTGCCGCCTTCCAGCTGTGCCGCTGTCTTTCTGTGCCTCTTTCTCACAGAGTGGGTCCCTTTTAGTTGCCAGCACTCTGAATGATGGTGCAAACACTGTACCCCAAATCTTCTGTGGGACACCACACTCCAATTCTGCTTTAGCCGCACAGGATTCAGTAAGACACCCTGCTGGTTTCATTTTTACTGGTTGTTCCCAGACTTTTGGATTCGTAGGCTAGAAAACTGAAAACAACAGGGTAGACATAGGTAATCAAGTTTTATTTTGCCTAGTGAAGACATAAACAAAACCAAACAAAACGATGTCTACAATCACAGGCACTCTCATGTCCTACAACAAAGCACATTTTAATGCCAGAAAAGTAGGAGGAAGAGAATAAAACCAGAGTGAAAGACAGCACTTGCCAGGAAAGGACAGATCTCACGCTGATAATTTCACTGCGGAGGGATGGAAACGTGGCCAAAGCCCAGCAGCTGTTAGTGAGCCAGCATTTCATTCATTCATTATTTATTTTTAGAGACAGGGTCTCACTGTATTGTCCAGGCTGGGGTTCAGTGGTGCCATCACAGCTCCACTGCAGCCTCAGACTCCTGGGCTCACGTGATCCTCGTGCCTCAGCCTCCCGAGTAGCTAGGACTACAGGCATGCGCCACCACACCCAGCTAATTTTTAAGTTGTTTGTAGAGACGGGATCTCACTATGGTGACCAGGCTGGTCTTGAACTCCTGGCCTCAGGCAATCCTCCCGTCTTGGCCTCCCAAATTGCTGGGATTACAGGCGTGAGCCACCTCACTCAGCTGAGCTAGCATTTCCGAATCTTGGGTCTATGATGGGAGTGGAAGGCGGCACTCCAGACCCCAGCAGGTCCCAGTGGCCTGCAAGAGCGCTGCGTACCTGCAAAAATAGCACCTGTGGCCAAAGCTAATTGGATATGAATCTTAATGAAAACAGCACTTCAGCCAGCATAAGAACTATGCCACTGAGCCTCAAACTTTAACGTGTGCGTAAATTTCCTGTGGAGTCTTGCTAAAATGAAGATTCTGAATCCTTAGGTGTAGACTGGACCCAGGATTCTGCCTTTTCACAGCCTCCCAGGCGAGGCTGGCGTTGCAGTTCCTTGCTCCGTGCTCTGAGTTGCAAGGTCTACTCTACACGATGCCAAAAGCAATCTTGTGGTTCAGTCATGTGAGTGAAGAAAAAAGATTAGGTAAAATGATTATTTTGTGTCATGCAGACAAACAAATCGTTTTTCAGCTAGATTCTCCGCTATTTCATACACGTGGCCAGAGCTGACAGAGATTGCCAGTGGACTACTGGAGATTAAAGGTGGTAATGAGTGAGGACCCTCTTAACTCCTTGTGCTTGTAAGGATGGTGAGTGCTGAACAGCCCCCAGCCTCCAGCTCCAAGCCCAGCACTAGCTTGACCAAAAGTGACCAGGGGTTTCACAGTCGGCTTCCTGAACTCTACTGGTCGACCAGCCACCTGCACCCCTCTCTTACCCCATCCCCCAAAAAACTCAAAACCCAATAAAACAAAAGCCAAACGGATGTGTATTGGGAGTCAAATGTGGCAGGAAGGGCCCCTGGCAGAGGCAGTACTCCGAGGAGAGGAAGCCATGATTGGGTCAGCCTTAAACATTCCCACCATTCTGCCGGTGTCCAGGCTGCTGCTGAAATCCCGGGCAGGTGCAATGATACACAGGCGTCCCGGGGTGCGGTTGCATGTGTGTTGGGTTGGGTTGAAGACTGAGGAACAGAAGGGGCGGGTCAAATGGTTGTGTGAGAGCGTTGGCAGGCTGTGTTGACTGAGACCCGCAGTGAGAGGTAGGTTTTTGTGGTTTATAAATTTTAATTTCAATTTTTTTTGGGATACGGTCTCTCTTAGTCGCCTAGGCTGGAGTGCAATGGGGCAATCACGGCTCACTGCAGCCTTAATCTCCCAGGCTCAAGTGATCCTCCCACCTCAGCCTCCCAAATAGCTGGGATTATAGGTGCGCAATATCATGCCTGGCTAATTAAAAAAATTCTTTTTGTAGAGACGAGGTCTCATTATGTTGCCCAGGCTGGTCTCAAATCCCTAGGCTCAAGCGATTCTCCGGCCTCAGCCTCCCAGAGTGTTGGGATTCTAGGTGTGAGCCACCGTGCCTGGCTGAGGGGGTGTTTGACATCTTCACTCAGCACACACATTTACAGGGTTGATATCCGTTTCTACAAAACAATACTTAGTTTTACTGCATGTGACATATTCTAATTAAAAAAAAATTCTAGGCCAGGCCCAATGGCTCACACCTGTAATCCCAGCACTTTGGGAGGCCGAGGCAGGTGGATCACCTGAGGTCAGGAGTTCGAGACCAGGCTGGCCACATGGCGAAACCCTGTCTCTACAAAAATACAAAAATTAGCTGGGTGTGGTTATAGGCACCTGTGATCCCAGCTACTTGGGAGACTGAGGCAGGAGAATCGCTTGAACCCAGGAGGTGGAGATTGCATTGAACCAAGATCGTGCCACTCCAGCCTGGGTGACAGAGCAAGACTCTGTCTCGAAAAAGAAAAAAAAAAAAAAACTAAAATGCTGGTTCTGATCCATTAAATTGATTTCGGGGCCCACGACTAGGCTGTGACCCAAAGTGTGACAAATGCAAATTTCGGAGGCCTTTTCTCATATTGGTAATATGCGAGTCTTTGATCTCTTACTGGGGGAACTCAGGTGACCTCAAATCTAAGAAACCTAATTTAAGAAATACACACTTAAAATTATGATTTCTTCAAATTCTACCCTGGAAGCACTTAGTGAAGGGATTTTTGCCATCTATTTCTTTGGTAAATCTCAGAGCATCTAAAAAAAAGATTAAGTGGACAAATGAGTAAATTAGCCTATCTACAAATATGTAAGTCCTTGGATGGAAGTTTTCAGGACAAATAAATTTAAAGAAAAGCATTAGATGTTATTGGTAGGTATAGTCCAAGTAGATATGAATAAGAAAATAGTTTTGAAATTAAAATTTATAGTATTATTGGTAGGTGTAGTCCGTGATGTTTCTGAAATTTAATTTTATAGCAACAGGAAAACATGAATGATTTACAAACAACTTTTGAATATATCAACAATGGAAATGATAAAAACGTTAATATTTACTGAGTCATTATATGCTATGCTGTATTGAACATTTAATTTAATTAATTAATTTATTTATTTACTTATTTATTTGGGATGGAGTCTTGCTCTGTTGCCCAGGCTGGAGTGCAGTGGCATGATCTCGGCTCACTGCAAGCTCCAACTCCTGGGTTCATGCCATTCTCCTGCCTCAGCCTCCCGAGTAGCTGGGACTACAGGCGCCCGCCACCACGCCCCGTTGATTTTTTGTATTTTTAGTAGAGACGGGGTTTCACTGTGTTAGCCAGGATTGTCTCAATCTCCTGACCTCGTGATCCACCTGCCTCGGCCTCCCAAAGTGCTGGGATTACAGGTGTAAGCCACTGTGCCCGACCGAACATTTTATTTTTAATTTAGTTTTTTTTTTTTTTTTTTTGAGACAGGATCTCACTGTCACCCATTCTAAAGTGCAGTGACCTGATCAAGGCTCTCTGCAACCTCAGCCTCCCGGGCTCCAGCAATCCTCCCACCTCAGCCTCCCATGTAGCTGGGATTACAGGCGCAGGCCACCATGCCCGGCTAATTTTTGTATTTTTTGGTAGAGACAGGGTTTCACTATGTTGCTCAGGCTGGTCTCGAACTCCTGACCTCAGGTCAACTCTGCGGGCATGGGGGACAGTTCCGAGAGCCATGGGCAGGGCAGATCCCTCCAAAAGTGCCTACAACACTGGAGAACACTTTCTTCAAATAAAATCTTAACCTAAACGCGAAACATGAAAGAAGAATGAATGAAGAATTGTTCTGGTAAACTGAGATGGGGGCCAAAGTCCATCCAGTTAGCTCCTCCCCTCCCCTGGGGTCTGAGGAACTGTGGTTTTGAAAACCATGGATCTGGCTGAGCGTGGTGGCTCATGCCTGCAATCCTAGCGCTTTGGGAGGCCGAGGTGGGTAGATCACCTGAGGTCAGGAGTTCGAGATCAGCCTGGCCAACATGGTGAAACCCTGACTCTACTAAAAATACAAAAAATTAGCCAGGTGTGATGGCAGGTGCCTGTAATCCCAGCTACTCAGGAGGCTGAGGCAGGAGAACCGCTTGAACCCAGAAAGCGGAGGTTGCAGTGAGCCGAGACCGCGCCACTGCACTCCAGCCTTGGTGACAGAGTAAGACTCCATCTCAAAAAAATACAAAAAACAAAAAACAAAGAAAACCATGGATCTGGCCAGATGCAGTGGCTCACGCCTGTACCCTCAGCAATTTGGGAGGCTGAGGAGGGCGGATCATCTGAGGTCAGGAGTTCGAGACCAGCCTGGCCAATACGGCGAAACCCGTCTCTACTAAAAATACAAAAATTAGCCGGGAATGGCGGCTTGTGCCTGTAGTCCCAGCTACTCAGGAGGCTGAGGCAGGAGAATCACTTGAACCCAGGAGGCAGAAGTTGCAGTGAGAGAGATTACGCCACTGCACTCCAGCCTGGGAGATAGTGAGACTCTGTCTCAAAAAAAAAAACTATGGATCTTGTTCTAGCCTCTGTTTTTACACCTGAGAAACATGAGGTTCAGAGAGTGAGGCTACCTCCTCACAGGTGCACAGTGACTTAGTGTCAGCGCTTGGACCCACCCTAGGGGCCTGGGCTCCTTGTAGAATGTTCTCCCTCCTCCTTGTCCACCTCCTCCTCATTTGCAGTTATCCAGACACACAACTGCTGAGAAAGTCTTTTGTTTCCTTCTTTATTTATTTTGAGAGAGAGTCTCACTCTGTCACCCAGGCTGGAGTGCAGTGGCGTGATCTCAGCTCACTGCAGCCTCCACCTCCCAAGTTCAAGCCATTCTCCTGCCTCAGCCTCCCCAGTAGCTGGGATTACAGGTGTGCACCACCACCCTGGCTAATTTTTATATTTATTTATTTATTTGAGATGGAGTCTTGCTCTGTCACCCAGGCTGGAGTGCAGTGGCATGATCTCAGCTCACTGCAACCTCTGCCTCCTGGGTTCAAGTGATTCTCCTGCCTCAGCCTCCCGAACAGCTGGGACTACAGGCATGCGCCACCCAGCCCAGCTAATTTTTGTATTTTTAGTAGAGACAGGGTTTCATCACATTGGCCAGGCTGGTCTCGAATTCCTGACCATATGATCCACCCACCTAAGCCTCTCAAAGTGTCAGGATTACAGGCGTGAGCCAGCTTGCCCAGCCTTGTATTTCTTAGGTGAATAGATTTTGATTTGCAGAATTCAAAAAGGAATGCGAGTGAAGTAGGTGAAATAATAAGTTTAGCTTGGAGGATCCTATGAGCCTTCCCCCTGGTGTGCTGGTCACAGCTAGTTTTGCCCAGCACACTTTTGTCCTCTTTGTCCTCTGCTCTCCTTTGAACATCAACAAGGGCTGATGGCATTGACAGGCTTGCCCTGGTGACTGACCACGTCTCGCGTTGAAAATGTGCTTTGGCGCCTCTTACAGGACGATGACGTTTGTCCCAATGTGTCCCAATGAAGCACCTCGCAGGAACTTGATAAACTTGACTGCCCGTATCCATTAAGGTGCTTGTGCATTATACCTACAATTGGGGAGATACCTTACCCACCTCTTTGCAGATCGTTCTAAGGAAAGGTGTTTGGCCATCTGTCTGGGAGGCTGAGGACTGGCCCTTGTCACAGGCAGAGTGCTGAGAGCTGCCCCTCTGCCCAGCCCCGTGCTCCTCTGCTGAGGGGTCAGCTCGGGTTGTCTGGAGGCACTGCCCTGCGCCTGCTCCTCAAGCCGCTTGATGGCACTGTTAGAACTGGAGAAGGGAGACGGCTTCTCCCGAAACAGTTTCCTCTGTTCTGATCAGCTCCAAACTGTCATTTCCACCCACCTCCTTCCTAACTGAACAGAACAAAATCACTTCACAGCCTGTTGCTGCTGCTCTGCTCCCCCAGCCCCGCCCGGCCCTGCCATCCGGGCAAAGATTTAGTAGCCCCTGTGCCCTGTTTCCCGCACTCACGCACCCAGGCTTCCATCCTGTTTCTCTAGAGCTTTATCATCCTGTGTGTTTTGGGGGCCTCTGCAGTGCCAGGCACTCTGCAGGCAGAGAGAAGGCCAGGAAAACCTTATAAGAACCCGGGAATCTAAAAGAGAAGGCAGAAGTGCCTGACATCCTTCTGGCCACATGATTTGTTTTCTAGAAGAAAGAAGAAAATAGCAGTGGGAGAAGGTGCTTGGGAGGAACGGAAGGAATGTGCAGAGGGCAGGAAACGGGGTCTCTCGGGCGGAATCTTGGCATTAGGTTGCAAGGCTTAATGTGTTCTGTTCTTGGCTTCCCAGCTGCCACTGTGTCTAAATCCCTCTCGCAGGGTCAAGGGTGGGTGGAGGCGTGGTCTGAAGGGACCCTTGCCTTCATCTACTTGCTTTGGCCTCTTCTGGTTCTCAGTTCTGTCTCTCTCTCTCTGTAGCTCTGTCACCCAGGCTGGAGTGCAGCAGTGCCATCATAACTCATTGCAACCTTAAACTCCTGGGCTTAAGCGGTCCTCCTGCCAGGAGTTTACTACTGGTACATGCCATTACACCCGGCTAATATTTAGTTTTTTCGTAGGGATGGGGTCTCACTAGATTGCCCAGGCTGGTAACTTCTGGGTTGAAGCCAGATCCTCTCACCTCAATCTCCCAAAGTGCTGGGATTACAGGCATGAGCCACCACACCTGGCCTCTCTTTCTTTTTTTTTTTTTGCAATGGCGGGTGGGGGTGGCTGGTGGGGAGGAGGACAGAGTCTCACTCTGTAACCCAGGCTGGAGTGCAATGGCATGACCTCGGCTCACTGCAACCTCCGCCTCCCGAGTTCAAGCCATTCTCCTGCCTCAGCCTCCTGAGTAGCTGGGATTACGGACACGTATCACCATGCCCAGCTAATTTTTTTATTTTTAGTAGAGAAGGGGTTTCACCATGTTGGCCAGGCTGGTCTCGAATTCCTGACCTCAGGTGATCCACCTGCCTTGGCCTCCCAAGGTGCTGGGATTACAGGCATGAGCCACTGCGCTTGGCCCTCTCTTTTTTATTTATTTATTTATTTTTGAAATGGAGTCTCGCTTTGTTGCCCAGGCTGAAGTGCAGTGGCATGATCTCAGCTCACTGGAACCTCCACCTTCCGGGTTCAGGTGATTCTCCTGCCTCAGCCTCCTAGGTTGGGATTACAGGCACGCATCACCACACCCAGCTAATTGTTGTATTTTTGCTAGAGAAGGGGTTTCACCATGTTGGCCAGGTTGGTCTCAAATTCCTGACCTCAGGTGATCCACCTGCCTCGGCCTCCCAAAGTGCTGGGATTTTGGGCATGAGCCACTGCGCCTGGCCCTCTCTTTTTTTATTTTTATTTTCAAATGGAGTCTCGCTCTGTTGCCCAGGCTGGAGTGCAGTGGCGTGATCTCGGCTCACTGGAACCTCCGCCTCCTGGGTTCAAGTGAGTCTCCTGCCTCAGCCTCCTGAATAGCTGGGACTATAGGCACGCATCATCACACCCAGCTAATTGTTGTATTTTTAGTAGAGAAGGGGTTTGGTCTTTAATTCCTGACCTCAGGTGATCCACCTGCCTCAGCCTCCCAAAGTGCTGGGATTACAGGCATGAGTGTTTTTTTTGGACACAGAGTCTGTCTCTGTCACCCAGGCTGGAGTGCAGTGGTGCTATCTTGGCTCACTGCAACCTCCACCTCCTGGGTTCAAGCAATTCTCCTGCCTCAGCCGCCCGAGTAGCTGGGATTACAGGCGTGCGCCACCATGCCCAGCTAATTTTTGTATTTTAGTAGAGATGGGGTTTTACCATGTTGGCCAGGCTGGTCTCCAACTCCTGACCTCAAGCAGTCCACCCACCTTGGCCTCCCAAAGTGCTGGGATTACAGGCATGAGCTACTGCGCCCAGCCCTTTTTTTTTTTGAATTTATTGTGTATACTTAAGGTATACAATGTGATGTTATGAGGTACATGTACATATAGTAAAACAGTTACTAGAGTGGAGCAAATGAACATAGCTGTCATCTCTCATAGGTACGTATTTTTCCCCTGTAGTAAGAGCAGCTACAGTCAACTATAATCTACTCATTTAGCAAAGATGCTGAATACAGTACACTTTTAACTAAGTGTGTCTTCATATTGTACATCAGATCTTTCTACTTGTTCATCCTGCATAGTTGCTGTTTTGTGTCCTTCTGCATTCACCTCCCCATTTCCTCTGCCTCACCCCCAATACTGGTAACAACTGTCTTATTCTCCATCTCTGTGTATTTGGCTTTTTTAAAAAAAGATTCCACCTGTAAGCAAGGCTGTGCAGTATTTGTCTTTCTGTGTCTGGCTTATTTCACCCAGCATAATACCCTTCCTATCCTCCCTCCATGTTCATTCATGTTGTGGATCTCCTTTTTTTTTTTTTTTTTTTTGAGACAGAGACTTGCTCTGTTGCCCAGGCTGGAGTGCAATGGCACAATCTTGGGTCACTGCAACCTCTGCCTCCTGGGTTCAAGAGATTCTCATACCTCAGCCTCCCGAGTAGCTGGGATTACAGGCATGCACCAGGCATGCACCACCACGCCTGGCTATTTTTTGTATTTTTAGTAGAAATGGGGTTTCACCATGCTGCCCAGGATGGTCTTGAACTCCTGGCCTCAAGCGATCTGCCTGCCTTGACCTCCCAAACTGCTGGGATTGCAGGTGTGAGCCACCACACCCAGTCTTCCTTGCTTTCCTTGCCTGCTTTCTTTCTTTCTTTCTTTCTCTCTCTCTCTTTCTTTCTTTCTTTCTTTTTTCATTCTTGTTGCCCAGCCTAGAGTACAATGGTGCCATCTTGGCTCACCGCAACTTCCGCCTCCCGGGTTCAAGCGATTCTCCTGCCACAGCCTTCCTGAGTAGCTGGAATTACAGGCATGCACCACCACATCCGGCTAATTTTGTATTTTTAGTAGAGACAGGGTTTCTCCATATTGGTCAGGCTGTTCTCGAACTCCCAGCCTCAGGTGATCCGCCCACCTCGGCCTCCCAAAGTGCTGGGATTACAGGCATAAGCCACCACGCCCGGCCTCTTTCTTTCTTTCTTCCTTTCTTTCTTTTTCTTTCTTCCTTCCTTTCTTTCTTCCTCTCTTTCTCTCTTTCTTTCTTTCTTCTCCTTTCTTTCTTCTTTCTTTCTTTCCTTCTTTCTTTCTGTCTTCTTTCTTTCTTTCTTTCTTTCTTTCTTTCTTTCTTTCTTTCTTTCTCTTTCTTTCTTCTTTCTTCCTTCCTTCCCTCCCTCTTTCTTTCTTTCTCTTTCTTTCTTTCTTCTTTCCTTTCTTTCTTTTTTCTTTCTTTCTTTCCTTTCTCTTTCTTTCTTTCTCTTTCTCTCTCTCTTTCTTTCTTTTCCTGCCTGCCTGCCTCCCTTCCCTTCCCTTTCCTTCCTTTCTTTCTTTCTTCATTCTTTCTTTCCCCATTCCTGTTGAGTGCACACATTTTCTTTACTCATTTGTCCATAATGGACACCTAGGTTGCTTCCCTATCTTGCCTGTTGTGAATACGGGAGTGCAGCTACCTCTCCTCGGTGGTGATTTTCTCTCTTTTGGGTATATAACCAAAAGGAAGATTGCTGGATCATGTGGTAGTTCTATTTTTAATTTATTTAGGTGGTTCCCAGTTCTTGCTACCACTTCCTTTTCCTTGGAGAGATGAGTAGGAGACAGGCTGAGGATACCCATGAGCTGTAAAAGAAGAGAGCCCTGCTGCCCACAGCTTGCATCCTAAATCTCAGGCCCTGCAGTTCTATGCCCTGCTTACCTCCCCTGGCTCCCCTTCCTCCAGAGGAAGAAAATGGGAGGGCTTTGCTATGAGAAAAGCATTTTCCCCAAACAATTACCAGGAAATACTGTCTCGATTGCTATTCCTGTCATGTGCTGCCCTCTTGGCAGAGTTACTGGAAGGCTTATTACACCTTGCAAATGCTGATGGGGCACAGTTCCCAGAGTTGGAAAGGCTCACCCAGCGCAGGCCGCCAAGGCCTCTTGGTTTCCCCCTACAGGTGCCAGGTGTGCGCTCCACACCCCTCTGTTGGCCAACCTTGACCTTGAGCAGAGGCCCCGGCCAGCTCTCCCAGCCTGCTTGCAGGTGGGAGGCCATTCTCTGCTGACTCAGGCCCAGACTGGGGCAGGTGCATGCCTTCAACCCCGTGAGTAATACCGGCTTTTCATCTTCAAAGGGCCTTCCCAAGATTAACCAATTAGTCACCCCCAGGAGAGCTACAAAGCAAGTTATTATTGTCTTTATTAAGCCCATGGTGGAGGAGGGAAGTAAGTGGAGTCCCCATCCCAGGTCAGTGAGAAAACTGGCAGAAGAGTGTGTGGATTTGGGCACAGGAGATGACAGCCACTCGGGATTTCTCGGGGTGTTGGGGTGGGGGACGAACCAAAGGCAGGTAAAGTAGAGGCTGGAGCTTCTCACTGGTTGGGGTGGGAGATACCACAGGGATTATGTGGGGAAGGACTGAGAGGCTTAGGCTGATGGAAAAGGGCATCTCACTGAAACCAGAACCAGTGGATGAAGAGTCAGTTTGGCCTCAACTGACCCACGGAGGGCTCTGCCCTATGTTCTAAAGGATTCAGAAAACCGCTGATTGTGCTTGAGTCACTCTGCCTCTCTGTGACACCCAGATATTTGTGAAATGAGCCTTGGAACACTTTCCTTTTTGTATCTGTTTGAGGATTTTGATGGACTAAAAATGATCACAACACAAGTCATTCAAGCACGTTGCAAATAAAAAGTATACTATGAAGGCTTAGAAGAGGAAGAGGTGGACGTTGTTCTGGTTCACTCTGAGCCACAGGTGTGTCTCCTTCAGGTGCACGATGCAGAAAGTTAGAGAGTTTTAAAAAGTAAATCCAAGTCCTGGTGACAGAGTGAGAACCGATGCACCTTCTGGAAGCCAGACAGCAGAGCGAGCCTTCAGTCAATCCTGTCTGCAGCTGCTTTTTATAAACTTGGCATAAATATGTGCTTGGGAACGCCAGGACAGTGTGTCTGGAAGATGTTTTCTACCATTAGAAAACACACACATACACCACACATAACACACATGCACATAATACACATGCATATAACACACACACATGCACACATAGCACACACAAACACAACACACAACACACATGCACACACACAACACACATGCACATACACAACACACATGCACACACAACACATGTACACACATACTCATATACATGACACATACACACATAACATACACATAACATGCACACATAACACGTATATACAATTACACAACTCACAACACACACATACTCATATACACATAATACATATGCACACACAACACACACATAACATACACAGCACACACATAACATACATACACACCACACATAACAGACATGCACATACGCACACACATACACGCACACATAACACACAAACACAACACACACAACACATATGCACACACAACACACACACAACACACACAACACACATACTCATACACACATAACACATATGCACACACATAACATATAACATGCAACCATAGCACACACATAACCTACATACACGCATACACACAGCACACACATACACATATAACACACATACACACATACTCATACACACAACACACAAGCACACACATAACATACACATACACACATAGCACACACATAACATATTTATACACACATACACACACATACACACATACACATAACACACACATATACACATGCACACATGCTCAGAAACAACAGAAATCATGCGTGGTACTGAGTGGCTTCACTTATGTTTTTTCCTGTTTTGCTGCCAATTTTAGAAGGCCGTAAGTCATAGTCGTTGTTAAACTTTGTCAGTTAAAATGTAACACTAAGAACAAAGTCATCTGAGCTGCTGTAGTCAGATGGCTTTTGGAGAGAATTCATTGTGGAAGGCACGCTTTCTTGTGCTCCGTGACAGCTGCTAAGTCGCGTGCTGTGGGTCTCGGGCATTTTCTGGTGTGTGTTACACACGGTGCCCACAGGGCAGTCCTGACTCTTATGGGCCCTGGATTCAGCATTTATGCCGCAGCTCCAGAGGGCCACTTACCAGAGGAAAGGAGATGTGATGAGTCAAACTGTCCACATGTACTCGGTGTGACCCAGGAACTGAGTGTGGTCTCCTTAGGGGTGATGTGTTACAAATTCCCCACTTCTATTTCTCCTAGAAATGGCTGCATCCACTTTCTCATAAACCTTGACCCAGCAGAATTCAGAAATTAAGAGGCCCAAAGGGAGGGCCTGGCTTGGTTTGAGGCTGGAACAGCACAACTTCCTCACCCTGACTCGGGAGAATGGAAAAGCCAGGAATGGCAAGCAGCCTTTGTGCTTGGAGACCTCTAAGCTGTACTGTTTGGTTTGCTGTGAGACTGGAAGCCTTTTGAGGGCAGGGCTCTGTGTTTTTCCTGAGGAGTTCTAGTGCTAAGACAAGGCCGGGAACACAATGAGCCAACAGGCCTTTACAAATGCTTGTGCCTTAAACCACATGGAAGACAAGACCCCAGGAGGCCTGCTGGGAGCACAGCCTTCAGTTTGGTGAGGTGGTGGGAGGGTCCTTCCTCTTTCCAGCCCTCCTTTTCTGCCTGCTCTTCCATCTGCTCTTCTTCCTCATCTCATTATCCACTCTAGTGAAGCTTGGGGGCTTTGAGGGGACAGGGGGAGCCAGAGTGGGAAAAGGGAGGCTTTCTCAGTGACCAGGTCCCCACACTTTGAGGCTGGGTGTAATCTTTGTGGGGTAAAACTAGAATTTGGGCCATTGCTCTGAAAACTAGAGCGTTGCTTCCATCTGTGATCCGATCAGGGAATTATGGGCAGGGCTGACAGATCTGATGCCAAGCTCTGCCCTTGCTGTTCAAGCTACTTTCAGGATAAAGCACTGCTGTCTCTGTCTTTGATTCTCCATTTGTAGGAAGGGCACTCGTACCCCATCTGCTGCATGTGGGGGGACACTCTCTATACATACCGTCCAGTGCCTCGATAGGAAGTGGAAAGGCCTATTCACTGCCCAGGTAACAGGCCCTTCAGGCCCCAGTGTTTTGTGAATCTGGAAGGGTTTGTGGCACTGGTTTTGAAATGGGTCATGTTATGTTTCTGCTGGCATGCTCAGCATTGCCATGTTTCTCTTTTTGGGCCTTCTTTCTTCCTTTAGAACAAGAGGGTTTTGTTGTTGTTGTTGTTGTTTTTGTTGTTGTTGTTTTTGTTGTTGTTGTTGTTTTAGATGGAGTCTTGGTCTGTTGCCCAGGCTGGAGTGCGGTCACGTGGTCTCGGCTCACTGCAAACTCCGCCTCTCCGGTTCAAGTGATTCTTCTGCCTCAGCTCCCAAGCAGCTGGGATTACAGGTGCTTGCCACTGCATATATATTTTTAGTAGAGATGGAGTTTTGCCATGTTGGCCAGGCTGGTCTCGAACTCCTGATCTCAAGTGATCCACCTGCCTCGGCCTCCCAAAGTGCTGGGATTACAGGTGTGAGCCACCATGCCTGGCTTTTTTTAAATTTTAATCTCTTCAATAAATACATACTTCAAAGCTACTGTGCTCAAGGCACTGTGCCCAGTCTGGGTACTTCCGTGAACAAGACAAGCCCCTGTCTTCATGGAGTTTTCATTTTAGTGGGGAGTGACAGACATAGGCCAACTCACCCTGCAAATAACTTTCGCTTCCAGTGATGACTCCAGCAATGAAGGAATGGTGCAGATTGCTAAGAAGGTGTCCAGCAGGGAAGCTGACTTAGTCTGTGGGAGTGGGTAGGGGGCCCCTGGGATTGCCACCTCACCTCTCCGGGCCTTACCTGTGAAATGGGCGCACCAGCATTTGCTTCATAGGGCGACCACGAGTAACGGGTAAAATAATGCACTTTGACTCATGCTGGCTACCCTCATGATTCCTTCCTAATAAAATCTCCAGTGACTAGTCTCTCATATCTACTTTTTCTCTTCTCTTTTGAATAATGCGATTTCATAATTCAACCTTGCCTGGACAAACAGGAAAACTCACTCCAAATTCCAAGCTGGTTTTAGAAACGTTTTCTTGGAGGGTGGTGGGAAGTGGGGTGGGGGTTTGGGAAGGGACTCTCTCCCGGCTCCTTCGTTGCTGTCTTGTTGCCAACTCCAGTTCCCCGGCTTGTGAAGAGTGCGCGTGGGGGGACACGCTCTGATCCTCATACCCCGGGAGCCGCCCACCTGAGACCGCTCTGTCCTCTGGCCACAGCTTCCCAATACTCCGTCTATAGGGAAATAAAATATTTAAAATAAAGACTCAGGACGTGAACTCATTTGAAAAAATGTCCTCCCCTTACTTTTCCAAAACAGTGCAGCCTTCCTGGAAGAAAGCAAACAAAATAAGTGTGACTGTTTAGAAAACGATTGGAAAACCCATTCTGAACAGTGTGAGTTTGCATGGCTCTCCTGGGCGGATGTGTCACCCTCGGCTGGGCTTACTCTGGCGTCTGTGTGGAGAGGAGGCAGGGCTGCCCACGCGGTCTTCTCAGAAGAGGCAGCTGATGGCTGAGTGGGGCCTGGGGACCAGTTCCCCTCAAACAACCGCGGGCACCTCACCCTTGCAGACCTCAAACACACAGACAGACACGGGTGTGAGTCCACATGTGTGTGTGAGGCTGCGTCCAGCTGAAATTAGTACAATGACCTAATCGCCGCCAAGGCGCGGACAACTGCTCTGCATGTGGTGACTATTTTGGGTTTCTAGGTGTTCGCATGTGATTTGTGGCATTCGCAGTGTCGTTGTTAATAACACTGTTGGCTGTGTGGAGGCTGAGGATGAAGCCTTTTCATTTCAGCCATCTGGTCAGAATGCTTCTCCTTTGATGAGGGAAAAAACCTTTGCTGTGTTTCAACTGGAACGCTGCCTCCTAATTAAGGTGACAGCAGATCGCCGAGTCGCCCTGTCTTTGCAGGAAGAGCCAGTCAGGCTCTAAATGCCGCTCTATCCGGGAGGGAGAACGCCTTTCCTATTGATTGTGGTTTGGTATGCAGTTCAGGCACTGGCTCGAAGGGACGCCGGGCCAGGAAAGCCAGCGTGTGGTGTTTACCGGGTTGGCTGCCTTGGCGCTCAGGTTTTCCATTGTCAGGCAGTGACAGTGCTGCTCAGACGCTCTCAGGAGACGTTCCCCTGCTTTCATAACAACGAAGGGCTTTTTTGTTTTCTGACTCATCTTCAGAAGATCTCCCCCACTTCGTTTGAAAGTAAATATAATTAGTAACAGGCAGACATACTGTATATAGCCAGTCCTGCCTATGCAAGAGAGTTATAATTAAACATGCATGCTGTCTGCTGTTCACTGTCTGCTAAAGGCCTTGCTGAAGTCACCTGTAGGGAAAGGGGTTTATCTAGAAGCAGCAGCCTGGGGTGGATGCTGCAGAGAGAGAGGCCTGTCCCACCTTTGAGTCGAACCTCCAGTCCGAAGCTTAGATTGAGCTGTTGACTAAAGGGGAGGTGTGTCCATTGGCCCTCAGCCTGCCTTCGCCTCGGTTCTTCTCCATTCTCCACCTTGGGCAGCCCTGGGTGACCCTGTGTGGTCAAGGTTGGGGCCAGCCCCTCTTGGAGACAGAGTGATGGTGGCCAAGTATGGTTGTCATAGTAACGAGGTGGCTGCTGCAACTGCTGTCGGCTCAGGAGGCACCTGCCTGCCTGCAGGTTACGATCTGCCCTCCCCAAGCTGGGGAGCCAAGACCACTTGCTTTTGTTCCCAGCTCCCTGCCTGGGATGCTGGCAGCAAAATCTCAGCCCCGCCCTGCAGGGCAGGAGCTCAGGTATGTTATCCCCAGGTGACCCTCGGCCCTTCTTTCTGGCTAAGGGTAGGCTGGGTGTTTGGAGGCCACTGTCCAGGCCCATAGAGTACTCGGATTCTGCTGAAACCAGTGGCTCAGGCAGCCCCAGGAACACACACACACCTTGTGGGAAGATTCTGGGACCACGGCACGGCCAACGGGCTTGGTGACACAGGCTTGGAGACACAGGAGAAGCTGCTGTGCCTCCTGCTCCTCCGGGGGGTGCAGCGGTGACCGGATGACTAGTTGGCACAGTCCTTCCTTGGCCTGGATCGAATGCAACAGGCGTCATCTGAGCCCCGGGCACCTTTCCCCAAGTTGCTCAAAGTGTTTTCCGAGCAAACAGTTGTTTCACAACACCCGTGAGAAGTAGGTGGAGTGACAAAGAATTCTTTGTCCCTGTCTTGCAGATGGGGGAATTGAAAAGCTTGCCGGTGCTAGTGATGAGGCCAAGAAAAGGAGAAGGTGCTCTCCTGCCCAGGGCTCTGGGTGTGGAGCACCGGGGCCAACTCGTGCCCCATCACCAACTCCTGTGGAAATTGGTGCAGCTCCAGCAGAGAAGGAGGCCAAAAGTGGAAGAGGCCCAGGGCTTCTCCCTTAGCACTGGAGGCCTCAGATGCAATGGCAGGAGCTCGGCCGTGGGCCCCACTGTCTGAGGTGTTGAAACTGGCCATTGGCAACTCGAGAGGTGTTGGTGCTCTCCTGCTCAGCTTGCCTGAAGTTACTGGACTCTTGGAGGGGGTCAACAGATGCTTTTTAAGCACCCTGTTCTGGCCCAGGAATTGTTCCATTCCAGTGGTAAATGAGGGGGATGTGGCCCCGCCTTTATGTTGTTCATAGGAGACATAGGAGACAGTCAATACATAAAATTAAGAAGAAATCATTTCAGAGAGTGACATGCTATAAGGACACTAAAAATGCATAATGGGACAGAGATTGGCTAGAGGGGAGGGTAGGAGAGAGGAACAACTTTTTTATTTTGTTTTATTTTATTTTATTTTTGAGATGGAGTCTCGCTCTGTCACCCAGGCTGGAGTGCAGTGGCGTGATCTAGGCTCACTGCAACCTCTGCCTCCCGGATTTAGCAATTCTCGTGCCTCAGCCTCTTGAGTAGCTGGGATTTCAGGTGCCCACCACCATGCCCGGCTAATTATTGTATTTTAGTAGAGACAGGGTTTCACCGTGTTGCTCAGGCAGGTCTTGAACTCCTGACCTCAGGTGATCCACCCCCTCTTGGTCTCCCAAAGTGCTAGGATTACAGGTGTGAACCACTGCTCCCGGCTATTTTATTTTTTGAGACAGGGTCTCACTCTCTCTCCTAGGCTGGAGTGCGGTGGTGTGATCATAGCTCACTGCAGCCTCAGACTCCTGGGCTCAAGTGATCCTCCTGACTCAGCTTCCTGAGTAGCTGGGACTACAGGTATGCACCACCATGCCTGGCTAATTTTTAAAAATATTTTTGTAGAGATGGGGTTTTGCTGTGTTGCCCAAGCTGGGAACTCCTGGGCTCAAAGGATCCTCCCACCTGAGCCTCCCAAAGTGCTGGGATTACAGATATGGAACCACTGTGCCTGGCTGAGCAAAAATTTTAGATAAGGAATCAGAGAAGGTGTCTGCACGAGCAATTCCGCAAAGGGCAGAAGGAGCCAGACCAGGGGACCAGCATTCCAGGGGGAAGAAACAACTGCAGAAAAGCCCTGAGAGGGGAATGAGGGTGGCCTGTCCAAAGCTTGGGGGAGGATGCTGCTCTTGGATGGTGGCAAGAGAGGATGTGAGGGTGGTGAGCAGGGGTGTGGTCCTGTAGGGAGCACCATGTGGGTTGTGGGGCTGTGTGTGATTCTGGATGCTAGGGGAGGTGATACATAATTCAGGATTTCTTGGGAAGATGGTGCTGACATTCTTTTCTTATGGATTGGATGTGGAGCATGACAGAGGGATGAGTTAAGGACAGTCTCTGGGTGTTTGCTGGAGGTGGAAGATGGAGCTCTTGATTGCGATGGAGAAGGCTGGGGAAGACCATGTGTAGGAGGGTTGAAGAGGGTGGTCTTAGGGATGGCCAGTTTGAAAGGCCTGCTTCTAAGTGGCTGTGAGTGCAGCCTGGGCATCTGCATTTCATAAACTCTCCCTCTCAGATCATGGAGAAGAAAGGGAGAAGAATGAACTGCAGTTTTGGTTTTGTTTTAGACAGAGTCTCCGTCTGTCACCCAGGCTGTAATGTAGTGGCAGGATCTTGACTCACTGCAATCTCCACCTCCCGGGTTCAAGCAGTTCTCCTGCCTCAGGCTCCTGAGTAGCTGGTATTACAGGCATGCACCACCATACCTGGCTAGTTTTTTGTATTTTTAGTAGAGACGGGGTTTCACCATGTTGGCCAGGCTGGTCTTGAACTCCTGACCTCAAGTGATCCACCCACCTCAGCCTCCCAAAGTGCTGGGGTTACAGGCGTGAGCCACCACGCCAGGCCTGCACTTGGTTTTGAATTCACCCAAGCCTCACAGGACTCAAACTCCATGATTTTCTTTTTTTGCTTTTTTTTGAGACGGAGTCTCGCTCTGTTACCCAGGCTGGAGTGCAGTGGCACAATCTCTGCTCACTGCAGCCTCCGCTTCCTGGGTTCCAGGGGTTCTTGTGTCTCAGCCTCCCAAGTAGTTGGGACTACAGGCACGAGCCACCACGCCCAGCTAACTTTTGTATTTCTAGTAGAGACTGGGTTTCACCATGTTGGCCAGGCTGTTTCAAACTCCTGACCTCAGGTAATCCACCCACCTCGGCCTCCCAAAGTGCTAGGATACAGGTGTGAGCCACCGTGCCCAGCCTAAACTCCATGATTTTCAAGGACAAGACTCCTGCTTCCAGAGCTGGAGGAGGTCTGCTAATGGTGCTTTGCCATCGAGGAAAGGAGACCAGCCAGGGTGGGTGCATGGAGTGCAGTGAACACCCTCTTGCCAACTGGCCTGCTGTCCCTTCCTATCCAGCCGCCTGCCATTCACATCCAGATCCTTGGTGATTTGCCCTTGAGCATCATTATTAGCCTGATCTTTTTTTTTATTTTTTTATTTTTTTATTGAGACAGAGTCCCACTCTTGTCGCCCAGGCATGCGCCATCGCACCTGGCCATTATTAGCCTGATCTTATTACCTGTGGATGAAGAAGGACCCAAGTCCTGCCTCTCTTTTGTTTGATAAAATGGAATGGTAAAAGCTTAGCAATTGGCCAGGCGCGATGGCTCACGCCTGTAGTCTCAACACTTTGGGAGGCCAAAGTGGGCAGATCATGAGGTCAGGAGTTCGAGACCAGCCTGACCAACATGGTGAAACCCCATCTCCACGAAAAATACAAAAATTAGCCAGGCATGGTGGCAGGTGCCTGTAATCCCAGCTGTTCGGGAGGCTGAGGCAGGAGAATCACTTGAACCCGGGAGGTGGAGGTTGCAGTGAGCCGAGATAGTGCCATTGCACTCCAGCCTGGGCTACAGAGCAAAACTTGGTTTCAAAAAAAAAAAAAAAAAAAGTTTAGCAATTTATTCTAAAAAGAGGCATTTTGTAAAGGATGGGCCTGGTTGGGCACGGTGGCTCATGCCTGTAATCCCAGCACTTTGGGAGGCCGAGGCAGGTGGATCATGAGGTCAGGAGTTTGAGACCAGCCTGACCAACATGGTGAAACCCCATCTCTACTAAAAAATACAAAACTTAGCCAGGTGTGGTGGCACGCGCCTGTAATCCCAGCTACTCAGGAGGCTGAGGCAGGAGAATCACTTGAACCCTGGAGACGGAGGTTGCAGGGAGCTGTGATTGCACTATTGCACTCTAGCCTGGGCGACAGAGTGAGAATCTGTCTCAAAAAAAAAAAAAAAAACAAAAACCAAAACGGATGGGCCCGTGTGCGCAGCAAGAGCTGTCCATCAAAGGGAGTTCCACTAGGCAGGAGGGCAGGGATTCTTTTTGGCCACTAACTTGACATGCAGCTTTGAAAAACTTGCTAATTCTTCCTTTAGTATATACATTGGAAGCTATAAGATGACCTACATCAGTGACAGTGGCCTGAGCCCACTGTTTTTTTTTTTTTTTTTTTTAAGACAGAGTCTCGCTCTGTCACCCAGGCTGGAGTGCAGTAGCATGATCTCAGCTCACTGCAACCTCTGCCTCTCGGATTCAAGCGATTCTCCTGCCTTAGCCTCCCGAGTAGCTGGGATTACAGGCATCTGAGCCCACTGTTGAACCCACCTACTGTATCTCATTGCAGGCTCAAATAATAGCCATTAATGCAATGTAGGTTCCAATCCCAAGTCTCCAAGCAATGATTTTGGGGCAGAGGATGTACTACACATATACCTATGGACATTTCTTGGCATCTTATTACAATGCTTTGCAATGTGGCATGGGGTTTGTTTCTCAGATTTTACACAGGAAGTTTACTTACTGATATATAGGTTGAGGATTCCAAACCAAAAATCCGAAATCCTCCAAAAATTGAAACTTTTTGAGCATCAACCTGATGCTCAGAGGAAATGTTCATTGGAGCATTACGGATTTTGGATTTTTGGATTTGGGATGCTCAACTGATAAGTATATTATGCAAATATTCCAAAATCCAAAAAAATGCAAACTCCAAAACACTGTGATTCCCAAGCTGTTTATTATTTTTTGAGATGGAGTCTTGCACCATCACCCAGGCTGGAGTGCAGTGGTGCGATCTCGGCTCACTGCAACCGCCATCTCCCGGGTTCAAGCGATTCTTGTGCCTCAACCACCTGAGTAGCTAGGATTACAGATATGCGCCACTATGCCCGGCTAATTTTTGTATTTTTAGTAGAGACAGGGTTTTGCCATGTTGCCCAGGCTGGTCTTGAACTCCTGGCCTCAAGTGATCCTCCTGCCTGGGCCTCCCAAATTGCTGGGATTACAGGCATGAGCCACTGTGCCTAGCTCCCTAGGTATTTAAATGAGGAGCATATTCAACCTGTACTAAAAACATTGTGTTATGTCTTTCCATGTCCCAGAAATGGATTCAGGGACATCATTTCTATTCCTCATAGAAATGAGCCATCTTTAGGTGTCTGGGTGTAGTGACTCATGCCTGTGATCCCAGCACTTTGGAAGGTTGAGGCAGGAGGATCCCTTGAGCCCAGCAATTTGAGACCAGCCTGGGCAGCACAGCAAGACCTCATCTCTACAAAAGATAAAATTATATCACTTCTCAGCCTTTTAGCTAAGATCAAGTACAAAAAATAAAATTATTAGCCAGGTGTGGTGGTATGCACCTGTAGTCCCAGCTACTCGGGAGGCTGAGGTGGGAGGATCACCTGAGCCCAGGAGGTTGAGGCTTCAGTGAACCGTGATTGTGCCACTGCACTCCAGCCTGGGTGACAGAGCAAGACCCTGTCTCAAGAAACAAACAAACAAACAAACTCCTTGGGTAATGACCCAGTGGTCACCCATTGTGACCAGTTTTTCCATGGGACTGAACCACTGTCATTTGTCTGGTGCTTTATAACAGCTTACAAAATGCTTCCGCAGCCACTTTCTCATTTGCTTTTCCCCAGTGCTCATAGCGTTATTGGCAATGTATAGATGCAGAAGCTGAGAGAGGTTAAGTCATTTGCCCAAAGTCACGGAGCAAGGGGAGACGTGGACCTAAGCCCCAGTCCTTGGCCTCTGCTCTCACACTTTCCCAAGTCCCTGCTGCGGGGCCCTTGGTGGCAGCGGGCCAAGGCAGTTCCGGGCACCTGGGCTGATTGTGTGACTGTGAGTTTGGTAAGCCAAGCCTGGCAGGTGTTTGCAATTCCCTGAGCTGGCTCCTGGGAATGCATTCTGTGCCATGCAGGGCCGTGTTGCAACGTGACTAATGGATGAGAAGGTCGAAGAGGAAAGCCATTACTTCACCAATGTGAATCAAGGTCATTCGTCACCTCGGGAAGCACACGGAGCTGCGACGTTCAGGAGGGAGGCACACTGCTCTCAAGCCAAACCACGATGTGGCCTGGCACCAGTCCCATGCAGCAGGGAGAAGGGGAGTTTCTGGAAGCGAGGAGGAGCTGGGCAGCCAGGCCCAGGGCCCTGGCCGTGCATGCATCAGCCCCTCCTGAGAAAAAGAGCTCAAGTACTGTGTGGGGTCTTGCCCACGAGTGGGGCAATGGTGCAGTTTCCAGGAGGTGTTGGCAGGAGCTGACTGGCCACCGACACTGACTGGGGTCTCTGGGGGACGGGGACTGGAGGATCAGCGGCCTCTGACCATCTAGCGTCATCTGAGGAAATCAGGCCAATCGTGAGCCACCAGAGTGTCCTCACCGAGATGGCCTCTCTCCCTAGTATAACAAGCCACATTTGCTGCCTTTCTGGGAGAGTTAGAAGCAAGCCACGTGGCTGACTTCTTTTCAAAGTTCTCTGCCACAAAGGAGGAAGCCCCATGGGTGGAGGCCAGGCCTGAGGCCATCCTGCTCTGGGCCAGAGTGTGCCTGTGTCTGATGAGCGAGGACGTGCCTCGTCTGAGCTTTCCATTTCACACCGGTGGCTTGAACCCCCCATCACGGCTTCCTTTTGGGCTCCCCTCCTCAGGGGACCGAGCCTGAAATGTGCCTGCCCTTCATCCCTAAGGCCTGCGTCCCTTCCTCAGAGAGGACTAAGTTAGCCCCTCCCCAGTCTTGATGTTCTCCGAGGCCCTTCCTATTCACAGAACCTATCTGGCCTATTTATTTGCTTGCTTGCTTCTGATGTCTTCTCTTACTGAAAGGTAAGTTATGTGGGAGATGAAATCATGCCAGCTTTGGTTCACCATTACATCCTCCACACTTTTCTTTTCTGATTTATTTATTTATTTTAGAGTCAGAGTCTTGCTCTGTCACTCAGGCTGGAGTGCAGTGGCACAATCACAGCTCACTGCAGCCTCAAACTTCTGGACTTAAGTGATCCTCCTGCTTCAGCCTTCTGAGTAACTAAGACTACAGGTGTGCATCACCACGCTTGGCTAATTTAAAAAAATTGTTTTAATACAAAAATTAGCTGGGCATGGTAGTGTGAACCTGCAGTGCCAGCCACTGTGGAGGCTGAGATGGGAGGATCACTTGAGCCCAGGAGAATGAGTCTGCGATGAGCTGAGATCGTACCGCTGCATTCCAGCCTGGCAACAGAGTAAGACCCTGTCTCAATTGTTTTTTTGTAGACATGGGGTCTCACTATATTGCCCAGGTTGGTCTTGAACTCCCGGGCTCAAGGGATCCCTCTGCTTCAGCCTCTAGTGTCACTGGGATTACAGGTGTAAGCCACTGGACCTGGTTCCCCTGAAAAGTTTTTGTGGAGCCTGGCACCAGGGGAACCCAATATCTATCCTTTGAATGAATGAATAAATGCAAAGAAGTGCATGAAGAGGAGGTGGGGGTCAGAAGGGGCATGTTTTATATAAGTAGATACCATGCAAGGGCCCTCCTGGGTGCCATCACCAGTGTGGGGCAGCCTGCGAGCCCCTTGAGGGAGGTCTCCCTGACACCCTGCCGACTCCTTCTGGGACCGAACAGGAGTCACATCCAAGGGCTGGGTCATTATCTGATAAATGAGTGGGTTGTGCGGATGAGTAAACAGGGACTGACCCAGAGGTCAGGTGTAACTCAGCCTCAGAAACTGCATGTGTCAATAGGACTCGAAGGGCCAAGGAATGTGTTTTTCGTTGATGTCAACTTGCTGCAAAGGACCACACCTGCTTCTCGACCCAGGAACGTGGGAAAGAGAAAGGCATGGCTTGTTTTGGTGGAGATGGAGATGCTGGTAACAGTGGAGGAATGCCCTTCTTCTGATTCACAGTGGGGAGGTGCTCTGGGCCCCTGCCACTGCCCGAGGACTTCGGGTAAGTCAGCCTGTGGCCCCCAGCCCTTCCCCGCCAGACGCCCTGGCAGACGGCTTGTTCTGACAAGTACGTGCTTTCTGGATGGAACAGCCTCCCTTTTGTCCAAACCCTTCCTTTGAATTTAAAATGCAAAAAGAACCTTTCGAAGAGGAAAAGAATGGGATCAGGAGGAGGAGGCTGTATCTCATTTGGACACTCAAGCCCTCAGCTCCTGCCCAAGAGTTTCTGTAATTTGCTCCCACACCATTTCATGCCTTTTGGCTCCCAGCCAGGTGCGGTGGCATCCATGGCTTCATCCTTCTGGGAAGTCAGGGTCACGTTCCCTTGAGTCTTCTCCCTTTCCTCTCCCCAGCTTTTGGTTGTCCTGCTGAGAGAATGCAGCATTTGAGCAGTAGCTTCTGGAGCCCAGAGTGAAGCCCCACCCAGGCACCCTGACAGGACCACGGGAATGCTCCCGGCACAGCAAGCAGGACTCTGGAGAAGCGCAGCCTCCACGCTCCTTGTAGATGTTCAGTACAAACTCCACAGTTTGTGTGACTCACTGAGGGGCTTGGTTTGGCTCTTGCTGATGAGTCTGTCATCGGTGCCAGGTGACACGCTTTTCCCCTCCTCCCGTCTAGTCCTCTCTCTTGCCCCGGGGCTTCTGGTGGGGAAGTTTAACCTCCTCTTCATAAGCAGTGGGAGGGCTACTGTGCTGCCCTCTGGCCCAAGCTCTGGTATTCCCTTTGTGGTGGTGGATGCTCTCATTCCTTTGCAATGTGACCTGCAGTGTGAACCCAGGGGATCCATGAGACAGGGAACTCATGTCTGTTTTCTCCATTTGGTGTAGCATGCCAGTGGGTGTTTGCCTGACAGGGCCTATCGTGTGGGCCCTACACCTATTCACACACCTGCCATTTGCCTTCAGAATCCTGTTCCCAGTGGGTGGGTAATGGGTTTAAAAGCCCATAGCTGAGTTCTATCCACATTGGATCCGACCCATATTCCAATGCTCTTGTAAGTCTCCAGTTGGTCAAATGAGCAGTTTGATCCCTTGATCCTTCAAAATACTGGATATATTTATTTCTTCTTGCCTTTTGATCTTTCAAGCTTGAAATTTCTCGGCACATAAAAGTCTTCAAAATGCCCTCAAACTTCTGTCTCCAAAGGCAATTTTTTTTCACTTTTTCATTTTTTTGTAGAGATAGTCTCACTATGTTGCCCAGGCTGGTCTTGAACTCCTGGCCTCAAGTGATCCTCCCCCTTTGGCTTCCCAAAGTGCTGGGATTACAGGTGTGAGCCTCTGTGCCCAGCCACCAAAGGCATTTTTGCTTGGCTCTGTACAGTGGAGCTGCTTCTCTATTTGGAGGTTGAAGTTTGTGTCAAGTTCTTGAGTTTGTAAGAATAGGACATGAAAGCAGGGAGCCTTTTAATCAGGTGAGCAGCTATCTATGTTATGTTTTCACAGATTTTGATTCTTCTTTTTTTTTTTTTTTGTGATGGAGTATTGCTCATCCGCCCAGGCTGGAGTGCAGTGGTGTGATCTTGGCTCACTGCAACCTCCGTCCGCCATGTTCAAGTGATTCTCCTGCCTCAGTCTCCCAAGTAGCTAGCTGGGACTACATGCGCGTGCCACCATGCCTGGCTAATTTTTGTATTTTTGTATATATTAGTAGTAGAAACGGGATAGGCCGGGCGCTATGGCTCAAGCCTGTAATCCCAGCACTTTGGGAGGCCGAGGTGGGTGGATCACGAGGTCAGGAGATTGAGACCATCCTGGCCAACATGGTGAAACCCCGGCTCTACTAAAAATACAAAAATTAGCTGTGTGGTGGCGTATGCCTGTAATCCTAGCTACTCAGGAGGCTGAGGCAGGAGAATCACTTGAACCGGGGAGTCAGAGGTTGCAGTGAGCCGGGATTGCGCCACTGCACTCCAGCCTGGCAACAGAGAGAGACTCCGTCTAAAAAAAAAAAAAAAAAGACAAAAAACGGGGTTTCACTATGTTGGCCAGGATATTCTCTATCTCTTGACCTCATGATCCTCTCGTCTCAGCCTCCTAAAGTGCTAGGATTATAGGCATGAGCCACCGCACCTGGTTGATTTTGATTATTCTAAGTAGGGATAGTTGAAGTCTTCATAGTGTTTGACATTTCGTGTATTTATCAGCTGAAACTTATTGTTTTCATGGTTTTGAGAAATCTCAGTGAAATAATTCAGTGTTGCCAGATCCAGGGAATCTTTTCTCCCCAAGGCATTTGCTGTATAATCAATAAATGTATGTATCGTATGGAGAGGTATGATTAGAGTACACTTAGAATTAGTTTATTTCTTTAAAGATGCTTTTACCTTAGCTGGGCGTGGTGGTACGCACCTGTAGTCCCAGCTACTTGGGAGGCTGAGGTAGGAGAATTACTTGAGCCTGGGAATTTGAGGCTGCAGTGAGCTATGATCGCACCACTGCATTCCAGCCTGGGCCACAGACCCTGTCTCAAAGAAAAATAATAATAATAAAAAAAAGACTTTTTCTTTTTCTTTTTTTTGAGATGGAGTCTAGCTCTGTCACCCAGGCTGGAGTGCGGTGGTGTGATCTGGGCTCACTGCAACCTCTGCCTCCCAAGTTCAAGCGATTCTTCTGCCTCAGCTTCCTAAGTAGCCGGGATTACAGGCATGCACTACCACCCCCTGCTAATTTTTTTGTATTTTTAGTAGATAACCGGGTTTCACCATGTTAGCCAGTCTGGCCTCAAACTCCTGACCTCAAGTGATCCACCCGCATCGACCTCTCAAAGTGCTTGGATTACAGGTGTGAGCTACCATGCCAGACCAGGAAAAAAAAAAAAAAAAGACGACTTTACCTGGTCATTTAAAAAACAACCTAATGACCTAGGCAATTTTCATTAAGCTTATTTTCATAAGGGAGAGCAAAACACAGTTCTCAACTTCTTGTCCCCCTTAGTCCCTACTTCCCTCATTACCTCCTCTCTTACTTGTCTTTCTCTTCTTCTCTCCAGGAGCTGAGAACAGCCCCTCTTCCTATTTGAGGCTGGCCTGTCCATGTGCACCCTTGGCCTCACATCAATGGAGGATCACCCATCCCTTCCTCGTGCTAGAAACCCAATGGCTGTATTCCATGAGCCTGCAGGACTCTTGCTCTCCTCCTTATTTAACTGCACCAGCTTAGGAGTAGCCTACATGCTCCATCTTCATTTCCTTACCCCATCTACTCCATAGTCTACCATTCTCTTGCTGAGGTTGCTTACCTGGCTTCTGTCCTCTACACTCTTTTCCACACTCACTTGTCCAGGTGCACATTGATGCCTACGCCTGACTATCCTACAGATAACTCGAATTCAAGATGGCGGGGAATAAACTCACCCTCTTATTCTATATGTCTGCCTGTCCTTCAGTATTTCTCATGTGGGATAAGGGTGCTATGATTCGCCCACTTGTCCAAGACAGAACACCTCGATTTCATTCTTTTTTTAAATTTTTAATTTTTTTTTGAGACAGAGTTTCGCTCTTGTCACCCAGGCTGGAGTACAATAGTGCGATCTCAGCTCACCGCAACCTGTGCCTCCCTGGTTCAAGCGATTCTCCTGCCTCAGCCTCCTGAGTAGCTGGGATTACAGGCACCCACCACAATGCCTGGCTAATTTTTTGTTTTTTTGTTTGTTTGTTTTTGTTTTCGAGACAGAGTTTTGCTTTTGTTGCCTAGGCTGGAGTGCAATGGCACGATCTCGGCTCACCACAACCTCTGCCTCCCGGGCTCAAGCGATTCTCCTGCCTCAGCCTCCTGAGTAGCTGGGGTTGCAGGCATGCGCCACCATGCCTGGCTAATTTTGTATTTTTAGTAAAGATGGGATTTCTCCATGTTGGTCAGGCTGGTCTCGAACTCCCAGTCTCAGGTGGTCCTCCCGCCTTGGCCTCTGAAAGTGCTGGGATTACAGGCATGAGCCACTGTGCCCAGCCAATTTTTTGTGTTTTTAATAGAGAGGGGGTTTCACCACGTTGGCCAGGCTGGTCTCAAACTCCTGACCCCAGGTGATCCACCCGCCTTGGCCTCCCAAAATGCTGGGACTGCAGGTGTGAGCCACCGCACCTGGCCTGGATGTCATTCTTGACTCCACTTTGCTGCCATATTCTATCACTGAGTTCCACCCGCATGGTTCCCTTGGCCAGGGATAACACCGTTTCTCACCCTCCTGATAGCTCCCATTCTTCCTGCAAAATCCTCACCTGACGTCACTATGGCTGCAAAGCTTCCCCAACTTCCTCCCTAAGAGATACGCAGTGGCACTTTTTTTTTTTTTTTTTTTTTTTTTGAGACGGAGTCTTGCTCTGTCACCCAGGCTGGAGTGCAGTGGTGTGATCTCGGCTCACTGCAACCTCCGCCTCCTGGGCTCAAGTGATTCTCCTGCCACAGCCTCCCGAGTAGCTGGGACTATAGGTGCGCGGCACCACACCCGGCTAATTTTTGTATTTTTAGTAGAGACGGGGTTTCACTATGTTGACCAAAATGGTCTCCATCTCCTGACCTCTAAGAGGCGGGCCCGATTCCCCCACCTCGACCTCCCAAAGTGCTGGGATTACAGGCATGAGCCACTGCGCCCGGCCCAGTTTTACTTTTTTGACATATGTATGTCTTCTCTTATTTTCCACATTACTCTATTGCCATTATTTGTTTTTCTGCTGCTCTCACTTGCCGGATATAAACATCCTGAGAGCAAGAACTGTTTTGGCACAATTCAGTTTCTAGCACAGTGCATAGCACATAGTAGACCCTCAATAAATGTGTGGAAGTGAGCCCTCCAATATTCCAGGTAAGTACAAAGGGGCCTGGTTATTAGGGCCTCTTCATGGCTAGTGATGGTCAAAGAGAAAAATCGGGCAGGAATCCAAGAAGCACGGTAGCCCTCTTTTCCCCTTTTCTAGGCATCTGGCTGCGCCTGCATTTCCTTTTGTGGCCAAAACATCAGAGCTTGAGGTTCAGCCTTGTCATTTCCTGACGCTCTGAAACTCTGACCCTCTGAGTTTCATTTTGCCAAAGGACAAGATCCTAGAGGATAATGCAGTCTCGAGCATCCTGTGCCCCCAGACTCCAGGGCCCTTCTCATGCTCACCCTCTGTCAGCGGTGAGTGTGGCATGTGCAAGTGTGTGCAGTGTGCCCTGGGTGTGCGCATGCTGTTTGCAAAGGCAGACCAAGGTGTCCAGAACGCCGTTTCAGTTGGCCGTGGCTAGATGCATCCGCAGTGGTGTTTCTTTATTGGGGCGATGGCTGAGAAAGGAAATTGCATTGTTTTGGGGTTGTCTCAGGAAGGACATTGGATACATCCACAAAGTTTAGCCTTCCAAGTGGCCTCCACTTTCAGCCAGTACATTGGTTGGCAACTCCTGGGTAGGAGTCTGGGTTACTGGGGAAGGGAAGGGGAGGGTCTGTAGGAGGATCGAGGTCCAAGAGAGCTGTAGAGCCAGCAGGCCGCCCTTCTGTGCCGCTCCAGGTGAGAACTGCCATCATCACACACTGGGAAGTTCGGTCATGGCTGTTAGCCGGGGCACAAGCCAACAGATGTATCAGCAACCTGAGATGGCAGGGCACCTGGGTGTGCAGCCAGGAAGGGGTGTGCATGTGGAGGAAGGGACTCGGGCCCAGCTCAGCTGCGGGCCTCCACAGTACCTGTTGGGGGTGGGGCTGGTCTTGAGTAACCCCTGAATGGACTTTACCCTGAAGCCGGTTTGTGTAACTCCTGTAATTAGCTAACTAGGTTAGTCATTGCTTACGCCCTCCTGAGTCCTCAACCTTTTTTTTTTTTTTCAGGGCGATCTCTATAAACAGGTCATACAATATGCCACACGTTTTGTGCCAAATTCCTCTGCAGATATTTGACTCCATTTTGCGTATTCAGGTGGCTCCAAGGCAGGCCACTTTCTCTTGCTGAGTGTCCTGACCTAGGGGTGATTTCACCGGTGGCTGCAGCCTTTCCCGCCGGACCTGGCTTTACTTAAGGGATAGACTGTGTTATTTTTTATTTTTTGAGACAGAGTTTCGCTCTGTCACCCAGGCTGGAGTGCAGGGGCACGATCTCGGCTCACTGCAACCTCTGCCTCCCGGGTTCAAGCGATTCTCCTGCCTCAGCCTCCTGAGAAACTGGGACTACAGGCACCCGCCACCATGCCCGGCTAATTTTTGTATTTTCAGTAGAGATGGGGTTTCACCATACTGGCCAGGCTGGTCTTGAACTCCTGACTTTGTGATCCGCCCACCTCGGCCTCCCAAAGTGCTGGGATTATAGGCGTGAGCCACCGTGCCCGGCCTAGACTGTGTTATTTTGTCCACCCATGTATACCTTTATTCACTCCCTCCTGCCCCGAATGTTATTGAGCATCGACTAAGACAGGCACTCTGCAAACTGTATCAATCTAACTGAGGCTCCATCCCCACCATGGAGAGCTTGTAAACTAAGCACTATTAAAGGAGTTCCTGTATGAACCAAATCCTGGAGTCCTCCGCACAGTTATTGATACAGAGTTGCTCAGCATCTTTCATAGAGAAAATAAAATCACGTCCAATCTGTCATCAATAATATGAAATACTTATTTTGCTTATATTCAATATCATCAGAGGATCATTCAGAACAGGTGCTACCTAGATTTAAGACTCTTGGTGCTGTCATTATAATCAAAAGCACCTAACGACAGCCCACACATGCTAATGCAAACATAATAATATTGGTGCTTTTGGTTAAAACATGGCTCAGTGAAAGATTTCTGCAGGCCAGATGTAGTATGCAAGTGAAACTTTCTTTTTAAACCCTTTGAGTAGCCAGTGAAACAAGAATACTGTAATAAAGGTTATGTGCAGAGTGGAAACTTATCCCAGGGGTGTCTCTCACAATACACCTCACCTGGGTAAACATACATTTGCATATCAATACATGGATTACAGACTTTTCCTTTTCTGAGAACAAGAAGGTACCCTGTTACACACACAGGGGACCAACAGCCAGGAGCTTTCAGGTCCCATGCAATCTGAGAACAGAGGCCTCAGGTCTTCAGAGCCCCAGAGGCCAGTCCTCTATAGCAATCTCTCTCTTCTTTCTCTTAGTGCACGGGGATTCTGTTTTGTAACTCGCCGAGCCTTCAGAGGTGGCCTACTCCCATCTGGGAGGCTGTCCTGGCTTCTGCAGGAGCCAGCCAGATTTTGAAATTGCATCTGGAGCCAGTCACTGTAGAAAGGCTGGTTCTTGGACGAGGAGAAAGGTGGCTTTGATAGTTATTGTTGAGCTCACCAAGTAGGAATGGGACCTTTCAAATAGGGCAAATTAAATCCCAGGCCTTGAGCTTGGGGCCCGGGATTTGCTGCTGCCGCATTGCAAAGAGCAGGTGGGCAGGCTCTGGGAGTATCAGATGCACAAAGTACAGGTGAACAGGTAACCAGATCGGGATCTCTGCAGGTGCCCTGAGGCTGGGAAACAGCACTGGTGGGGTGGAGAGGCAGCCTGCAACGCGGTGTCCCTCGCGCCTGAAGCAGCCAACAGGTTAACCCAGGCCTGTTCCTGCAGGACTGACATGCACTGGTTCCAGCTGATGAAAGCAGATGCAAATCAGTGTAATTTCCTCTGCAGCAATAATTAACCCACGGGAACCTTGCTGGAGCAGGTAGTTTCAGGAGAATGGCACTGAAGATGTTGGAGAGAGATTAGCATTTTTCAGCTCTCATTGCAGTGATTTGCGTTGCATTTTAGTGTGTGTTCAGTTCCAACTCATTATCATTAAAAAAACCCCTCATAAATTAAATTGCTAGGCAGGGGGAATTGACTTTGTTTAGGTAGATAGAGAGCCTGGGATGCTAGTGGGCGTTGCTGGAGAACTGGCCGTGAAAGTGTGTCCTCAGTTTCCTGATTTGTCATGGGAGGACCTTGGCATCTCCAACCTCTAGAACCAGTCCAGCTGACAACCTACTATTCTGTTTCCTTCCTTCTTTCCTTCTTTCCTACTTTCCTTCCTTCCTTCCTTCCTTCCTTTTTATTTGAGACAGAGTCTTGCTCTGTTTCCCAGGCTGGAGTGCAGTGGCGCGATCTCAGCTCACAGCAACCTCTGCCTCCGGGATTCAAGCAATTCTCCTGCCTCAGCCTCCTGAGTAGCTGGGATTACAGGTGCATGCTACCATGCCCGGCTAATTTTTGTATTTTTTTTAGTAGAGACGGGGTTTCACCATGTTGGCCAGGCTGGTCTCAAACTCCTGACCTTGTGATCCGCCCACCTAGGTCTCCCAAAGTGCTAGGATTACAGTCATGAGCCACTGCCCCAGGCCTGTTTGCTTTTATGAATTGGAGGACTACCCGGGCCCAGGGAAGCCGCTATTCATCTGCCTAAGCTGTAGCTGTTGGATGATGCAGGATCCTCATCTCAAGTTGCTTTGAGGACGGGACCACTTTCTTGGGCCCCTCTGCACTTGGGCAGTCCTTCCATGATGACAGCTGCTCTGTCATGGTGGGATTACTTCGGAGGGTGGATGTGGCCCAGGGAAGTGTGTACTCTCAGTGGGCAGGCCCTCTGTTTTGATCATTTTGTACCCCAGCTTCTAACACAAGGTGCTCATGACTCGACCTTATGTAAAGAGGGAGGGACGAACACAAGGAAGAAAGTTCCCCAGAAATCCTTCCTTACACCTGAATCAATTCCTTCCTATATGTCCTCAGCTTGAGTCATTTTCTGTAGCTCCCTCTTATTTCCATCAGATACTTGGATACATTTTAAATTGGTTCTTGACACCCCACCCCCAAATATCAGTGAGAGAAATCACATCCATGATCTACATTGCATTGACCAGGCCATCCAGACAGAGAGCAGGGATGGCTTGTCTTTTAGGGCAGTGGTCCCATGTGCCAGCCTAGAGGCCTCAGTTTACCTGCATGCACCACGGTCCCTTGAGAATCTGTGCCCTTCCCCTCCTGGTAGGGGATGCTTGGAAAGGGTCAATCTGAGGCCCTTGCTTTCATGAAGGGCCCTGAGGCCCACAGCCAGGCTTCTAGAAATCTAGAATTGACCCTGGTTTCCAGAATGACCAGTTTTTGCATTTCCTTTATCTGCACAAGGAGGCGGATTTCTTGGGGGTCTTCTGGGTGTGAGCATAGTGAGTGTGAATGCATCAAGGTGCCTAAAAATACAAGGACAGATGCCAAATATAAGCATTTTTACCTTGAAGTTGCCTTGAATTGAGTTTCACAGGAAAAGTGTATTAAAATAATTCTTAAAAACTTGGAGCTCTTAAATGTTTTTATTTCTGGGGGGTGGGGGATGGGGATAACTGTCTCCACTGCCTTCCTTCCTTCCTTTTTTTCTCTCTCTCTTTCTCCTTCCTTCCTTCCTTTCCTCCTTCCTTTCTTCCTTCCTTCCTCCCTCCTTTCCTTCTCCTTCCTTCCTCTTTCTCTCTTTCCTCTTTTTCTTTTTCTTTCTTCTTTCTTTCTTTCTTTCTTTCTTTCTTTCTTTCTTTCTTTCTTTCTTTCTTTCTTTCTTTCTTTCTTTTTCTTTCTTTCTCTTTCTTTCTTTCCTCTCTCCCCTTCCTTCCTTCCTTCTCTCTCTCTTTTTTTTATAAAGTATTTTAAAAATCAGCCTGGCCAACATGGTGAAATCCTGTCTCTACTAAAAATACAAAAATTAGCCGGGCATGGTGGCGGGTGCTTGTAATCCCAGCTACTCAGGAGGCTGAGGTAGGAGAATCGCTTGAACCCGGGAGGCGGAGGTTGTAGTGAGCTGAGATTGCGCCACTGCATTCCAGCCTGGGAGACAGAGCGAGACTCCATCCCAAAAAAAAAAAAAAAAAGGTTAAATGCAGTTTCATCAGGAGACTTCTTAGAGCCAGATTGTGAGCACAAATGGAGGTGCTGGTTCCAACATGGAAGGGCAATTCCTGGTTATGAGGGTATCATCCAGACAACCCACAATAAACCTTAATTTTTTTCGTACTATTAACAAAAGGAAAAGATAAAATGAAAAAAAAAATCCATGAGAAAGAATGTGGAGTGATCTGAGCATGTGCTTGAGAAGAAGCAGCACATGCTCTGAAAATCAGGACTGCATTTCTGGCTCTGTCTTGTAAGGGTATGTGGCTTTGGGCAAATTACTTGACTTTGTCAAGCCTCAGTTTCCTTATGAGGAGTAAAACCAGGATTATAATAGCATATCCCTCCTAGGCTTGCTGTGAGGAATAACTCAGAATTACATAAAGTGTGTCATAGAATGTCCTGTATCTAGGAAGCACCAAGGTATGGGCGGGAGATGAGATGCCCAGACCTGAATGATCACAGGACCTCAAGCTGAAGAGGACCTCAGAGGCCACGTAAGCCAGCTTGATGGATAGACCTCAGGGGCCAGGAAGGCTCAGGGTCTGCCAGGGGGCCCAGAGAAAGCTGGCGGAGGTGCTGAAACCAAGCACCGTGGCTCCACGATCTCCCCAGGTGGCACGAAGCAAGCCTTGTGTCTTCTCTTCATTACAGTCTGCCTCTTTCTGCAGAAAGATCACCTGTGTTTGAAATGCATTGTGCTAAATAGGCATCACAGAAATTCCGATGCTTTGGTGACTCCTCAGATTCAAGACCAGCTCTGTAGCATACGACCCCCTCCAACAATGTAAGAAGACAAAACTGGCAGCTGTGAGACACGGTTTCCATGCCATGATGTGCGAATACAGGACCAATGTCATTTACACAACCCACTTCTTTTTTTTTTTTTTTAGACGGTGTCTCACTCTGTCACCAGGCTGGAGTGTAGTGGCGCGATCTTGGCTCACTGCATCCTCCACCTCAGGCTACACAACCCGCTTCTGACCTTCAGACCTTGCTGGACTGCTTGCCTTCCTTCTCACTTCCACTGTCACCACCAGCAGCTAGCTTTCTTTTGGGAGCCATTTTTACACAGAAAAGCAAGTGTGTACCCCTTTATGCATATTACTGTGTTGCAAAAAGGACCAGAGTATAGCGAGGCTTTGGGGAGGGGAGGAGTCTGGGTGGTTAGTTAGGTTCACCCTCTAGTTGTGTGGCTTCCGTCTCCTGCCTGATTCCAGTGGGGCCACAGCTGAATGACAGACTCTCATACTTGTAGGTGACTGTCAGCAGAGCTTAGGTTATGCTGCAGTAATAAGCAAGCCCCAAATCTCAGTGGCTTAAAAAAGCAAAGGGTTTTTTACTGGTGATGCGCATCTAGCACAGGTCAGCAGGGGGCGCTGGTCATGGCAGGGACCCAGGTGGTTGGAGGCTCCATCTTGACTCATCCTTCCATGATTGCAGGGGTGGGACTAAAGGGAAGGTGCTGAATCACACCCTGGCTCTTAACACATCCACCTGTGAGTGACACCTATCACTTCTGCCAGCATCTCATTGGCCAAGAATTGTCTCATGGCCACACCTTACTTTGAAGGGAACAGGGAAGTAAGTACATGCCTACCACATGCCCAACAAAAGAACAGAAGGGAAGAAGAAGTGGAATATTTGTTCGTTTATTTATTTATTTTTTGAGACAGGGTCTCATTTTGCTGCCCAGGGGCTAGAGTGCAGTGGCTTGATCATAACTGACTGCAGCCTCGAACTCCTGGGCTCAAGTGATCCTCCCATCTCAGCCTTTTGTGTCTACAGGTGCACACCACCACGCTTGACTAATTTTTATACAATTTTTTTAATAGAGATGGGGTCTTGCTGTGTTGCCCAGCCTGGTCTCAAACTTTTTTTTTTAATAGTCAGTCAGGTGTGGTTATTTTAGGAGACAATGTTGAATCAGCTTAACAATAATCTACAACACTTGGACCAACTAGGTCTCGAATTTCTGGCCTAAAGGAAGCCTCCTGCCTTGGACTCCCAAAGGGTTGGAATTATAGGCCTGAGTCACCACATCTGGCCATATTTATTCTTAAAAAACCCCCAACTCTTTATGAAATTTTAATTGATGCATAATAAAATATGCATATTTAAAGTCTACAGTTTGATAAGCTTGACACACGCATATGTCCGTGAAACCACCACAACCACAATCACAATAATGAACATTCCATCACTGCTGGAAGTTTCCTTGGGACCCTTTGCCATCTCCACACCTGTGACATCAATCCCCAGACAAACATTGATCTGCTTTCTGCTGCTGTATAGATTAGTTTGCATTTTCTAGAATTTGATATAAATGGAATCACACAGCATGTTCTCTTTTGGCCTGGCTTCTTTCACTCAGCATAATTATTTTGAGATTCATCCATGTAGAAGATGAATATTTGTGATATCTACCACAGCAGACTTTTGGATTAATGGACTTTATTCTTTCCAACAAGATAACTGATGTGGGTTGAATTCTGTCCCCTTCCACTCCCAATTCATATGTTGAAGTCTTAATCCCCTGTACCTAAAAATGTGACCCTGTTTGGAGATGGGATCTTTATTTTTATTTTATTTTATTTATATATGTATATTTTTGAGACAGAGTCTCGCTCTGTCTCCCAGGCTGGAGTGCAGTGGTGTGATCTCAGCTCACTGCAACCTCTGTCTCCTGGGTTCAAGTGATTCTCCCACCTCAGCCTCCTGAGTAGCTGGGATTACAGGCCCACGCCACCATGCCTGGCTAATTTTTGTATTTTTAGTAGAGATGGGGTTTTGCCATGTTGGCCAGGCTAGTCTCGAACTCCTGACCTCAAGTGATCTGCCCTCCTCGACCTCTTAAAGTGCTGGCATTACAGACATGAGCCACCACGCCTGGCCTGGAGATGGGGTCTTTAAAGAGGTAACAAAGTTACAATGAGGTCGTGAGGGTAGGTCCTAATCCAACGTGATGGGTGTCCTTATAGGAAGGGGACATTTGGCCACAGACAGCTGTGAAGGGAGAACTTCATGTGAACTTCATGTGAACGTGTAGACCTGCACGCCGAGGAGGGGCCTGGAACAGATCCGTCCTTCACAGCCTCGGAAGGAACCGACCTGCTGGCACCTTGATCTCAAATTCCCGCCTCCAGAACTGGGCGACAAGGCATTTCTGTTGTTGAAGCCACCCAGGCTGCAGCACTTTGTTATGGCAGCCCCAGTGAAAGAATGCAGTCACTTTTATTTCCAAGGGAAGCAGAGTTAAATGAGCTCCCTCAAGAGATCTTCCTGCGATATTTGGGACGTGTCTGTGTGCGCGTGGACAGGGCCGTCTGCAGGCGGATCAGCGTGCGGCGCTGGCAGGCACCTCCTGTGTCACCCTTCAGGCATCCAGGGAAGGAAGCAGATAAAATGAAGCTCTTCATGCCCCAGGTTCCATTTCTTCTTTGGAATGCTTGAAGGCTTCCCAGCTGTTCAGTGTTCAGGCCTGGCTTTCGAGAGGCTTCAGGCCGGAGGGGGGAAGGTGGCTGAAGCTGGTCCTGGGTCTCTCCGAGCCCCTCAAAGAACTCTCTGGGTGCATTAGAAACCGTCCTTGTGCTGCTGGCAGCAGTTGCCATGCTGCTGAAGAATGGCGGCAAAGCCCAAATGGAAAAGGAGGCTTCTATACTCGTGGCTTCCAACCCCAAAGAACAGAAAGCCAGGGCCCTCATTCTCCTCTGAACTGTTACCTGGACGGTTCACCAGGAGCACAGCCCCTGTGTTCCTCGCTTGCTCCCCATTAAGGCCCTGAAGACCACATGATGTTGCCTGCCACTGTGGGAGTGACACGCTCCCCTGGTCCCAGCCTGGACGGGTCCTGACAGGTGCAGTGAGAGAACAAAGCGTCATTCTGAGGGTAAGGAATTTCACTCAGCAGCAAACGTGTTGCGTGTCTGCTTCGTCTCAGACACCGTACGATATGCCATTACATTTACTCCATTTCAGCCTTGTGACAATCCTGTGAGATAGGAATTCCCATGTCCACCTAAGAGATGAGGAAACCGAGGCTCGGAGGGACAGGGAACATACAACTGGTGAGGGGCCAAGATGGTTCTAGAACATCCATCTTCTGGCATCAAAGAGAGTACATAGGAATCATCTAGTATGTTACCGGGAGGTCCAGACACTCGAATGTGAATTTGCTTCTCTCTCTAGAAAGCTACCAGATTTAGCAAATAAAAGGGCAAGACGTTTAGTTAAATTGGAATAGAATTTCATGTAAACAATGAATACTTTTTTTTTTTTTTGAGACAGAGTCTCACTCTGTTGTCCAGGCTAGAGCTCAATGGTGGGATCACAGTGCACTGCAGACTCCATCTCTTGGGCTCAAGTTATCCTCCCACCTCAGTCTCCCAAGTAGCTAGAACTACAGGTGTGCACCACCATGCCTGACTAATTATTTTATTTTATTTCTGTAGAGACGGGGTCTCACTATGTTGCCCAGGCTGGTCTCAAACCCCTGGCTTAAGCAATTCTCCTACATTGGCCTCCCAAAGTGCTGGGATTATGGGTGTGAGCCACCATGCCTGGCCAACAAATATATATTTGTTGGGTGTAAGTATGTTCCATGCGATATTTGGGATGTATTTATACAGAAAGGGTATTCATTGTTTATCTGAAGTTCACATTTAACTGGGTGTCCTGTGTTCACCTGGCAGTGCTGCTTCCAGGTGAAGCTTGTAGTTGGTTTAGTGCTGAAGGAGCCTTCATTTGCTGAGGCTGGGACTATATTCAGCTTTACTCACGAACTCTGTGGGCTCTCCAAAACTCTTTCTGAAATCAGCCTCACTATCCACAGTTGAGGTTACCAGGACTGTCAACCTGAGGAGAATCAGCTCTTCCATACCGAGCCCTGAAGATCACATGGCAGAGTGAGCTGGAGCGAGGTACCAGCAGACCTCTTAGGCAGGGCATGCATCCCCCAGTGTCGCATGTCCCCACTGTTCCCTGTGGTTATATCCATTCCACTTAACTTACTTTTACTCCTTGTCCAGCTCTTTGTGGCATTGTTCTTTCTTTTTTTCTTTTTTGAGACACTCTCGCTCTGTCACTCAGGTTGGACTGCAGTGGCACAATCTCGGCTCACTGCAACCCCCGCCTCCTGGATTCAAGCGATTCTCCTGCCTCAGTCTCCTGAGTAGATGGGATTACAGGCGCCTGCGACCACACCCGGATAATTTTTGTATTTTTAGTAGAGACGGGGTTTCACCATGTTGGTCAGGCTGGTCTCAAACTCCTGACCTCAGGTGATCCACCCACCTCAGTCTCCCAAAGTGTTGGGATTACAGGCGTGAGCCACCGCACCCAGCTGGCATTGAGTTTTCAACTCTTCGTCTACACCGTATGTCAGAGCGTTTCCTTCTTCTTGCAATGAGAGCAAAAATACTGAGGCTTCAATTACTTACCCTCCTCTATTTCTGTTTTATTCCCTCTCCCTGTCGCCATTTCCATGCACTGATGCCCACGCACAGGTTGTAGGAACCAACTAGTATGTTGCTGGGAGGTCCAGACACTCAAATGTGAACTTGCTTCTCTCCCTAGAGAGTTACCAGATTTAGCAAATAAACAGGCAAGATGCTCAGCTAAATTTGAATTGAATTTCATATAAACAATGAATACTTTTTTATTTCTTGAGACAGCGTCTTTCTCCATTGTCCAGCTAGAGTGCAGTGGCGAGATGATGGCTCACTACAGCCTCCATCTCTTGAGCTCAAGCTAAGAGCCCTCCCCCTGAGGCCAGTCCTCGTACATGGCACATGACCGCCTTCAAGACATCTCCAAGAAGCCCTCGCTGAGAAGCCCCCTGGTGCACACACAAAATCACGTTGCCATTTAGTTGAATTTCTTCATTGTACAGGTTAAGAAATGGAAAATGTGACTCTCAAGGATTATACACAACTAAAAGTGTGTGAAACTGCGATGAGTACCCGGGCAACAGGGAAGCAGGAATTTCTCACCAACCCACGTGCCAGGATCCAGCCTCAACGCTTGTGAGGATCCAGCCTCAACACTCTGCACATCTCCAGTGTGGAACAGCACCATGCGCCTAATGAGTTCTTCTCTGACTGATTGATTGATTGATTACTAAAACACTCAGCGCTCCTGGCAAAGCAGTTCTCACTCTGTTGAACAAATTATCTTTATGCACTGCAGTCTCTTGAGCTTAGATGAAGGCAAGCTCACTGTAATCTTCAGATCATTTAGCAATGTCTTGGAATCACTGGATATGAGAAAATATCCAGGCATGTGGAATAGGAAGGGGAAAGAAAAGCAGGACTTGGAGAGACTGTGCTAGTGGATTTCAACTCTATATTTTCTAATCTGAACCAGGGGCAGGCAAACTACTGCCTTGTAGGCCAAATCTGGCCAGTGGCCTGTTTTATCATTGATTGATTGATTGACGGGGTCTTGTCTTGCTCTGTCACCCAGGCTGGAGTGCATTGGCTCAATCATTGCTCACTGCAGCCTCAAACTCTTGGACTCAAGCCATCCTCCCACCTCAGCCGCCCAAGTAGCTAGGACTACAGGTGTGCACTGTAATGCCTGGCTAATATATATATATACACATATATATATGTATATATATACATATATGTATATATATATACATGTATATATATACATATATGTGTATATATACATGTATATATATATACATATATGTATATATACACATATATGTATATATATAATATATTAGCCTATATATATTGTATATATTAGCCTATATATACATATATATATATATTTTTTTTTTTTTGTAGAAATAGCATCTTGCTGTGTTGCCCAGGCTGGTCTTTAACTCCTGGCCCCAAGCAATCCCTGACTTTATGGCCCTTGCTCAGCCTGGTGTGGCAGTGTCTGTCTCCTGGAGGCCAGGAGCCCCTGGCATGCAGCCAGCATGCCCCATTTATAATCATAGCCCAGCACATGGAAGGGACCCAAGAGAATGACAGCAATGTTGGCTTTGCCATTTCAACCCTGAACCTCATTTTACTGTTCTATTCATATTATCTGGGGGACAAAATTTTCCCACATTCCTTTCTGTTGGTGCCACCATCTCTGCATCTCCGTGTGCTGCTGACCCGCCAAGCCCATGGCCAGCTCAGCACTCGGATTTTATTTGGTCTCTCAGTATGGGTTCCTTTATCAGCATTTCAAAAAGCTTTTGTGTTTTATCCATAATTGATTAAAGGTTTGTAGCTGTGAATAAAAGATTGATTAAAAGCAACAACAGCAAAACAGCTCTTGTTTTTCTTCACCGTCTGCCTTTCCCCAGAAGAGTCTCCCACCTCCCAGCAGACAGTCCTCAATGTGGATCCACGCAACCTTACAAGTTTTCCTCAGACCTAAGAAAGGGAGGTGTGGGGAATGATCGTTACTTGCTGATACTTAACTGATATTGCAATGCCAGCAATAAGAATACCATCTGGACTTTATCTGCGGTTGGTGTGTTTCATTTTGCATTTTATGTGAAAGGTGCTGGGATTTGGACAGGCCAAAGCTCCCACCCTCGCATTTCTCAGTGTACTGGGAAATGACATCACCTATGACAGGGCACTGTGATTAGCAAGGGGAGGGGAGGGGCCAGACCTCAGCCCAGGAGTCGGGCTTGGGGCAGGCCCCTAGGAAGAAGCAGTGGCAGCAGTGATAGCTGGGCTTGGTGTCCCGCTCAGAGAAGTGGTGGAGCCAGCCGCAGGATTCACACTCACGTCCTCTGGTAGTAAGCTCTGCTCTCTGCCGGCCCTGACTTCAGAGCAGTGCTGAAGCCAGGCAGTCCCGAGGCACAGCCACATGTTTACAGCTTCTATTTTTGTATTGTTTTTAAGACGGAGTTTCACTCTTGTCGCCCAAACTGGAGTGCAATGGCACGATCTAGGCTCACTGCAGCCTCCGCCCCCCTGGGTTCAAGCCATTCTCCTGCCTCAGCCTCCTGAGTAGCTGGGATTACAGGTGCATGCCAACACGTCCAGCTAATTTTTTTTTTATTTTTATTTATTATTTTTTTTAAGACGGAGTCTTACTCTGTCACCCAGGCTGGAGTGCAGTGGTGCAACCTCAGCTCACTGCAAGCTCTGCCTCCCAGGTTCGTGCCATTCTCCTGCCTCAGCCTCCGGAGTAGCTGGGACTATAGGCGCTCGCCACCATGCCTGGCTAATTTTTTTTTTTTTTGTATTTTTAGTAGAGACGGGGTTTCACCATGTTAGCCAGGATGGTCTCGATCTCCTGACCTCGTGATCCGCCTGCCTCAGACTCCCAAAATGCTGGGATTACAGGCATGAGCCACCGCGCCCAGCCTAATTTTTGTATTTTTACTAGAGACGGGATTTCGCCACACTGGCCAGGCTGGTCTCAAATTCCTGACCTCAGGTGATCCACTTGCCTTGGCCTCCTAAAGTGCTAGGACTGCAGGCGTGAGCTATTGTGCCTGGCTTTTTTTTTTTTTTGAGACAAAGTCTCTCGCTCTGTTGCCCAGGCTGGAATGCAGTGGTGTGATCTCAGCTGACTGCAACACCGTCTCCTGGGTTTAAGCAATTCTCCTGCCTTGGCCTCCTGAGTAGCTGGGATCACAGGCACCCGCCACCACACCTAATTTTTGTACTTTTAGTAGAGACGGGGTTTCACCATGTTGGCCAGTCTGGTCTTGAACTGCTGACCTCAAGTGATCCGCCCGCCTCGGCCTCCCAAAGTGCTGGGATTACAGGTATGAGCCGCTGCACCCAGACACATGTTCATAGCTTCTATTTGAAGGATCTCAAAACCACAGGGAGTGCAGCAGTACACGCCAGCCCTCTCCCCCACCTCCCTTTCCCCACACTCACATTCCTTCCCTTATGCCCCAATCACTGGATTAGGCAGAAAGACCATTCTAACCTGAGAGTAAACGAAGGAAAGGGATACACAGTCTACTGGCTTCTGTCGCCTCACATTTTAATAGAGGCTTCAAGCAACAATTACCTACGGGATGTGTCTGAGAGGCACTATAGAAAGGGGCAGAATTATCTACCAGCTTGATAAATGATACATCTCTCAGGACTTTTGGAGGAGAACCAGCTCCGTGCTGCAGGAGCAGTGTGGAGCTGGGCTTTACTGCTGGGGCCTTGTCCTGGATGCTGGAAGGAACCAGAAGATTCAAAGTAGAGTCAGGGTCCCGGCTGCCAGTGCAGGGCAGGCCACATGACCATCAACATTGCCACCGTTGCCACCAGCCCCAGTGCAGCCCTGGGAAGGAGCTTGTTTTCTCCTCCTGGGGGACTGCTGCTCTGCTAGGAGACCAGAGGCAAGAGGAGTCCATCCTGGGCTGTGGGGTACCTGCCCTGTCTCCCTCACAGAGTGCCATAAAACAAAGCAGCATCATGCATAAGCCCATGTTTCGAGCAGTTTATCAGAGTCTCAGATGTATGGTGTAGATCCCATCGCCTTGAGGCTCAGGAGAACCGGCAAGCGTGTAGTGCCCTGGCAGGGTCCCAGCTGACCATGATCCCCACCTCTGGCATCTTTTTTGTGGGTCTCCCCTTTTTTTTTTTTCAGAGTCTCGCTCTTGTCGCCCAGGCTGGAGTGTAGTGGCGCGATCTTGGCTCACTGCAACCTCCGCCTCCCAGGTTCAAGTGATTCTCCTGCCTCAGCCTCCTGAGTAGCTGGGATTACAGGCACTCACCACCACCACGCCCGGCTAATTTTTGTACTTTTAGTAGAGACAGGTTTCGCCATGTTGGCCAAGCTGGTCTTGAACTCCTGATCTCAGGTGATCTGCCCGCCTCGGCCTCCCAAAGTGCTGGGATTACAGGCGTGAGCCACCACACCAGGCCTGGTGTTTTTTTTTTTTTTTTTGGAAACAGAGTCTCACTCTGTCACCTAGGCCAGAGTGCAATGGCATGATGTCGGCTCACTGCAACCTCCGCTTCCTGGGTTCAAGCGATTCTCGTGTTTCAGCCTCCCAAGTAGCTGGGACTAAAGACATGAGCCACCAAGCCCAGCTAATTTTTTTGTATTTTTAGTAGAGGCAGGGTTTTCGTTATGTTGACCAGGCTGGTCTTGAACTTCTGACTTCAGGCAATCCACCTGCCTTGGCCTCCCAAAGTGCTGGGATTACAGGGGTGAGCCACTGCGCCCAGCTCCCCTTGGTTTTAATGTGGACTCCTTGTGCTTTTTGCTCAGTATTCCTGGCCCCGGTGATCACAGGGGTTGTGAATTATGGATGCAGCAGCAACTGTTTTTAATCTCCCATGAAACAAAACCAGTGTGTCTTCTGCCCCAGGGGCCGCGGGTGAGGAAGGGATGGCAGCTGCTGCGATATGGCTGCCTCGGGCTGACGTCAATGCGAGTCATTCCAGGCCAAAGGCTCCACTCAGGAAGCTTAAAAGTGATACTGAAAACAGATTTGCATGTTTTCCTTTCACGGGAACTTGGCTACTCTCAGTTCCACTGAGATGTTTTCACCAGCCTGTGTGCAACTGGTGTGTGGAACGAGCACAGCCTGCAATGCAATTGGAAGGCAACTTTAGCTTTTGTCCTGTGCTGCCCCTCTAAAGTTTATTCAGCCGGATTCATGTTCCCAGGCCCTGGCAGGCTTGGACTTTTCTGCTCCTCTTAGGAAATAGTATGTCTGATGGTTGCTTTAAATGGAAACAAAACAAAACAAAACAAAACAAAACAAAACAAAACAACCAGTCTCCATTTGGAATTTCAATGTCCAGGCCAAGATATTAATCAAAACTTCAAACCATTCTTCTTGCTCCAGCTGAGGCTGCTTAGGGCTGGAAGTCTGCATGGGAAAGGAATGAGGCTGGCTTCTGTCCTTTCCTGTGACTCCTTGTGCCCCTTCTCCCAAGGTTGGAGCTGGGTGAGGGGTTTTAGGGCCCAGGACAGCTCTCACCCGAGTAGGTGCATGGGCAGCTGGCTGTGCATCCTTTGGGTCTGGCTGTGGTTGAAAGCTGCCCTTTCTCCTGCCGGGGCTTCCCTGTGGGTCTGTACTTCCTGAAGTCTCTTCTTGGTGATCATTTGAGACTCTCTGCTTTGGTCCCTTGGGTTTACCTCGAGCTTTTTGCTGCTAGGGTTTCTGCCCCTCCACGTGGTCTTATTGATCAGGCCCCTAGCAGACCCCATGCTGGTTCCCTCTCTGTGTGGCTTCAGCTGGTTCTGACCCTCTTGTGTGGCTTGCCCCCACAAGCTCTGGGAGAGAGGCCAACCCCAACCCAGTGCTTGCTCCTGGTTCTGGCATCAAAGTAGGCAGGGCCAGACATGGTGGCTCACTCCTGTAAACCCAGCACTTCGGGAAGCTGAGGAGGGAGTATCACTTGAGGCCGAGAGTTCAAGAACAGCAACATAGTGAGACCCCATGTCATTACAAAAATAAACATTATTATTTTTGAGACGGAGTCTCACTCTGTTGCCCAGGCTGGAGTACAGCGCCGTGATCTCAGCTCACTGCAACCTCCACCTCCTGGGTTCAAGCAATCCTCTTACCTCAGCCTCCTGAGTAGCTGGGATTACAGGCATGCGCCACCATGCCCAGCTAAGTTTCGTATTTTTAGTGGAGACGGGGTTTTGCCATGTTGGCCAGGCTGGTCTTGAACTCCTGACCTCAAGTGATCAGCCCGCCTCTGCCTCCCAAAGTGCTGGGATTACAGCCTTGAGCCACTGTGCCCAGTCCACACACACAAAAATTTATTTAAAAAAACCAGGCAGGGCCAGGTGTGGTGGCTCATGCCCAAAATCCCAGCACTTTGGGAGGCTTAGGCGGGTGGATCACCTAAGGTCAGGATTTCGAGACCAGCGTGATCAACATGGTGAAACTCCGTCTCTACTAAAATACAATATTAGCTCGGTGTGGTGGCACATGCCTGTAATCCCAACTACTTGGGAGGCTGAGGCAGGAGAATCGCTTGAACCCAGGAGGCGGAGGTTGCAGTGAGCCGAGATTGTGCCATTGCACTCCAGCCTGGGCAACAAGAGTGAAACTGTCTCAATAAATAAATAAATAAATAAATAAATAAAATAATAATTAAAAAAGCAGGCAGTAGTCATCCTGTGCATTAGTTCCCTGTGGTTCTCTAACAAATTATGACGAATTACGATGCTTAACACAGAAATTTATTCTTTCACAGTCCTGGAGGACAGAAGTCTAAAACCAAGATCAGGGGGCTGAAATCAAGGTGTGGGCACAACAGCCCTGCTCCCTCTGCGGCTGTCAGGAGAAACCCCAGCTTGCCGCTTCCGGCTTGTGGTGTCTGCCGACAACCCTTGGCCTGTGGCCGCATCACTCGGTCCCCACCTCTGCGTCACATCGCCGTCTCGTCTGCATTGGGCAAACCTCCCTTTGCCCCTCTCTTGTAGGGAAACGGCTAATTGCATTTAGGGTTCATGTAATCTCATTTAGGGCTAATCCTGGATAATCTCCCCATCCTGAGATCCTTAATTTAATCACATCGGTAAAGACCCTCTTTCCAAATAAGGCCACATTTATAGGCTCCAGGGGTTAGGCCTGACACGGCTGGGGCTTTCATCAGCCTCCTGCAGCCTGACACCCACCCTCTGGATTTCCTGGATGGTAAGGGCTCTGGCCTTCTCTGCCATCAGGAGAGGGAATCCCAGGGTGAGCTCTCTGAGAAGCTTTGTGGAAACCCACAAATTTGAGGTGAGGGGAGGCCCCCACTTCCCTTCAGGAAGCACAGCTTTCTCCACAGAGACACCCCTCAGGCAATCTTCTCTTCAAAATCATGTCTCTCAACTGGCCCACTCTTTATATTTTTTGGTGGGGCGGGGGTGAGAAGGCTCACAGGTTGTGGATCAGGTTCTAGACTATTTCCCGTCCCATTGAAAGTAGCTTGGAACCCAAAGCATCATTTTGAACACTCTGCTACCTTTGCTGTAGAGTTCATAGTGGTTGATGCTGTCCAGGGCTGTGTGGGCTCTAAGGCTGTGCAAACTGTGAGGGCTGAAATCTGCCTGATGAGCCTGGTGCCCCAGCCACGGGGTGCCTCATTTGTGGGGAGCATGGGCCCCTCTTGTGAGCAGAGGGGCTGCCTGTGGTTCCCTCTGGGCTCTACCCTGGACGTTGATCTCATCCCCTTCTCACACAGCCCAAGGACCTGCCAGTGGGCGGCTGGTGATGGAGACGCTGCAACGTGACCATGGAACGCTAGTGATGAGTGATGCAAACTGACTTCATCCTCTGGATTTTCAGCACACAACTGCTGTGCTGACGTAGCAATCTCCTACTCTGCGGGTTAGCAGATTGTCATTCAATAGGGAGTCAATGCTTGTGTGAACCGAGCAGAGATGGACAAGCTGGTTTAGAAAGAAAGTGTACTTCTCATCTTGCAAAACGTGGTCCAGCTTTTAGGAAAAAAAACAAAAAAAAAAACCCAGATTTGTTTGGAAGGTTCCGGAATGTTCAGATAATAAATCCTTTTATCTCCTTCTTCCACCTTAGCAGCGAAGACAAGTGGCCTGTCTGTTGACTGCCAAAATAGGGAATGAATAATCAGAAGACCTGGCTACTTTCTAAAGATGTGGGCGTGCTGGTTCACAGGAAACCCATTTGTTCACAGGGTTACCTGTGAAAACTGCAGTTCATAGAATAAACTGACAAATATCAGTAAAGGTATCATTCAAAATGACAAAGTCATCACAGGCTGAGATTGTTTAGGGATCTATCAGCATGCTTTGATTATTTTTTTCTTTACTGAAACAGTCCTATCCCTCATTTTGCCACTTTCAAACCCCCACCAATGACTTGAAAGAAAATTTGTGTCTTCTCGTATTCACTCCCAACTCATCTTATTTTTGATTCTTGGGTCCATAGTGTCACTGGCTCAGATGAGTGAGCCTAAGTCTCTCTTACATGGATAGTCCTGGGGGGAACTGGGGAAGATTTGGGACAGCCTTGGGGGCCAAGATTTCTCTAGGATTATCAGCCTGAAGACTGTTCCCTGCAAGGGTTGCTGTAACAAAGTACCACAGACTAGAGGGCTTGAATAACAGAAACTGAATCTCTCCTATTCCTGGGGACTGGAAGTCCAAGATCGAGGTGTCAGCAGAATCAGCTCCCCCTGCAGCCTCTCTCCTTGGCTTGGGGATGGTCCTATTCTCCCTGTGTCCTCATGTGGTTGTCCCCTGTGTGTATCTGTGTCTTTTTTTTTTTTTTGAGACAGAGTCTCACTCTGTCTCCCAGGCTGGAGTGCAGTGGTGTGATCTCTGCTCACTGCAACCTCCGTCTCCTGGGTTCAAGCGATTCTCCTGCCTCAGCCTCCCGAGTAGCTGGGATTACAGGTGCCCGCTACCACGCCCAGCTAATTTTTGTATTTTTAGTAGAGATGGGGTTTCGCCATGTTGGCCAGGGTGGTCTCGAACTCCTGACCTCGTGATCCGCCTGCCTTGGCCTCCCAAAGTGCTGGGATTGCAGGCGTGAGACACTGTGCCCGGCTGTCTGTGTCATAATTTCCTTTTCTTATGTCAGTCAAATTGTATTAGGACCCACAGTAATGACCTCACTAAATCTTAACTACTCACTAAATCTTAAAACTACCCTTTTAAAGACCCTGTTTCCAAATATACTCACATTGTTAAGTACTGGGGTTAATGACTTCAACGTATGAATTTTTTGGAGCAGGGAGCATAGTTTAACCCCTAACAACAGGTCCCAGGCACTTTTTTTTTTTTGAAACCGAGTTTCACTCTTTTTGCCCAGGGTGGAGTGCAATGGCGCAATCTCAGCTCACTGCAGCCTCTGTCTCCCGGGTTCAAGTGATTCTCCTGCCTCAGAGTAGCTGGGATTATGGGCGTGCACCGCCATGCCTGGCTAATTTTGTATTTTTAGCAGAGATGGGGTTTCACCATGTTGGCCAGGCTGGTCTTGAACTCCTGACCTTAGGTGATCTGCTTGCCTTGGCCTCCCAAAGTGTTGGCATTACAGGTGTGAGCCACTGTGCCTGGCCCCCAGGCACTTTACATGCATGATTTCAAGTAATCCTCCCAGTGATACTATAATGTAGATACTACTGTCCCCTTCTACATATATAACGAACACAAGTCCCCCAAAGAATCGGCAACCTGGCCAACACCACACAGTTAGTAAATGGCAGGAACAAGAGTCAAACCAGGTCTGTGTGCCCCAAGTCTGCTTGTGCTCTTCCAGTTGCACTGTGCCGTCTGCTGTGGTGGTGGCTGCATGGTGTGAGATGTGGGAAGTAAGGAGGAGAAGGTGTTCTATTAGAAGCTGGCACTAAAAATAAAGCACTGGGGGTCACATGCCCATGCATAGCCAGCCCGGGACTTTCCTTCCCAGTTTCCTCTCCAATGCCCTATCGTATCTCCTTTCCCCTAGGTTGGCCCTTGTATTCACATCTAATCTCACTGTAGCTATGGGCAGGACCTGGAGAGGTTCCCTCTTCCTAGAAAGGAGGGGCCTCTGCAGGAATGATGGGAGTAGAGAAGCAAAGAAGGATGCTCATGGCCATGGAGAGTCCTGTCCCTAACTCAGGCCTGGCGTGGGAAACAACCTGATGGCTGGAGGACAGTCGGAAGAAAGAAGCCCATGGAAGACCAAGACCTCAGTGAGTGGGAAAAAATGACCACACCCACCTCCTCCCCTGGAATCCAGCCCCAGCCTGGACCAGGGCAGCTGAGTTCATACCACGGTTTCCCAGGTGTCAGGAGCTGTATTGTCCTCCCACCCTCGGAATTCATAAGTTGAAGCCCTAACGCCTAGCACCTCAGAATGTGTGTTTGGAGATAGGATCTTAAAGAGGGAATGAAATTAAAATGAGGCCATGAGGGTACATCCTAATTTGACATGACTGCTGTCTATCTCAGAAGACGAGATTAGGACAGCCACACGCAGAGGGAAGATCAAATGAAGACTCAGAACGGAGGCGGCCACCTGCCAGCCAAGGAGAAAGGCCTCGGAAGGAGGCCTCCCTGCAGTCACCTTGCTCTCAGAATCCCAGTCTTCAGAAATGTGAAGAAACAAATTCCTGTAGATTAAGCCTCACAGTCTGTGGCACCTGGTATACAAGCTAGTTTCTTCCTTTCCCAAAGTGCTGGGATTACAGGCGTGAGCCACCACACCCGGCCACAACTGACTTTTGTATCCTGATTTTGTGTTCAGAAATCTTGTTATACTCTTATTAACTCTAATAACTTAATAATATATGTATATTATTTAGGGGAATTCCTTTGTAGATATTATGTCACCTGTAATATTAACGGGTTGTCTCTTCCTAAACCTCCTGTTATTTCTTCTTCTTGTCTTATTCCATTGTCTGACTTCCTGTGAGACTTTTAGCATAATGTTGAAAGGAGTGGGGTTATCAGGCATCCTCATCTTGTTGGAGGCTCAGAGGGAAAGCCTTCAACATTTCAGTTTCTGATGTTTGCTATAGGCTTATTATTATTATTATTATTTTTTGTAGATCTCCTTTATCAGATTAAGGAAAATTTTTGTCTATTCCTAGTTTACTAAATTTTTTTTTTCTAATCATGAATGGATATTGAATCCTAGGAAACATCTTTCCTACATCTATAGGGATAACCAAGATTTCTTTCTCCTTTAATTTTTTAAAGGAGAAAAATTTGTTTTTTTAGTTAATTTGTTTTTTTAAAGTTAAAGCAGGCTGGCTGTGGTGACTCACGCCTGAATTCCCAGCACTTTGGGAGGCTGAGGCTGGTGGATCATTTCAGGTCAGGAGTTCAAAACCAGCCTGGCCAAACATGGTGAAACCCTGTCTCTACTAAAACTATTAAAACAATTAGCCAGGCACGGTGGCGGGCACCTGTAATCCTAGCTACTTGGGAGGCTAATGCAGGAGAATTGCTTGAACCCGGGAGGTGGAGGTTGCAGTGAGTCAAGATTGTGCCATTCCACTCCAGCCTGGGCAACAAGAGTGAAACTCTGTCTCAAAAAAAGAAAAAAAAGTTAAAGCAAACTCGCATTTTAAAATGTAACCCGTCTTGGTTATTCCATATCAGCTTTTTTATACATTGCTAGATTTAACTTGATAATTTTTAAAGAAGAATTTTCAGGCTAAATTTATGAGCAAGTTTGGCCTGCAATTTGGAGATCTTCCCTTTGCCCTTCCAGATGTGCTTACTCCTCTTACTCCACCTTGCTCACTGCCCAGCAGGGCTGGCCCATGTGAATTTCTTCACTGAGGTCCTGTACCCTCTGGTTGACAGCTGGATCAGGCCAGTGGGGAGCCCTGGCAGGAGACTGGAGGAAGGGAGGATAGTGTGTTCATTTCAGGCTGGTTGTATTTTTTGAGATATGAATTGCCGACTGTAACCACTCTCTCTTCTTCTGAGGTCTGGTAAGCTTTCTCTTCCCTGGTTCCTATCTCAAGAACAAGATCCCGTGTTGTTCCCCTTCAACCACACATTGTAAATAAGTCTTCTCCAAATTATCCTATTTCATTACAATTTTTTATGTTGTTTTTTTAGAGACAGGGATCTCACTATGTTGACCAGGCTGGTCTCAAACTCCTGGCCCCAAGAATCCTCCTGCCTTGGCCTCCTGAGTAACTGGGATTACAGGTGCAAGCCACTGTGCCTGACTTAAATTATCCTGTTTCAATGTATTATTTCTGTTGGTATGGTCACTGATGAAGCTTATAACTTCCCTTTCTTATAATATTATTGTTGGGTTTCACAATCAAGACTATGATAGTTTCATAAAAGGGGTTGGAGACTGCTTCTTCTCTATGTATACTCTGGAATAGTATTTGTTTCTTGGTAGAACAGGTTAAAACTTTGGTAGGATTTGTTGGGTCTTTAGCGTTGCATCTTGGCCTTTATTTATTTATTTATTTATTTATTTATCTTTTGAGACAGAGTCTCACTCTGTCGCCCAGGCTGGAGTGCAGTGGTGAGACCTCTGCTCACTGCAACCTCTGCCTTACAGTTCAAGAGATTCTACTGCCTCAGCTCCTTGAGTAGCTGGGATTACAGGTGCCTGCCACCATGCCCGGCTATTTTTTGTATTTTTAGTAGAGACAGGGTTTCACCATGTTGGTCAGGCTGGTCTTGAACTACTGATCTCAGGTGATTTGCCCGCCTTGGCCTTCCAAAGTGATGGGATTACAGGCTTGAGCCACCGCGCCCGGCCTATTTTGTTATTATAAAGCACTAGCATTACCCATGAAGTGGCATGGTGTTATTTGAAAGAAGACTAGGGTTAGCTCTAAACGTACACTGCAAATTCTAGGGCAACCTCTAAAAAAACTTTAAAAAATGATTATAACTAATATGTTAAGAAAGGAGGAAAAAATGCTCAATTAACCCTATCTCTACAAAAAAAAAAAAAAAAAAAAATTAGCCAGGTGTGGTGGTGCAGGCCTGGAGGCCCAGGCACTTGGGATGCTGAGGTGGAAGGATTGCTTGAGCCAGGGAGGTCGAGGCTGCAGTGAGCCGTGATTGTGCCACTGCACTCCAGCCTGGGCAACACAGCAAGACCCTATCTTGAAAAAAAAAAAAAACTACAAAAGGCAGAAAATGAGTAGGAAACAAAAATAAGAACAAAGAACAAGGGCAATGGAAAGAAAACAGGAACAAATATCATAGATATTGACCCAATTATATCAATAATAACTTTAAGCATCAATGGTCTAAATACCTCAAGTAAAAGACAGAGATTGTCAGAGTGGATCAAAAAACAAGACCCAACTATATGTTGTCTACAAGAAATCCATTTTAAATATAACAATACATATAGATTAAAAATAAAAGGGGCTGGTGGCAGTGGCTCACACCTGTAATCCCAAAACAATACAAAAATTAGCTGGGCGTGGTGGTATGTGCCTGTAGTCCCAATTACTTTTGAGGCTGAGGTGGGAGGATCACTTGAGCTTGGGAAGTGGAGCCTGCAGTGAGCCCAGATTGAGCCACTGCACTCCAGCCTGGGTGACACAGCCAGACTCTTGTCTCAAAAAAAAAAAAAAATCTTAATGATTTAAAATCTCTGGTCTGATATTTCCACCGTCCCTGTCATCTGAATCTGGTTCTGATGCTTGCTTTGCCTTTCCAAATTGTGTGTGTGTGTGTGTATGTGTGTTTTTTTTTTCTTTGCCTTTTACTATGACTTTTACTTTTTTCGTGATAGCTGGACGTGATGTACTCGCTAGAAGGAATTGTAATATAGTAATCTACCGAGTAGCTGGGATTACAGGCGCCTGCCACCACGCCCGGGAGCCCTTGAGGGCAGGCCTTGTTAGGAAGAACAGAATGCTCCAGCATATTTTAAAATGGTTCCTTTTCCTCCCCACTGCCATGAGTAGGTTTTTTTCTGTCTCAGTGTGAGAACCTGGTCAATCTCAAGGAGGTCAAAGTCATAAAAGTGTGGGTCCTCCTCTATGACTGGGTCCTCTTGGAGTTTTGAACTCTTAGGCTAGTCCACACAGAACCCCCAGAAATTGGTCGATTGTAGCTTAGATTTCTCTGCTATGGTACTGGTTTCTGTGGAAGTTTCTGCTCATGGGTTTCTGGTTTGGTAGGTTGTGATTCTCTGTATTTGCATATCTGTCTCTTCAACTCTGGGGACAGTGATTTGCCATGTGACCTCACTTCTCTGATGGACTTCAGAAGAGTTGTTGATTTTTCAGTCTGTTCAGCTTTTTACTTGTTGTTAGGATGGGGTGATGACTTCCAAGCTCCTTAAATGCCAGATGGGAAACCAAACAATTGAGAAGTTTTAAATACATGTCTTTTTAATCAGATTAAGGAATTTTTCGGCTGGGCACAGTGGCTCATGCCTGTAATCCCAGCACTTCAGGAGGCCGAGGCAGGCGGATCATTTGAGACCAGGAATTTGAGACCAGCCTGGCCAACATAGCAAAACCTCATCTCTACTAAAAATACAAAAATTAGCCAGACATGGTGGTACAATTCTGTAATCCCAGCTACTTGGGAGGCCGAGGTACAAGAATCCCTTGATCCAGGAAGGAGGTTGCAGTGAGTTGAGTTGAGATTGTGCCACTGCACTTCAGCCTGGGCGATAGAGCCGGACTCCATCTCAAAAAAAAAAAAAAAAAAAAAGAGAGATTAAGGAAATTTCCTTTTACTTCTGATTTTTTAATAGTTAGGAAACTTTTTAAAAATCATAAATGGGTGTGGAATTTTATAAAATGCTTTTTCTGCATCTATGGAGAGGATAATAAGATTTTTCTCCTTTAACCTTTAATATCAGTGGATTTTAAAATATAAAATCAGTCTTGAATTCCTGAGATAAACTCAACTTTGTTGTGCTGTGTTTTACTTTTATTTATTTTTTATTTTTTTTGAGACAAAGTCTCACTCTGTCACCCAGGCTGGAGTGCAGTGGCACGATCTCGGCTCACTGTAACCTCCTCCTCTCAGATTCAAGTGATTCTCCTGCCTCAGCCTCCCAAGTAGCTGGGACTACAGTTGCCTGCCACCATGCCCAAATGATTTTTGTATTTTTAGTAGAGACGGGGGTTTCACCATGTTGGCTAGGTTGGTCTCGAACTCTTGACCTCAGGTGATCCACCCGCTTCGGCCTCCTAAAGTGCTGGGATTACAGGTGTGAGCCACCATGGCTGGTTGTTTTATTTTTTAAAAAATATGCTATCGCCAAAAAAAAAAAAAAAATATGTGGTTGGATTTGGTTTGCTAATATTTGCTTGGGAGTTTTTGAATATTTATTCATGAATTAAATGGGCTTAGAATTTTAAATTCTCAAATTTTTCTTGTTTAGGTTTTGTTGTCAAAATCATACTGGCCTCATAACCGTGGAGTTGTTGAGTTGTTCCTCATTTTCTATTTCTTGCTAAATTTAAAAAAATATTTCTTTGTTCCTTAAGTTTATTAGAACTCTCCTGTAAATTGTTTTGGCCTAGTGTTCTCTTTACTAGAAAATTTAGACTACTGGCCTAATCCATATTTCTTTTTATTTTGTAATCAGTTTCAAAAATAAATTTTTCTAAGAATGTATAAATTTTCAATGTTATTAGCACAAAGTTGTTGAAGTACTCTCTTATCCGTCTAATCTCTGCTGTATTTATAGGTATCAGTTCCTTTTTGTGTTATTATTTATTGTGACTTTTCATGTTTTTTCTTCATTATTCTTTTTAGAGGTGTTTTTAAATTACCCTCTTCAGAGGTTAAAATAATTTTAATAACTTTTTTTGTTTCTCTTTGTTTGTTTTTTGTTTAATTAATTTATTATTATTATTATTATTATTATTATTATTTTGAGATGGAACCTCACTCTGTTGCCCAGGCTGGAGGGCAGTGGTGTGATCTCAGCTCACTGCAAACTCTGCTTCCTGGTTTCAAGGAATTCTCATGTTTCAGCTTCCTGAGATGACAGGAGATGACAGGAGCCCACCACACCTGGCTAATTTTTATATTTTTATTAGAGATGGAGTTTTGCCATGTTGGCCAGACTGGTCTCGAACATCTGGCTTCAAGCAATCCACCTGCCATGGCCTCCCAAAATGCTGGGATAACAGGCATGAGCCACTGCGCCCTGCCTGTTTCAGTAATTTATGCATCTATCTTTATTATCTCCTCCCTTCTACCATACAGGTCCCTTTATTCTCCCTCTTTCTGTTATACTTGTCTTATATGTTACATATATGTGTGTGTATATATATATGAAAGCTCATTAGAAAATATTACAATTTTTGCTTTCAGTCACCAACATGTTTTAAGGAGCTCAATAGGAGAATAATGTATTGATTTAGATATTTACCATGTCTGTTTCTTTCATTTCTGATGTTTCCAGTTTCCTTCCAAATACCGTTTTTCTTCTTTCTGAAGAACTTTATCTAGCAATGCTTTTTTTTTTTTTTTTTTTTTTGAGACTGTGTCTTGCTCTGTCACCCAGGCTGGAGTACAATGGCATGATCTCGGTTCACTGCAACCTCTGCCTTCCGGGTTCAAGTGATTCTCCTGCCTCAGCCTCCCCAGTAGCTGGGATTACAGGTGCATGCCACCATGTCTGGCTAATTTTTGTATTTTTAGTAGAGACAGGGTTTCACCATGTGGTCAGGCTGGTCTTGAACTCCTGATCTCAGGTGATCCACCCACCTTGGCCTCCCAAAGTGTTGGGATTGCCGGCTTGAGCCACGCGCCCGGCCCTAGCAATTTTTTTAGAGAGATCTGCTGGCAGTGAATGTTAGTTTTCCTTTCACTGAGAATGTCTTTATTTCATCTTCCTTTCTGAACAATATTTTTGCTGGCTGCAAAATTGTGGGTTGACAGGTCTGTTTTTTCAGCATTAAAAAAAATGTGCCACTTCCTTTTGGCCTCCATAGTTTCTGATGAGAAATCCGTAGTCATTTCAATTTTTCTTTCTCTATGGGCATTGTGGCCCTTTTCTTTTCTTTTTTTTGAGACAGTCTTGCTCTGTCACCTAGACTGGAGTACAATGGCATGATCTTGGCTCACTGCAACCTCTGCCTCCCCGGTTCAAGTAATTCTCCTGCCTTAGCCTCCTGAGTAGCTGGGATTACAGGCCTGCACCACCACGCTTGGCTAATTTTTGTATTTTTGGTAGAGACGGGGTTTCACCATGTTGGCCAGGCTGGCTTTGAACTCTTGATCTCGTGATCCACCCGCCTCTGCCTCCCAAAGTGCTGGGATTACAGGCGTGAACCACCACGCCCTGCATTGTGGCACTTTTCTCTGATTGTTTTAGAGATGTTTTCTTTGTTTTCAGAGGTTTCCTTATGATGTGTCTTGGCATTGATTTCTTTGAATTTATCCTAAATTCAAAAAAATTCAAAGATAAATTTCTTTGAATTTATCTCTAAATTTATACTGTTTGCTAAATTTGGGAGTTTATATATAACTTTATGGTGTCACTTTGCCAAGCTCCTTCTTCTTCATGATTTCTTTCACCATGTTGCCCAGGCTGGTCTCGAACTCCTGAGCTCAGGCAATCCACCTGCCTGGGCCTCTCAAAGTGCTAAGATTACAGGCGTTAGCCACCATGCCCCGCCACTTGTTCAGGGCTTTCTTATATGCTGGGGCTCATCTTTTTCGTCCTCTTGCCAGAAATCCGGGCTTTCATTCCCCTTATCTGCGATGCATCTGCTACCAGTGTACCATGTCTGGGGCCAAGCAGCAGGAGGACTGAAGAGGGGAAAATGGTCAACTTTCTGCCACCTCAGCAGTAATCTGAATTCTTGTCTTCTCATTTATTCTGCCTGCTGCTATTTACTTTTTTTTTTTTTTTTTTTTGAGACAAGGTCTTGTCGCTCTGTCACCCAGGCTGGAGTACAGTGGCATGATCATGGCTCACTGCAGCCTTGACCTCCCTGGGCTCAAGCAATTCTCTCATCTCAGCCTCCCAAGTAGCTTGGACCACAGGCATGCACCATCATGTCCGGCTATTTTTTTTTGTATTTTGTAGAGATGGGGTTTCATCCCCGTCTTGACCTCTTGAGCTTGAGCCATCTGCCTACCTGGGCCTCTCAAAGTACTGGGATTACGGGCGTGTGCCACCATACCTGGCTAATTTTTGTATTTTTTAGTAGAGACAGGGTTTCTCCATGTTGGCCAGGCTGGTCTCAAACTCCTGACCTCAGGTGATCCACCTGTCTCGGCCTTCCAATGTGCTGGGATTACAGGCGTGAGCCACTGCGCCCGGCTATTTACTTTTTAGAGTCCTCAGCTTCTCTGTGCATTGTGTTCTGGCATTTGGTGGGAGAGACAGGATGGAATGTGGTTACTCCATCTTCCCCAGAGCTGGAATTTTAGAGTAGGTCTTTGTAAACAAAACTCTCAGCTGAGGGTTTTGAGGACCACCAAATTTCCAGCTTGAGTTATTTAGGGCCACTATAGCAGATAAGAACAGCAAACTCACATGTGGGCTGGCTTGAGGTTACAGATTCTCAGGGTAGGTTTTTCCCTTTTATGCGATACCAAGCCTCAAAACAGCAATCTTCTCTGCAATCCCTGGTGTAGTTCACCTTTCCACTAAGAGTACGCTAGTGTAGGCCAGGTGTGGTGGCTCAAGCCTGTAATCCCAGCACTTTGGGAGGCCGAGGCAGGTGGATTGCCTGAGGTCAGGAGTTCGAGAACAGCCTGACCAACACGGTGAAACCTGGTCTCTACTAAAAATACAAAAATTAGCTAGTTGTGGTGGCGGGTGCCTGTAATCCCAGCTACTTGGGAGGGTGAAACAGGAGAATCGCTTGAACCTGGGAGGCAGAGGTTGCAGTGAGCCAAGATCGCGCCATTGTACTTTAGCCTGGGCAACAAGGGCGAAACTCTGTGTCCAAAAAAAAAAAAAAGTACGCTAGTGTTACCGGAAGCTCTAGGTGTTTCTTATTAGACTCTCCATCTTATCTCCTGTTTCCTGCACTTCTCAGATTACTGAGCTTGACCAGTGTCCTCAAGGTAAACGTTGATTTTGGTGCTCTCTAGGTAATTAATTTTACTTAAATCTCTTCAGATTCTTGATTTTACTTAGTATTGCCCTCCAAGTATTCCTTAGTTTCTTGGTTGTCTTCAACAAATTATTATTATTTAAAAAGTAGTTTGTTCAATATTTTGGGTTGTTTTCAGCAATTGGATATGTCAGCTTAGCAGTCTACCATATTGCTGGAAATGGAAGTCTCTAGAAACATGCTTTGAGTTCCTCATCATGCTCATTACTTTGCTAGTCTTGGAAAAGGTAACTTTATAAATGTGTGTTGCTTTCCTTAAGAGACTTCTCATTTTAATATATTTATTTAATTTGTCTTATTTGAAACAGCATTTGGAGATGATAACGAAATACAGTATTTTTTTAGACTTTGCCTATTCATCACCTGTATTTATCTATACAAATGTAGCCAACATTGAATGCCTGATATGCAAATGAAATAAGATATGTGAAAGTACTTTGAAAATGGTAAAGCACTATATAAATGTGAGATGTTATTATCTAAATAATTGAAAGTCTTTTTATATTGGATCAGATCATGGATTACTGGTGAGGACTCAACGAAAAAGAAAATTCCCAACAAATGCCTAGTGGAAGCCGCAGAGGCTGATGAGGACCAGGTGTTCCTCACCTGATGCCCAGCACCTCCTTTCGCAGGTTTCAAGGAGCTTCTGCACATGAACTTGAACTAGAGTTTCTTACAAAGCAAGTGGAGGGAGTCAGTTAAGCAAAGCATTCCTTGGGGCTGGGCGCAGTGGCTTATGCCTGTAATCCCAGTACTTTGGGAGGCTAAGGCAGGTAGATCACCTGAGGTCAGGAGTTCGAGACCAGCCTGGCCAACATGGTGAAACCCCGTCTCTACTAAAAATACAAAATTAGCTGAGTGTGGTGGCGCACACTTGTAGTCCCAGCTACTCAGGAGGCTGAGGCAGGAGAGTCGCTTGGACCCGGGAGGTGGAGGCTGCAGTGAGCCAAGTGCACTCCAGCCTGGGCGAGACAGAGTGAGACTCCGTCTCAAAAAACAAAAAAACATTCCTCGGAAAATTGAATTGCTGGATTTGACTTCTGTACAGTCATGACTGTGGGCTGTTTAAAAGGCGTTTTATAGTTTGTTGACAGTGATGGGAGGACATGCTGATGTGTTATTTGTGGTATTTACAGGGTCTGACATCAGGAACAAAACTTGTGTTTCCATATTTTGGACTCTGTTTCTCGTTGGCTCCTCCATGGTGGCACATCTACATTTTATATCTCAGAGGACTTTGAAGTTTGGCATTCTCTGTGCACCTTACTGAAACCCATGGAGGGTACAGGGTTTCGAATGGTTAGGAATGCAGGCTTTGGAGGCAGCCACCCCTGGGCTCATGCTCGGCTCTGCTGCCTTGAGCTACGTGACCTTGGCGAGTTCCTTCCCCTCTCTGAGCCTGGTTTTCCTCACCTGCAAATGGAGATCATCGTCCTCAGCTCCTGTAGCTTTGGTGAGACTTCAGTGAAACCAGCCACAGAGTGCGTAGCTCAGTGATTGGCACATAGGGACCTTTCAGTAAGAAACGACCCGCCTATCATCCTCATGCTATGTTCAGGGCAGTGATAGTCAACCTTGGCTGACCATTAGCCTCGCCTGGGGAGCTTTGAAAAACTCTGTGGTTCAGGCTACACCCAGAACCATCACGGCAGAATCTCTGGGTGTGCCATTAGGATGAGATCCACCGTGGGGCCCAGCGAGGAGAAGAGCAGGGCTGTCAAGGCTTGTGTGGAGATGCTAACACTCCTGCAGGAACCCCCTCCACTATCCAACCAGCTCACCTTCCACATGGTAGTCTCATGGGGGCTCCAAGGGGCAGAGATGCTGGTGGGGGAAAAGCCCAGTGTGTGCCACGGCCTGGAGGTTGCAGGGGGCAAGGATGACTTGAGGAAGCAGAGGAGGGCCACGGAGGCTGCAGGGCAGAAGGTGGGTGATATGGTTTGGATATGTGGCCCCACCGAGATCGCATGTGTAACCCCAATGTTAGAGGTGGGGCTTGGTGGGAGGTGATTGGATCATGGGGGTGATCCAACCTTCATGAATGGCCTGGGCTGTCCCCTTGGTGATAAGTGAGCTCTGCTCTCAGTTCACATGAGATTTGGTCGCTTAAAAGGGTGTGGCACCTCCCCACACTCTCTCTCTTGCTTGCTCCTGCGTTTGCCATGTGACGTGCCTGCTCCCGCTTTGTCTTCCGCCATGATTGGAAGCTTCCTGAGGCCTCCCTAGGAGCCAAGCAGATGCCAGCACCATGCTTCCTGTACAGCCTGCAGAACCGTGAGCCAATTAAACCTCTTTTCTTCATAAATTATCCAGTCTCAGGTATTTCTTTATGGCAATGTAAGAATGGCCTAATACAGTGGGTGAGAGAGGCCCATGGTGAGGCAGGAGAGGTCTGTGGGTGCCCTGTGGGATTTATGTTCATAGGATCACTCTGGCTTCAATGTGGGAGGAGAGTCCGAGGGGGAAGGAGGCTATTGCTGTGTTCTCAGTGAGACTGGCCATGCTAGCTTAGTCTAGGAGTCCATGTGGAGAGGAGTGGACAGATGCAAGAGACATCCTGTGGGTAGAGTGGACAGGATGCGTGGGGAGTTGAAGGGGCAGATGAGGACCCAGGTAGACAGATGCCATGCTTGGATATTTGTCTTCTCCAAATCTCATGTTGAAGTTTGATCCCCAGCACCACCAGTGGGGTGGCACTGGGAGGTGGGTCCTCGTGGGAGGGTTTAAGTCACGGGGGCAGATCCCTCATGAACAGCATGGTGCCATTTTTGTGGAAGTGGATTTGTTCTCAGGGGAATGGATTAGTTTCCATGGGAGTGTGTTGTTATAAAGCCAGGATGCCTCTCAGGTTCTCGCTCTTCACATGTATCTGCTTCCTCTATGACCCTCTCCACTGTGTTTTAACCCAGCACCAGAAGCAGCACAAATACTGGCATCATGCATCTTGTACAGCCTGCAGAACTGTGAGCTAAGTGTACCTCTTTTCTTTTTGGGGTTTCACTCTTGTTGCCCAGGCTGGAGTGCTGTGGCGCGATCTTGGCTCATTGTAACCTCCGCTTCCCAGGTTCAAGAGATTCTCCTTCTTCAGCCTCCAGAGTGGCTGGGAGTACATGCACCCACCACCACACCTGGCTATTTTTTTTTTTTTTTGTATTTTATTAGAGACGGAGTTTCACCATGTTGGCCAGGCTGGTCTTGAACTCCTGACCTCAGGTGATTCACCCGCCTTGGTCTCCCAAAGTGCTGGGATTACAGGCATGAATCACCATGCCCAGCCAACCTCTTTTCTTAACAAATTGCCCAGCCTCAGGTATTCCTCTATAACAACAGAAAATGGACCAAGACAACAGAGCAAAGATTTGAGGCTGGTGTGAGCTTTTGTTCCAAAGAAGTGCCCAGTAAGTGTCTGTTGTCTCTGCAGAGGCTGATTCTGGGTATGATCTTGGCCATCTTGCGTCACCTTGGAAGCCTCAGTTTCCTCAAGTATAAAATGATAAGATTGGAGTAGTGCTTCCAAGAGTTTTGTGCCCACTACATTCCACGCTACAAGGAGCCTCACAGAGCGCAGGTCTCATAGACTGGCCACGAATTTGGCTTTCATGTGCCTAAGGCACGCCCGAGTGCTTATTTCTGAGAAAGGCCACCAAGCCCCACAAGACCAGAATTCCCATATGCCTTTAGCAATTTTTTAAAAACGAGAGAATCACATATAAATATATATATATAATAAATTTAAATATATAAATTATAAATTTATATATATAAATATATAATACATATATATTATATTTTTAATACATATATTATATATTTATAATATATATAATATATATTATATATTTATAATATATAATATATATTATATATTATATATTTATAATATATATATATAATATATATTTATAATAATATAATATATATATTATATATATAATATATATTATAAATATAATATATATTATATATTTATAATATATATTATATATTATAAATTTATAATATATATAATATATATTATATATTTATAATATATATATTATATATTTATAATATATATATTATAAATATATAATATATATATTATATATATTATATATATATTATATATATAATATATATATTATATATTTATAATATATATATTATATATATAATATATATTATATATATAATATATATATATTATATATTTATAATATATATATTATATATTTATAATATATATATATTTTTTGAGACAGGGTCCTGCTCTGTCATCTAGTCTAGGCTGAAGTGCAATGGTGCCATCATAGCTCACTGCAGCCTTGACACCCCCAGGCTTAAGCGATCCTCCCACCTCAGCCTCTCAAGTAGCTGAGACCACAGGTGTGCACCACCATGTCCAGTTACGTTTTTGCTTTCTTTTTTGTTTTTGTAGAGATGAGGTTTCGCCATGTTGCCCAGGCTGGTCTTGAACTCCTGGGCTCAAGCGATCTCCTGCCTCAGTCTCCGAAGTGCTGGGATTACTGGAGTGAGCCACTGTACCTGGCCTGCTTTTAGCAATTTTTTAGTGAACACTATGGGCCATATATTTGTCACAGATGGCCATCTTTGTTCTTATGAGAGAGGCCCTGTGGTCTCCTCAGCTTCTGGAGTTGCTCTGTTCTTCCTGGCTAGGGTAGAGGCTCCATCCTTGCTGTTCCTCCAGAGTGAGGATAGAAGCTCCGCAAGAAGCCGAGGACCTCAGACAGACTCTGCTGCCCATGCTCAGGATCTGGCCAGAGCAGGCAGCTCTTGTGATTGGGGTGAGAAGCAGATTTGTCTCTCCTTCATGGTTCACTGTCACTGGGTCCCCATCCTCAGAGCAGGTTGCAGATGGCCGTGGAATGGCTGAGCATCACTCAGTTGTGAGTCCTGTCATCTGTCCCCTGAGGCTCTCCCCAATGACGCCCCTTCCCACAGGCCTCCTGCCCTTCTCCTTCCTTCTCACTCCTCCTCACCACTAGGTCTTTCAGTGGATTTTTCCTCCTTAATACTCAAAGGGTGGCCTTCGTGTCCAGACCTGGTCATTCAGCATATTTCAACCTCCTAAATGCAGTGACCAGCTAAACAATGAGGCTAAAGACACAAACTGGCTCAATGAAACCCAATCCCAGCTGATGACACAAACTGGCTCAGTGAGACCCAATCCCAGTGCTTTTCCTAGAGCTGCCGTTCTCTGGGCTGCTCAGTGGGGATGTGAGTCCGGGGTCACTGCCAGCTGTTTTCCTTCCTTGGGAGGGGAAAACTTGCTTAAGAATAACACCAAATAACAAAAGCAGAGACAGGCACTTCAGAACATTGTCTGAGCTGTGGGCCTAGCCATGCTTAAAATCTATTCCCAGACCTTCTCAGCACTGGAGCAGTTTGTTATTTTTATTTTAGAGACAAGGTCTTGCTCTGTTTCCCAGGCTGGAGTGCATTGGCACAATCATAGCTCCCCATAACCTCAAACTCCAGAGCTCAAGTGGTCCTCCTACCTCAGCCTCCCTAGTTACTAGGACTACAGGTGTGCCACCACTCCTGGCTAATTTATTTTTTATTTTTTATTTTTTTTGTGTAGACAGGGTCTCTCTATGCTCTCCAGGCTGGTCTCAAACTCCTGGCCTCAAGCGATCCTCCTGCCTAGTCCTCCCAAAATGTTGGAATTACAGGCATGAGCTATTGTTCCCAACCTTCCAATTTGTTATTTTTTTTCCTAAGCTACTTGTCACCAAGTGCTCTGATGAACACAGCTATCTTCACATGACCACGGGGTCTCAGAGAGTTCAGTCTAACCACTGGAAACAAATATTTTGTTGGACTCACTGCAGAACAGTGGACATAACTGAGAAATCAAGGGCTTTGGCGTAAGACAGGATTGATTGGGTTTGAAACTTGACCCTGCTGCGTGACAAAGTGTGTGAGGTTGGGCAAATTTCTCTAATACTCTGAGCCCTTGAGCTTGATCACTTGTGCAATACCGTGCTCCGATTAGAACACTCATGTCTGTTGGAGAAACCTTGAATATAGGAAGTTTGAATTATATGAGCACATTCTCTTCATGCAGAATTAGTTGAGTCTTCTGCCTCTGCATTAGAATTGTGGTCACTGTGATATGGTATGAGGGAATGACCTCCAGAGAGGTTAATTGGCTTCTCCAAGACAGAGCACATTTCTGTAGGGTCAGGCTGAGGGGTTTGAGTGAGGAGTCCTATAGCTTTGGCCACCATGAACCCTCACCAAGCATCCTACCCCCAGCAGCAGGCAGGGCATGTGAAAGCCCCTCTCCACGGGGCCAACCCTCTAGGGTTTCTGACTGGAGCCCTCCCACCCCTCCCCCAAAGGCTTTTCTGGATTGAAGAAATCTGTCCACGGTGAAAGTTTCATGTAGGCTGACAGAGAAATCCCCTTCCTCATGGTGCCTGCTGACTTTCAGAAGCAAGCAAGACGGCAGGGAGGAAGTGTGGGAAAGGACACAGATGAGTGTGGGGTCTGGGCAGCGCAGACACTTTGGGGCTGATGGTGACAAAAGCCAACAGGTGGAAGCAGCACGTGGGGAGGATGTGTAAGAGGAGACTGCAGGGTGTCTGGGGTCAGAGGCTGCCGCAAAAATAACCTGCATCCGGACCAGGGATGGCCAGGAGTCAGTTTTCCAGATTTAACAGCAGCCTTCTGCCCTGGTGGCAGCCCCCAGGGCCACCTCTCCTGTTTATTTTGTACTGTAATGACATGCAATCAAAGAGCTCTATGGGCCCGGTGCCTTAGCAGAAAAGTAGAGTTGGGAGATGCAGTGTGCAGGAACCATAGGAACAAAGGCTACTTTCAGGCCAGTATTAGCATCTATGCTTCGTAGCCTACGAGAATGAAAAAGAAACACCCTCAGTTGTTTAAGAGCTACGTTGCATGACTAAGGCAGTGATTTACAAACGGTGATGAAACTTCGCTAATGGTTTCCAGTGACTTCAATGGACCGAGAAAAGAAGACTTGTTCCCAAGGTCCGCGTGGCTGCCGGGGAGGGCTATTTATTATCATCTAAATCACAGTGACCATGTGAAGCTGTCCCAGGCGAAGCTGTGTAGCCTTGGTTGCTTGTCAGCTGCTGCAGGATCTGGTTGGCTCACCACCCTTGTCCAAAGATTCTAATTCATGACAGGACTGTCGACGTCTAGAGGCTGTTCTGTAGGATCCTCGTGGGCTCTCCACAGCTTTCTGGTATTTTCCCGCACTTTCCTGAAACTGGATTCTCCCAAGGCCTTTTCTGGGCCTTCCATGATAACAGCTAAAGCAACAGGCTTTCTATCCTTGTCGTGAGAGGGCAGTGTCTTGGTGAGGAACTTGTTTCTGATTTTCAGCTGACATCTTCCTTTCCTCTCCATTTCATTCCTGTTACTTCTATAGTATGGATACTGCCTGGGCCCTAGCCAAACAGTTCCTCTCTCTTTCTGTGGCCAGCTCCTGCTCACACGCACGGATCTGGTGTGTGATATCCATCCAGCTCTGGCAATGTATTCCCCCGCAAGGCTGTCACTTGCTTTTCTAGCTCATTAATCATCTTTGTTGCTTTTCTCTGAATTTTCTCTGAGTTGATCTCTCGTTTCCTGGACAGAGGAACACAGAACAGCTGCTGCTTCACAGGCATAGTACAGAAGAGAGCTCTTCTGTCTGGTCACAAAATCGTCCTTCTCCTCCCAAGCACATCGTAGTGACTGCACCTGGGGCTGCGTGGAAATGCTATCAGCTTCCAAGGAGCTCGGTGTAAGCTGGGTCTGTCCGGGACTCCTTCCAAGCAAAGGTTTTTACTTTTTTTCAGAATTAAAAAGGGCTTCATTATGAAAAGATCTCTCACCTTATAAAGCAGGTTCCTAACAGGGACGAAGGAAGTGCTGTCCTGAGGAGGAGAAGGTATTCAGAGGAACTGTGCTCATTCTGCAGGAGACATGGAGTACGCCTGCCACCGCCTCCAAGTCAGGATCCCAGGGCTGGAGAATCATGGGTCCAGGATAGCGGGGGACGGAAAGAGTAAAGGACCTCCCGCTACTCATTACATTTTTAAAGTGAACAAACAGAGGCCCAAGTCATTGGCATAGTTTACCTTTGAGGCAGGAGCCTGGTATAATAAAGCAATCAGGGCCCGAAAGTCAAAGGACTGGTGTCATCCACTGGCTATAAGATCCTGGCTTTAACTTCTTTCCACCTTAACAACTTTTCAGTGAAGATGGAGTAATAACAATAATAACAATAATAATGCCAATGAAAAAGAAGCGTCCACTCCCATCTGTCTTTGGCTTGGGGTGACCTAAAGGGTGCCCATCCAGCCCCAAAGAGCAGGAATGGGAGCTCTTGCTCCCATCCTTGCTGGGTGTCCAGGGTTCTGATAAGATTTCCAAGTGTCTGGGATGCTGTGGGGTGGTTGAGCGATTTGCATTGATGTTGTTGGGGGTACTCAAAACACTGGCAGGATATTGATCGTACTTGTGGGGAGACACTGATGGTCCTGCTCCATGGGGAACAGAAAAGTCAGCCAGTGAGACCTCACATCACAGCCCTGGAGGAGTTCCAACTGGGGGCAACCCTTGCCCCTGAAAGCAGGCTTCCCTTTCCGTGCAAGATGTGGCACTCTCGTCCCATCCACCCTTTGGGCACTCAACTCCCGGGCATTGCTCCTTGTAACCTGGCACTGCCTCCAGAACTTAGGGGCCCCCAACCACCTATAGGTTCCCAGACCTGGTGACTGAGTCCCTTCAACACATCTGAGTTCACTCCTTCTTCAGACTGGACCCCCTTTCCACAAAAGCCCTGCTCCCACTACACTGGCCCCTATGCCCTTAGATCCACAAAGACTTGTTTGTCTTCCTGCAGGACAAAGAGGGCCTAGTCCACAGCAAGGTCAGGGAGGGACAGTGTTTTCATTCCTTCCCAGTGACTCCCCTTCCCCAAGGAGAGACAGAGAGCTCTAGCTAAGTGTGTGCACCTGTGTGAGTCACACCAGGCTGGGCTATCCTGACCTCACATGGTTTTTGGGAGAATCGACTGAGATCATGTAGGTAAAAATGCCTCCCAAGCATGAAAATGGGATACAAATATGAGCTGCTGTTGTTTCTTCAGTATGAAAACACTTTTTAAAAAATTTAAATTATATTTATTTATTTTTTGAGACAACGTTTCGCTCTTGTCACCCAGGCTGGAGTGCAACGGTGTGTGATCTCAGCTCACTGCAACCTCCGTCTCCCAGGTTCAAGCAATTCTCCTGCCTCAGCCTCCCAAGTAGCTGGGATTACAGGTGCCCGCCTTTTGTATTTTCAGTAGAGACGGGGTTTCGCCCTATTGGTCAGGCTGGTCTCGAACTCCTGACCTCAGGTGATCCTCCTGCCTCGGCCTCCCAAAGTGCTGGGATTATAGGCATGAGTCACTGCACCTGGCCCCTATTTTTATTTATTTATTTAGAGACAAGGTCTCGCTCTGTCACCTAGGCTGGAGTGCAGTGGTGGGATCAGAGCTCACTGCTCACTCGAACTCTTGAGCTCAGGTGATTCTCCCCCATCTGTCACCCCCCAGCCTCCCAAGTAGCTGGGACCACAGGCATGTGTGCACCATCATGCTCTGTTATTGTTTTAATTAGTTTTTATAGAGATGGGTGGGGGGTGTCTTGCTACATAGTCCAGGCTGGTCTTGAACTCCTGGCCTTAAGTGATCCTCTCCCTTGACCTCCCAAAGTGTTGGGATTATAAGTGTGAGCCATTGGGATCGGCCTGAAAACACTTAAAGGGAGAGTGGGCCAGAGCTCCATCACCTGCAAATAATTGCTGCAGCCAAATGTATCCTTGCATTTGCTAGGCATATGTAGGGCTGGTCACAAGAGAATTGGGACCTACTTTTAAGAAGCAGGGTGTGTGACAAAACAGGAAAAGTGTCATCCTTTCAAAGTGAATACTGCAGGACATTGCTGATCAATCTTCTTTTCTCCCTTGCCCGGGCGTGGGGATGCATGCCATCAGTCTCACGATAACGGATGATCGTCCTGAATAATACAAGATTCTCTGAACATTGCTTTCCTGCTGTGATGTAATTGCATTGCTTGATGTAAGGGGGCCTTCTTTTTTGTACTTGGAAATCTTTGCTATTTAGAGGAATAGACATTTTCTTATGGCATTGTTTATAGTGGAATTTGATTTGCAGGACAGAAAAGAAGATTTGTGTGTAGACTACCATTTGTCTTCTTTAATTATGTCTATTTTCTCCTCTCTGTGATTTTAAAAGATGTGTCTTGCGATACCTGACTCGGGTCTCACAACCAGTCATTTCAGAGCTATGCTCAACTGGCTCTGTTCTCCCAAACATGCCCTTTCTTCTAGATAGTTTGCTTCTCTCTGGTTATGGGATTAGTGTCTAGACTGGGGATTCATGTTGGCTTTTCCTTGCCACATACTCCATCCTCCTTCCACCCACCGCTGCTCATGCCCAATTCTCACAGCCATTCCTTGAATAAATACATTCTGTCTCTACAGCAGATTCTTTATCCCCTTGATGTCCAAGGAAACTGATTCACCACACTGAGGTTTCTGTCTGGGAACTGCTTCCAGACAACCCAAGCCATGTTCTAGCTTGCCGGTGGATCTGGGTTTGGGTCTGGTCCTTCCCTTTCTTTGTTTTGCTTCATTTGATCTCCCTTTGGGATGCAGTCTCTCCCTCTTTCTGTCCCATGATTGCACACAAGCCTATGCCCAGCCTTAGCTATAATCCAAGAGAAACTCTTGGTCAGTGCAATGCAAAGCTTCTAAAACTTGAAGGGAGGTGCTCAGGCACATGTAACTCTTCTCTTGAATCAAGCATGCCCAGGCCAAAGGGCGAGTGTGTGGGTGTAGAGTCATGTGGTTTCCCGTCTCAAGTTAATGTTATTCAACAATCTTGGTGGCATTTTTAGGGGCTTTGATGGTGGAAAGAGAAGCATTTTCTTCCAATTTAGGAAAATAACTACTCAGTTCTGCCTGGAATTAATTTTCCTTGTTCAATTATTTTTAATGAAATGGCATTGTGAACGAGCTTCTGTGAACTTGTTTAATTCTTCTGTTGTGTTTTTGTGGGTTTTTCCAATATTCAGAAAAGTATTTCATCCTTTTAAGAAGTCCTGACAAGAAGTTACAGGGAATTAAGGGACCAGATTGTAAAATGGACATGGACCATTCATTATGGAGGAGGAGGCTGTCGACAGATTCAGGAGCCCTGCTGTAAAGAGAGAATCACTGTGTTCTCCATTTTGTGGAGTCGAGATCTTACATCAAGACTTGATATATACTAGAGCAGCTGGGAATTCAGAGTCCTGTCTCCAGGGTAAGGGGAGAGAGTGAGAGCAAGACAATCATAGGTCAACAGACAAATATTAAGGAGACAATTCATTCTTTCCACAGGCATCTAGTAGCATGCTTGGGAAGAAAGCTCAACGTTTTCTCAGGCAGTATGGTGGGACAGAGCCTCGACATTCTTTGATTCTTTTTCTGTTGAGACATGGCATCTGTGTTCCTCCTTTTGCCAGGCTTGAGACTACTTTGACCTGTAAATTGCTGGGGAAGTGACTCTGTATGGCTCCTGAAGCTGGGTCTTGAAAGGCAATGCAGATTCCTCCATGTTTGCTGGGACACTTGCTCTTGGGTCTCTGTAACCAAGTAAGAAGTTTGATTGCCCTGAGGCAGCCATGCTGTCAGGAAGCCAAGCCACACGGGGAGGCCATGTGGAGATCTCTGGCCAGCATTCCCAGTCTTTGAGTCAGCTGAGCTCTGATGCCAGACACAGGAGTGAACAAGCACTCGGATGATTCCAAACCCTAGCTGCTGAGTCACCCCAGCCTTTGAGCCTTCCTTGTTGAGGCCCCAGACATTGTAGAGCAGAGACAAGGCATTCTTTCTGCACCTTGTCCAAATTCCTGGCCCACAGAATCCAGGTGCCTAGTAAAATGGCTGTGATAAGCCATTAAGTTTTGGGGTAATTTGTTTTGCAGCAATAGAAACTGAAAAAGGAACCTGTGAATAATGGAAAAATAAAGCAGATTAAGGGGTTAGAGAGTGAGAATGGTGGGTTTGGGATTGGGGGCAGATATTTTGGATAGGGTATCAGAAGACTTCTCTGAGGAGCTGACATTTATGCAGAGAGTTAAACGATGTCGGCATGCGGGCATGCAAACATCTGAGGGAACATGTCCTGGTCATAGGGAAGAGCAAATGTAAACACTCTGAGATGGAAGTGAAGTTACTCAGGGATAGCAAGGTGGCCTATGTGCCTAGAGCTCCTGGAGTGAGGTGGAGAGTGACAGGAGATGAGGCGTGAGAGGGAGCCACATGGAGGGCTTTATTGGTCAAGATAAAAGGTTTGTATTTTGTTAAAAGCCAATGTGAAGTTTTGAATAGGGGCATATTCTCCTCACTCACTCCATCATTGATTTTGCCCAGGTTCCATATGCTGATCTTTTCCAAATATATATTTCTAACCCAGACCTCAGCTTCAAATGCCAGATTCTTTATATAGCTGCTTACTCAGCTCTCCATATGGATTATTAGTAGACATTTAAAACATAGTATGCACAAACTACTAGCTTATTCTTGGCTCCCAAACCACTGCCTCCCACAGTCTACCCAATAGCATCAATGGAAACTTCGTCTTAGCTGCTCAGGTATTCTGACATCCCATGTTTGATCGACCAGAAAGTCCAGTTGGCTCTGCCTCCTATCAGTTCTCCCTGCTTCCATCCTCACCCTCTTTCCATCTGTTCTTCTGGCACAAAGTGTGGCTGTTGAGAAGTCCGAGGATGACCCGGTTTTCTCTCCCTTCTAAGCAGCGTGCTCTTCATTCCTGGATGCCCAAGGGATTTTATATTTTTCTTTAAAGTCTAAAAATATTATTAGAATGTATTTTGGTGTTGCTTGTATTGGGGTGATTCTGACTTTATGTAGTCTCAAATCTTGAGAAATTAATTTCAGAAAAATTCTCCCACTCCATTGTAGTTTTTAGTTTGTGTTCTTTTCCTCACTTTGGTTTTCTCTTTTGCGGACTCCTTTTACACACATGTTGGATCTTCTTTGTCTATCTTCTGTATTTGTTAATTTCTCTCAAATCCCTCTTAATTCTTTCTTCATTTATTTTAATATAACTTTTTTTTTTTACTTTATACTTTCTATTTCTCTTAAGGAATTATCCACTGGATTTATGCCCTCTTGTCTTCTTTTTAATTTAATAATAATTTCTAATGTGATTTAAAAAATTCCTAATACTTCCCTGAATTTTATCATTTTACTTCTCAGTTTTTCTTGCTCTAATTTATGTTGGTCTTTTAGCTTGTTTTGAAATAAGCTGTGGATTTAATTCATTTTGTAGGCATGTCTTTATTATCTGTTTTATGGTCTGTAGGGATGTGATTCTGTAACTTTTATCTTTTTTTCCAAAATAAATATATATTATTTGACTTTAATAGTTTTCTTTCTTTTGAGACAAAGTCTTGCTCTGTTGCCCAGGCTGGAGTGCAGTGGCATGATCTCAGCTCACTTCAATCTCCACCTCCCAGTTTCAAGCAATTCTCCTGCCTCAGCCTCCTGAGTAGCTGGAATTACAGGCACACACCACCACGCCCAGCTAATTTTTTTATTTTTAGTAGAGACGAGGTTTCACTATGTTGGCCAGGCTGATGTTGAACTCCTGACCTCAAATGATTCACCTGCCTTGGCCTCCCAAAGTGCTGGGATTACAGGTGTGAGCCACCGTGCCTGGCCTTTAATTGTTTTCTATTGAAAATTTTACTATAAACTAGTTTCTGTGAATCTCTAGAAGATACAGAGCTACTTGGCTTTGTTTTTTTTTTTTAAAGCCTCACTGCTCTAAAGTTCTCTCTTCTGTTGTTTTCACAGTGTTTAGGAATGTGGTGGCTCACTTTTTGAGGTCTCTAGGCTCTGTGCTCCTCTTACCCCCTTTTCACCCTTTCTTTTGTCTCTCTTGCCCCATGTGTTGCTCATATTGGGTCCTATTCCTAGAAGTTTCTTCTCAGTGTGAGGCTTTGTCACAGAAGGAGTTTTGGTTGGTTAGTTTTTAGAATTTATGGGACTTTCTCAGACAGTTCTAGCCTTTTCAGACCTTTACTGCTGACTCCTTGAACTCACCCAGTATATGAGTGGGCAAAACCCTTCCCGTTTCAGCTCTTATTCTCAAATTGACTCTCAGCTTTCCACTGAGTCCTCTTGGGTATTTGGGGATTCTCAGGTCTGTCACATGCACCGACTCCGCCTTTGCTTCCTTTCGTACAGATGTTAATTCTACTCAGAGCTGGGATCTGTTGGTGGTTTCACCCCATCCACTTGTATTTTGGAAACCATGGGGATACTTTGTTAGGTAGTTTTGTGACAAATATGGCGAATGGATTTTTGGTTTTGCTCTTCTCTAGTGCTTGTATTACCCTTTTTTTTTTCTTTTGAGACAGAGTCTCATTTTGTTGCCCAGGCTGGAGTGCAGTAGCACAATCTCAGCTCACTGCAACCTTGACCTTGCAGGTTCAAGCGATTCTCCTACCTCAGCCTACTGAGTGGCTGGGATTACGGCATGCACCACCATGCCCGGCTAATTTTTGTGTTTTTAGTAGAGACAGAGTCTCACCATCTTGGCCAGGCTGGTCTCAAACTCCTAATCTCAAGTGATCCACCTGCCTTGGCTCCCCAAAGTGCTGGGATTACAGGCCTGAGCCACCATGCCTGGCTGTACTACCTATTTTTGATGTTAGTATTTGGGGACATTAAAAAGTTATGTGATAGGCATCATCTCAGAATATTCCTCAGTCTGTATTCAATACATTATCTAGAGTGGTACTATTAAAATATACATCATCAAATCATGTAACTCCTCTGGGGAAAATGCTTTAACGGCTCTCCATACCACTAGAGCAAAAGCTTAAGTCTTTACATTGGTTTACAAGGTGGTGTGTAATCTGACTTTCTCCACCTCCCTTCACTGTTACTTCTCTGAACTCATCTCATCCTAACTCTCCCCTTTGCTAATTTACTTATTTATCGAGACAGGGTCTCAATCTGTCACCCAGGCTGGAGTGCAGTGGCGAGCCTCCCTTGCTTATTCTGCGTAGCCACACTAGCCTCCTTGCTATTTCTGCAGTATGCGAGGAATGGTTCTGTCTCAGGGTGCTTACACTTGCCATTCCATTGGTCTTTAAGTGTCACCTTCTCATTGAAACCTTCCCTGGTTGCCTTATTCACAACTGCTACCCCTCCCAACACCGTCTATCCATGCCTCCTCATTTCCTGCCTTATTTTTTGCTGAGTGTATCACATTGTATATTTTATTCATTAACTTACTTATTAATTTCTCAAATGTCAGCTAGAATGTAAATTCCACAGAGGAAGGTATTTTTGGCCAAAAATTAAATTTTTGTTGAAGAAGTGAATGCATGAGTGAATATATTTCAAAAATCTTTTTGGTTTCATTGTGGAGAAGAGCAACGTGTAGAGAGACATAAATAGAAGGGGGAGACCAATTAGGAGGGTAACACAATAATCCAGGTAAGAGATTGTGGTGGAATTGGAGATAAGTCATTGAATTTATCATCTATTTTAAAGGTAGAATAGGCAGATTTGCTAATCATCAACCTGGGTTGGCAGATGCTGCTTCATTGTTTGATTGATTAATTATCGTAACATGTGGGCATAAAAATAACTTGATGACTGTGAAAACCATAGTTCCTGGTCCCCATAAACTCTTAGTTTTTCATTGAATAATCTACCAGATGTGGTATGGCTAAGGTAAACCCAAGAATGCCCAAGGGAGAAGATGTTTTAGAGGTGGAAATAAGAAAAGTATTTCAGTAAGAATTTGCAGCATACTAAATCATCCCAAGGCTTAGTGACTTAAAACAACAATGTAATCCCAGCACTTTGGAAGGCCGAGGTGGGCGGATCACGAGGTCAAGCGATTGAGACCATACTTGCCAACACGGTGAAACCCCGTCTCTACTAAAAATACAAAAAATTAACTGAGCGTGGTGCTGGGCGCCTGTAGGCCCAGCTACTCAGGAGGCTGAGGCAGGAGAATCGCTTGAACCCAGCAGGCAGAGGTTGCAGTGAGCCGAGACTGCACCACTGTACTCCAGCCTGACAACAGAGACTCCATCTCAAAAAACAAACAAAAAAACAAGAGTTGATTATTTTCCTGATTTTATGAGTTGTCTGGACAGTTCTGCTGGTTTTGCTTGGGCTCACTCATGTGACTGCATTTAGTTGAATGCTCAGCTGGGCCGGAAGATCTGAGATGGCCTCTCTCATGTGACTGGCAGCTGGCTGGGGGACATCACTTCTCCATCTGCCCACCCCTCTTCCAGTGGCCTGGATCAGCTTCCTTAGATGGCTGTCTCTGGGCCACATTCCAAGAGGGCAAAAGTGGAAGTGGCAAGGGCTAGCCTTGGAAGTCACACACTGTTACTTTTGTTAAATTCCACTGGTTGAGGCAAGTCCCAGGCTAGCCTGGATTCAAGGGGTAGGGACATAGACCACAACTCTTGATGGGAGTAGCAGCTAAGTCATTGCCAAGGGATGTGCTTAACAAGGTAGGAGGAATTTGTGCCCATATTTTACAATTTCTTGTAGCAAGAAACCAACATTTATTGGATGTTTACTATGTTGCAGGTACTGTGTAGGTACAACACATAAATGAGTCCATTTAATCCATATGGCAATCCTGGCAGGAAGGCCACTGAAGCAAGAGAGGTCCGGGGACAATATGGCCTTCCAAAGGACCCAGAACCAGTGAGGGGAAGGCTGACATTCAACTCCAGATTGGTTTTTGTTTTCATTTTTCTCTTCCTCTTGAATGCTGAGACTGGTCCTGCATCTGTGATGTATGGAAGAGGGATTCAGTTGGCTTTGCTAAACAGTGTTTTCCTCTCCCCGGCCCTTCTTCCCTTCTTTTCAGATTTAATGAATTTCTGGCCTTCTTTGAAGGTTTTCTGGATCACATGCTTTCTAGTTGCTATTGTGGAATAGTACATGAGGCCTAGTTTTGCTTGTGGCAGATCTTGCTCTCTGGACACAGAGTTCCTGGTGGAGCAGGCTAATCTGGGTTGCTGGGTTGGTCGACAGTCCCCTAGACTGACCCTTCTGTCCCTGGGGTTGTCAGAGATTTTCTTGGCTGCAGATTCCTGCCCCAGTGGAGGCAGTTCTGAGCAGGCAAGCAGGAGCTAGCAGGCGTGTGCATTCCCTAAATGGCCAGAAGGGTCCTTTCGAAGGCTTTTCTTTATTTTCCTGAGTGTGGCCACCAGTGGAGTGTCCCGGAGAGCCCAGGGGTGCAGTTCAGCAGCAGGACAGTCAGTCCCCCATCGGCATGGAGATGGGGTGTTCTGTGTGTGACTGACCCTCTGGTGTCGTTGTTCCTGTTCAAACATTGCCTGTTTCTCTAAGGGGAAACATGAGCATTGGCATCTCCTTTCTGGGTTGGAAGTGGAGCATTTCACCCCCACCCTACTCTGCAGGTTCATTCCATTTTAGTTGTCTGGCTTTGCCCGGGTCAGACGCTGCTGACTGGTGAAAGCACCCTCTGAAAGCAAGTTATTTGTTTTCTACTGTCCCTCAAAACCCTCACAAGCATGGTTTCCATGAGAGCCTTGCAACATTCCCTTGAGCCGGGTAGGGCAGGCGGCCATGTGGACATTTTAGAGATGAGGAAAGCGGGGCTGTGGCCAGACTCTTTGCGGCGAGACTTTCTGGCCAGGTTGTTCCACCTGGCTCTCCGGCTCGAGTCTGTCCAACTTTCAGTCCTGCTGGTCTGTCTGCATAGGGGCTGCTTCTAGAAGACCAGGCGAGAGGATGTGGGTATGAGGGAGGAGCTGAGGTGCACAGGAAGAGCAGATGGCCTGTCTCTCTCCAGTATCTGCTAGTCACTACCTGGAAACCAGCAATGATGATGTAACCACAAGCATTGTTCAGTGATGGCTGCCTTCCTTGTGTGGGTGGGACCGCAACATTGCCTGGGCTGGGGAATCCCATTGGTGACAACACAGCGTCCTTTTGAGCTGACGCGGCAACAGATGCCCCAGACCAGCTCTGCGTCTGACAGCATCTCTGTGAAGCGTGTGCAGAGGACAGCAGATATCAGAGCTCGCCTGTAAATCACCTCCGCAAAGGCTCTTTGTGGTCGATTCACTGATGACTCATTTATAATCTGGTCTCAACATAGTGAGTCAAAATGCACCACTTTCATTAAAAATAACATTCACTGGGGTCTAACGGCTTTCTTTTTTCTGTTTTTTACTGTACTGTGTGGTTTCTGGATGGGAAGCTGTCAGATGGCAGGCGAGGTGTTCCGAGGAACTTCAGCATAATCGTGCAACGACTCAGGTGTGGATTGAACAAATAGTCCCGAATATCTGCTGTGGGTCCTGCAGACTTCTGAGCCATGGAAGTGTGTGGGTAGTCGGCGTGGGTGTGTGTGGGGGTGTGTGCAAGTGTCAGGATCACCTGGGATGCTTGTTAAAAATGCAGATTCCTGGGCTTCACCCCTTATCTCTGAGGATGGGGCCTTGTCAAATTCCTCAGGAGCTTTTTAGGTACAATAGAGTCAAGAGCCTCGACTCTGGGTGAGAGAGAATGGGAACTCCCTTCAAGCAGACCCTCCCTACAAACAGAGCGACCAGAGGAGAGGCAGGCCGACTGCAAGGCTGAGAGGGGTGGATGGAGGAGGTGAGAGAGGAAAAGGCAGGGGCGGGGGAACACCCGAGGTGGAGCGGGCCGACAGAGTCCCCATGGGGGAGTTCACTAAAACCCCCGGCTTGATGCAAGGAACCCACAGTCTTTCTGGTTTGGGGACCAAATGTTGGGCATCCCCTATTTCCTTGGTTAAAGAAATTAAACATACAAAAACAGTTTAGTGGGCATTCTGCAGGGTAAAAAGCCCCTGCTGCGTGGCCATATCTTTATATTTTATGTTCTTTAGCAATGTTAGAAACTTCACTGGGAAAAGCACTTTAAAAAGATACAGTTGAGGGGAATGGGACGTGGGGAGTTATTGTTGAATGGGTGCAGAGTTTCAATTTTACAAGATGAAAGTGTCTGGAGATGGTTAGCGGCGATGGCTGCATAGCAGTGGGAATGCATGTCACACCACTGAACAACGTGCTTAAAAATGGTTATGATGGAGGCCAGGCACGGTGGCTCACACGTGCAATCCCAGCACTTTGGGTGGCGGAGGCGGACTGATCACTTGAGGTCAGGAGTTTTGAGACCAGTCTGGCTAACATGGTGAAACCCTGTCTCTACTAAAAATACAAAAATTAGCCAGGCATGGTGGCAGGCACCTGTAATCCCAGCTACTCGGGAGGCTGAGGCAGGAGAATCACTTGAAACCCAGAGACGGAGGTTGCAGTGAGCTAAGATCGCACCACTGAACTCCAGCCTGGGTGACAGAGTGAGACGCTGTCTCAAAAAAAAAGGTTAAGATGGTAAATTTTCTGTTATGTGTATTTTACTACAATTTTTAAAAAATTGGAAAAAGAAAGATACAGTTGAGTCTGACTTGGATGAAAGTCTACAGGGCCCCTACTGATGGTCTCAGCGGCTCCTGGGAAACTACCCTTTGTTTCAGCCATCTGTAACTTGATTTGTTGTTCAGAAGTTCGCCAAGACTTCTCCATGCAAAGCCAGGTGTAAGTTTAACCTGAGCCACGTGGGTCCCCCCACCTTCCCGCCTCCGATGGATCTTCTCTCCAAGGGCTCCGGGGCTCAGGCTCTCATAGCATGGGAAATCAGAAGGGATATTTGGGTGGGAGGCTTGGCATGGAGGGTGGACATTTTGCTACAGATGGCCTTGCCCTCACTGAAGGCCATTGTTATTCCATGTCTGCCCCCTGGCCGGGTCTAGCCACCTGAGCTTTCCTGAGCTCCCAGCTCTCAGTTGGAGCCAGTGCCCAATGCCTTCCTGTGGCACCTCCACAGACCTCGCCTCTTTGCCCTGACTCCTCTCATTCTCTGTTTTCCAGACTATCCCCAAGCCCTGCCTGTGGCTGCCTCCTCCCTCCATAGCATCCCTGCTCTTCCTTGGCTCACCCATTTGGGACAAGACCTTTGTGTGGGGCCTCAAGATGTAGGCAGGTCTCTGCTCAGTGGCCCAGCTTTTGGTCGACACCTGCAAATGTGTCTAAAACTCACCTCAATCTCTTCCCCAACACCAGTCTTCCCTTTGATCCCACCCTCCATCTGCTCTTCTCTCAGCATTGCTGAGAGTTTCTGTGAGTTGCCCCAGCCAGAAACCAGGGTGCCAGGCATCACTCTTCCTGCCCAGTTCCCAGCTCCCACCAGCAGTGCCTGCCTGGCAGCTCTAGAATCCCCACTGCCTGTGGTCTAGTTCATGCCTCCATCACTTCTTCTCTGGACCACTGCAGTAGTCTCCTAAGTGACTGTAGCCGTCTGAATAGTGGCCCCAAAGATATCAAGTGCCAATCGCTGGAAAACAGTGAATGTTACCCTACGTGGGAAAGTTTTTGCCAATGTGATTAAGTTAAGGAATTTAAAAAAAATTATAAAATTGTGATAAAATATATAACATAGACTTGACCAGTTTATTCATCTAAGTGCAGAGTTCAGTGGCATTAAGTATATTCCTATGTTGTGTGACCATCACCACCGTCCATCTCTAGAGCTCTTTTTGTCTTGCAGAACTGAAACTTTGTACCCATTAATAACTTCCATTTCTCTCTCTCCTCAGCCCCTGGCAACAACTCTTCCACTTTCTCTCTCTGTGCATTTGACTACTCTAGATACCTCATATTAGGTGGAATGAGGCCCGGCACAGTGGCTCACCCTTGTAATCTCAGTACTTTGGGAGGCTGAGGCGGGAGGATCATTTGCGCCCAGGAGTTCGAGACCAGCCTGGGCAGCTAGTCAGACTTTGTCTCTACCAAAGATTTAAAAATTAGCCAGGTGATATGGTTTGGCTGTGTCCCCACCCAAATTTCATCTCGAATTGTAACTCCCACAATTCCTAAGTGTCATGTGAGGAACCCGGTGGGAAGTAATTGAATCATGGAGGCAGGTCTTTTCCATGCTGTTCTTGGGATAGTGAGTAAGTCTCATGAAATCTGATGGTTTTAAACATGAGAATTTCCCTGAACAGGCTCTCTCTTTGCCTGCCACCATCCATGTAAGATGTGACTTGCTCCTCCTTGCCTTCTGCTATGATTGTGAAACCTCTCCAGCCTTGTGGAACTGTGAGTCCATTAAACCTCTTTCTTTTGTAAATTGCCCAGTCTCAGATATGTCTTTATTGGCAGTGTGAAAACGGACTAATATACCAGGTGTGGAGGTGCACACCTGTGGTCCCAGCTACTGGGGAGGCTGACGTGGGAGAATCACTTGAGCCCAGGAGTCAGAGGCTGCAATGAGCTAGGATCATACCATTGCGCTCCAGCCTGGGTGACAGAACAAGACCCTGTCTCAAAAATAAAATGAAATACAAAGGTGGACTCATACAGTCTTTGCCCTTTTGTGACTGGCTTATTTCTGTAGTGTATGAGAGAATTTCCTTCCTTTTGAAGGCTGAATCATATGCCATTGTGTGTATATAGCACATTTGTTTATTCATCCGTTGATGGACATTGCATTACTTTCACCTTGTAGCTATTGTGAATAGTGCTGCTGTGAACATGGGTGTACACATATCTCCTTAGATTCTGCTTTCAGTTCTTTGGGGCCTATACCCAGGAGAGGAATTGCTGGACCATATGGTAATTCTATGTTTAATTTTTTTGGGAAACTGTAATACTGTTTTACATAGTGACTGTACCTTCTTACATTCCCACCAACAGTGTACAAGGGTTTAAATGAAGATTTTGAGATGCGAAAATTACCCTGGATTATTCAGGTGGGTCCTAAATACCATCACAAGTGTCCTTACAAGGAAGAGGCAGCAGGAGATGGGACACACAGTAAAGGTGATAATGAAGATGGAGGTGGAGATTGGAGGGATGCGGCCACAAGCCAATGAATGCCTGCAGCTACCAGAAGCCACAGAGAGCTCCGCTAGAGCCTCTGGAGGGAGCTTGGCCCTGTCAGCACCTTGATTTGAACCCAGTGAAACAAATTTCCAACTTCTGTCCTCCTGGACTGTGAAGTAATAAATTTCTGTTGTTTTAAGCTACCAGGTTTGTAGTAATTTGTGACAGCAGCCACATGGAACTAATACACAGATCTCCCAACATCCACACCAGCCTCACACTCCTCCAACTCAAGGTGCGTTTCCGTTGTTCATTTAGAATTGCAAATGGCATTAGGGTGCTCCTTTGTTTGAGTACTTTCAAATGTTTCCCACTGTCCCTGGCATGGTGACCGGCTGCTCCTAAACAGATGCTAAGACCCTCAGTGCCTGGGGACTGCCTGCCTCAGCACAGTTCCCCTGGTGCTCCGTGCTTTAGTACTACTATTTTCTCTTTGTTCCTTAAAGGCACCATGTCCTCTCTTGGATCTCTTCTAGACCCCACAGTGCTGTTCTCTGAGTAGCTGCACCTCTGTATTCTTATTCCCTAATCTCCCTTCTAAGGTTTGGCTTTTTTATTTTATTTTATTTTATTTTTTCAGGAATAACTCCGAATTTTCCATAGGAGTTCAGATCTCAGCTGGACTGTGAGTGTCCCACTTCTGGGTTTACTCTCCATGCCCTCCAGATGACTCTGGACATGGGGTGTTGCAATGCCCCATGTCCCCTTAGCTCCTGGTGCCACCCATCATCATGTGCCTCCTGCTTTGTGGCAGTTGCTTGTCTGCTTGTCTGTCTTTCCTGCTGGGCTAGGAGCCTCCTGCAGGCAGCAACTGCTGTGTTCACCTCTCAATCCCCTGTGTCTAGCACAGAGCCTGGCCCATGGTGTACACGGACGAATAGTTACTGGCTGAATGACTGAGTAGATGTGGGAAGGGAAGGAAGGGAAATCTCACTCCAAGACAAACAAGGAAGATGTCAGAAGCCACACTATATATCCTCCGAGGCAGGCGATTTTTTCTATCAACTAAGAAGCATGCAACACCATGCTGGGTGCCAGGAGTTGGCAGCACTGCTGGAGGAGGTTCAGGATACTTTTGGAGCCAAATAAACTACCTAAGCACTGCTCATCATTTGCCAAAGGATTGCCTTAGAGATGTCACACAGATGTTACAGGTCATCTTGCCCTTGCTTTGCATCTAGGCTTAATACATTATCACCCACCATTGCCCCCACCCCCAAGCAACCCAACATCTGTCTCTCTCTCTCTCTCTCACACACACACACACAGACACACACACACACACCACACAACATATAAAGTATTTTTTAAATTAAAAAATTAAACTGTAGTAAACACACATAACATAAAATTTGCCACTGCAACCATTTCTAAGCGTGCAGCTCAGTAGGGTTAAGTGCATTCACATTGTTCTGCAACCATCACCACCATCCATCTCCAAAACTTTTCATCTTGCAAAACTGAAACTATACCCAGGAAATATTAACTCCCCATTCTTTCCCCACCCTCACACCAGCCGCCCCCCTAGCACTCTTCTACTTTGTTTCTATGCATTTGACTATTCTCGATGCCTCATGTAAGTGGGATCATAAAGCATTTGTTCTTTTGTGACTGGCTTATTTCACTCAGCATAATGTCCTCAAGGTTCATTCACATTATAGCATGTGTGAGAATTTCCTTCCTTTTCAAGGTTGAATAATATTCCATTGTATGGATAGACCACATCTTGTTTATTCATTCCTCTGACAATAGACAGTTGAGTTGCTTCTACCTTTTGGCTATTGTGAATAATGCTGCTATGGTAAACATGGGTGCACAAATACCTCTTTGAGACCCCGCTTTCATTTCTTTTGGGTAAAGCCCCAGAAGTGAAATTTTAAGATCATATAGGAATTCTATCTTTAATTTTTTTAAGGAAGCTTCATGCGTTTTTCGTAGCGGCTGCGGCATCTTCCATTTCCACCCACGGTGCATGAAAGTTCCAATTTCTCCACATCGTTTACTCCCAAAGCGTTGATGGGTTTTGTAGCTTTTCCTGAATATTTCTTGGTGGAGGTGGGAGGAAGGTGGTCACATTCCATATCATACCACAGATGTTTTTAAATATGTTCTTTAAGCAGCTCTCTTTTTCTCTCTGGGATTCTATTTCAGGTCGCAGATGGCTCCTCTTTCCCCATTCTCCTTACCAATAAGATCTCCTTGCTAGCCTTATCACAACAATGAACATTATTAATTTCATTATTATTAATTGTTTCAAAAATATTTTTGAGGCCGGGTGTGGTGGCTCATGCCTGTAATCCCAGCACTTTGGGAAGCTGAGGCAGGTGGATCACCTGAGATCAGGAGTTTGAGACCAGCCTGGCCAATGTGGTAAAACCCCATCTCTGCTAAAAACACAAAAATTAGCCAAGTGTAGTGGTGGGTGCCTGTAATCCCAGCTACTAGGGAAGCTGAGGCAGGAGAATCGCTTGAACTCGGGAGGCAGAGGTTGTGGTGAGCTGAGATCGTGCCACTGCACTCCAGCCTGGGCAACAGAGGGAGACTCTGTCTCAAAAAAAAAAAAAAAAAAAGTATTTTGATTAAGTATTTGCTCATGTGGTTCAACATTTAAAATGTCCTCAGATCTCCCTTCTAGACAGTCCTAGTTCCACCGAGTTCCATTCCCTGGAGGCCACTCATGTACTGCTTCCTTATTACATAATCTGGAGATATTTTATAGACATAAGATAGGAGAGCAAATTGATGAGTGGTAGCAAGAATCATGAAATATAAAAGTAATAATAGGTAAGCACCAAAAACAGAACTGAAAGTATACAGACAAGGAAAATCAGATAGGTCTGTTTAATACCAGCTGAGAGCATGAGATAAAATGGAAAGTAGCCACCTGGTTCTTTGCATGATTTGCATCACAGATACATAATGTAGGTTGCACACACCTGGAAGAAAAGCAGATTGCATTATGGCAACTACCAAAGCAGGACCATGGGACAGTCTGGGGTGGGTAAGGGGGCAGTGGCCTAGGACCACATGAGCAGAATTTTTGAGTATCCTGAGTGGAATCCTAGGCAGACTCAACAGAGGGTTTGGTGTTTGGGGGTTTGGTGTTTGGATAAATAGCTAAACCCAAGCCTGCACATTTGAGACATCTGGGCTACCGCAGACCTGTTTTCTCACTGATTTGATAGGTTACCAATGTAGACATATTTGTTTTAGAAGGGTCAACACGCTTCCCTGCCGTTGATTCCATTGGGAGGATGAGTCCTGGACAGGGCCGGAGTGATCCATTCTTTGGGTTGTGCTTCTCAATACTTGCTTTCATCTTCTTTTCTGGTACATGGCTAGTCCCTCTATCTAGTGCAACCATGGGCTGGTTTTCACCAAGGTAACATGAGAGGAAGTGATTATCTCAGTTGATTTTTTGCTGTTATAACATAATATCACAGACTGGTAATTTATAAAAAGCAGAAGTTAATTTGCTCACAGTTCTGAAGGCTGGGAAGTCCAATGACAAGGAGTGGCAGATTTCGGGATGGTGCCTTAAACACTGCATCCTCCAGAGGGGAGCAATGCCTTGTCCTCACATGGCCCAAGGCAGAAGGGCAAAGAGAGAAAAGGAGGATGGACTCATCCTTTATAATGGCATTAATCCTACCTGTGGGAATAGAGCCTTCATGGCGTAATCCCTTCTTAAAGATCCTACCTCTTAATACTGTTACAATGGTAGTTAAATTTCCACATGAATTTTGGAGGGGACAAATATTCAAGCCATAGCAGTGATACTGCCATGTGTAGACTAGAGCAGTGCCTTGGGAGAATTTATTCCAGTGACACCAACCACTGCTCCAAAAGAATCCAAGTTCTTCACCTCTATACTCTACTGTCTTCTCTTGGTTGCCTCCACAAGTCATATCCACCACGAAAGAATAAGTAGTTATTATTTATTTAATCATCAAGGATAGTCAATAAACTGTCCCCAAGGGCAATCTCAAAACTGCCAGGATGATAGTGCCATTAGTGGAATAAGACTATAGCTTTCAAAGCTCTTTACCCCTGTGTCTTGAGCCCTCTTAGATCTATTTAGAGATACCTCCCTGCTATGATTTGTATGTTTTTCCCCTTTCATGTTGAAATTTAATCCTCGAAGTGGCAGTATGGAGAGGGGGGCCTTTAACAGGTGATTGGGCCATGATATCTCTGTCCTCATGAATGGATTCATCCATTTGTGGATTAATGGATTAATGGGTGATCATGGGAGAGGAACTGGTGGCTTTATAAGAAGAGGAAGACAGACCTGAGTACACTAGCACACTCAGCCCCCTGTCCGTGTGATGCCCTGCACCGCCCTGGGACTCTGCAGAGTCCCCACCAGCAAGAAGGCTCTCATTACATGTAGACCCTCGAACTTGGAGTTCTCATTCTCCATAACTGTAGGAAATAGATTTCTTTTCTTTCTTTTTTTTTTTTTTGAGACAGGTTTTGCTCTGTCACCCAGGCTGGGCTGCAGTGGTGTGGTCATGTCTTACTGCAGCCTCAATGTCTTGGGCTAAAGGTGTTCTCCTCACCTTAGCCTCCTGAGTAGCTGGGACGACAGGTGTGCACCACCACACCCAGCTAATTTTTTTAATTTTTTACTTTTTTCATACAGATGGGGTCTCCCTATGTTGCCAAGGCTGGTCTTGAATTCCTGGCCTCAAGTGTTCCTCGGGCCTTGGCCTCCTAAAGTGTTGGGATTATAGGCATGAACCACTGTGACTGGCTCAGATTCCTTTTCTTTATAAATTACCCAGTTTTAGATATTCTGTCATAAGCAACAGAAAATGGACTCAGACACTCCTTCTAAGGACCCCTCAGCTATTTGTATTTTATGCTAGTAGTGGAACGAATGCAAATTCCTGGTAGGTCTTGAGAAGTACAGGTGGTGTATTCTAATTCAGGATTGATGACTCAGGACTCTGGATTTACATTTTCTCACATACCATTAGCCAAGCATGGTGGCGGGCAGGGTGCCTGTAATCCCAGCTACTGGGGAGGCTGAGGCAGGAGAATCGCTTGAACCCAGGAGGTGGAGGTTGCAGTGAGCCAAGATCATGCCACTGTACTCCAGTCCACTGAATCCCGACTCCAGCTCTAGGGTGGTGGAGTCTGTGTGCTGCCATGTGCTGTGGCTGCTGTGGGCATCTCACTCTCCCCATCCCACTCCCACCATCTGCCCCGGCTTTCTCTGTGCCTCATCGTCCCATCAGTCAGGGAGACTCACCACAGCCGCTATCATTGTAACATCAGTGTTGAACAATAATCGAAACCCAAATAGAGATCACCCCTCTGCTTAAAAAATGTTCTAATAATATTCCAAGGTCAGGGCCAACAGTACAAAAACATTGTTCTCATTAATGTGCACACATATATTGAATGTACATGCTTTATTTTGACTCAAATTTTCCAACATGGGTCTGACTGTGAACAGCTGAAGGTACTTTTTTTTTAGTTTTGCTTTTTTTTTTTTTTTGAGATGGAGTTTTGCTCTTGTTGCCCAGGCTGGAGTGCAATGGCATGATCTCGGCTCACTGCAACCTCTGCCTCCTGGGTTCAAGTGATTCTCCTGCCTCGGCCTCCCGAGTAGCTGGGATTACAGGCATGCGCCACCATGTCCAGCTAACTTGGTATTTTTAGTAGAGATGGGGTTTCACCCTGTTGGTCAGGCTGGTCTTGAACTCCTGACCTCAGGTGATCTGCCCACCTAGGCCTCCCAAAGTGCTGGGATTACAAGCATGAGCCACCATGCCCTACCTAGTTTTGCATTTTTTATGGCTACAGAATATTTATACATATTTATGGGGTAAATGTGATATTTGGATACAAGCATACAATGTGTAGTGATCAAATTATTGTATGTAGGGTACCCATCACCTTGAACATTTATCATTTATTTGTGTTGGGAACATTTCAAATCTTCTAGCTATTTTGAAATATACAATATATTATTGTTAACTATAGTCACCCCACTGTGCTATCAAACACTGAAACTTATTCCTTCTATTTAACTGTATGTTTGTATCCACTAACCAGGCTCTCTTCACCCCTTCTCCCACCCTTCCTAGCCTCCGGTCTCTATCATTCTACTCTCTCCCTCCACGAGACCAACTTTTTTTTAGCTCCCACATAGAAGTGAGGTCACACAATATTTGTCTTTCTGTGCTTGGCTTATTTCATTCATAAAATGAACTGCAGTTCCACCCATGTTGCTGCAAATGAAGGATTTCATTCTTTTTTATGGCTGAATAGTATCCCATTGTGTATGTGTGTATATATATATATACACCATATTAAAAAATTCAGTCTAGATGAATATGCTTTGCATGAATTCAGGCTTCTGGCAAAAGTGTTTCATGCGTAGAAACATTGAAGGTTGTCCCTTTTGCATGTGAAGGACAGAATAACTAATTTTACTCGGGGCAGGGCACTGGTGTGTGTGTGTATGTGTGTGTGTGTGTGTGTGTGTCACACTGGAGTATGAGAGAACGTTTCTGAAGCCCAGCTCATGCAAGAGAACACCTTCCTCAGTATCTTTGGAGGTCTTTGAGTGGGTTTGGCCTCACAATATCCTTTCACGAATCTTGGGACCCTTGCCAAGTTTTGCAAGTCTGTTTCAGGCCTTGCTGATCTCTTTTTGCACTTTCTGCAGAAATTGGGGACCAAGGCTGACCTTGCTCTCTATTTCCCCTTTTTTTTAAATTTGAGGAGTGCAATGGCGTGATCTCAGCTCACCGCAACCTCCGCCTCCTGAGTTCAAGCGATTCTCCTGCCTCAGCCTCCTGAGTAGCTGGGATTACAGGTGCCGGTCACCACGCCCAGCTCATTTTCGTATTTTTAGTAGAGACCAGGTTTCACCATGTTGGCCGGGCTGGTCTCGAATTCCTGACCTCAAGTGATCCATCCGCCTCAGCCTCCCAAAGTGCTGGGATTACAGGCATAAGCCACCACGTCCGGCCTCTATTTTCTTTTAATTAAATTCCAATTGAAAGTTGTCAATGAAGTTATAAAACTGATACATGCAGGATTCCAGATAGAAAAGAAAATACAAGCAAGCAAAGTAAGGATTCTTCTTCTTTGTTTTTTTCTTTAAATGACATTTGGCAAGACTGGCTACTTTGTCATGAAATCATCGGAATTCTCTTTTAATCTTCCCATGAAAACCTGTGTACTTCGGGACTCAGCGTCACATGAATCTTTGCCTGGCAGGAATGTAAATGTTTTGAGAAGGCTGTTGTCTTTTCGAGTTTGAGCCACAGCAGAATCTAAAGGGCCTGTAGATGAAGGCTGGGTGGGGCCTGCTAATGTTCTGGGCAATTTCTAACTCTGACAAGACACAGATACCTCCCTTCCTTCCCCCATCCCAAACATCTCCTGTCACCTTCAGTAGAACGCAGGCTCATGGGGGCGGTGGAGAGAATGCTCCCTTCTCCCTGTTCTGGCCACTTTGACATGGCTGAGGGGCTGGAGGAGGCCTCCAGTCGAAGCCCAACCTATGATTTACACCATGACGATTCCTTTGCCCCTTTCTGCGTGGGGGTGAGATTATGGGAAAGGGACACCAGGCTCTTCTATGAATTTTATTTATTTATTTATTTTTTATTTTTTGAGACAGAGTTTCGCTCTTGTCACCCACGCTGGAGTGCAGTGGCACGATCTAGGCTCAATGCAACCTCCGTCCGCCTCCCGGGTTCAAGCAATTCTCCCGCCCCAGCCTCCTGAGTAGCTGGGATTACAGCTGCGTGCCACCACGCCTGGCCAATTTTTGTATTTTTAGTAGAGGTGGGGTTTCACCATGTTGGCCAGGCTGGTCTTGAACTCCTGACCTCAGGTGATCTGCCTGCCTTGGCCTCCCAAAGTGCTGAGATTACAGGCGTGAGCCACCACACTCTGCCTCCTCTGTGAATTTGAAACTGTGCATGTCTGACCTGAATGCACAGCTCTCAGTGTCCCCAGAACAGGGCCCTGCACCCATCTGATCCCCGAGACTGAGGAGGAGGAAAGGGATGGAGAGAACAGAGCTTCATCTGAGGGTGGTCAGACGGCCGGGTGCTAGGGAGCCTGTGTCAGCCAAAATGGAGGAAGAAACAGGCCTTCCTGACTTTCCTGTTCTCTCTGTCCAGCCTAGCAGGTCCACTTGAATGTCCACTGATGGCTGCAGGTTGAGGTTCTGCCTTTGGCTAGTGTCGTTTACAGCCAGGTAGACACCCACGGGGAGAGGTGGGGCTGATAAGTGGGGCACCAGGCTCGGAGTTAGGAGGCCAGGCTCGGGCCCCAGGGCTGCTACATTATTAGTGCTGCTATTTGGCACTCGACAAAGTGTTTCTCATCTCCAGAGACAGGGTTTCACCATGTTGGCCAGGCTGTCCTTGAATTCCTGACATCAAGTGACCCACCCGCCTCAGCCTGTCCACGTAACTGGCACTGTCCACGTCATCGAGGTCTGGTGGGGCTCCAGTGAGAATGGTGCTTGTGAACTGAAGAGCACAGAGCTGGTGTCAGGGTTGGCTCTGCAGCGGGTTTCATCTGGTGGCTGGCTGTAGATTAAGGTTGAGTAGGACCAGGCTTGTCTGGAAATGGGAAAATCCAGATTTTCATAGATTTTTAGTACATTAGAGCTGGATGGAAACTTAGCAAATATTTACTCCAATTCCACCATTGGACAGATAAAGAAACTGAGTCTTAGAGTCTTAGAGAAGGGGAAGTCACTTGAAGGGTTGTGCTGGGTCATTTGAACAGCCCTGGGAGAGGCCCTGGAGAAACTCTACTCCGTAAGTGAGGCCACATACCAAGGTGACCTTGCCCTGCCAATGGAGAGTGTTGTTCACTCAAAAATAGAACTAAGCTGGGCACAGTGGCTCACGCCTGTAACCCCGGCACTTTGGGAGGCTGAGGCGGGTGGATCACTTGAGGTCAGGAGTTCAAGACCAGCCTGGACAACATGGTGAAACTCGAACTCTACCAAAAGTACAAAAATTAGCCTGGCAGCACCTGTAGTCCCAGCTACTTGGGAGGCTAAGGCAGGAGAATTGCTTGAACCTGGGAGGTGGAGGTTGCAGTGAGCCGAGATCACGCCACTGCACTCCAGCCTGGGCAACAGAGCAAGACTTCGTCTCAAAAACAAAAACAAAAACGAAAACAAAAAAATAGAACTGATGATATGAAAGGCAGATGGCAGAGCTGAAAGATCCAACCCCTACAGGAAGAACAGAGGCCCAAGGGAGAAGACCCGGGGTGGGATCCAGGCGGTGCTACTGTTACTATTTCTCATGGCAAGTCTCTTGACCTTATGACTACAGGTGAGCCTCGGCAACTCTTCCAACTCCCAGAGCAGCCTGAGGATCAAAGGTGCCTGTTAGTAGCCACTCCTTTAGGGCGGGCGGGGGCCAGGAAGAAGCGGTGACTCACAGGTACTGCCTGCTGGAGGGCTCTTTCTCTGCAGCAAATTGCTCTGATGGAGAATTATAGGTGTGGAAGAGACTAACCTTAAAGGCTACAACTTTATAGTGCGTGAATAAAGGCTGACGCATGGTGCTTCCTAACAAAATAAGGGGAAGCTCCAGCTGCTGACCTCATCCAGAGAGGTCTTGACTTGTTCAGCGGCGCTTGGGCTGCTGGCGTTGCCCGGGATGCAGGCGACACAATACCAGAGACCTAGGAGCAAATGAGAAACCCAGGCGCCAGGCCAGGAGAACAGGGCCTCGTCTTTTGGAAGATCTGGATACGTGCAGGCTCTGCACTTTCTTTGCTTTGAGACAACTGACACCTGCAACTCCAATCACACAGGGACAACTGGGGAGGGACAGCTGTGTCCTTGCTATTTCAGGCATGTTGAGAATGCCCGGAAGGAAAATAATCTCTCATTCTGTCATGTCCCCCCACCCCAAAACATACACAAACCTATCAGGGCTGTGAGCCTCTTTGGCAAGATCTCTAGAGGTATCTGTACTCTGCCTTGTTTTATTGGCATTGATGACACGTCTTCCTGGCAAACCCATATTATTCATTACAGCAGAACATAGGTTCTAGTGTCGTTACTGGAAGAAAACGATTCCTCCCTTCGTTGTTCTAGTCTGCTGGACACAGTGTGGTGACTGATCGAAGAGACAGAAACCCCCGAGAAACAGGCCCCAGTTTCAGGCCAGAGCTGCAGGGTTGGGGCTGTCGGCTCATTGTGCAGGAGGAAGAGGAAGAGGAGGGGGAAGGCAGCCATCTGGTTTCCTTGGAAATCACATGGGAAGGTTAGAAGACGGGAGTCCAGAAGATGGAGTGTGGAAGTTTCTGCACTCAGTTCCGAAGCCCAGACTGTGAAGGGAATAGTTATGTTTCTTCTGGAAGCAGCCAGCACACAGTCCCAGAAGGAATCAGAACTACTGTAGAGATTTTTCCTGAAGGGGAGGACTGCCCGCCGCTCACATCAGCAAGGAGAGACTACCTTGTTCCTCTGAAACCGAGTCAGCTTGCGGAGCTGAGTCAGAGGGAATGTTGTTGCTCACCCTGGAGCAGGGCCAGGACATGAGGGCTGGACTTTGCTAAAAATAAGCCATTCATGTTTGGACATCATGCTCTGTCTCCTCGGATCCCTGGCATCTGGCGCTGTGCCATGTCCCGTGGCGCCCTGTGGTGTCCTGTGGGTTGAAGCCAGGGGCTGACTCAGGACCAGGATATTCTCTGGACTCTTTTTCTGCTGGGTTCGGTGCAGTGGAGGCAATGCTTGGTGATGAGTTTTCGCCATCGCAGCTCTGGACCATGCCAAGGGCAGAAGCTGTAGTGGGAGACAGAGCTGGAAGAAGTTGCTGCTCAGGCGGGGGCCCACCCAAGGATGTCACTGGGGTCTGTTCCTCTGAGAGGCTGTCTTTCTTGGCCCTTTGTTGCCCCAACACCCCAGAAGCCAAGATGTTTCCCTGACACAGCCCTTCCTAAAGCTGACACCTTTCACCAGCTATTAGGGAGTGAAGGAAGTGAGCAACTGTTTCCCTCAATAAAAAGAACTTTAAGGTATCCTCATTATTTAAAAATCAAACACAAAAAGAAAATATAAGGAAGAAAAAACACCATCTATTATCTTCCTTCTCCCATAACTTTCTAGAGGAAAGATACATAGTTTTCAATGCACATTTTTGTATGCACGTTCAGGTGAATACATTTTGCTTTGATAAGAATGGGATTGTGTCAACATTTTCCAACTGATTTTCTTACTTTTTAAGAGATCATGGGCTTTTCGTAGCCATAATTACAGACTTACAGGATCATTGAATAGCTTCATTTAGAGGAAGCATAATTTAACCTAGGCGTCGACAAACTTTTTCTGTAAATGGCCAGATAGTAAATATTTTTGGTTTTGTGGGTCAGATGGTCATTGCTGCAAATACTCAACTCTGTTATTGTAGCTCCAAATTGGTCAAAGACGTAAATGACCAGGTGTGGCTATGTTCCAATAAAACTTTATTCACAAAATAGGTCCTAGACTGGGTTTTGGCCCACTGGCCCACTTGCAGACCTGTGATTTAAACTGTCACCTACTGATGGGCATTTAAGAAGTTTCCAATGTTTTGCTATTAAAAACTGAGCCGAGATGGCACCATTGCACTCCAGCCTGGGCGATAAAGCAAGACTCCATCTCAAAACAACACAAAACAAAAAAACAGCACATAAATATGCCTTTGCATGTATATGTACATGAGCAGGTGTATATTTGTATATATGCATATATACATACACACATAGTATATACATATATATGATTTATATATAAACAGGATTAATACACAGATATATGGTGTATATCTATGTGTGTGTGTATATATATATACCTATATATACACATATACCTATATATACACGTGTATATATACCTATATATACACGTGTATATATACCTATATATACACGTGTATATATACCTATATATACACGTGTATATATACCTATATATACACGTGTATATATACCTATATATACACGTATATATACCTATATATACACGTATATATACCTATATATACATATATACACATATATATACCTATATATACACATATATATATCTATATATATACACACACACATATATGCCCATATATATATATATACACACACACACCCCTATACATATGTACCTTTCTCTGATTGCATCCCTAAGATAAACTGTAAAATATATTTTTCCTGGGATATCAGAGAGACGGTCATAAACCAACTGCAGATCCTGTTTACCCCGATGAGTTCATGAGCTTCCTTCCATCTCTGATTTTTCTAATGAATGCATTTTGCCCAGGCCTTGATAGAAAAGCTACTTTGAAAACAGTCTGCTTCAGGTCTCCCCCGTAGGGATGATGCTACATTAGAGGATCCTTCCTCCCAGCACAGCCTGCCCAGGGAGCTTGTTTTTGATGGATGTCAGTGGGCTGGGTGGCTTCCTGGGAAGTTCGGAGGAAGTGGACTCCCTCTAGGACAGAGAGCTCTTGGGGTTCTGGGCATGGGCTGGAGCCCATTCAGGTGCCCTGGTAGCCCTGAAGCCCGCCTGGCCTCTGAGAGACATGTGTGGTGCACGCATTTTTAACAGAACACCCGTTAGAGGGTGGGGACCAGGTGGAAAATATATTGAGGACAGCCTCTGCCCTCCAAGAATTCTCTCTTTGCTGTGAGAAGCAGAGCCACCCCCGCCAAGCGTTCCCCTGCTGCCGTGAGAGGCAGCATCAAGCGGGTCTGTGGGAAGGGGTCCTGGTGGGATCTGGCTGACAGGAGGTTGCTGCTTCCTTCACTTTCTTCTTGGGAGGAAGTCATCATTCTCCAGCATCCACTCATTCTGAGGAGTTAGCAGGGGCTGGTTACAGACGGCTGTGCCAGTGGGAGAAGGTTCAGGGTTGAGTTCTGGAGGGAAGGCAGGGCATGAATTGGCAAGAAATAAAATAAAGAGGGGAAGTTAAAAGGAGCACTGAGGTGAGAGAGAGGGAGAGGGGTTCAGGGTGACACACTCACTGTCACTGCCAAGGGTTGTTGGTGAAATGCTGAGCTTCTTGGGGCCTGGTGTTCTCATCTGTAATGAGAGGGCCTAGGAGAAAGCTCACCTTCTAGCTGGTTCTCTAAGTAGCGTGAGTTAAACTGGAAGAAATTGTGTGCGTGTGTGCATGTATGTGTTCGTGTGTGCCTACAGGTGTGTGATGCATGTGAGTGAATGTAGCAAAAACATAGTCTTTTAGATTTAGGATCAACTAGTATGAGGCATCCTTGCCAGTCCTTGTGCGTCTCTGCTGAACACGTCTGTTACATCGGGACAGCGCTGGGTGGCTCAGGGCTGGAGCCAGATAAGCCAGGTTTGGGGCCAATGGGGTCTGCGGAGAAAGTTTAGTTCACCGTGAGAACCCTGGGGCCCAGCTTTGAAGGCCTCCAGGGCCCACTCTGAATAGAACTCGTGATCCCAGGAGGAGGAGTGTTTGGTTTGAGTCTGAGAAGCCAGTGGAGGTTCAGATCAGCTTGCGTGACAGTTGCTCTGCAGGAACTGGGAAAGTAAAGTGTCAGACCCAGGACCTGGTGATTTGCAATGAAACCACCACAGTGTGGCTGGGGACAGACCCTGGCAGGAGGCAGGATTCCATCCTCCTCCACAGGCTACCTCCACGCTGCATCCTCTTCCCCAAGGTTTGCTGGGAGTGAATGGATCATGGTCCCCATCACTGGGGGGCCTTGTCAATCATTCTGGCTTTTAGTTCTAGAAAGGAAAAACCAACACCAGGCACAGCTGACTTCTCCCTTCATCTTCATGAAGTTCCCTTTTTCTTGAGTTCCATGACACCTTGTTGCTTTTTATCCTGTTCCCCTCAGGCCACAACTTATGAGAATCCTTTGTTGGGGACCTTGCTCCTTTAATTGTGGGTGTTCTTTTTTTTTTTTTTTTGAGAGGAGTCTCGCTCTGTTGCCCAGGCTGGAGTACAGTGGTGTGATCTCGGCTCACTGCAAGCTCTGCCTCCCGGGTTCCAGTGATTCTCCTGCCTCAGCCTCCCAAGTAGCTGGGATTACAGGCACGCGCCATCACACCCAGCTAATTTTTGTATTTTTAGTAGAGACGGGGTTTCACCATGTTGGCCAGGCTGGTCTCGATCTCCCGACCTTATGATCTGCCTGCCTCGGCCTCCCAAAGTGCTGGGATTACAGGCGTGAGCCGCTGCACCCGGCCATTGTGGGTGTTCTTAGCACTCTATCCCTGGCACATTTCTCATTTAATCTTGCATTTTCCCCTCAAATCATCCCTGTGGCTTCCAATACCATTTCTATGCCCATATGACTTTCAAATCACCATCTTCTGCTCAGCCAGCCTTCTCAGCTCTGGACCTGAGGTCTCACAGGTGCACCCACCTCCACATGCCCCAAACGGAACCCAAGGCCATCTCCCTTCCCGAAACTGCTCCTGCCCTGCAGCACCCCAGCTTCATAAACAGCAGCACCCTTCACCCTGGTTCTCAGGCTGGTACCTTGGGCTTCTTCCTCCACATCCTACTTCCTCCCAAGCCTCACCTCCAGTAAATTCCACGTCTGTTCAATTCCAATAAAGATAATAGCTGGCTGGGCATGGTGGCTCATGCCTGTAATCCAAGCACTTTGGGAGGCCGAAGCAGGCGGCTCACAAGGTCAGGAGATCGAGACCATCCTGGCTAATACGGTGAAACCCTGTCTCTCCTAAAAATACAAAAAACTAGCCGGGCATGGTAGCACATGCCTGTAGTCCCAGCTACTCGGGAGATTGGGGCAGGAGAATTATTTGAACCCGGGAGGCAGAGGTTGCAGTGAGCCGAGATCATGCCACTGCACTCCAGCCTGGGCAACAGAGTGAGACTCTGTCTCAAAAAAAAAAAAAAAAGAAAAAAAAATTAGCTGGGTGTGGTGGTGTGTACCTGTAATCCTAGCTACTTGGGAGGTTAAGGCACGAGAATCGCTTGAACCCAGGAGGCGGAGGTTGCAGTAAGTCGAGATCACGCCACTGCACTCCAGGCTGGTGACAGAGTAAGACCCATCTCAGAAAAAAAAAAAAAAGACAATAGCTGATGTTGGCTGAACACTGGCCATGTGCTCAGAGCTTTATAAGAATAGTCTCCTTTAATCCCTGCCCCCCAACTCTCTATACAGTTGACCCATGAACAATATGGGCTTGAACTATGTGAATCTACTTGTACGCAGATTTTTTCCAACCAAATGCGGATGGAAAATATAGTCTTCACAAAATGTGAAACCTGCATATAGAGCAGGGGGACATTTCATACCTGCATATTCTGCAGGGCTGACTGCAAATTTGAGTATGTGCAGATATGAGTATACATGGGGTTGCTGAAACCAATCCCCCTCGTATACCGAGGGCCAACTGTAGCAGGAGTTCATATCACATTATTTAGGATATGAAGAATCTGAGGTGTGCAGGGGCTTACTGACTTGCCTGAAGTCCCAGAGAGATTTAATTCAAGACCATGGGATCCTCAGACTCTCCAGGTTACCAGATACCCCTGAACCTCCATAGGGGCTGGTACACTGCCTCTTCCCTGGGTATTGGCCCTGCCTCGTCTCTTCTGCATGCAGTAACCAGAAGCAACTCTCAAAATGAAACACTGATGTTGTCACTCCTCTCCCTGAACCCTTACAGTCTCCCCATTGCTCCTGAAACAAAGTCCTTATTTTTCTTTGAGATGGAGTTTCACTCTTGTTGCCCAGGCTGGATTGCAATGGCACGATCTCGGCTCACTGCAACCTCCGCCTCCCGGGTTCAAGTGACTGTCCTGCCTCAGCCTCCTGAGTAGCTGGGATTACAGGCATGTGCTACCACACCCAGCTAATTTTTGTATTTTTAGTAGGGTTTTGCCATATTGGTCAGGCTGGTCTCAAACTCCTGACCTCAGGTTATCCGTCCACCTTGGTGTCCCAAAGTCCTGGGATTACAGGCACGAGCCACCATGCCAGGCCCAAAGTCCTTATTTTTCAACAAACATTAGTTACAGGCATTGAAGACACTGCGGTGAATGAGACATGTTCCTGCCCTCATGGAACTTACAGACTGATGACAGGTAATAACTGAATAAGTAGACAACTTAATTGCATAAAGCGGTAGGTGATACTGAAGAAAATAAGGCAAGGTAAGGGATGGAGAGTGATCTGGGAGGGGTGAGTATTAGGAGAGATGGTCTAACAGGGCCTCCTGGGGGAGATGACAGTGAAGCTGAGATGAAGTGAAGTTAGCCCCTGCAGTAAGGGGAAGGAGCATTACAGCTGAAAGCAAAAAGCCTGTGCAAAGGCCCTGTGGTAGGAATGAGCTTGGAGTAATTGAGAAATAATAAGAAGGCCTGGGTGGCGACAGCTGTGTGAGAAACATGGAGCATGATAGGCAGAGGGGCTGACTGGTAGCCAGGTGGCCCTGGCTGGCCACATTAAGGAATTTGACTCTTATTTGGGATGTGATGGGAGGGTTTAAGTGTGCACCGGGAGGTATAATAACCTTCTGGCTGCTGTGTTGGGACTGAGTATGTGGGTGGTAGTAGACAGAGCAGTGAGAAGTTTCCTTTCATGCTCCAGGGGAGAGACGATGGTGAGGAGGTGGCAAGAAGGCACAGTCATGATTGCAGGTGTTGAAGGTTAAGCCATCCTCTCTGAGTGAGGGGTGGGGGATGGGGAGGGGCAAGAGTGGAGTCAGGATGTCTGGTGGTCTTTGCTCTGAGTTTACTAAATTAAGGGATGAGGGTATATGAGTCTGAAGCTCTGGGGTGAGGTTGAGGCTGGAGATACAAATTTGAGGGGTGCTGGAAAGAGATGGCCTGAAGACCACAGAGTGAGCTCAGTGGGTCCCGTGATTGATCCCCGGAGTCTAGAAGACTTTTGGAGGGCTTTTTGCTACAAAGGAGAACAGAGCAATGGAGAGTGTTATGGGAAAAATTGTGTCCATCTCAAAGGATGCTGAAGACCTGACCCCCAGTACCTGTGAATGTGAGCCTATTTGGAAATAGGGTCTCTGAAGATGACGAAGCTGAGGTCATTAGGGAGGGCGCTTATCCAATATGACTGGAGGAAATTTGGACACAGACACAGACACACACAGAGGGAAAGTGATGTGAAGACACACAGGTTAATGACAGCTATCTCCAAGCCAAGGAACGCCCGAGGCTACCAGAAGCCAGGAGAGGGGCCAGGGCTCAGAGCCTCCTTCACACTCTCAGAAGAAATCGACCCTGCCAAGGCCTTCATCTTGGACTCCCAGGCTCCAGAACTGGGAGACAGTCAGTCTCTGTTGTTTAAGCCACCCAGTCTGTAGTACTTTGTAACAGCAGCCCCAGGAAGCTAATAAAAGAAGATAGCTGGCACAGATGTGGAATTCTTAGTTTTTTGTTTTTTTTTTTTTAAATAGGGAAGACGGAATAGCATGTTTATAGGAAAACAGGAATGATCAGTGTTGAGGCATGTGGGAGAGCAGAGGGAGGGTTCTCTGCAAGGCACCAGGCTCTCCGTGTCCTGGGTATTTTGCACATGCACCATGCACCACCTCCCCTAGTGCCCACCTGTCCAGGCCTCAGCTGATGGCTCCACCTCTCCAGGTAGGTCTGGAACTCTCCTCTGTGCTCTGGCCACACTTGCCACTTTCTCCATTTCTGCACTGCCACCCTGTCTTGCAACTGGTTGTTGAAGGCCTGCATCCTGCCTCCTCCCCTGCCCCAAGCTTGGTGGGGACCCAGGCATGGATGCTGTGTCTTGCAGAGAGCCCAGCCCACGGGAGGAGCTCCGTGAACACTATTTATGTTTTGTTTGGTTTTTGAGACAGGATCTCACTCTGTTGCTCAGGCTGGAGTGCAGTGATGTGATCATGGCTCACCGTAGCCTCAACCCCCTGGGCTCAAGCGATCCTCTCACCTCAGCCTCCCCAGTAGCTGGGACTACATGCATGAGTCACCATACCCAGCTAATGCTTTTTCATTTTTTGTAGAGACAGGATCTCCGTATGTTGCCCAGGCTGGTCTCCTGAGCTCAAGTGATCCTTCCACCTGGGCCTCCCAAAACGCTGGTGTTACAGGCGTGAGCCACTGTGCCCTGCCATGAACACTGTTTGAATGAACAAATGTGATGTCCCTCTGGATTGCTTTTGTCCACATGGCACTGATTTTAGAGCTCATTTTGGAAAATCGGTCCTGGAATGCCGTTCCAATCTCTCCACCCACACACATTGGTTTTGACCCAGGTTTATTCAATGCTTTGGGGGGCTATAAATCTGGAGACAGCTCCACCAGGAACTTTTAACTGAGGGCAGCCCCTGTGAACTGCCTAACCTTGAGCAAGTTACTTAACCTCCATGACCTTTGGTTTTTCCATTAGTCAAACAGGGCAAAGAGCTGCCCTTTCTCTCCCTCACAATGGAGGATGTGGTAGCTCAGGCTAAGTTCTGAAGCAGAAAAGTGGGCGGGTGCATTCGTGACTCTGCATAGGCTCTAAATTAAAGGCACAATCAATGGTTCTCAGAAAAGAGCTGCATATACACGGCTCTGCGTGTACAGAGAAGGGGAAGGCTTAGCCACTCAGGATTCTTTATTCGCAACTCTGAAACTTTAAAACATTTAATTAAATGTTTAAAAAGCTGTGGTAAAATATAGACAACGTAAAATGTACCATCTTAACCATTTCTAAGTGTACAGTTCGGTAGTGTTGTGCACATTCATGTTGTTGTACAACCATTACTACCCCCGTCTCTAGAACTTTTTCATTTTGCAAAACAGAAATAATTCTATGAACCTCAAATAATTGTGATCGTGCAGTATTTGTCCTTTTGTGACCAGCTTATTGCACTTAGCATCATGCCTTCAAGGTTCATCCATGTTATAGCAAGTGCCAGAATGTCCTTCCTTTTTAATGTTGTATAATATTCCACTATCTGGATTTACCACATTTGGTTTATCCATGCATCTGCTGATCTTTTGGCTATTACTGAGTCACACTGCTATGAAACTCTGAATTTGATATTATGGCTCCATTTAAATGCCTTTCTTGGTCCAGTGGTTTGATTCATTGCAGGGCACAAGAAATCTGGAAGAATCTTGGCTGTGGCTCCTACACACTATGCTTTTAACTATTCTTTAACACAGGCAAACATTGAGGCCTTTGTTGCTAGAATTAAACATGAGATAATTCAAGGTGTTATAATTTGGGAGTTAAGACTATTTTTTTTTTTTTTCCTGGAAGATCATCTGTTTCATCTCCACTTGACTTTTTTAAAATGCTGGAACTGTCTTTTGATTGAATACAAAGCTTTTTTTTCCCCCTTGACGTTTACACGACTAAAGGTGGAAAAATAAGACCTTTGCTTATTAACAAAATGAATCAATCTCTTTCCCCCATGGGAACTTGAAAACAATTTAGAGACTAGAGTAAACTTCAGATTTTCCTCTGCTATGAATCGGGTTGACCTTTCCTCCAGGTAAGATGTAAGACAGGCCTAGCTGGGCTTGACAGAAAATGAGGTCACCCCAGGTACCACCCGATTGCGCCCTGGCTGGAAGCGCCTTGCTCTGTAAGCTTCTTTAGGCGCCTCCAGAGAGAGGAAAGTTGAAGCCGGAGGGGTGAAGTGTGCTGGCGAAGGTCAGCCAGGCAGACAGACCAAGGCAAAATCGTGCTTAACTTCGGGCCCTTAATGGGGTTGCAATGGACTGTGCTCCAGGCAGTAAATCCTCAAAGGCAGCGGGGCTTACTGTGTGGGGTTCTTTTTTCCCTTTTACTTCGTAGGTGCCAGATGTATTGGGGGAAATTCCCCATAAGATGGGCACACGGTTAACCCCTCCTTTGTCTGACCGGTTTGCACGTTCCACCTGCAGAGGTGGTGAGGACCCTGGAGTTTCCAGCCCTCTCGCCTGTGCAGTCTGATCTCTGGGCCTGCCTGTGGGACTGGCTCCTGACTGGGAGTGTGAAGCGCAGAATAAACAAAAGCAAAGAGACTGTGTGTTGGAAACGGGACTGCAGGGCTGAGAAGATACTCGGAAAAGTGGCCTCAGGCCAGCTCCTACTCTTTCCAAATATGCCAGGAATGCCGGGCCCAGAGGCAGGGGACAAAACAGGAGAAAGAAGAAAAAAGAACAGGCGTCACCAGGCCATAGTCTAGCCAGTCTAGTTGTCAAAACAAAGCAGAAGAGAACTTCTAGCTCCAAATAAAAGTGGATCAAGAAGTTTCAGAACTCAGTAACAACTGTTACTAAAGTTTGCATCTAGAGATCCTGCACCCCGGCATCCACCCCTGCCTAGGGCTTTGCTGGAGGCATCACAACACAGGGTAGTGAGCCCAGCAGAGCCCAAAACAAACGCCTAAGTCTTCTCAGCATCCCATTTGTAGGTGAGGAAGCAAGTCAGAGGACCCCTTGGAGAAAGGATTTGTTTAGTACACGCAGCACGGAGCTAGCTGCTTGGGGCTGCGGATTTGGTCTGTGCGTGGTTTCCCAGTTTGAGATGGAGGATCATGACAAGGGACAAAAGGTCAAAGGGTACACCAGTGGGGTAGAAAAGCAAAACAAAAACAGGAAGTGGCCGGCTCAGGGATTTTCCATGAGAAAGCTGGGAAACAGGTCCTGGTAGAAAAGAGTGTCAAAAACCAGAATGACAAAAAATTTAGCTTAAAGACCTTGATTGTCTTGATTTGTGATTCTGGCATCGAACAACAAACTCATTCCACACAATGGAATAAGTGTTCCATGAGCTGAGCTGAAGAGGTTGGCTTTGTAGACAGAGAAGGACTGAAGGAAACAGAAACAGGGAACAAAGATTGTATTAGTTACTTTTCAAAGTTACTTGTTCTTGTAAGGAGGGGACAGGGAGATAGAACAATAGAAAAATAACTCATTAGTTAACCTTGGGTGACTTCATGCTACCTTTTTTGTGGTAGGATTAAAGCAGAAAGAACTTCATTATCATTCTGATTGAAGATTTAAACGGGTCTTTTGGGAGATTGGCTGTTCTCTCTCTCTCGATTCTCAGAAGGTCAGATAACAACCTTGTTTTGGTTTGGTGGTATGGAACTTTAGCGTGGGTGACTCCAGTTTGATTTTTTTTTTTTTTTTGAGACAGGGTTTCACTCTGGTGCCCAGGCTGGGGTGCTGTGGTGTGATCTCTGCTCACTGCAACCTCAACCTCCCAGGCTCAGGTGGTCCTCCTTCCTCAGCCTCCCGAGTAGCTGAGAATACAGGTGCACACCACCACACCTTGTTAATTTTTGTTATTTTTTGTAGACACGGGGTTTCACCATGTTGGCCAGGCTGGTCTCAAACTCCTGGGCTCAATGATTCGCCTGCCTCAGACTCCCAAAGTGCTGAGATTACAGGTGTGAGCCACTGTGCCTGGCCCGTGTTGATTTTTAGTCTGTTCTATTGGGGCCTAGTGTGGGAGCTTGGTTCAAAACAATGGCCTCCTATAATTTTTATGTAACAAGAGAAAAAGGAAAAAAAATAGCTCATTGAATCCTCCGGAAGCCACTTGAGATGTGAAATGGGGGCCTCCTGCAGGAGCCAGCTTGTCCAGGGACCGGGACACCCAGGTGGGAGATAGAGTGGAGGACTCAATACTGGCTGCTTGCTGGCCTGACGCCAGCCTGGTCTCTCCCTCCTCCACTGTCCTCTTGGAAGGAGAGCTTTGTTACCTCTTGTGTCCCTTAGAGAAGTGTGTTTGTGTATGTCCTAATGCCAAAGCATGGAATGGGGTCTAAAACAGCCCAGAGAAGGCATTTGCACCTCGAAGCTATTATCCACAGATGGGATTTCTGCTGCATAGGGTCAGAGAGTATTCACAACTATCATTGCACAAATGGAAAACCATTTTTTTCACCTGCCTCTCACTTTTAGAACCAACTGACTCAGTCCTTTTGGTACCAGAATTTGGAAGGGGCAAGGCCCAAGGGTTGTAGGTGGGTGAGGGTCTGTGGAGCAGGAGAGTGACATATGTCTCATGGGGGACCCCAGGACAAATGGGATCTGACAAATGCAGAGGACCAATGTCCTGGATCCCAGCCCCGGTGCTTTGTACACATTGCAAGGCCTGACTCGGCAACAGAGGAGGTGCTGAGTACTTCTCAACTTGCATTAAAGTGCTCCCTGGGCTGGGCGTGGTGGCTCACACCAGTAATCCCAGGCAGGCGGATCACCTGAGGTCAGCAGTTCGGGACCAGCCTGGCCAACATGGTGAAACCCTGTCTCTACTAAAAATGAAAAATTAGCTGGGTGTGGTGGTGCGTGCCTGTAGTCCCGGCTACTCCGGAGGTTGAGGCAGGAGAATCGCTTGAACCCAGGAGGTGGAGGTTGCAGTGAGCCAAGATCGTGCCACTGCACTCCCCGTCTCTACTAAAAATAAAAGATTAGCCGGGTGTGGTGGCACGCGCCTGTAGTCCTCACTACTCGGGAGGTTGAGGCAGGAGAATCGCTTGAACCCGAGAGGCGGAGGCTGCAGTGAGCCGAGATCGCGCCACTGTACTCCAGCCTGGGCGACAGAGTGAGACTCCGTCTCAAAAAAAAAAAAAAAAAAAAAAGTGCTCCTTGGCCACAACAGGAGAAAAAAATCTCCAGTTCCCTCCTAGCCTCACTCCACCTTGAGATCTTATTTTAGTCTCTAGTTAATCAAGGACGTCAGGACTTCATGCGAAAAGGGAAGAATGTGCCAGTGTGTTTCGAAAACCATATATGCAAATGAGTCAGCAAAGTATGTTGCTGGCAGCCACCAGAGGTCAAATGTCAGCCTCCACACTCAACAATTATTTTGCTGAAAATACACTGCAAGCAGGGCAGCAGGAAATGAGTTGCAGCAACTTCGATTCTTGTGTGAAAGTTTCCAATTAGGAATTCAAAGAAGTTGTTGTTTAATGAAAAAGTGAAACGAATGCCTTTTATGTGCCTCTGCACTTCCTTGGTGGTCCCTGGCTAAGTGCTGGATCCATTGCCAGGAATATGGATGTCATTCAGTTCACCCGAGAGCAGGGGCAAGCAGAATCTAAGGTAATGGAAAGGAAGTTGATCAGATCCTCACGTTTTGGGGTTGGCAAACTATTGCCTGGGCCAAATCTGGCCCACAGCTTGTTTTTGTAAATAAAGCTTTATTGGAACACAGCCATGCCCGTTTGTTCACATTTGATCAATGGCTGCTTTCACAGTACAAGGGCAGAGTTGAGTAGTTGGGAGAGAGACCATGTGGCCTGCAAAGCCCAAAACATTTACTCCATGGAGCTTGATAGAAAAAGTCTGCTAACCCATGCTTTAGTTCATCCATTTTTAGTTTTCCTTGTGTGATGGGACCCCTTTGAAATATAGTGAAAGCTCTCTCTATATCCCCTTTCAGAAAAATACATGACTTTCTGGTTAAGAATGCTCACATGTAACTCTAACTAGACTCTTCTACAGGGCCACAGACCATCATAGTATATTCTGGACCCCTCACAGGAACCGTTTCTGATGGTATGAAGGACATCTTCCACACTAACACCCACCCCTGCCCACCGTACTAGTGCTAGACGCATTATAGAAAAAGCAACCTTGGATTACAGATGAAGAGACACAAGCTCTCTTATGTCCGCCACCCTTATGCTGTTTGACCTTGAGTAAGTCACTTCACTTCTCTGAGCCTTGGTCCCCTCAAACGTCAAATGAGGAGTCCAAAATACATGACTTCTTAAGGATCTTTCTGGCTTTAGGTTTTTGTGATCTCCAAGGGTCTGGAATTCATTTCTGGAGCTGAGGAGAGAGAGGGGTTGTGAGTTATATATTTTCAAAACGTCTGAATTTGCTTGGCCACCCAGAGAGGTCTGTGGTAGTTAATTTAGTTAATTCCAAGCTGGGATTTGATTTCCACACTGGATACTTCCACCCCTGGTCAGCCATCCTGATCCATCAGGTTGCCACACAGGGCTGAGTAAGAGAGTGTGAACATAATTCAGTTCAGCCCATCAGAGCTGTGGAAAAACAGCTTAGAACCCACGACCTTCTGGTGGAATGTCCGCAGTAACATCTTCCATCAGAAAGAGAGCATGTAAAACTTATCTTGCACAGATATGATCTGTTAGGCAAACAGCTTTTGGATTTCTGTTGCATTTGGTTTTAAAATGAAAAGAAATGTGTGTATATTTTCTCTCTTTTTAATTTTTTTTTTTTTTTTTTTGAGACAGAGTCTTGCTCTGTTGCCCAGGCTGGAGTGCAGTGGCATGATCTTGGCCCACTGCAACCTCCGCCTCCCTAGTTCAAGTGATTTTCCTGCCTCAGCCTCCCGAGTAGCTGGGATTACAGGTGCGTGCCACTACGCTTGGCTAATTTTTGTATTTTTAGTAGAGATGGGTTTTTACCATATTGGTCAGGCTGGTCTCGAACTCCTGACCTCAGGTGATCCACCCACCTCGGCCTCCCAAAGTACTGAGATTACAGGCGTGAGCCACCACGCCAGGCCAATGTGTGTATATTTTCTGACTGTAAGTATGCTTCATATGTATTGTAGGCAATTTTAAGACATACAGAAAATGTGAGGAAAGTAAAAATCATCCCCAAATCCCACTCTGCAGAGGTGACCACTGTCAATGATTTGATAAGCCTCCAGGTGTCTCTTTTATGAATATGCACTCACAACAACATTTTTACATAAATGGACTGCACATGTTGTATCAGCTCCTACTTTTTATCTATCAGAATGATCCATGTGAATATCTTCCTATGGCTTTGGACGTAGATTTCCAACATTATGTTTAATGGTTGCATAGTATATGATTAAACATACTATAAGTCACTGACTCAATCACATCTAGGTTGTTTCAGCTTTATTTATTTTTTAGATTTATTTGCCACACTGTGATGACTATCTGTGCATTTTTTTTCTGGTGGCTCAACTGAGAATAAATTCCTAGTTTTAAAATTAGGAAGACAAAGGGTACTCATGAATAATTTTAAAGTAGAGGGTCAAATTTCTCCCAGAAAATGTATAACACTAAACATCTACCAATAATAAGGAGAGTTCCCGTTTCCACACTCTCTGGCCAACACTAGCCATTGACAGTATTTAAAGTTTTGGCCAATCTATAGGTTAAAACTGATGTTTTATTGTTGTATTGATTTGCCTTTCCTCGATCATTTTACTTTTGAATGGTACTGTTTATGGTTAAATAGAGGCAAAAATAATGACTTCATATGAGGATATCATTACTACATGAGGAACTAAGGCTGGCATGAAGGCAGACATACGTTATTCAGAGAGCCATGGAGCCAGGTGCCCAGCACAGAAGAGTTTGATAACTATTTGAGGGTAATAATATTTTGTTGATTGACTGATTTATGGACTCACTGGTGACTACTTTCAGAAACTGGTTGAATGACGTCTAGAAGCCTGCATGGCTCTGGTCATAAAGGATGACAGGATGGCATTTGCCTATAACTGCAGGGCCACTTGCAGGCAGAATGCACGTCCCATGTCTTGTTGATGTCTGTGCAAGATCCACCTGATCTAATCTACCTGAACTCCCTGGCTCAAGGGATCTTCTTGCTTCAGCCCCACAAGTAAATGGGACTAAAGGCATGTACCACCAAGCCTGGCTAATTTTTGTATTTTTAGTAGAGACGGGGTTTCACCATGTTGCCCAGGCTGGTCTCGAACTCCTGGACTCAAGCGATCTGCCAGCCTCGGCCTCCCTAAGTGCTGGGACTACAGGCGTGAGCCATGGCGCCTGGCCTCCCTTGGTCTTGAATGGGTCTCCCCATTTGTTTCCTTCCTGGGATAGGAAGATGACAGCTTCACTTCAGTCAATGTCACCAAGAACTTCTCTCCCTTCCGGGACTGGAAGGTGACAGCTTCATTTCAGCCAATGCAACCAAGAGAGCCTTCGGAAAAGTCAGAAGATGGCTAATGCTGCCTGTGACCTGGTGCAAGGGGGAACCGGAAACCCCCAGGGACGATGGTGGAGAAACTGAGAACATGGGGTGGCAACTCTGCCCTGCTGGCCTCCGTGGTGGACTCTTGCCACGATGAACAGCCAGGGTGGGAGAGGCCCACTGCAGGGAGCTGCTCCTTCCAGGGCTGGCGCGCAGTGGTTTCCTGCCTTGCTAAATGGCCGTTGCTCGGTGGTGATGATTCATGGCATTTGGAAAGTGTGGCTGTGTTCTGAACAGGGAAGTGAAAAATAACACAGCCAAGGTCAGTGTAGGACAGGATAGGGGCTGTTACAAAATGTGCAGTTTTACTCTGAAAAATGCAGGGGGTGGGGAGCCACCGTAAACTCGGTCCTGGTGGTTCACACCGCGTGCGTGGCGCCCTGCTTGCTCTCCTTTAGAGCGTCAACTTTTCCAAGTGTCAGTCACTAATTTGTCCCTTGGAAGCGGCTGCTGGTCTTGGCTGAGCGGCTGTGGGTAGGAGGAAGTGGATGGGTGATTCAGTGAGTGTCTGCTTCCTCTCTGACTCAGGATTGGATCTGTTTCTGAGGGTGGTGCCAGGGGGCACAGTGTGGCTTTAGCTAGATTCTTTGAACTTGGAGTCAAACCTGAGGCTCTGACCCCTTGTAGCCGCTGGCCCTCCCTTGACCCCTTTGGATGAGTGAGGGGGCTCAGCTGGACCCTATGACCTTGCTTCACGTTGGGTAAGCCTTCTGACCTGAGGCCTTTCTGTGGTTTCAGCTGAGAGAGGCTAGTGACATAGAGAGCTGAGGCAAATCCTGGATCTGTGCCTGCCTCAAGAGCTCCCTCCTTTTTGGGAGTTGCATTTGGGGGAGCAGCATGGTTCTGAGGGGCTCTACCTAGGCAGGTGCTAGACTGATGGAGGAGGCAGTTGAAGGAGGAAGTAGTTTTCTTGTGGTCCCTTTGTCCATTTAGCCAATGATATGATAGGAGAGGGTCAGGTGGGGAGCTGAGACATTCCGAAGTGAAAAGTCAGGATTGGCTTTTTATTCCAGAGCATGGAGTTTTCCAAGGATCTATCGCTAGAGTGCCGTCTGAACAGCCATTGCTGCTGATGCCTAAAACCTCTTCTAAGAAACACTCCAATTATTCAGATAATTGCTTGTGCCTAAGACTGTATAACCTAAGAGTGGAGTGCAGGCTTGATAAAGAGTTGGAAGCCCTCTGCAAAACTGCTACAGGTGTTCTGCGTTCCGACGTCCTCCATCACCTTGGACAGGGGTTATTCTTCCAACCCAGTCTCTCCCATTTCCTCTTTTCTCCCTCCATCTCCTCCCATTTGCTTGGCCAGAGCAGAGGCTCGGCTGGTCTAGTTCAGGTAGGACGGCCAGCATCCAGTCACCGCCATATTCAACAAGGACTTGAGAGCTTCTCGAGAGAGAAATGCAGGTCAAACCAGCCAGGGCTTTTAAAAGGGGGCTTTGTGTGACCCTGGACACCTGCAACTGGGAGCCAACACTGCCACGTGCTCTCTCTTTTCTCACGCCTCAACTTCCTCTGAATACTGATCTAAATCTCTTTGCTAAGCTTCCTCTCTGTGGCAGGTAATGTGCATGATGGCAGCTTTTGCTTATTGCACCTCATGACTTCACTGCCAGAAAGGGACAGAGAGAGGCCTTCGTGGCCTTCACTGGGTCCAGGTGACCATCACTGGCTCAATCACTGCGGCCCAGGAAGAGCTGAACTGATGGCTGCTCACATCTGGACTCTGATTTGTGCTAGGGAGGGGGCACTCTCCAGAAGAAGGGGCCTCTGTCCTGGAAGACATACAATGGAGCCCACCACCGTGGTGCTGAGAGCTATTCCCAAGTCCTAGGGCGCAGTGGGCCCTCCCCCTTCGCCTCTGCGTCCCCTGCCTGGCAGTGGGGGACATGGCCTGGGGGAGGGGTCACATCTGTCCACAGAGCCCATTGTTTTTTGGCTTGAAAATCCATAGGAAAATGGGGGTTTTTCTCAGCTCTTTTTGGAGTGGGGGCAGCAGCTGTGTGATTTTCTGAGCGGAATGCCTTGGAGGATCTAAGCAGTGAGTGAAGGAAGAACAAAAGAACCATTCTCAGAAGCACGGCAAAAATGAAACCAAATAAAAACCCCATAAAAATCCCTACCGGGGCAGAGGAAATACCAAGCCAGTGCTTTTGGACTGCAGATTCTGTAATAAAGGAAAGATTCACGGATACGCTGTGCAACTTGCTTACGTTTGGGCTGGAAGGAGAATGTGCAGGAAAATGATATAAAAGTCATCCAAGAAAGGGAGGCATCGCTGTGTGCATTTGTGTTGTGTGTTGTTGCAATTCAGGAGTGGACTAAGGACTGGGGTTCATGGGGAGCCTGAAAGAGACACTGGACAGGAACTGGTTCAAAGTTTGTGCACAGCTGCGGAGATCAGATGACTGTCAGCTGGGCCTGCCCCCTGCTGCCTCTGCTCGATTGCAGGAGGAACTCTGACCTTGATTTAGTCACCAAAACACCCATCTGGAAAGCTCTTTGAAGATTGATTAAGTAAACACTCACAGCACAGATAATCATAATTGAGTGACGTAGCTGAATTATCTGCAGTGCATGGAAGAATGCACTGATGAGAAAGCTCAGGGGCATGTTCCCTCTCTGTTCCTCTAATTTGGCTTCCTTACTTAGGGGTACAGTTTCGGGCACCGGGAGTGTTTTGAGGGGATGGCGTGGAGGATGTGGAAACTTTCACTCTCATTTGGCAGGGTGACACTATCGCAGGCATAGAACACCACCCGTCACCGCACTGCAGCTGGTGTGGCCTGTGGCAGGTAGCACTGTCCGCACAGCTGACCTGAGATGCTGCCTGTAGGGGGTTTCAGTTCTGCTTTGTGACTGTGGGCTGCTGTGAGCCCACTTTGGGAAAGGGCTCACAGATGGAGAAGGCCTGGATTTCATCTGGGAGTGCCTCACCTCTCTGCACGGTGGTTCTGCTCTAGGCAAGAGCTGGTGGGCTTCTGTGGGCATGAAGCAGTGGCCATGCTACTTCCCTAATGATCTCTGCAGCTCCGTGGGAGATAGAGATGGGAATAGGCTGTCAGCTCTGGACTCAGCTTCTGGACTTGGTATGCCTGGAATTTGTTGAGTCCTCTGGATTCGGGGAGCAGTTTTGATGTTCATTCAATTCATTCATGATTGATACATCCACCTATTCACTCACTCACCGGGGCTATCATTTCATCATTCAGTCACGTTGAGATGATGTCTCTCCCACCTTTTCTCTCTCCTGCCTGGCACAGTGCCAAGCTTCTGCCAGGGCTCTGCACATTTGTTGACATCTCTTCCTGCTCTGCCTTTGTTATGGTTGAATATCTAACCCCCAGGACCTCAGAATGTGACCTTATTTGGTGATAAGGTACTTATTTATTTATTTACTTAATTTTTGATACAGAGCCTCGCTCTGTCACCCAGGCTGGAGTGCAGTGGCGCAGTCTCAGCTTACTGCAACCTCTGTCTCCCGGGTTCAAGCATTCAAGTGATTCTCTTGCCTCAGCCTCCCAAGTAGCTGGGATTACAGGCGCATACCACCACGCCGGGCTAATTTTTGTACTTTTAGTACAGACTGAGTTTCATCATGTTGGTCAGGCTGGTCTCGAACTCCTGACCTCAGGTGATCACTTCAGTGATCCCAAACTGCTGGAATTATAGGTGTGAGCCACTGTGCCTGGCCAAGTGTGAGGGTCTTTAAAGAGGTGATTAAGTCAGAATGAGGTCACGAGGATGGGCCCTAATCCAATATGACTGGTGTTCTTCTAAGAAGAGGAGATGAGGACATAGACACACACAGAGGGAAGCCCATCTGAGGACATGGGGTGAAGATGGCCATTTCCAAGCCAAAGAGAGGCCTCAGAAGACACCAACCCCGCCGGCACCTACACCTCAGACTTCCAGCCTCCAGAGAGTGAAGAAATAAAGTTCTGTTGTTTAAGCCAGTCTGTGGTACTTTGTTATGACAGCCCGGGAAAATGAATACAGCCTCTCAACACGTTCACTGAGCATATAGCCATCTGCAAGTTATTCTAGACGATCTACAGACAAAAGTAGAGAAGTACAGGAAAAGAGGAACAGGAACAAGCTCATCTTTTCTTCTTCATTTTCTCCTCCCAAACCCTCCCTACTCAGCCTCTCCTTACCTCTACCCTCAGCAGAAAACAGAAACTTAGGGGGAAATGAAACAGAGGGCTCTCCAGCAGATGCCACCCTACAGAAGCTCTGGAATAGAATGGAGACCCTTCAATATAGAATCAGAAGCATCACTTTCTTTTGGCTGTCCCCCACTCTCCAAGTTTGTTTTTAGCTCACGTGTATACACACTCATGGCCACAACACACACACGGCCTGACAAAGCAGCCACATGTGTGCATCTCAGAAAGACTGGGAACAGGGACCCCAGCTGTTGTTGACACGCTGTGACTGTGTGGCTGGCAGTGTGTTTGCCAGTGTTTGCCAGTCCCAGCTTTATGGGGCATGGTGGCTGGAAAAGGCTGCAATAAAATGATTCTCTGGGGCACGAATTATGTCACTTTTTGCCCTTTGTGTGTAAAAATGATGGCAATGTTGTGTTTCCACGCAATTGCTACAGGACTGTCCTTTGATTTATGGCCCTGGAGGATGGCTGTGTGCTCTGATCTCTTTATCTGCAAGAATCACCAGCTCATTTCATTGTGGATCATCTTGGGATCTCTGGAAACACCTCCCAGTCTTCAAACCTGCTGTGCCTATTAACAAGCCAGGCCCGTTTAAAACAGGCTCAGTATGGAAGACTCAATATTCCTCGTTCTTCTACAGTATCTACCATTTTGGATCAAAGACATTTTTCACCACACAACGCAATAATAATCCTGTCCCATTGGTCCTTTTGCAATCCTGGCTTAGTTCACTGATTTTAAAGGAAATTGGGATTCCAGGAGCTCAGTGTTGACCAACGGGTCCCATGTTGCCTAGTACTGGGTCCCCAGAGGACTTTGGCCAAGATGTGACTGCCAATGTGGCTGTAATCAGCTTCTTTGTGCATGCTGCGGAGTGAAATTTGCGCGTCACAGTCACTCTTCCCTCATATTGATAGTGGTGTTTCTGAAGTCTCGTGGCATTTCTTCATATAACGTTGATGTTAAAACAAGCTTCCCTTTCTTTTCTATGTCTATTCCAGTGATGTTCTGAGGGCCAGCCCAGCAAGAGTGTCCCAAAGCCCGGGTATGCTCAACTTCTCCTGCCTCACTTCCTCCTGCAGTGCCTTCCTTTCCTGGCTTCCATTTCTGCCCCTCGACCCTGCCTTCTTTCTCTTGCTCCCTGCTTATTCCCAAGCAGAATCCTCTTATTTGATGGGACCTAGCGTATGCCCTACTCTTGAGGTTAGCTGCGTTTTAGATGAGTGTCTCCTGAATATCCTAAGCTTTCAAAATCCAAAGAAATTATCTCCCAATGCTTGAACGGAGCCAAGGTTTTCTACCTGGACTGGTTGGGCAGACAGGTCTACTCTGCTTACTTACATAACCAGGTAAGGTGATCTGCTGGGTTCTAAGTGGCACCCCTTCCTCGGTGTGTGTCTGTCTGCATGTTTGGCTGATGCGCAGATGCCTTCTCAGGTAGGTCTGGGGTGATGCAGGCTCCTATCACTCAAGGGTATGAATCTCTCTGCAAGTGGAGACTGATGTGGGCTCTTGGTGCCATCTCACTGCCACCTTCCCTTAGCCCCAGAGCTATATTTACTAGCTAGCCAATAAAAACAAACAAATACTACAGCTCTACATGCGTTCAAACCCTTGCTCTCCTCTACGCTTTCATTTCATAAATGTTGGTACATCCAGAGAACTGAACTGAGCCCACAGCCATGTACGAGCTTTTCAGTGACCTGATCACTTCCAATCTGCTCCAGCCAATGAGGATTCAGGGCAGTGACCCTTAGATAAAAGGCTTCATTTGGCATGAGTCATCCGTGGAGACATCCAGCCCACTTGGTCTGTGTTAAGTGCCTGGTTCCTGTAAATATTGACAGTTAGAAACCATCCCAAGAGCTACCATGCAGTGATCTGGAAGGTAATGTACACGAACATGACCACTGATGAGGCAATGCTCATTATTTGCTAAGATTCAGCCACTGATAAATATCACCCCATTATCTCTCTTCCCAATAGCGGTTCATTTACTTGTGTGTGACTCATAGTTGGTGTTTTATGGGGTCTGATTCAGCAAGGAAAGTTTGCTGCAACAAAGAATGACATCCAAGGCCATTTCAACTTCTAGAATACTGGCTTCTCAACAAGAGTGGCCTGGAAAAGCTAAAGGGGGAGTCTTCATCATCAAGGAACTAAAGGGGGTATGGAGGGATATAGAGCAAAAGAGTGTTTGTCACCAGTCAAAGCCGATGTGTTAAAACCCACTTATCCCCATAGGCACACTTCCATTACAGTTTATCTACGGATGCCAGTGACCTGCAAGAGGCTCCTTCTCCTTGTTCAAGTCACTTTGGGCTTGTTAGCTCTATCTCAAAGAAGGGGCAAGGATAAATCTCTACCCATGCAGAAGCTGATTTTACCTTTTGCTCTTCCTTTCTGACTGCTTAAAATAAATGTATCATTACCTGAATGTCTACTGATGCTTTCCAGTGGTTTTGACCGCTTGGTTTGTTGAGCTTTATTATGTGCAGGAAATTTGCATGTGAACCCTAGTCTTTATGAATGCCCTTTGTTTATTTCCTATATTTGCTGTGGGCTGAGGGTCAGAATCAAGCTTTTCAATAGGTGGGTTTTGAACATGGGCCTTTGGCAGACTGTGTGAAGCTGAAAAGCGCTGTCCTGAGCTAAGGGTGAGCACACACACACACACACACACACATACACACGGCCATCGCCCTTTTGCATAATCACTTGGATTTACTCTGTGTTGCCCTGCAGTAGGGGCTCTGCTTATGTGGACCTGTCTCTCCACGCAGGCCAGCACAGCGCTGTGAAGGAGGCATGGATTACCTTAATGGGAGCCATCTCTTTGCCACTATCTATGTGACTTTGGGCAAATTACTTAACTGCTTTAAGCTCAGGTTCCTTATTTGTAAAATAGGAATAATGATACCTACCTTGACGGCTAATGTGAGCAGAGGTAATGTATTTAACACACATGGCTCATAAAAATTGCTCAGTAAATTGCAGTGATCTTCAGCACCAAGCCACTGTAAACATTGTTTCTGCCAACAGTAAAAAGCGGCCTACCAGAAGCCAGAAGTGCTATAAACATTGTATTAGCCCATCAAGGAGGTATTATTATCCAAGGCTTGGACTCCAGCTGGCCAGGACTAGAGAGCATGCACTGGCTGTTACCCGTGCCACCTTCCAGGGACACTGGAGGTCATGACTGTGTGTGTGTGTTTAGGGGAGGCTGGCAACTTGCTGTGTCAGGTGGCCACGAGGGCATCTGCTTCATCTTTGCCCCCATCACAGGAGCACAGACTGGTCTGTGTGCTGTTAGCCAAACAGCTTCTCAACGCCCTTGCTAAACCACCTGGCAGTGGCTAAGGGCTCTGTCTTTTGTTCAGGTTGATCACACACCTGCTGAGTTGCAGAGTCCAGTGTGTTCTGGAGCTTATTCATATTCCATATTTTTAATGGCTTGTCCATGGGTGGGTAATAGGAATCCAGTCTGTTGGGATGTATGGGCATGGGGGTCCAGGGTCCGTGAGGAGTAGGCAAGAAGCTCAAGTTGACAGCCAACTCCGCTCTGTCCTGGTAATCACAGGGCAACGAGCTGTGTTCAAGCGGAAGCTCCTCCTCCAAGGTCCCTCCCACCTCACCCCACTCCACCTCTCAGGGAAACATCTTACATGAGAGGGGGATATTTCAAATGATGCCCCTGGAGGATTGTTTTTCTGAAATGCACATCTGTGGTGTCAGGGCTGTAATGGCGTGTTTGGAAGAAAGAATAATTCAGTAGAGCAATGGTGTAGACCACGAAGGGGAGAGAATTCCCCTGAAGTGACCAAAAAATGACTAAGGTGCATTTCCAGGAGAGGAAATGTGAGGTGGAGGAAAATGATCCCTGTGATGATGTTGAAAAGAGAGCCTGCTCAGCCTTAAACTAGAGCTGCTGTGAGGCACCAGCGCTTCAGCTGGGTCAAACCAAAGTTCCCTGCTCTTCTCATAAAGGTGAGAGAAGGTCCGTGAAGGCCACCAAGGACAGGCCGGTTGGCATCACTCTGGCTACCTGAGTCCCTTAATGTCCTGGAAAACTGGAGTTGGCTTCCTCAAGAGCCCAGCGGTTGCCCAGTAAGGCTGGGGCCAGAAGCACAAAAGAACCGCCCTCGAAGCCTAGGGATGCCAGTTCTTCCCCTCCCTCCTGCAGTTTCTGCGAGAAGGAAGGAGCAATGGGAAGGAGGCGGCTAGGCCAGCTTTTGCTGCCTGGGATCAGAGCCATTCCACCCTCGGCCCCCTCAGGGTCTCTGCATGGTAAGTCAGCAGGAGAGCAATTGTCTCCTCTCAACAGTGACCGAGGCGGGCAGAAACTACAGTGGAGGTCAGACTTAGGCAGGCAGGGCCACTAAAGGACCCACTTTGCCAGCTTGGAGTTACACATGGGTTGCTCTTGGTTGGATACATCTGCTTCAAATCTTCCTCAACCCTTCGGGTCCAGGATTTTCTTCTCTGGTGCCCCAAAGAGTCGGCATACCCTAAACCTAGTTCCTACTTCCTGGGGTTGCTATGAGAACCAGCAGAGATGATGTGTGTCAGACACTCACCGTGTCCAGCACGTGGCAAGTGTTCAAGCTTGTTACCGAGTGTCATTATCATCAGTCATCATGTCAGACTCCTGGTTTGGGTTTACACTTTAGAAGTCTGTTCTCTTCCAAACTGATCCAGCACCAACCCCATCCACCCCCAAGAAAGTTTCAGCTCCTTTTTGCTTTGTTTTCTAAACCAATTCATTCCTGTAATTCATTCACTTGCTCATTTGTTCATCTGCCCAATCCTCATTACATTGGTGTGAAAGTAATTGCGGTTTTCACCATTACTTTTACTGGCAAAAACCGCAATTACTTTTGCACAACCTAATAAACGTCTACTGTGTGCTGTGCTCTTATGTTATCTGCTCATGACGCTGCTATGCACCTATCCCTCCCCCAATACACACACACACACGCACACACAGACACAGAGGTTCTTTTTCAGGTTCCAGGTCTCATTTTTGAGTAGATTCATGTGACCTTGCTCCATTTTCTCGTGCATGTATTTTTTCCATGGCAGATACGCTTTTCACATGAACCTGGTGTCTGCAGCATTTAGAGGCTTTGGTTTACAAAGTACTCCCTGTTCTAAGGTCCTCTGATGCCCTTGCTGTCTAGATCAGGGAAGGGATGAGGGGGAAGCCAGTACACCCCACAGGGAGAAAACCAGGCCTATGTGTACTCTGGACCCCGCTCCTTTCTCTGCCTGCCTGAAACCACACTTGAAGTCAGCACGTCAGAACCCGTGAGGTCAGGATAGATTCCTGCTTTTAAAGAGCTGCCTGGGCAAAGAATGTGAGAGTCACATTACTCTAGAGACCAAATGGCAATTCACAGCCACAAAGGGAGTGGCCCACTCCACCAATCCTCACCCTGTGACTGTCGGGCCAGACCCCTAGGGTGTCCACGGCTGCCCCTGTTGAAACAGTGGGGCTGACAAAAGCAATTTGAAGGGGAAACAAAAGTACTGCAGGGTCAGGTTACAAATGTTTGCCTAGACTTGGAATCCTTATTCTAGAAACTTCTATGCTAACCCAGGGGGGCAGCTGTTGCTACCTTTGATGAGTAGAGAAAAACAACTCTAGCGGAAGGAGGGTGAGGGGGAGCAGAGCCAGGAGAAATCCTGGCTCAGCAGTCCGGGATGGGTCCCACCAATACAGTAGCCAGGGAGCAGGGCGCATGCTCTCCAGGATCCGATTTCAGGCCAGCTGGAGCGAGGATGTGTTCTTCGCCACAGGAAGAATGTTCCCTCAGACAGAGTTACTAACCCGGCAGGATGGAGGGAAGACCATACCGCCAGTGGTGATGACTGCACTTCCCAGCAGCCTTTCCCCCTTCCTTTCCTGGGTAGCATGTATTTTTGTGTTGCCAATTTACCCATCTCCCACAATACTCTTCATTTTTTAAAATGTGGGAATTTTTCTGAGCCTGTGAGCTATGTTGCAAAACTATGAGCACTTTTCCACAGTTACCCTATGTCATCTGTCTCTTCGACATAAAGAGGGAAGGAGGAGGGTGGAGAGGGAAAAGGAGGGAGAGAGGGAAAGAAGCAGAAACGCGAGAGAAACATTTTGCTGACGTCAAAGACCACACTCTACAGGATAGCATTACTTGTACCTCAACCACCCACTCTCTCTAATTTACTAGAAACCAAACGGACTGTTTAGAAGCCCTCAGCCTGGCAGTCTGGGTTGGGTTTTTCTGGGGGGTGGGTTGGGGTGGGGGTTGTTTTAATTTTTTGCTATTTTCCTTTGACCAAAAGGGCCATTAATTGTTGGGAGTTTGAAAGCTACCTGATTCCATGAAACAGAGGGGATTTCCATGAGTAATAATTCAGACCGTGCTTGTGTAGGGCGCTGTGGCTCGAGTAAATTGATCCAGCTGCTTGCAAAGCTCATGGAAAACGGCCCCGGGGAGAGGACTGCGGCGTCTGCAGCTGGGGCAGCTGTGGCTGCTGCTGGCGCTGTCACGTGGTCCCGCCGGCGTCCGCCCCCTGCGTCCCATTCCCAGCTCCAGGCGCCCCCCATCCCCCGCTGCCCGAACCCCCGGTTCCTCGAGAGGTCGTCGCCTTGCAGCCCTGGCTGATTTCGCGGGCTAAAGGCGATTCTTCAACACAAGTAGCAACCTCTTTTGGGGAAATACAGGATTCTGAGTTTGGTTGGGGCCGGCCCTAAGCTCCCTCTCGAATGTTACCCTTTGGTGCGCTGGCGTGTTTGTGCTTCCAGAAGCATCCCGCGGTTCTGTTGTCCAGACACACCAGGACCTATTTGCTAATAAAATCAAATCTGGCAACAGTCACCTGTAACCCGAGGCTACAGAAATACCGATTCCACTACCCAGATGGTAGAGTTCAGTGTGTTTGCTGGCTAAGGCCGCACAAGTTAATTTTTATCCTAGTAAAAAATAATAAACACTGCATTAGCAACTAAATGTTTATCAATTTGCAGTTCATTTCCAGCCAGATCATTTCGCTCCTGCGTGTTTTTACTGCTAGCTGATGCACTGGAGTGCTTTTCCCCAAACCATATGTGGCTATTTAAGTCTTAGCCTCTGTAGCATTTATATGGTGCTTTTCACTTTAATTGGATAATATTATTTGGCTACTTCAGCCATGGTCTTCAAACATCACGTTTTAATGATAAAGAAACTGCAGTAAAGAAAGATTAAATGAGTTGCTGGGGAATCATCCTGCAGTTCAGGGGTGAGGCTAAACAAGGAGCCACAAGTTTATATGTAGCACAGACCTGTGTGGGCTGGACCACATGGCTGAGCAGGGCTGAATTTGTTGTGTTTCTTTTCCTCATCTTATGGGAAGATAATATTAGAGGAAGTGGCAGAGAACAACTATCTAATGGAGTTAGCAACCCTGAATGGGAAAAAGACGCATGGGTGCACATAAGCAATGGTAGCATGTTGAGAGCCTGATGGAAACTCAAGTACCTTCAGCTGCCCTACAGCTAAGCCCTCTGCAAATGCTTTGGCTATTTTTGTCATCTTAGCGGCATTAGAGCCACCATTGGGTAGTGTCATCCATTGTTTATTACTAGACTGTCATAGCCAGAAACAGTGATTTGGCTAAGACAAAATGAAGCAATGGCTGTCCTGGGATGGTGCAGATGATAAGCCCTCCCCATCTCCCAGTATGAGTAGAAACCTTTATATTGCCCCTTGGTTTAGGGCAGATCTAAAGCTGCTACTTTGGGGAAGACGAGAGTAAAAAAGAGTCTTCAGGGCAGAAGACAGAATAAGTCAGATCTACGTTCCACCTTTATTATCTCTGTGGGAAATAACTCACTTTCTTGAAGTCTTATGTTTTTCTCCCCTGAAAAAGTGAGGGGATAGTAGGATGTCCCTCACAGGGCAGGTGTGCACTTCAGGGACATGTATACTCAGGGCCTGGCATGGTGCGTGGCATCTGGTATACACTGAAGAAGTACTGTTGCCAGGAAGAGTAGGCTTGGCGGAGGCGGGTAGGTGATGGGTTGAAGATACCATGTATGTAAGCCCAAATATGAGGCAATGCCCTATTTCCCAATGGGTAGGTTACACACATTTTGTGTCCCCCCCTTTTTTTTTGCCATCTTGAATGTATACTTTTTTTTTTTTTTTTCAGATGGCATCTCGCTCTGTCACCCAGGCTGGAGTGCAGTGGTGCGATCTCAGCTCACTGCAACTTCCGCCTTTCTGGTTCAAGCAATTCTCCCTGCCTCAGCCTGGCGAGTAGCTGGGATTACACCATGCCTGGCTAATATTTTTTTTTTGAAATGGAGTCTCGCTCTGTCACCCAGGCTGGAGTGCAGTGGCACGATCTCAGCTCACTGCAAGCTCCACCTCCTGGGTTCATTCCATTCTCCTGCCCCAGCCTCCCAAGTAGCTGGGACTACAGGCGGCCGCCACCACGCCCAGCTAATTTTTTGTATTTTTTAGTCGCGATGGGGTCTCACCGTGTTAGCCAGGATGGTCTCGATCTCCTGACCTCATGATCTGACCACCTCGGCCTCCCAAAGTGCTGGGATTACAGGCGTAAGCCACCGTGCCCAGCCACGCCTGGCTAATTTTTGTAGTTTTTAGTTGAGACAGGGTTTCACTATGTTGGCCAGGGTGGTCTTCAACTCCTGACCTCAGGTGATCTGCCTGCCTCGGCCTCCCAAAGCGCTGGGATTACAGGTGTGAGCCACTGCGCCCGGCTTGAATTTTTTTTTTTTTTTTGAGATGGAGTCTCGCTCTGTCACCCAGGCTGGAGTGTGGTGGCATGATCTCGGCCCAGTGCAATCTCTGCCTCCCAGGTTCAAGCAATTCTCCTGCCTCAGCCTCCCGAGTAGCTGGAATTACAGGTGTGTGGCACCACGCCTGGCTAATTTCTGTATTTTTAGTAGAGATGAGGTTTCACATGTTGGCCAGGCTGGTCTTGAACTCCTGACCTCGTGATCCGCCTGCCTCAGCCTCCCAAAGTGCTGGGATTACAGACATGAGCCACCATGCCCGGTGGCTTGAATATATACTTTTAATGATGCAAGTGAAATAGTCATATTTCTAGTTAAGAATTTAATGTATTGACTTGGTTACTTGTTTGTTTATTTATTTATTCGTTTGAGAAAGAATCTTGCTCTGTCACCGAAGCTGGAGTGCAGTGGTGCAATCTCGGCTCATTGCAACTCCATTTCTGGGTTCAAATGATTCTCCTGCCTCAGCCTCCGGAGTAGCTGGGACTACAGGCACGTGCCACCCCGCCTGACTAATTTTTGTATTTTTAGTAGAGGCAGGTCACCATGTTGGCAGGCTGGTCTAGAACTCCTGACCTCAAGTGATTCGCCTGCCTGGACCTCCCAAAGCGCTAGGATTACAGGCTTGAGCCACCGCGGCTGGCCAGTTATATTTAGAATCACATGCATAAATATGCTTATTTAGGAATCTTGCCTTTTTGTTACTCATTATTCAGACTCTTTATCAATAGTCTTTGTCATCACTTGTGCCCCCCATCTTTTTTTTTTTTTTTTGAGATGGACTCTCGCTCTGTCACCCAGGCTGGAGTGCAGTGGCACGACCTCGGCTCACTACAACCTCTGCCTCCCAGGTTCAAGTGATTCTCCTGCCTCAGCCTCCCAAGTAGCTGGGATTACAGGCATATGCTGCCACACCCGGCTTATTTTTGTATTTTTAGTGGAGACGGGGTTTCACCATGTTGGCCAGGCTGGGTCTTGAGCTCCTGATCTCAGGCAATCTGCCTGCCACGGTCTCCCAAAGTGTTGAGATTACAGGCATGAGCCACCGTGCCCGGCCTTGTGTCCCTTTTGGAATGATCTGACTCAATCTTCCAGAACACTTCATCTTGCTTCTGTCCAACTGCCTTTGAGATTTAGGACTTTTTGAGTCTGTATGCTATGCTCACTGGAAATGTTATCTCAAGCCTTCATAGCCATGTGCTATTTGCCATCTCCACAAAGCCGACTTCTTGTATTGCTTTAAAAAGGGATCTTCATGGGGCTATGTAAGGAAATGTTCATGCATTTTAGAGATGCAAACTAAAGTAGGAAGGAGTGAAATGGCATGAGGCCTGCGATGCTCTTTAAAAGATTTCAGCAAAGAAAGAGAAAAAAAAGTAAAACACAATAAATGAAGCAAACGTCAAAAAATCTGGGTAATTGTTAATCGAGTGATAGTTATATGGAGAGTCGCTGTGCTATATGCTCCTTTTGTCATAATAAAATTTTAAAACGTAAAATAAACATTGTCATAATAAAAGTTTAAAATGTGCTGGGCCTGGTGGCTCACGCCTGTAATCCCAGCACTTTAGGAGGCTGAGGCAGGTGGATCACTTGAGGTCAGCAGTTCTAGACCATCCTGGCCAACATGGTGAAATCCTGTCTCTACTGAAAATACAAACATTAGACAGGCATGGTGGTGGGCACCTGTAATCCCAGCTACTCGGGAGGCTGAGGCACGAGAATTGCTTGAACCTGGGAGATGATGGAAGTTGCAGTGAGCTGAGGTTGTGCCACTGCACTCCAGCCTAGACGACACAGCAAGACCCTGTCTCAAAAAAGAAAAAAAAAGTTTAAAATGAGCTTTAAAAGACTGGCTTACAGGCTGAGTGTAGTGGCTCACAGCTATAATCCCAGCACTTTGCGAGGCTGAGGTGGGCAGATTGCTTGAGTACAGGAGTTTGAGACCAGCCTGGGCAACATGGTGAGACCTTGTCTCTTAAAAAAAAAAAAAAAAAGAAAAGAAAAGGACTTGCTTACAATATCTCTCATACTTGTAATTGGAGGTCATACCTTCAAGAATAACTACAAAAGCTTTTATTTTTCTTTGTATTAAAAAACCAAATCAACAAAAACTATTCTTCCAGACAACCTCTATAAACTTTCCAAACTAAAATTGATGAGATTCCCTTCAGAGTATTTTGTTGTTCCAAATAAAGAAATTCTGCAATATAAAGAGCTTTTTAAGACACAAATATAAGGTGATGCCTTATACTTGCCTATCCATCCTATTTTGCTGGTCTGAGTAGACAGGGTTGGTAATGACCCCAAATGGAACACTTCTCTAAGTGATGGGAAGATCTCATGCAGTGTCCTTCATCAGAAGTACCCATTACCTAGTGCCCTTGTTGGCACTGGAGTTGGAAGGCTCAAGATAGCAGGGAATAGGCAGCCCACAGTCCTGGAAGCAGGCCTGGTGGCACAGGCCTGGGTATGGAGTGTCAGTGGTGGCAGAAGAGGGGAGTCACTGTTTTCTTCATTGGTTAATGCCTCTCCCCTGGAGGGAGGGCAAGAGCTATGGTCTACACAGCCAAAGTGAGAAGTTGGTTGAGCAATTCTGCAGCAAACTCAGGCAAAATCAGGCAAGCATATTTGGGCCTAGGAGTCCTGGTTACCACAGCCTAAAGTGATAGGGACAGAAAGTGAAAGGAACAGAAAACCAGTCTGTATTTGTTTTATGTGAATTTTGTAGCAATGGCTTTTCCAAAGGAGGAAAGAAAAAGTTATTCTTTTTAAAACACGGTTGAAGAAGAGGATGCTTTTCCTATGGACATAGTAGGCCATTTACCAATGAGTTATTATGATAAAAAATACCTACTGGGCCTGTGTAGGAAGCCTGGAATTCTTTTACTTTATTGTATTTTCCTCTAAGGATATATTGCGTTATTCCACAACAGGCTGGTCATAATCTTTGAGAGATTTACTTCTGAGACTTTTTGGTGTGGCTTCATTCACACTTCACATTTCATAAGAGAGACAATTTTGGCTACTTTGAAAGAACCCTCCCTCAAACATAAACATCACAGCATCCTGACTTTAGAGTGTCTGTCTCAACATTTCAGTGTTAGAAGGTTTATTGGAATGCAGACAAATAAAATAAGATAAACAAAATCTCAGTGTGCTTAAACTGAGAGCAGTTTCTTTTTGGAAGACGTGTGTGTGTGTGTGTGTGTGTTTTGATGAGCTAAGTGTTGATTATAACACAAAAAGACGGAAAAGTGTGAGATTAGATAAGTGTCTGCTAGATCCATTATTGCTGTGTGCATTCTGTGAAATGGGCTTAGAGTTCACTGGTTGTAGCTGCAGGATAAAGTTCACTTGTTTATTCTCAGTCTGATTGGGCCACCATTGAAAACAGAATGTGAACTACTATCCAGAAGCCCTCTGTGAACTTCAGGTCTGCCTTAGGAGGGACGCTTCCAGTGAGGGAGCGCGTGATGAAGTCTGCAGGCATTGCTTGGGCAATGCTAAGTGGCCCCTGGCCAGGGTAAAAGTTAAACCAGGAGATGGTTGTCAAATGCAGTTGTTAGGTGCGGCACATCTTTCTCAAGCTGCTGAGCTGAGCAGGAAAGAGAGACGTTTGTTTATGGATTTATCTCATCTATAAGACACTTTTATTAGATGAACTCTGTATCAGTTCTATGTAGAACTCTGTACCAGTTCTATAAGGCACTCTTTAATCTGAATCTTTCTATTTGCTCAAGAGAAAAACAAGTCTGACTTGCATCCCATTGAAGATTTAGATTGGACTGTTTACATCTTTCACCTGTGCCCCCCGTAGCGTCCTCTACCAATGCTATCCTACGTTGATTTTTCCAGCAACCTGGGAAGCAACCTCATAGGTGGTTTGGGATGTCTTTTGGCTGTGCTTTAAAATTTCCAACAGATTTGCTGCACATCTTAGGACAAATATGTTTCCTATGAGTTGTGATGATTTCTTACAGTACATTTGCAAGCATGTGTATGCATCTGCAGGAAACATAGCCTGGCTCTGTGAAGGAATACTGCTGTGACCGCAAAACTGTTTCTGTGGAATTTTCTCCAGTGTGGTCATCCTGCCTTCAGGTCAGTGAATAGATGGTGTTTGGACAGCGTCTGGCACAGATACTTTAACCTTAAAGCTTAATGTATAACTGGTATTTTTTCCCCTTCTGTGTCAGCAGTTGGCAACGGGACACTGTAAATAAGGATTCTGGTTTGTAAATGGACGTCTGTTCCTCCAGGGGAGGGGAAGGCTGGAGTAAGCAGTTTTGAAATTCATGCTGCAAGTGATAATTTGAGTAACCTGTAAGACCTGTGGATTCACAGGTTTCAAAAACAGGAAAGTCTCTTGTTTGAAAACCCTCTAAAGCAACATGTGGGCTTAGAAAAGAAGCCGGCTTGTGGTTTGGTGATTGTACTTCCTTATTGATATAATGGCCGCTGACGCAAGGCCTCCTGGGATTGCAGCGCGGTGACCGCAGGCCTGACGGTTACCCTGACCGGGTTCTGAAACAGCCCGGGGCTTTCAGCACAGATGAGAAGTCTAAAAATTTCCCTTTTCATTTCCTCTCTTGTGTGACTTTGTCATTTTTTAAAAAACTGGTCACAGAAAAGGGAATTTTGCCCATGCTTTTAAGGAGTTTATCTCGACTGAGTAGCTTCCCCGCCACTCCTCTAAAATCCCTCCTCAAAAACCCCAAGTTAAAAAAAAAAAGATCTATTCTTGTAGATTTTTTTGTGTGGGTCTATGTTTCATTCATCTGCTTTTAGGCTGGATTTATAACAAGCAGATCTTTTAAAATGGTATGATTTTAAAATAAAATTTAAAAAAACCACACTGAGATCTTTCCATAGCTTTGGCTTCTGGGAGTTGAAAGCGCAGGTACGTGCTACATCTTCTGGAAACCTAACCCTCGCACGCCAAGTGGGAGGTTCTTTTGGTCAAATACTCCCAGGACTTATGCTTGAGTTCTGAAATAAGTGAAAGCAGATGCCATTACTGTGCGACATAGCTAACTGACCGCGCCCAGAAAGTTCTGTTGGCTAGCTGTGTGGGGGCTGTCTTAAGCCCTGAAAACATTCTGCATCAGAACTCAGCTTCATAAATGGGTTCCTGCTCTCCTGTCTGCCCTGGAGATAGTCATGCATGACAGTTTGTGGGCTGACTGTGCATTTAGGCAGCTGCTTTTCCTCTCTCCCTCCAGGAGGAAAATAGAGCAAAAAGGTAGAACTTACTTCCACACCCAAGTTTCTCCTGAAAGCACTGTGCCTGTTTTGTTTGCTACACATCTTAGGTATGTATGTTTGCATCTATGCATGCAGGCATGCGTGTATTATTTATGTATGTTATTTGGTCCAGCCTTGAAGCTCCTTTTATTTTTCAGTGAATTGAAAGAAGGTAACCTTTGGATGTATATATTTTAGTGCTCCAGCAGATTACCAGTGAAACATGCCGACTCTCACCAAACCACCCCATGTTGCCAAATCTTCTTTCTTGGCCCTGATGATCTGCAACTTAAAACCAAGGCCCAGGTTGACTGCACAGCAGAGTTTACTGTTCGCTCGCTCGCTCTCTCTCCTCTCTCTTTTTTTCTGTAAGCCCAATAAATCTGCCCTATCACGTCATTGAGGCCACAAGGAAATGTAATCCTGCCAAGTGTGGGAGTTAACAAAAACTGCCAAAGTCTTAAGGTTACAGAGAGAGCAAGAACCACTTTCTGGGTTATGCATGTCTACTGTGTATGTGCAGGGGTGCCATGTGTATGTACCGCGTGTGTGTGTGGGTACTGTGTGTGTGCATGGATGCTATGTGGATTCACCATGCACTACCATGTGTGCATGAGCACCATGTGCGTGCACTGAGAGTGTATGTGGCTAGCAGGTATGTGTACTGTGTGTACCTGAGCACTGTGCATACCTGAGCACTGGGCCTATGTATGGGCACGTGTTTATAGCATGTATGCATGTGTGCTATGTGTATATACCATGCACTTGCACACATATACTGTGTGTGCAGCACACCAGATGCCACAGATATGGTGGCGGGAGGGTCAATGACAGGGAATTGGAGGGAGGCAGGTGTGAGGCAGGCCTGCTTGGGAACAGGTAAATCACTTAAGGACGCAGTGCTTTTCATCTGCTTTGCTGCTCTTTTCCTCTTAAGCAGCATGCGCTGAGATTGCAGAAACGTTAAAGATAGGGAAAGTGTGTATCCCATCTCCCCTTCCTGCCTGACTCTCGAGTAAGTTTTCTTTAAGTATCTTTTTTCTTCAGCTTCAGGAAAAAGAGGACCTTAGAACTGAAGGAGCAAGGATCCAGCATCACACTGTTTTTGTTAGCTGTGTGTGTGTGTTTCCTGTGTATCCAAAAGACAGAGGAGATGAAAAAGCAAAAGAGAAGAAACGAGGAATCAGATTGGAAAGAGAGTATGAGTTTGTACTTATGAAATAAAACTTTTATCCCTCTACACAGGACCGGGAGTCTGTCCCAATTTCCTGTCTCTAACCTCACTGTAAGTGCTGACCCACTTCTGGCTATTTTTATTTGTTTCTTTGAAAATGCTCACTGTGATTGGAGTTGACTTGCCAACTCTGTTCTGTAGCCTCCCCACCACCTGAGTCCCAAAGGGCAGCCCTTCCCACCTCACGCCCAGTAATTATGGGTGAGTGCTGAGCCAAAGGATGGCAGGGCTTTGTTGGTGGTGCGACCAACGGGTGACCCCTTTCCTCGCAATCAGAGACTCAGGGACAAGCAGCTTGCACCTGCACGTGGAGCTTTGCACACGGCCTTTTGCCTGATTTTCCTCTTCGAGGCATGCCCCCTCCACGAAAGATGGGCACCTTCCCATGTTCCGGAATTCTTGGGGGTGTGCTGACTCCAGGCTCTCGCCCCAGCTTTGGGCCCAGGGCAGTGAGCCTGTGTAGTTACTTATCTAGGATTGCAACCTGAGTCAACAGTGAAACCAGGAAGTGAACTCAGGGTCCGGCATTGTATGGAAAGTTGGGTGTATTTACTTTTCTCTTAAAGCAAACTTTGATAGACTCTTTAATAATTTACCATGGAGGATATAGTTCTGGTGAGATTTGACTTGGCATCCAAATCTAAGTCACATATTGATAATGGAGGAGAGGAACAGGGAGTCTTTTACGTTTTTCCAGTTTTATCATTAACCCCATGTTCAGAAATCTGTTTGCTTTTAAAAGTGTCAGTTTCCTCGTTTAGGAAGGTGACAGTTCTCTACTGATGATGAGGTTTTTTTTTTTTTTGAGATGGAGTCTCGTTCTGTCACCCAGGCTGGAGTGTAATGGCATGATCTTGGCTCACTGCAACCTCTGCCTCCCGGGTTCAAGCGATTCTCCTGCCTCAGCCTCCTGAGTAGCTGGGATTACAGGCATCCATCACCATGCCTGGTTAATTTTTTGTATTTTTAGTAGAGACGGGGTTTCGCCATGTTGGCCAGGCTGGCCTTGAACTCCTGACCTCAGGTGATCCGCCCGCTTCGGCCTCCCAAAGTGTTGGGATTACAGACGTGAGCCACCACGTCCGGCTTGATGAGGTATTTTGATGTCCTTTGTGGAAAGGCCTTATCACCCGGCTGGCACACAGCACTGTGGGAACCTCTGGTGGGGCTGTGTGAGGAATTAGAGTGACCTTGACTTCAGCCAGGCCATGTGGGTCTCAACTCTGTCACTTACGGTGTCACCTGGGGAATCCCTTCCCTTCTTTGGCCTCAGTGTCCTCCTCTGGGAAGTGAGGGTAAAAAGTCTCTCCCTTGTAAGGTTGTTAGAGGGCTTGGCGAGGAGATGGATGTGAAAGGCTGGCCAGGGGTGTGGAACGTAGCATATACTTGGTGGGGCAAGCTATCAGGGTTATTTATTACTTAAATCATTTTAATTGTGGATCATAAAATTTCTATTTTCTCTTTCCAGAGATTTCTCCAGGACATCACCTATATGAGGTACACAGTGTGATGACACATTCTATGCTTTTCCTACTTGTCTCCACGTGAGTGTCTGGAGCTGCCCTTCAAGGAAAGCAATAGATGAATGATTCTGCCTTCCTGCTGAGAGGGATGTGGGTCCTGCGGATGGTCGGGGTGAAGCTTCCTCTCCTTTCTGCTGACAGCACTTCCTCATTAAATGCAGAGATCTGCAAAAAGGGAAAATAAAAACACAAGAAGAAAAATGAGGCATCAAAGACCCTCCTCTTATGCCCATGGGGATTTGGAGGACGGGTTATTTCTTTGCTTTCCCAAAGGGCCCAAGAAGAGCTTCCGGGGAGAGGGAGAGCACCCTTTTTGAGGATTCCCAACAAGCCTGTCTCCCGAGAGCTCCTGTAGGAGAGGCGGTAACTAGGGTGCAGATCATTTTCTGTGTTAAGGGCATCCAAGGAGAGAAGAGAGTGACCGCTTATGACTTGGGAGGCCCATAAAGATGGGGTCCTGGATGAGCAGTAGCAAGGAGGGTACAGGGACGGGTGTGCCTTGGGGGCTGGCAGTGAGGACAGCATTGTCCGTAGAGAGTTTAAAGACAAGAATCAATCTAGCCCCAAGTCAGACTGGTTTTAAACCATTTTAATTGCCACACACCAGTAAGTTCAAACAATATCAGTGATAAAATCTCCTTCCGTTGGGCAGCCAGTCCTTCTGCTCCCTCCTGCTGTGTCCTGAGTGAGTGGGGTAGGGGGAGCTAGTGTGGCCCGAAGACAAAGGAACCCGAGATATTTCTTTCCTCTTCCAAGCAAGAGAGGCTGGAGACAGCACATGAGTGTTCAGGGATCCTTGGGGGTCAAAAGAGTCACCTGAGAGAAAGGAAGAGAGGGGAACTGCCACAGCTCAGTGAGGGGAACACCGCAGGCTCTGCCTCTCTTCCCCACCTGTCTGGGAGGAGGGTCTGGAGTGGAGTCCATGAGGGGCTGGGCGGGGCTGGGTCCCTACTTTGGAGGGAATATGGTAAGCAGACTGTACAGCCAAGCAGACAGTCCTGGAGGTTGAGGGCGTGACAAAGAACTGTAGCATCTTCTGTGTGTAAAGACACCTTTGCCTTCTGTCCTGACCCGCAGACGGGCAATTCTCCTGCCCTGCCGTGCTTCTGCCATTTCTGGTGGAAATAGCTCGAAAGACTCCTGCTTATCCACAGAGCAGGGGCATTTACCCATTACAACCCCCTGGTGAAGTGACACGGTTATGCCCATTTCATAGACGAGGAAATTGAGGCCCAGAAAGGGGCAGGAACCTTCCCCAGCTGGGAAGCAGTAGATCTGGGCCTTGTTTGCTCCAGAGGCTGCCACCCCGGCACCTCACTGCCCTCAAAGGCTGACGGGGCCCCCAGCAGCTGTAACCATTTCTTTCGAGTGCTTTTCATTGTGTGGAAGATCATTTTGGGGGGTGCACAGAGCTCCCAGCTTATTGTGATTCAGCAAGACCCTGGCGTGTCACCTATGGGAGGTGGCCTTGCTGGGCATAGTGCCGGCCAGCCAGAGACCCTCAGTGAACAGGGGGCGTTTCCAGAGGGCCTGGTGTTTTCTGCATGGCAAGACTCCTACAGAGAGGCTGACCTGGTTTTCAGAGAGCAGTTTGCGTTTCCAGAGGCCCTGGGGGCACATGTTCCTATTGGATTCCTGCACTGGAAGTAAGCTTGTGGGGCCGGGCTGCCAGCAGTGCCTGCCTTGTGCCAGGGCTTTTTTGGTATGGAAAACTTCAGAGAGGCGTCACCGCCACCTCCTTTTTGCTCAGGATTTGCTCATCTCTCCCCACCTGCTTTCCAGGGCTCAAGCCTGGAAGAAGCCTTAGGACATGGGGGAAATGTCTAACGTGGAGTCCACCTGCTGAGCAGGACTCGGTGTGAAGGAAGAAGCCTTGTTCTGATTCCTCATAGCCCAGCCACCCCTTGCCTGAGCTAAGCCTGGCCACAGGACCCACCTGCAGGAAGGGCTGGCCCATGGCTTCACACTGGGCTCAGGCTGCGCTAAGAGCCCAGGGTGAGGACCTCCAAGCCCGGGAAGCCTCAGTTGGCCAAAGTGCTAGATGCACGTGGTCTGCCTTCATCCCTGCTTCCCTCAGAGCTTGCATTTTCCAAATTCAAGAGAGCCTCCACCTTCGAGAAGACCAGCCTGTCCCGGTTATTTGTGTCCCCCTACTATATCTCCCTTTGTTCTGCAGAGCGGTACGCATAAAAGGCTTTTGGGGAAGGGGAGAAGTGTGGCTCAGTGACTTGCACAGGAAATTGGAAATTGGATCCCCAGGTCTACCCCCACTCCTCTGACTCATGCTTAAACAAACCCAACACATGCCCTGACCTTTGCTCTCTCCCTCTATTGCAGGCCATACCTGCCAGCAGCCTGCTCTCCCGGCCATGCTGCGGTTCACAAAAGTCCAGCATTTGGCTAGCTTCCTGGGGGAATGAATCTTTCAGAGCCAAACTAATGCTATGCATGCAGCTTATGATTTTTTTTTTGTCTTCAACAAAGTGAATACTTACTTTTTTTTTGCTCTTTAAATTGTCATCCATTATATTCATCAACACAGAGAGATGGAACATTTGGCAAAATTATTTTAAGTAGCACTCCAACCTGTGATCGTAATTTCAAATCAAGGAATATGCTGAGCAGCTGTGGGGAAGAACAAAGGGCCTGAGAGTGATTTAGGGCCTGGGGGAGGGGAGGCGGTGGAGTTGAAGGCCCCAGCCGGTAGCAGAAACAGCTGGGGAGGTAGGTTGTGCACACCCCGTGGGGGAGCCGGCCTTCTCAGCCCTGCCATCCCATCCACACGTGCCTCATCAGAGAGTTTTCATCTGCTGAACATACCACATGTAGCACTTTAAAATAGATAAACTAAGAGGATTCAGATTCAGTTTAATACCCTTGCTGAGAGTTTCGGCTCGGGAGTCGGACAGGCCTGGCCTTGAATCCTGGTTCTGCCTCTCACCGGCCTCAGTTGCATCATCTGTAAAATGGGGCTAATGTAGCAATCACTTCGTAGATATTACTATGAGGTTGAGTGTTTATTTGACCCAGTCACTGGCATAGAACAAGTGTTCAAAATACTATTATTATCACCAATATGCAGAAATGTTCAATGTATACACTCGGTTTTTGCAACCAATTAATTCAATGAACATCTATTGAGCACCTGTTATGTGTTAGGTGCAGGGCTGGGTGTTGTATGGGTACAAACACGTAAAGCATAGGAATTAATATGCTATTAGATAAACTAAAAAGACTTCTATTGACTTAAAAAGTAATAATGACTTGTAAGCATATTTAAGTAATTTACAAAAGAGCCTTTCTTTTTTTTACTTTTGAGATGGAGTCTTGCTCTGTCTCTCAGGCTGGAGTATAATGGTGCTATCTCAGCTCACTGCAACCTCTGCCTCCCGGGTTCAAGCAATTCTTGTGCCTCAGCCTCCAGAGTAGCTGGGCTTATAGGCGCCGCCACCACGCCCAGCTAATTTCTGTGTTTTTAGTAGAAACGGAGTTTCACCATGTTGCTCAGGCTGATCTTGAACTCATGACCTCAGGTGATCCACCTGCCTCGGCCTCCCAAAGTGCTGGGATTACAGGCGTGAGCCATTGCTCCCGGTCAAAAGAGCCTTTCTTAACAGATGGTCTGTTAGAAACAATTTGAAAAGAAAATATAGAGTTGAAAAAAATAAAAGGGGAGCTGCATTCTTTTTAATTGTTTTTGAACTTGTTGCTTTTCAACACAGCTATTATCTAAATTAACTTAATTTCTTAAAATAAGCCCTGCTTGATACCCAGGAACCTTCAATCAACTAATTTGCAGATAATCAGACCTATTTACAAATAGTCTGGTTTGTCTGAGTGACTTTCAGTGACACATGCATACTCAGAAAGGGTATCATTTGCCAGGGATTAGTCAGTTCTGCTGAATTACAGTCTTCAGAATGAGAAGTCATCTAGTTCAACCTTTCATCCTTTTAATAGAATTTCTGGTAGATAACAGCTGAGCTTCTGCTCCGACTCTGCTAGGAATGGAGAACTTACTACTTCAAAATGTAGATGCTGCCCGGGTTGAACAGCTCTAAATGTTCAAGATGGAACAATTAATAGGAAACTAATTGAAAAGAATTTGCGTAGCACATCTCAAGGACAAAAATCCCTTCTGTTGTTTTTTCCTTTTGTCTTGGTCTGCATCTCTGTCATTTGGTGGTGTTTGGACTGCCTGTCTGTCTTCCCTTTTTACTCTGAGCGGCCGCCTGCCCTATGCCCCCTGCCCCCAGGGGAACAACAATGGCCCTGATCACAATTGGGTGGCCAAGCGTATCATGCCGTAGAAGTTTGGAGCCAACACTCAGTTCAAGTTGCTCCTCTCCTTATTCTCTAGGGTGGCTCCACTAGGTTCTGCTTTCTTGGAAAACAACAGTGAACTTTGTTCAGCCAAAACCCTATTTCCCAAGCTGATATTTGCTCACTGGCCTCCCCTCCTCCAGCTGCTCCCAACTGCTGACCACTTCTTGAGCGCACTGCTAGCTGCTTCTGCTGTTCCAGCACTTCCTGGAAGGCAGCCGCAAGCAGCCGAGGCAGATGGAGCCCAAGCCCTGTTGCTTGTGGCCTTGGCTTACTGAGCCTGAGTCCACAACTGGATCATTAGAAAAGGGACGGTGTGTGTGCCTACCTTTGAAGCCAGTAGGCCAACAGAAGGGTGAGCAGGACAGTGCCATAACACCTAGAGTTACTGTGTTTGGTTCACACTTCTGGTTTCCTGCAGAATTGCTAGAATTTTTTAAAAAAGGAAGCAGCAAGTTGAGAGCAACTAAAGTAAAAAGAGAAAAGTGATACAAAGGGAAAGGTTTATTTTTAGAGCTCTTAGATTCTGAAACTCCTTCTGACTCTTTTATCCTTTTACCTCTCCCTTTCTCCTCACTGGGCTCTTTGTCCTCATGGGGACTGTGCATCTCTGATCTCACTCTAGCTCTGGGTCCCTTAGGCTCTTCTGGTTTTCTGGCTCCTGGAGTGAGCCCTTTCAATGAGGCCCTCCCTCAATTTCCCATCCCTCTTGTTCTTCTGCCATCCAGACTCATCGCAGCCCAAATCTGAGACCGGCTGGCTGCACGGCTGGCTACTCAGAGCGGTTGGAGACAGCCATGCCCTGGGGCGACTTGTTCCATGGTGATCTGACTGGTTCACGCAGGGGTCTCGGACCTCACGGACCTCATCAGGAACATCAAATGGGGTTTTTTTGGCCGGAATGATATTTAAAACAATTTGATTTAGTTATGAGCATTTAAGAAATAGGAGATCACCAGAAAATCCAGAGTTTTAGCTCCACAAGCAGAGCTGGAGAGCTGGTGGTACCCGGTCTTTACCCATTCCGGAAGGACCACTGGCTGGAGCTGAGAGGCAGTGGCTTCTCTGACATGGGGCATACACTCCATTTTGCCACCTTCTCTGCAACAACAAAGAGTGTCTTCCTGGACCCCAAACTGAGAATCAGATGCCTTTGATCAATGGGCTTGCTTCCTCCCACTCCCCAGACAACCTGATTCATGAGATGCCTGCCTGTTCCCCGTGGGCATCTGAGTTTGCAGCCTATGCTCAGTAGAGTTTATTCAGCAATCCTTTTCCTGACCTATAGCAGATTCCTAGCCCACCACATTTCTAATGCAGCTGTTGCAAGTCTTGTCCAGACCTTTCAGACCCTTCATCTCTCCGGGAGATTGTGCCTCATACATTATTGAAAAGATTGAGGCCACACAACATGTGCTCTAACGCCTCAGCTTTCTGCTTCTAAGGTCTCTGTTCTCTCTCCATTCCTTCTTCCTTCTCTCCTTTCTGACTCTCTTTTTCTTTTTTTCATCACTTTTAAAAATTGTAAAATAGAATGTACCTACAGAAAAAAGAGGCCGAGGCAGGAGAATCACTTGAACCTGGGAGACAGAGGTTGCAGTGAGGCGAGATCACGCCATTGCACTCCAGCCTGGGCAACAAGAGTGAAACTCTGTTTCAATAAAAAACAAGAATAAAAAAGAACCAAAAAAACAAAAACAAAAACAAAAACAAAGATACACAGTTCAGTGATTTATCACAAAGTCAACACCAGTGTCATTATCAGCCTGATTGAGAACTAGAACTCTGCCCTCCCTCACCCTGGACGTACTCTTCATTCCCCCGTCCACCTCTATCTACCCTCCCTCCCTATCAGAGGCGACCATTATCCTGACTTTTTATGTAAAGCATCTTTGATTATCTTTACCACCTAAATATATATATAAACATGTTTATAGCAGTTTTATTCATAACTGTAAAAACTTGAAAGCAACCAAGATGTCCTTTAGTAGGTGAATAGATAATAAACTGGGATACATTAAGGCATGCACCATTATTCAGTCCTCAAAAGAAATGAGCTATCAAGCCATGACATGATATGGAAGAACTTTAAATGCATATTACTAAGTGAAAGAAGACAGTCTGAAAAAGACAGTATGATTCCAACTATATGTCATTCTGGAAAAGGCAAAACTGCAGAGGCAGTAAAAGGATCAGTAATTGGCTGGGCGCAGTGGCTCACATCTGTAATCCCAGCACTTGGGGAGGCTGAGGTGGGCGGATCATGAAGTCAGGAGATCCAGGCCATCCTGGCTAACACGGTGAAACTCTGTCTCTACTAAAAATTCAAAAAATTAGCTAGGCGTGGTGGCATGTGCCTGTAGTCCCAGTTACTTGGGAGGCTGAGGCAGGAGAATCGCTTGAACTTGAGAGGCGGAGGTTTCAGTGAGCCAAGATGGCGCCACTGCACTCCAGCCTGGGCAACAGAGCAAGACTCCGTCTCACACACACACAAAAAGAATCAGTAATTGCCAGGGATTAGGGGGAGGGAGGGATCAAACAGTGCAGCACAGAGGGTTTTTAGGGCAGTGAACTACTCTGTATGATACTATTATGATGGGCACCTGTCGTTATACATTTGTCAAAACTTGTAGAATGTACAAGACCAAGAGAGAACCCTAATGTGAACTATGGATCCTGGGTGATACCGATGTGCCAGTGTAGGCTCATGGATTGTAACAAACGCATCGCCCAGGGGGGGGATGTTGACAGTGCGGAAGGCTGTGCTATGTGGGGGGCAGAGGGTATATGAGGTATCTCTGTACCTTCTGTTCAATTTTGCTGTGAACCTAAAACTGCTCTAAAAAAATAAAATCTTAAAAAAAGGGAAAAACGTCTCTTTAAATGCTAAGATTTAGTTTTTGGCTAAACTAAACTTTAGCATTTCAATGCTAAAGCCTGTTTTTTTTTTTTTAACTTTATATAAATGTAACTAAACAGTATGTATTCTTTCATGCGCCGCACTTTTTACTCAACATTATACTGGTGAAAATCATCCAGGTTGTCATGTGTAGGTGTAGTTTGCAGTTTTTATCAGTGGATAGTATTACATTAAAAAAATGGCATAATTTGTCTGTCTATTCTACTCTTGATGGACGTTTAGGTTGTTTCCAGTCTAGGGCTATTATAAATGACGCTTCTATGATCATCCTTGCTCTTGTGTGCTGGTGGAGGCATATGTGTGTTTCTGAGGGTATTACTCTGAGCCTGGAGTCTTCTTTGTGGAAGGGTTTAAATTATCAATTCAGTTTATTGAATAGTTATTGGGTTAGTTAAGATTGACCTACTTTCTTGTGTCCATTTTTGATAAATTTTCTTTTTAAGGGATTCACCAATTTATCTAAATTTGCAAAATGTTTTGGCATAAAACTATTCATAATAGCTTCTTATGATCTTTAATAAAGATGGTTCTGTTGTGATGTCTGTTTATCATGCCTGACATTGATTATTTTAATCTTCCTTTTCTTTCTTTTGCCCCCTTGATAAATCTTGCTGGTTTTTGTTTGTTTGTTTTTTGTTTGTAGACACAGGGTCTCACTATGTTGCCTAGGCTGATCTTGAGCTCCTGGCCTCAAGCAGTCCTTCCGCCTTGGCCTCCCAAAGTGCTGGGATTACAGGCATGAGCTACCAAGCCATTTTGCTAGGGTTTTAAATCAATTTTATTACTCTTTCCAAAAAGTCCAGATTTTGGTTTTGTTGTTACAGATCCTCCTTCATTTACAATGAAGTTGTGTCCCACTTAAAGTGTGTTTTTAACTTAAGATATTTTCAACTTAGAATGGGTTTATCTGGACATAATTCCAATGTAAGTTGAGGAGCATACTGCATGCATATTGCTTTCATATTATTGGAGTGATAAAATCATAAGTTGAACCATTGTAAGTTGGGAACCGTCTATATTTCATATTCTATATTTGTTTTTTAGTGCATTAAATTCTTCTTTTCTCTTTCTTTGGGTTTAATTTTCCATACTTTTTCTAATTTCTTGAGATGACTGCTTAGTTCATTAATTTTAAACCTTTCCTATAATCAATATATGCAATTATAGTTATAAATATTCATCTAATCATAGCTTTAACCTTATCCCATGACTTTCAGCAATCAATATTTTTATTATCGTTCTATTAAAATGTTAAAATTTTATTTTGATTGTTTTCTTGGGTTATTTAGATGTACATCTGCATTTTCAAATACATGGGGCCGGGCGCAGTGGCTCACGCCTATAATCCCAGCACTTTGGGAGGCCAAGGTGGGTGGATCACCTGAGGTGAGGAGTTTAAGACTGGCCTGGCCAACATGGTGAAACCGCATCTCTACTAAAAATACAAAAATTAGCTGGGCATGGTGGCACGCGTCTGTAATCCCAGCTACTCGGGAGGTTGAGGCAGGAGAATCGCTTGAACCAGGGAGACGGAGGTTGCAGTGAGCCGAGATTGCACCACTGCACTCCAGCCCGGGCAACAGAGTGAGACTCCATCTCAAAAAAAAAAAAAAAAAAAAAAAAAAAAAAGGGAGTTTTCTAATCATCATTTTTGTTATTGGTTTTTTAGCTTACTTGCAATGTATTTAAAAAGTGTATTTTGTATAATTTCAGTCATTTGAGATTTGCCAAGACATGCTTTATGACTCAGCATATGGTTGATTTTTGAAATTGTTTCTTATGTGTTTGAAAATAATGTACACTTGTGGTTGTGAGCTCAGTATTCTATATATGTCCATTAGGTTATAGTTGCTGATTGTGCTGTTTGAATCTTTTATATCCTTACTGACTTGTCTGCTTGTTCTGTTAAATATTGACAGAAGTGTGTTAAATTCTACCATAATGATTGTGGATTTGTCTAGATGTAGATATGTTGCTTTTTGCTTCATGTATTTTGAGGTATTAGGTGTATATAATTTTATAATATTTGCTGGGCATGGTGGCTCATGCCTGTAATCCCAGCACTTTGGGAGGCTGAGGCGGGTGGATCCTCTGAGGTCAGGAGTTCAAGACCAGCCTGGCCAACATGGTAAAACTCTTGTCTACCAAAAATACAAAAATTATCCAGGTTTGATGGTGCATGCCTGTAATCCCAGCTACTTGGGAGGCCGGGGCAGGAGAATCACTTGAACCTGGGAGGTAGAGGAGCCGAGATTGTGCCACCGCACTCCAGCCTGGGCAACAGAGTGAGACTCCATCTCAAATAATAATAATAATAATAATTTCACAACATTATAACTTCCTGGGAAATTGAAAATCTTGTTATTAAGACAGGCCCTTCTTTATCTCTAGTAATGCTTTCTGCTTTAAATTCTATTTTGTTTGATAATTAATAATATAGATAGTCCAATCTTTTTTGGATTAGTATGGTATATATTTTCCATACCTTTACTTTTATCCATTTTGTATCCCCCCCCAGCTTTTTTTTTTTTGGCTCACCTCAATTTCAGCTCACTGCAACCTCTACCTCCAGGGTTCAAGCAATTCTCCTGCCTCAGCGTCCTGAGTAGCTGAGATTACAGGCACCTGCCACCACGCCTGGCTAATTTTTGTATTTTTGGTAGAGACGGGGTTTCACCATGTTGGCCAGGCTAGTCTTGAACTCCTGGCCTCAAGTGATCCACCCGCCTCAGCTTCCCAAAGTGCTAGGATTACAGGCATGAGCCACCATGCCCAGCCCATTTTATATCCTTAATGTAATCTTCTGTAAACACTATACAATTGAAAACATTAATCATCTGGCAATCTTTGTCTTTTAATTGGACCATTTAGTCCATTTATATTTAATGTAATTCCCGATTTCCTTTTTTGGTGGGGAGACAAGGTTTAGCTTTGTCATCCAGGCTCAAGTGTAGTGGTGTGAACATGGCTCACTATAGCCTCAACCTCCTAGGCCCAAGAGATCTTCCCGCTTCAGCCTCTCAAGCAGCTGGGACTACAGGCGTGTGCCACCATGCCTGGCTAATTTTGTATTTATTGTAGAGATGGTGTTTCACCCTCTTGCCCAGGCTGGTCTTGAATTCCCGAGTGCAGGCAATCTGCCGGCCTTGGCCTTCCAAGTGCTGAGATTACAGGCGTGAGCCACTGTGCCTGGCTTAATCCCTAATATATTTGGATTTAGATCTCCCATGTTGTTGTGTGCTTTCTATTTGTCCTACTTATACTCTATGTTCATCTTTCTGTCGTTTTATTGCTTATTTTGGATGACTATTTTTTAATATTTCGTTGCCTTCCTCTATTATCTTGGAAATTATATATCCTTTTTACTCTTCTTTTGGTGATAAGCCCCAAGATCACAGTATTCCTTCTTGTCTTATATTAATTGGTGCTTCATGTTCTTTTGAGGCATTTCAAGAACTCTGAAACACCCTAACTCTACTCCTGTCCCCAATTTTGTATTATTATTGTCATGTATTTTAAGCTATTATTAATTAATTAATTAATTTTTTGAGGTGGAGTCTCGCTCTGTCACCCAGGCTGGAGTGCAGTGGTGCGATCTCGGCTCACTGCAAGCTCCGCCTCCTGGGTTCACGCCATTCTCCTGCCTCAGCCTCCCAAGTAGCTGGGACGACAGGCGCCCGCTATTTTTTTTTTTTTTTTTTGTATTTTTAGTAGAGACGGGGTTTCACCGTGTTAGCCAGGATGGTCTCGATCTCCTAACCTCGTTATCAGCCCGTCTCAGCCTCCCAAAGTGCTGGGATTACAGGCGTGAGCCACCGCGCCTGGCCAATTTTTTTTTTTTTTGAGA